>NC_092710.1:203871742-204553422 GCF_047496885.1 Scyliorhinus torazame
AAGAGCATGAGGAGAGCGGTGGAGACACAGAATAAAGAGCACGAGGAAAATGGCGAGATATAGGATAAAGAGCAGGAGTGGCCGAGACGAGGATAAAAGGGTGTGAGGAAAGTGGCAGAGACATAAGATAAAGAGGGTGAGGACAGCGGCAGAGACACCGGGTTAAGAAAATGAGGAATGCAGCGAGACACAGGATAAAAGAGTGCGAGGAGATCGGCAGAAGCACAGAATAAAAGAGTGCAATGAGAGTGGCATACACATGGGATGAAAGAGTGCGAGGAGAGTGGCGGAGACACAGAGTAACAGAGCACAAGGAGAGTGGCAGAGACACAGGGTAAAAGAGCGCGAGGAGAGCGGGGGAGACACAGAATAAAAGAGAATGGCGGAGACACAGGGTAAGTATCCAGGGAGTGGACTCGGAGGGAGAAGCATTGGGTGTGAAACTTCAAAAGGAGCAGCGGAGCATTCCCCCATTGAATCCAGAGGCAGAGTTCCTGAGGTGACATCAGGACTCGGAAAGTGATGTGAGGCAAAGGAAGCAGCCGATTGGTCAGGGGAGAGGAACTATGGTAAGAAATCTTCTTCCACAGACAGAACTGGGAAACATCTCTCCTTCCACTCCAAAGCCAAATGATATTTTGGTGTTAATGAGCGGCAGTGGCAGGGCGAAAGGAGCACTGGCAGGGCAAGAAGAGCAGAGGAGCAGCAGAGGAGGAGCAGTGAGCGAGAGGAGCAGTGGCGAGAGGAGCAGCGAGCGAGAGGATCAGAGGAGGAGCAGCGGAGCGCGAGGAGCAGCGAGCGAGAGGATGAGCGAGAGGAGCAGTGGAGCGCGAGGAGGAGCAGTGAGCGAGAGGAGCAAATCGAGAGGAGCAGTGAGCACGAGGAGCAGTGAGCGCGAGGAGCAGTGAGCTCGAGGAGCAGTGAGCGCGAGGAGCAGTGAGGGCGAGGAGCAGTTAGGGTGAGGAGCAGTTAGGGTGAGGAGCAGTGAGCGCGAGGAGCAGCAGCGGAGCGAGAGGAGCAGAGCGAGAGGAGCAGTGAACGAGAGGAGGGCAAAAATATCCCCAAACAGATTCCAGTACCTGGGGATTCAAATAGCCAGAGACTGGACATAGATCCACAAGTGGAACCTGACCAGTCTGGTGGAGGAAGTCAAAAAAGGGCCTACAGAGGTGGGGCTCACTCCCACATGCCCTGGCGGGGAGAGTGTAGATGATCAAAATGAATGTGCTGCTGAGGTTCCTCTTCCTGTTTAGGTCCGTACCGA
Organism: Scyliorhinus torazame; assembly: GCF_047496885.1. Taxonomy (NCBI): domain Eukaryota; kingdom Metazoa; phylum Chordata; class Chondrichthyes; order Carcharhiniformes; family Scyliorhinidae; genus Scyliorhinus; species Scyliorhinus torazame. Next base: position 203,873,007 of record NC_092710.1, read on the forward strand.
TCCCCAATGTCTTCTTCCAGAACCTAGACTGCTTAATTATGGCATTTGTCTGGGGGGGGGGGGGGGGGGGGGGGGGGGGACGAATCCAAGAGTTCCCAAATCAACACTGTAAAGGAGGAAAATTAAGGGAGGCCTGGCACTGCCAAACCTGCAACATTACCACTGGGCAGCAACAGCAGAAAGAGTGGGGGGATGGGTGCACAAGCTAAATAGTGGGTACAGATGGAGGAGGCCTCCTGCAAGGGAACAACTCTCCGGGCCCTGGCCATGTCTGCATTCCCATCAACCTTGGCGAAATCAACCTTTGAGCCCAGTGGTAATGGCCACACTGAAAACGTAGGGCCAGCTAAAATATTTCGGGCTGAACGAGATGTCCCCCATAGCCCCCATTTGGTTAGGGACTTCTACGTAGGCACAGTCTAGCTATGCTGAACGAATGGACGGAGGAATGGGAATTGCCGACAGGGCAGGAAATGAGACACTTACAAATAAAACATTTCCTCCGCAAAGAGACAGTAGGATACCCCAGAGCCCCGGAGATTACATTATTAGAGTACCTGATGACCACGGACAGTGCGGGCGGGGGTGGGAACTCTGTGGGAAAATATACAGACAGCTACTGGGCGGGACCATTCTTGGACGAGACGGAAATGGGAGGACTAACTGGGGACAGAAGTGGGGTGGGAACTCTGGAGTGAAGCACTGAGCAGGGCCAACTCCACCTCCTCCTGCGCAAGGCTGAGTCTCATGTTGTTCAAAATGGTGCACAGGGCACACCTAACCAGAACCCGAATGAGCAGGTCTTTCCCAGAGGTGGAGGATAAATGTGAACGGTGCAGGAGACTCAGCCACTCGCCGACAACCATGATGTGGACGGATTCTTCACAATCAAAACCATCTATGGTCCGAGTGCCCAAGGGCCCATCCCACTGAGAGCCAAAAATGGAGAGGCGCTCATCAAATACAGCGAGGCAGTCAATACCCACTGGAGAGACCACTACGAGGACATTCTCAACCAAGGCGCACAGTCTTCAACACAAGCGTCCTCAACACCATTCTGCAACACGCTACCCGCCACCATCTCCGTGCAACCCCTGCTTGCCGTGAGGTGGAAAAAGTCATCTGACAACTGAATAACAACAAAAATGCGGCGGAAATGCACTCTTGACAAGAATCCACAGCCTCATCATCCTTATCTGCAAGGAAGAGAGCATGCTGGACAATATCAGAGATGCCTTAATTGTGACCATCTTCGAGAAAGGAAACCGGTCTGACTGTGGAAATTACAGCTGGGTTTCCCTGCTCCCCACCCACGGGAAATGTCATCTCAAGAATACTCCTCAATCGCCTCCGTCCAGTGGTTAAAGAGCTCCTCCCTGAATCTCAGTGCGGCTTCCACCCATCAAGAGGCTTAATGGACATGATCTTCACATGACAAATCCAGGAAAAGTGCAGGGAGCAGTATCAACCTCTGCACATGGCCTCCTTCAATCTCCCAAAGGCCTTTGACTCAACCGTGAGGAACTGTGGAGCATCCTCCACAAATTCGGCTGCCCACAGAAATTCATCACCATTCTCCGTCTGCACCAAAATGACATGCAAGCTGAGATCCTCACCAACGGAACCACCACAGACCCAATAAGTGTGCAAACCGCCATCAAACAGGGCTGCGTCATCGCAGCAACGCTCTTTTCCATTCTCCTCGCAGCAACACTCCACCTCGACATCCTGAAACTCCCTGCTGGAGTGGAGCTACCCTACTGGACAAGCAGGAAACCTTTCAACCACTGCTTCCAGGCCAGAAACAAAACCACCCCAAACTCTGCCACCAAGCTGTAGTACGCAGATGATGCCTGTGCGTGCGCACACTCAGAGGCCGAGCTACAAACCACCATCGACGCATTCACTGAGGCATACGAGAGAATGGGCCTCAGACGAAATGTCCAGAAAAGAAAGTGCCTCTACCAGTCCGCTCCTGCCACACAAAACTGCACCCCCCCATCCCCCAACTATCAAGATCCATGGTGAGCTCTTGCACAATGTGGATCATTTCCTACACCTTGTGAGCCGCCTCTCAGTGTGAGCAGACATTGACTACGAAATCCAACATCGACTCCAATGCTCCAGTGCAGTCTTAGAACACCTGAGGAACAGAGTGTGGAGCTGCAGGCGTTGGACTGGGGTGAGCACAGTACGAAGTCTTACAACACCAGGTTAAAGTCCAACAGGTTTGTTTCGATGTCACTAGCTTTCAGAGCGCTGCTCCTTCCTCAGGTGAATGAAGAGGTATGTTCCAGAAACACATATATAGACAAATTCAAAGATGCCAAACAATGCTTGGAATGCGAGGAACAGAGTGTTCGAAGACCGAGACATCAAACTCAGCACCAAGCTCATGGACTATAGAGCAGCTGTGATCCTCGCCCTCCTGTATGCATCAGAAATATGGATAATGTACAGCAGACGCCTCAAATTCTTAGAGACATATCACCAATGCTGCCTCCGCTAAATCCTGCAAATCCACTGGCAGGGTAAGTGTACCAACGTTAGTGTCCTCTCCCAGGCCAATATCCCCAGGATCAAGGTACTGGTCACATTCGACCAGCTGCGATGGGCAGGCCACATTGCCCACATGCCTGACACAAGACTCCCAAAACAAGTGCTCTACTCCGTGCTCCGCCATGGCAAGCAATCATTAGGAGGGCAGAGGAAAGGCTACAAGGACACTCTGAAAGCCTCCCTAAATAAATGCAACATCCCCACCAACACATGGAATCGCTTGCCTTAGAATGCACAAGCTGGAGAAACTTGAGAAGGTGCCAATCACCTCGAGCAACATAAGATGGAGCAAGCAGAGGCCAAGTGTAAACAGCAGAAGAAGAGCGCAGAATACAGAGCGTCCCATCCACTCACCCACCTCATCAAGTTCCACCTAACAAACCTGTGGCAGAGTCTGTGGATCCAGGATCGGACTTTTCAGGCACTGCAGAACCCACCTCCCTGGAGTCGAAGCAAGTCATCCACAACATGGAGGGACTGCCCAAGAAGAAGACCCCACTAGTCAATGCCTGCCATTTGGAAAAAGACCCCTGAATTCCTATTGTTTCTTGTCTGCTAACCAGTTTCTATCCATCTCAATACACTACCCCTAATACCATGTACTTTATTTTTTCTTGCTAAACTCTTATGTGGGACTTTTTTGAAAGCCTTCTGAATGTCCAAATAAACCACATCCATTAGCTCCGGTTCATTAACTCTATTAGACACTGTTATGGGCCAGGGTTCAGAGAACCTCAAAGTGTATCATGGAGTTCATCTGACCCACAGTTTATGCTAGATTCTGGTTATGGGGAGCACAAGGCCCACTCTACAGGTGTGGTACAGCAGACATCTAAAAGTATTTTTTAAAGCAAAACAATGTTTATTCTATGAACTCAGTTAACCTTTTTAAAACATACAGTGAACATCTTAGCAACCATCAATTCAAATACAACCCCCAAAGAATACAACACTAAGTAATCCTTAAACTTTCCTTTTAACATCCATAAGACAGCAAAAACCTTTTAACAGAAGCACATCAGGTTTAAATTCACCACTGAGAACAGTTATCACTCTGAATTCACCAAATGATCAAGTGATAGTCTTTAGATGGTAGAGAGAACAACATTACACCTTCTTTGGCTAGCTGTAGCTGCAACACTAAAACAAAACCAAAAAACACAGACACACCCAAGCTTTTCTCAAAGTGAAACTAAAAAGCAGAGCCAGAGCTCAGCTCCACCCACACTCTGACATCACTGCAGCACTTGAGCAAACAAACATTTCTTAAAGTGACATTCAGAAGCTGTTATACTATTATTGGGTGGTGAATGCGGAGAAGGTGCAGGGTTGGAGCAGGGGGACAGAGGCCTTGTGGGTGAGGATGGAGGCAGACTCTTGTCAGGGCTCAGGGTTGCGGACGCTGGCAATGGCACCACTCCCGTTTGGCCCAGGGAAGTTCTCAGGGAGCCCTGTGGTGGTGGTCACACTGAAAATACAGAGGCAATTTTTCCAACCTTTACAGTGGCAATGCCCTCCTTGTTGTTGGAGGGGTTGTTGTCCGTGATGGGATTGGGGGGGGGGGGCGGGTGAGGAGGTGGTCATCACAGTGATCTATGGGAGGATTTTGGAGGAGGATAAGGCATCTCGGGAGGAGATAAAGCTGAGGGAGGAGGATCTGGTGATGATGCAGGAGGAGTGGTTCTGGTGTGAAGTGCTGCAAAAGGTGACTGCCTCAGCAAAAGGAAGTACACAAAGCGCACCTGACGAAGTCGAAAATGAGCCGGTTGTTTGAGAGGGTGGAGGATATTTGAGAGCGATGTGGGAGAGCCCAGTCAATCAGGTACACATGTGAACGTGGTTCACCACATTCACCCCCTGTTCAAAAAAAAGTCCAGCGGGGGTGAAGTGGACTTACAGATTGAGTTTGACAGGAGCTTTAACCTTCCGCCGTGATCGCCTCGGGCCCAGCTGTTGTGTGGGCATGGGTGTCGAGACCTTCAACTCCGGGAGCGTGTCATCTTCCTCTTCATCCTGATGAACCGACGGAGAGGGAGACGGTGTAGGGGCGGGGGTGTTGGTAATGGTCACTGGGAGGCTGCCGGTGACAAGTCCCGAGGCAGCCGTGTCGTGGTGGTGGTGGTAGATGGTGTAGGGGTGGGGGTGATAGTCGCTGGGGAACCTGCGGGTGCCAAGTCCCTGAGGGAGATTATGTCCTGCCGCCCGTCATGGTGTGCCACATAGGTATACTGTGGGTTTGCATGGAGGAGCAGAACCTTCTCGACCAGGGCATATGATTTATGGCTCCTCACATGCTTCCAGAGGAGGACGGGACCTGGGACTGTCAGCCAGGACAGGAGCGAGACCCCTGAGATGGACTTCCGTGGGAAGACAAATAAACGTTCGTGAAGGGTCTCGTTGGTGGCAGTACACACAAGTGACCGGATGGAGTGGAGCGCATCGGGAAGGACCTCCTGCCAGCGGGAGACTGTGAGACTTCTAGACCGTTAAGCAAGAAGGAAGGCCTTCCAGAACATCGCGTTCTCCCTCTCCAGCTGTCCGCTTCCCCAGGGGTTGCAGCTGGTCGTCCTGCTTGTGGCGATGCCCTTGCTAAGCAGGAACTGACGCAGCTCATCACTCATAAAAGAAGAGCCCCGATCACTATGGACATAGGTAGGGAAACCAAACAATGTTAAGAGACCGTGCAGAGCCTTGATGACAGTGGCAGAGATCATGTCAGGCCATGGGATGGCAAAGGGAAAACGGGAGTACTCGTCAATGATGTTGAGGAAGTACACGTTACTGTCAGTGGAGGGGAAGGGCCCTTTGAAATCGATACTGAAGCGTTCAAAGGGGCGGGAGGCCTTCACCAGCTGAGCTTTGTCTGCCCGATAGAAGTACGGTTTGCAGTGCCTGGTCATGGTCCTGACCTCCTTGGTGCTGTAAGGCAGGTTGCGGGCCTTGATGAAATGGAGGAGCCGGGTGAACCACAGGTGACAGAGGTCATTGTGGAGGGCCCGAAGTTGGTCTACTTGTGCACTGGCACATGTACCGTGGGATAGGGCATCTGGAGGCTCATTGAGTTTCCCAGGCCAATACAAGATGTCGTAATTATAGGTGGAGAGTTCGATCCTCCATCTCAAGATCTTATCGTTCTTGATCTTGCCCCGCTGTGTGTTATTGAACATGAAGGCAACCGGCCGTTGGTCAGAGAGGCGAGTGAATCACCTGCCGGCCAGGTAATGTCTCCAATGTCGCACAGCTTCCACAATGGCTTGTGCTTCCTTTTCGACAGAGAAGTGCTGAATTTCAGAGGCATGGAGGGTACGGGAGAAGAAAGCCACGGGTCTGCCCGCCTGGTTGAGGAGCGGCCAGGGCAAAGTCAGACGCATCGCTCACCACCTGGAACGGGATGGACCCGTCCACTGCGTGCACCGCGGCTTTGGCAATATCTGCCTTGATACGGTTGAAGGCCAGGCGGGCCTCAGCCGTCAGGGGGAAAATGGTGGATTTGATAAGTGGGCGGGCCTTGTCCGCATAATTGGGGACCTAATGGACATAATAGGAGAAAAACCCCAGGCATCTCTTCAGGGCCGTGGGGGAGGGGAAGTTGCAGAAGGGGGCGCATGCGGTCGGGGTCGGGCCCTAGGACTCCGTTTTCCATGACGTAGCCAAGGATGGCTAGGCGAGTTGTGCGGAAAACACATTTCTCCTTATTATAGGTTAAATTCAGGAGCTGGGTGGTGTGGAGGAATTTCTGAAGGTTAGCGTCATGGTCCTGCTGGTCATGGCCGCAGATGGTGACGTTATCCAGATATGGGAACGTGACCCGCAGCCCGTACTGATCAACCATTCGGTCCATCACTGGCTGGAAGATCGAGACCCCATTGGTGACGCCGAAGGGGACCCGGAGAAAGTGGTAGAGGTGGCCTCGAAGGCAGTGTATTGGCGGTCCTCCGGGCGAATAGGAAGCTGGTGGTACTCGGACTTCAAGTCTACTGTGGAGAAGACCCGGTGCTGCGTAATCTGGTTGACCATGTCGGATATGCGGGGAAGAGGGTACGCATCGAGCTGCATGTACCGGTTGATCACGACTATCCGGTGTTTCTCCCCAGTCTTGACGACCATCACTTGGGCTCTTCAGGGGCTGTTACTAGCCTCAGTGATCCCTTCCTGCAGGAGTTGCTGGACCTCCGACCTGATAAAGGCCTTGTCCCGGGCACTGTATCGTCTTCTCCTAGTGGCGACGGGTTTACAGTCGGGGGTGAGGTTAGCGAAGAACGAGGGAGGGGCGACCTTAAGGGTCGCGAGTTTACAGACGGTGAGACGGGGCAGGGGTCCACCGAACTTCAAAGTCAGGCTTCGGAGATTACACTGGAAGTCCAGTCCTAGTAACAGGGCAGCGCAGAGATGGGGGAGGACGTAGAGTTTGAAGTTAGCGTACTCTACGCTCTGTACCGCAAAGTACCTCCGGACCTGAACGGAGTGTGATCCGGAAGCTAGGGAGATAGTCTGGGACACGGGAAAAATCGGAAGGGAGCAGTGCTTTACCGTATCCAGATGAATGAACTTATCAGTACTCCCGGAGTCAAACAGACAGGTCATCTCATGCCCATTGACCCGGATGGCCGTCATGGAGTTCTTGAGGTGATGGGGCCGGGACTGGTCGAGCGTGACGGAGCTGAGCTGCGGAAGATGGCTGGTCTGGTCGGTGGTAGCGGGGTGGTCCCAAGATGGCGGCCTCCATGAGTCGCACATGGCGGGCGGCATTGAAGATGGCGTCCAAAATGGTGGCCCCCACTGGCCGCACGAGGTGGATGACGCGTCAGAAGGGGGAGGTCCTGGCAGGCAAGATGCCACGCTGCGGGACCTGTGAGCTTCAGGTCGGGCCTGGCAGACTTTGAGTCTGAGAGCTTGAGGTCGGGCCTGACAGACCTTACCGCACTCGTTGCAGGTTGCGTTCCGAGCAGGACAATGCTGTTTGGTGTGCTGGCACTGGCCGCAGAAGTATCAGTACGGCCCCCAGAGTTGGCGGGCTGCCACGTGGCACAGACTTGTGACGCGCCCGGTCCGGGTGATGGCCGCACCTCTGACGTCCACGAGGGTGCCGTGTGGTCGGATGTGAAGGCATCCATGTTCCGGAATGCTACTTCCAAAGAGCTAGAGAGCTGCACAGTGTCCTTGAGGTCGAGGGTACCCCCTACAAGCAAGCGTTGATGGATATAATTAGACCAGACTGCGGCCACATAGGCGTCCCTGATTAAGAGCTCACAGTGCTGAACCACCGTAACTTCCTGGCAGTTACAATTCCGGGCGAGTAATCGCAGGTCACGCAGGAATTCAGCCAGTGATTCACCAGGGCGCTGACACCTTGTGAAAAGGAGATGTCGAGCGAACACCTCATTCACTGCCCTCACGAACTGTCCTTTTAGAAGTGCGATTGCCTCTGCATATGAGGCCGCATCTCTGATCAGCAGAAAAAGTTTGGGGCTCACCCGGGCGTTGAAGAGACTCAGCTTGTGCACCTCGGTGATGGCGTCGGTTGATAAGTCGAGGTAAGTCTCGAACAGCTTAGCCAGAGCTCGAAGATCGCAGTGGCGTCGGCTGCCTGTGGGTCAAGTTCAAGTAGGTCAGGCTTAAGAGCGGCATCCATTGTAATACCTCAGTGTATTAAATTGATGGACCATCAATAATAGATGAAGCGAGTTATAGAACTAAATTGTGGCTTTAATACACTGAGATGTGTGCCTGCCTGCTGCTGATCTCTCACTGGGGCAGGGCCACAAATCAGCCAACTATATACAAAGCCCGAGGGGCGGAGCCACAGGCGGAGCCAACAGAAGCAACAACACCAACAATAGTAAGTAACAATGGAACAAACAGTAACAGTGAATATATATACACAGCAATGTGTCATGTGAGAGCACCTTTAAGAAATGGATGTTTAAGCAATTTACCTTTAAGAAAATGAGCTGATCATATTACTGAAGTGATGTCAGAGGACGGGGGGGGGGGGGGGCGGAGGGGAGCTGAGCTCACTTCTGCTTTTTGAGTTTCAGTTTGAGAACGCAGCTGGGAGTGTATGTGTGTTTTCCTGTGAGCTGCATGAAGAAACACAGAGCTGGTCTGTTGATTTCTGCAATCCAAAGACTATAAATATATTGAATGTAACCTAATGTGCTCCTATTTTTGAAAGTTTGAAGTCTTTTGGATGTTTAAAGGAACAGTTTGAAGGATTATTTAGTGTTGTAGTCTTTTGGGGTTGTCTTTGAAGTAATGGCTGTTAAGATATTCAATGTTTGTTTTAAAAAGGTTAACTTGAGTTCATAGAATAAACATTGTTTTGTTTTAAAAACCACTTGTCCATTTCTGCTGTATCACACCTGGAGAGTACGCCGTATGCTTCCCACACCACAATCTATTAAAAGTTGTGGGTCAGTTGAACTCCATGAAACACTTTGGGGTTCTGTAAACCCGGACCCATAATAATTGGGAGCTCGAGGGGGATAAAAGTCTATCGATTGGATTGGCTTAACGAACTTAAAGACAGTGAGGGGTGAGCATATTGTGGTTGCTTTTCAGGTGTGTTATTTTAGTTTAAGTGGGGAATGTGTTGTGGACAACGGCTCTTTCAGAGGCTCAGAAGATTTTTGGGGTGGACACGGTAACACGCAATACCTTATGGACAGAGACCAAAAGCAGACTGTCAAATTGCATTGCAGTTAACATTGCCTGGCAAAATGCAAAAAGATGAGGTACTTACCGCAGTAGCTGAGCATTTAAATTTGCCTAAGATACATTCTGACTCATTAGAAATGGCAAAGCACCAGTTGCAGATTAAGCAATTTGAACATGAAAAGGAATTAAAGCAGCTTGAATATGCAATGAGAGAAAAAGAAAAGGAGAGAGAAGAAAGAAACAAAGAAAGAGATAGAGTTAGTGAGGAAAAAGAAAAGGAGAGAGAAGAAAGAAACAAAGAAAGAGACAGAGAGGAAAGGGAAAAAGAGAGAGAGTTTAAACTTCATAAAATGGGTATGAAACATGAAAATCAGTTAAAATTGGCAGACGCAAAGGGAAACATACAGTTGGATGAGATTGATGAGGATAGTGAGACAGAGCGTCATAGTCGAAGACGTGATGGGGATCTATTTAAATATGTCCAAGCATTGCCAAGGTTTGACGAGAAGAAGGTAGAAGCCTTTTTCATTTCATTTGAGAAGGTAGCTAAACAAATGAAATGGCCACAGGACATGTGGGTATTACTGATTCAAACAAAGCTGGTAGGTAGAGCGAGTGAAGTGTTTGCATCACTACCGGAGGAGGTATCTGAGACGTATGAGGAGGTGAAAAAAATCCATCTTCGGTGCATATGAGCTAGTGCCTGAAGCTTACAAACAAAGGTTTAGAAATTTAAGGAAAAAATTTGGTTAAACATACATGGAGTTTGAAAGGCTCAAACAGAGTAATTTTGATAGGTGGATAAGGGCTTTGAAAATAGACCAAACGTATGAAGCTCTCAGAGAAATTATACTTTTGGAGGAGTTAAAAAATTCAATTGCTGATGTAGTGAGAACTCATGTGGAAGAACAGAGGGTTAAAACAGTGAGATTAGCAGCGGAAATGGCAGATGATAATGAATTAGTTCATAAATCAAGGCTTGGTTTCCGACATCAGTTTCAGCCGGTGAGGGATAGAAACTGGGGACATGAGAAATACTCAAGTGGTAAAGGTAAAGGTGATCTGATGGGAGATAATAAAGAGAGTGTACCTCAGATTAAAAAGAAATCGAGGAGGGTGGAAGAGAAATGAAAAGTTTCAAAAGTTTTCACTGTATTAAACTAGGCCATGTAAAGTCACAGTGTTGGTGGTTGAAGAAAAGCACTGGGAAGGCTGATGTGGTAAAACAGGATAAGACAGTGGGGTTTGTTAGAGTGGTAAAGGAAAGCCCAAGGGAAGCGAAGGAGGTACAAATGATTGTACAGCCTGTTCAAGAAGTAATTGATAAGAAGATGCCAGATGTCTTGAAAGAATATACTTGTGTGGGTAAAGTTTACTCATGTGTATCAGGAGGAGCAGATAAAGAAGTCACAATTTTAAGAGATACAGGAGCTAGTCAATCTTTAATGGTAAGAGATGAGGAATTATGTAGTTTGGGAAGAATGTTGCCAGAAAAGTGATATGTGGAATTCAGGTTGAGAGGAGTAGTTTTCCATTGTATAAGGTAAGGTTGGAAAGTCCAGTGAAGAGTGGTGAAGTGATAGTAGGAGTAATAGAGAAACTATCTTGTCCAGGAATACAGTTTATCTTGGGTAATGCTATAGCTGGATCGCAGGTGGGAGTGATGCCTACTGTGGTTGATAAGCCAGTGGAAAATCAGACAACTGAAGTGTTGAAGGAAGAATATCCTGGGATTTTTCCGGATTGTGTAGTAACAAGGTCGCAAAGTCACAGGTTAAGACAAGAGGAGAAATCAAAGAGTGAAGACAAAGATGAAATTATCAGAAACGATTTTTGATCAGATGGTTGAAAAAGAACAAGAACAGGTGGAGGATGAGGCGGATATTTTTAGTTCAGGAAAATTGGGGGAGTTACAACAGAAAGATGTAGAAATAAAACGGATATATCAGAAAGCATATACGGAAGAGGCATCTGAGAGTATACCAGAGTGTTATTACCGTAAAAGTAATGTCTTGATGAGAAAATGGAGATCTGTACATATGCAGGGGGATGAAAAGTGGGCAGACGTTCATCAAGTAGTATTGCCGGTAGGGTATAGAAAGGAGGTGTTGCGAGTGGCACATGAGGTACCAGTGGGAGGTCATTTGGGGATAAGGAAAACTCAAGCTAAAACCCAGAAACATTTTTATTGGCTTGGATTACATAAAAATGTAGTTAAATTTTGTCAATCATGTCACACATGTCAAGTGATAGGGGAACCTCAAGCAGTGATAAAACCAGCGTCCTTAATACCCATTCCAGCATTTGAGGAACCTTTTACAAGGGTCCTAATTGATTGTGTAGGACCGCTTCCTAAAACAAAAAGTGGGAATCAATATCTTTTGACTATAATGGATGTGTCTACCAGGTTTCCAGAGGCCATTCCAGTACATAATATTACAGCTAAAAAGATTGTTGAGGAGTTACTTAAATTCTTTACTAGATATGGACTACCCACAGAAATTCAATCGGATCAAGGATCAAATTTTACCTCAAGGTTATTCAAAGAAGTTATGGATAACTCAGGAATAAAACAATTTAAATCAACTGCGTACCATCCAGAATCGCAGGGAGCGTTAGAAAGGTGGCATCAGACATTGAAGACAATGTTGTGGGCTGATTGTCAAGATTATCCAGAGGATTGGGATAAAGGAATTTCATTTGTACTGTTTGCAATTAGGGATGCACCTAATGTGTCAACCAAATTTAGTTCTTTTGAACTCATTTTTGGTCATGAGGTAAGAGGACCACTTAAATTGATTAAAGAAAAATTGGTGGGTGAGAAATCCGAAATTACACTATTGGATTATGTGTCAAATTTTAGGGAACGATTAAATAGAGCAGGTGAATTGTCTCGACAACATTTGAAAGTTGCACAAAATGTGATGAAACGGATAGCGGACAAAAAATCCAAAGTTCGTAGTTTTGCCAGTGGAGATAAAGTTTTAGTGTTGTTACCAGTGGTAGGGGAGCCTTTAAAAGCTAGGTTTTGTGGACCGTATCAGATTGAAAGCAAATTAAGTGAGGTGAATTATGTGGTAAAAACACCAGATAGAAGGAAGACTCACCGAGTGTGTCATGTGAATATGCTTAAAAGGTACTTTGAAAGGGAAGGAGAGAAAAAGGAGATTTTAATGATTCTAACTCAAAGTGACGATCCAAATCCAGATGACTGTGAATTTGACATACCTCAAATTAAATTGGAAAATGAAGATGTTCTTAAAAATTGGGATAAATTGTTAAGTTACCTTGCAGAGGAAAAACGAACTGACCTGAAAGAGTTATTGATATCACATGGACAAGTTTGTAGAGATAAATTGGGAAGTGCTAAAATGGCAATACATGATGTAGATGTGGGAAATGCTGTTCCTATCAAACAACATCCATATAGACTTAATCCTTTAAATTGGTTCAGGTTAACAAAGAGATTGATAGTATGCTTGAAAATGGCATAATTGAAATGGGTTGCAGCCGATGGAGCTCACCCATAGTGATGGTACCTAAACCAGACAGTACCCAACGGTTGTGTGTGGACTATAGAAAGGTGAATGCAGTTACAAGAACGGGCTCTTATCTTATCCCATGTTTGGAGGATTGCATTGAGAAAGTGAGACAATCCGCTTCCAAATTGGATTTACTTAAAGGTTGCTGGCAGGTACCTTTATCCGAAAGGGCGAAGCAGATTTCAGCTTTTGTGACTCCAGATGGTACATACCAATTCAAAGTTATGCCATTTGGAATGAATAACGCCTCAGCCACATTTCAACAGTTAACTAATACAGTTGTTTCAGGATTACCCAATTGTGCAGTATATATCAACGATCTTGTAGTTTTCAGCCAGACATGGAAAGAAAATTTAAAACATCTTATGGAGGTATTCGATCGACTTCAGGAGGCGGGTTTGGTGATAAACCTAGCCAAAAGTGAATTTGGAAAAGGCCAAGTCACTTTCCTTGGACATACAATCGGACAGGGTCGATTGGTCCAACGGGATGTGAAAACGAAAGTTTCCGATACCCTCGACATGACGGGAAATAATCCGATTTCTTGGTATGAGTGGATTTACAGGAAATTTGTACCAAATTTTAGCAGTGTGGTCGCTCCACTGACGGACTTGCTTAAGGAGCGTAATAAATTCCAGTGGACAACGGAGTGTCAACAGGTATTTGACGGCCTGAAGGCTGTGTTAACCACTGCTCCTGTGTTAGTCATCCCAAATTATACCAAACCATTCAAAGTGGCTGTTGATGCGAATGATGTGGGCGTAGGTGCGGTGCTTCTACAAGACGACGACGAAGGGCTCGAGCGGCCTGTTGGTTATTTTACAAAGAAATTGAATTCTCACCAGAAAAAGTATTCGACGATCGAGAAGGAGACTTTGTGTTTGGTGCTGGCTTTGCAACATTTTCACATTTATGTGACCAGCAATCCGTCTGACACCATTATATATACTGATCATAATCCGTTGACGTTTTTGGAGCGATTCCGGAATAACAATGCGAGGCTGTTTCGCTGGAGTTTATTGTTACAGCCATTTCATTTAAAAATAGTACAAGTGGCAGGATGGGAAAACATGATAGCCGATGCTTTGTCACGAATGTGATGAACGGAAGGATTTTGGTTGGAGGAAGAAGAACGAAAAAAAAAAGGACTATATTATTATACCTGTTTGCGTGTGTTATTTTTTTGAACCGGTAAAGTGTTTTTACTGTGTGCATTTCTTAATTGATGGTGAAAAGGTGAAAAATGAAACCATCTTGAAGTTGATGGTTTACTTTTTTTTCTTGGGGGGGGGGGGGGGAGGTGTCATGTGAGAGTACCTTTAAGAAACGGATGTTTAAGCAATGTACCTTTAAGAAATGGATCTGATCATATTACTGAAGTGATGTCAGAGGGTGAGGGGGAGCTGAGCTCACTTCTGCTTTTTGAGTTTCAGTTTGAGAACGCAGCTGGGAGTGTCTGTATGTTTTGCTGTGAGCTCCATGAAGAAACACAGAGCTGGTCTGTTGATTTCTGCAATCCAAAGGTTATAAATATATTGAATGTAACCTAATGTGCTCTTATTTTTGTAGGTTTGAAGTCTTTTGAATGTTTAAAGGAACAGTTTGAAGGATTATTTAGTGTTGTAGTCTTTTGGGGTTATCATTGAAGTAATGGCTGTTAAGATATTCAATGTTTGTTTTAAAAAGGTTAACTTGAGTGTATAGAATAAACATTGTTTTGTTTTAAAAACCACTTGTCCATTTCTGCTGTATCACACCTGGAGAGTACGCCGTTTGCTTCCCACACCACAATCTATTAAAAGTTGTGGGTCGGTTGAACTCCATGAAACACTTAGGGGTTCTGTAAACCCGGACCCATAACAAGGGAGTAACAGTGGAACGTGGTTCACCACAACGCTGAAGGCTGTGATCGACAGTGAAATTACAGCCTACAAGGCACGGAGAGATAGGGAAGAGAGGGCAGCTGAGCAACAGCTCCATACTGGAAGTAGACCGGTGATATTCTAAGGCTCCGACCATAGATCACCTGGCGGAGAGGAAAAAGGTACAGATGGACTTTGATGTGCTTTCCACGAGGAAAGCACCACCTCCGCCAGAAACGGGGGACTCCGTACACAAAGTTAGTTGCTTGCTGGCTTACCAGCTGAGAAAGCAGGCAGCCAAAAGGGAAATATCCCAGATTAGTGGTAATAAAGGCAGATTAGTAGCGGAGCCAGATAAGGTCAAAAAGCCTATGAGATCTTCAACCGAGGGCTATAAATCGCGGAACCTCCAGCAGGGAACTCTGGGATGAAGCAGGCCCTTGATGGACTAGACATGCCAGTCATGAGGGAGGACAGGAGACGGGGCCTGGAAGTGCTGCTAGAATTGGGAGAAGTCATAGAGTCATAGATGTTTATAGCATGGAAACAGGCCCTTTGGCCCAGCTTGTCCATGCCATCCAGTTTCTATCACTAAGCTAGTCCCACTTGCCTGCATTTGGCCAATACCCCTCTATACCCACCCTGCACATGTAACTGTCTAACTTTTTTAAAGCAAGAAATTGTACCCGCCTCGACCACTACCTCTGGCAGCTCGTTCCAGATGCTCACCACTCTCTGTGTGAAAAGATTTCCCCTCTGGTCTCTTTTGTATCTCTCCCCTCTCACCTTAAACCTATGCCATCTAGTTCTAGACCCCTCTACCTTTGGGTAAGAATGTTGACTATCTATCTTATCTATGCCCCTTATTATTTTATAGACCTCTGTAAGACCTCCGATAGCCTCCTACCCTCCAGGGAAAAAAGTCCCAGCCAATCCAGCCTCTCCTTAGAGCTCAGACCATCAAGTCCTGGTAGCATCCTCGTAAATCACTTCTGCACTCTTTCAAGTTTAACAATTGTGGGGCACCACGGTAGCACAGTGGTTAGCACTGTGGCTTTACAGCGCCAGGGTCCCAGATTCGATTCCCTGCTGGGTCACTGTCTGTGCGGAGTCTGCACATTCTCCCTGCGTTTGTGTGAGTTTCCTCCGGGCGCTCCGGTTTCCTCCCACTAGTCCGGAAAGACGTGCTGTTAAGTAATTTCAACAAGACTCCCCAATTCCTGTATTCAATATTATGACCAATAAAACTTATCATGCTGAATGCCTACTTCACCACCCTGTCCACCTGCAACTCCACATTCAAGGAGCTATGAACCTGTATCCCTAGATCTCTTTGTTCTGTAACTCTCCCCAACTCCCTACCATTGACTGAGTACTTCACGCCCTGATTTGATCTACCAAAATGCATCATCTCACATTTATCCAAATTAAATTCCATCTGCCATTCATCGGCCCACTGGCCCAATTGGTCAAGATCCTGTTGCAATCTTTTATAACCTTCTTCACTATCCACTATGCCATCAAACTTGGTGTCATCTGCAAACATATTAACCATGCCTCCTACATTCTCCTACAATCAAATTGGTGAGACATGACTTTCCCCTTACAAAGCCATGCTGACTTTTCCTAATTAGCCCTTGCCTGTCTAACTGCCTGTAAATCCTGTCCCTCAGAATACCTTCCAACAATTTACCCACTACAGAAGTAAGGCTAACCGGTCTGTAGTTTCCAGGCTTATCCCTACAGCCCTTCTTAAACAACGGCACAACATTTGCTACCTTCCAATCTTCAGGCACCTTTCCTGTGGCTGTCGATGATTCAAATACCTCCACTAGGGGGCCGGCAATTTCCTCCCTAGCCTCCCACAACGTCCTGGGATACATTTCATCATGTCCCGGGGAATTATCTATCTTGATGTGCTTTAATACCTCCAGCAACTCCTTCTCTGTAATATGTATATTCCTCAAGACATCACTTTTTATTTCCCCAATTTCCCTAACATTCGTGCCTTTCTCAACAGTAAATACTGATTTGAAATATTCATTTAGGACCTCACCCATCCCTTGTGGATCTGCACATAGATAATCTTGTTTATTCTTAAGAGACTCTATCCCCTCTCTAGTCACCCTTTACCTTTTATGTATCTGTAAAGTCTCTGGGTTTACCTTTGCCTTATCTGCCAAGACAATCTCATGTCCCCTTTTTGTCCTCCTGATTTCTCTCTTAACTCTACTCCGACAAGACCTATACTCTTCAAGGGATCCATTTGATCCCAGCTGCCTATTCATGTCATATGCCTCCTTCTTCCTCTTGACCATGGCCTCAATATCCTGAGTTATCCAGGGTTCCCTACTTCTATGAGCCTTACCC
This sequence comes from Scyliorhinus torazame, assembly GCF_047496885.1. NCBI lineage: Eukaryota > Metazoa > Chordata > Chondrichthyes > Carcharhiniformes > Scyliorhinidae > Scyliorhinus > Scyliorhinus torazame. Next base: position 203,889,997 of record NC_092710.1, read on the forward strand.
TTCACTGGAAGAGGAATGTACTCATCTTGAAACCTAGTTAGCACCTTTTTGAAAGATTCCCACTTACCAGCTGTCTGCAAATAGGCACCCCCAATCAACTTTTGAAAGTTGTCACCTAATACCCTCGAAATTGGCCTTGCCCCAATTTAAAATTTTAACTTATGTGTCGGAACCATCATTCTCCATAGCTATCTTAAAACTAATGGAATTATGGTCACTGGTCCCAAAGTGATCCCTCACTAACACTTCTGTCACCAGCCCTTCCTTGTTCCCCAAGAGGAGGTCAAGTTTTGTCCCCTCTCTGGTCGGACCATCCACATAATTGAATGAAGACTTCTTCCTGAATACACTCGACAAATTTCTCTCCATCCAAAGCCCTAGTGCTATGGCTGTCCCAGTTAATGTTGGGAAAGTTAAAGTCCCCAACTATTACCACCCTATTGTTATGGCAGCTATCTGTAATCTCTTTACATATTTGCTCCTCAATATCCTGCTGACTATTTGGGGGCCTATAGTACAGTCCTATCAAAATGATCTCGCCCTTCTTATTTTTCAGTTCTATCCATATAGATTCTGGGCGAACCCTTGGATATATCGTCTCTCTGTACTGTTGTGATACTGTCCCGAATAAAAAACGCAACTCCCCCTCCTTCCTCTCTTATCTCCTGTTCTATCTTTCCTGCAGCACCTGTACCCCGGAACATTGAACTGCCAGTCCTGCCTCTCCTTTAGCCATGTTTCAGTAATAGCTATAATATCCCAGTCCCATGTACCTATCCATGCCCTGAGTTTATCTGCCTTGCCCGCTAAGCATCTTGCATTGAAATAAACGCAGTTCAATCTGTTTCTCTGCTTTCCACGTTTTTTCTTACTGACTTTTGTTTCTATTCCCTCTTTTCTACCCTCTGACTTCCTGCATTGGTTCCCATCCCCCTACCACATTAGTTTAAACCCTCCCCAACAGCGCTAGCAAACTACCCCCCTAGGACATTGATTCCAGTCTTACCCAGGTGCAGACCGTCCAATTTGTAATGGTCCCACCTCTACCAGAACCGGTTCCAATGTCGCAAAAATCTGAATCCCTCCCTCCTGCACCATCTTTCAAGCCACGCATTCATCCTGTCTATCCTGTCATTCCTACTCTGACGAGCACGTGGCACTGGTAGCAATCCCAAGATTACGATCTTTGAGGTTCTACTTTTTAGTTTATCTCCTAACTCCCTAAATTCAGCATGCAGGAGCTCATCCCATTATTGACCTATATCGTTGGTGCCTATATGCACCACGACAGCTGGCTGTTCACCCTCCCCCTTTAGAATGTCTTGCAGCCACTCTGAGACATTCAGAACCCTTGCACCTGGGAGGCAAAATACCGTACTGGAGTCTTGTTTGCGTCCGCAGAAACGTCTGTCTACTCCCCTTCCAATCGAATCCCCTGTCACTATAGCTTTATCATTCTTTTTCCTGCACTCCTGCGCTGCAGAGCCAACCACGGTGCCATTAACCTGGCTACTTCTGCCTTCCCCTGGTGGACCATCTCCCCCAACAGTATCCAAAGCGGTACACCTGTTTTGGAGGCAGATGATTGGAGGGGATTCCTGCACTGCCTTCCTACTCTTCCTCTGTCTGATGGTCACCCATTTCCTATCTCCCTCAGTACTCTTTATCTGCGGTGTGACCAACTCGCTAAATGTGCTATTCACGACTTCCTCAGCACGCAGATGCTCCAAAGTGAGTCCATCCGCAGCTCCAGAGCCGTCAAGCGGTCTAACAGAAGCTGTAGCTGGTCACACTTCTTGCATGTGAAGGAACCAGGGACAGTGGATGTGTCCCTGAACTCCCACATCGCACACGAGGAACATGTCACTGGTCTGGGAACTCCTGCCATGTCTTAAAACTTAGGTTGACGTGTATAACCACAATGCAAAAAAAAATAAATAAATAGACAAATGAAAAGAAAAGAAAAACTACGTACCAGATAGCAGGTCCCTTCTTGGCCAATCTAATCACAGTCCCCCTGTAACGTCACTCTTCAGTTTCTCCCCAGTCTAAACCTCAGATTCACAATTTACCTTCCCAAGATACCATTGGTCCAACCACTTGTCTGCGCTCCGCTCCTGAAAAGCCAGAGAAAGAAAACAAAATGAAAGGGGAAAAGCACCTCCTCCCACTCTGCACCAAATTACTGCCATGCTCCAAATTACCAATTTCCAATCCTCAATCGGGCTATCTCACTCAATCGGGCTGTCTCGACTTCACCGTGCACAAAGTCATGGAGCGTATTAGCTCCATGCAGGCGGGGAAGGTCCCCGGACCGGACCAATTCCTGGCAGACTTTGACAAAAGATTTGTGACAGTACTGGCCCCACACCTGCGGGAGATGTTCACAGACTTGCTGACGAGGGGCACCCTACCGCCTACGCTGGCAAAAGCCTCAATCTCGCTGATACCAAAAGAAGACAAAGACCCAGCAGAATGCAGTTCCTACAGACCCATCTCGCTGCTAAATGCAGATGTGAAAATACTGGCCAAGATCCTAGCCAAAAGGCTGGAGGACTGTGTACGAGAGGTGGTAGCAGAAGACCAGACGGACTTTGTCAAGGGCAGACAGCTAACATTGAACATCAGGCGCATGATGAACGTGATCGTGACCACATCTGGGGAGAGAACACCTGAGGTGATCATCTCTCTGGATGCTGAAAAGGCCTTTGACAGAGTCGAATGGAAGTACTTCATACAGGTACTGGAGCGATTCAGACTTGGAACAGGGTTCTCCCCCTGGGAGAAACTCCTGTACAACATTCCCACAGTGAGCGTACGGACAAATACACCAGCTCTAAGTACTTTCAGCTGCACAGAAGCACAAGGCAGGGACACCCGTTATCCCCGCTGCTGTTCGCCCTCACGATTGAACCACTAGTAATTGCCCTTAGGGAAAATTGGAAAGGGATCCGGAGAGGAGACAGACAGCACAAAGTCTCACTCTGTGTGGATGACCTTCTCCTCGACATCTCAGACCCGCGAAGCAGCATGGAGGAATTATGGCGCTCGTCGAAGAGTTTGGACACTTCTCGGGCTGCAAACTTAACCTGAACAAAAGCGAGGTCTTCCCAGTGAACCCGCAAGGGGGAGGGGCAGAGTTGGAGGGGCTACCTTTTAAACAGGCTGTTGCTAACTTTTGGTTGGCTCTTAATTCGTAATTTGCTCTGTTTTCATAGATTATCATAGAATCTACAGTGCAGAAGGAGGCCATTCGGCCCATCGAGTCTGCACCGTCTCTTGGAAACAGCACCCTACCCAAGGTCAACACCTCCACCCTAGCCCCCTAACCCAGTAACCCCACCCAAAACTAAGGGTAATTTTGGACACTAAGGGCAATTTATCATGGCCAATCTACCTAACCTGCACATCTTTGGACTGTGGGAGGAAACCGGAGCACCCGAAGGAAACCCACGCACACACGGGGAGGATGTGCAGACTCCACACGGACAGTGACCCAAGCCAAAATCAAATCTGGGACCCTGGAGCTGTGAAGCAATTGTGCTATCCACAATACTACCGTGCTCTAGAGTCGCCAGGTATCTTTATGATACCGCCACGAGGTTCAAGTTCAAGTACTGATCAATACCTCAACACACCAATTAGTAAGATTCAAATCAAAACACATTTATTATATACAGTAAGTCACTACTTATGCATATAATTCTACTTTCTAGACTATTTCTATCACTAAAAGGCCTATACTTAGCTTCGGAATTGGCCCACCAGGTCAGGGGAACAAATGGCCTTTCATTCAGGTCCTGAGTCTGCAGGATTCAAAAGCTGGTATGGACTTATAGCTAGGAGCGCCTATCTCGTAGCGAGCGTTGCCTGGAGACTTACTTGGTTGCTGCGGCATCTAGGCAGTTCACACTCAGGGGTTGATTCGCGTTGTTGAGTGACCCTGCCAAAAAGGACAATTTGATCTTGGGGGCTTTACTTTATAGTCCCCAGGGGCTTCCCGCCCTTCGGGAAGGACCCCGTACCTGGTTCCAATTGATTGGACTGCGTTCCGATCATTTGGATCGATTTCTCCAATACTGGAGTTGTTCCCTGATCGCTGGGTGGTCCCTAAATGTCCGTTGGCCTTCCTTTGTCTTGGCTCCTGCTGGCGTTGAGGAGTCTGGCTTGGCTTTATTCACCTTAAGTGTTGCAATTGTGCCTTGGAATCGCTCATTACTATGCAGATGGCTGCTGGTTTCAGTGCTGTCTGGTTTTTTACAGGTTTCAATACACATGATTTCTGTACTTGCTAGTCTTTACCTGTGTTGGCTGAATTTCCCTTCAGACTTTGCGGTTCTCCGTTTTAAGTCGGGAAGTGGCCAACCCAGGTGGCTACACACCCTCCTTGTGATCCCTAACGCGAAGCGTGAAGGGTCACATAACTGCATTGTCTTCATTCCCTGACCCGGCGAGCACTCTTCCGTGGCCTCTACACTGACTATAACTATGCAATGAAAATTTTTAACTAACATTCTAAGTGGCGCTATGTCAAAACAGGGACATGCATTACAAAATTTTTTAAAACGGTACCTCTAACTGTCCTCAATAAACTACACTCACTAAACATTCAGTCATATTAACTTCCTAAACAATACAAAATAATAGCAGCATTTACATTTTTCCTGGCTTGACAGTCAAGCACAGGGGTGTACAATATTTCCATTTCTTTATTTACAAAAGATGCAACACAAATGATCTTTATTGTAGATCAAGGGGTTCGGGGGCCTGGTGAAAACTGAAAATAGGGGATCTCATTCTGTATACCGGAGTGCTAGCGCGGTAGGCTCTCCTTCGCCATTTCCTCATGCGGATAGTCTGCACGATGCTGCAGAGTATCGGCAACACTAATAGGGATTTGACTACGTAGGAAAGGAAGTACCATGTTATGAGTTGTCACACCACGATGGTGTGGTGTTAAAACATAAGAACATAAGAACTAGGAGCAGGAGTAGGCCATCTGGCCCCTCGAGCCTGCTCCGCCATTCAATGAGATCATGGCTGATCTTTTGTGGACTCAGCTCCACTTTCCGGCCCGAACACCATAACCCTTAATCCCTTTATTCTTCAAAAAACTATCTATCTTTATCTTAAAAACATTTAATGAAGGAGCCTCTACTGCTTCACTGGGCAAGGAATTCCATAGATTCACAATTCTTTGGGTGAAGAAGTTCTCCTAAACTCAGTCCTAAATCTACTTCCCCTTATTTTGAGGCTATGCCCCCTAGTTCTGCTTTCACCCGCCAGTGGAAACAACCTGCCCGCATCTATCCTATCTATTCCCTTCATAATCTTATATGTTTCTATAAGATCCCCCCTCATCCTTCTAAATTCCAACGAGTACAGTCCCAGTCTACTCAACCTCTCCTCGTAATCCAACCCCTTCAGCTCTGGGATTAACCTAGTGAATCTCCTCTGCACACCCTCCAGTGCCAGTACGTCCTTTCTCAAGTAAGGAGACCAAAACTGAACACAATCATCCAGGTGTGGCCTCACTAACACCTTATACAATTGCAGCAGAACCTCCCTAGTCTTAAACTCCATCCCTCTAGCAATGAAGGACAAAATTCCATTTGCCTTCTTAATCACCTGTTGCACCTGAAAACCAACTTTCTGCGACTCATGCACTAGCACACCCAGATCTCTCTGCACAGCAGCATGTTTTAATTTTTTATCATTTAAATAATAATCCCTTTTGCCGTTATTCTTACCAAAATGGATAACCTCACATTTGTCAACATTGTATTCCATCTGTCAGACCCTAGCCCATTCACTTAGCCTGTCCAAATCCCTCTGCAGACTTCCAGTATCCTCTGCACCTTTTGCTTTACCACTTATCTTAGTGTCGTCTGCAAACTTGGACACATTGCCCTTGGTCCCCAACTCCAAATCATCTATGTAAATTGTGAACAGTTGTGGGCCCAACACTGATCCCTGAGGGACACCACTAGCTACTGATTGCCAACCAGAGAAACACCCATTAATCCTCGCTCTTTGCTTTCTATTAATTAACCAATCCTCTATCCATGCTCCTACTTTCCCCTTAATGCCATGCATCTTTATCTTATGCAACAACCTTTTGTGTGGCACCTTGTCAAAGGCTTTCTGGAAATCCAGATATACCACATCCATTGGCTCCCCGTTGTCTACCGCACTGTTAATGTCCTCAAAAAATTCCACTAAATTAGTTAGGCACGACCTGCCCTTTATGAACCCAAACTGCGTCTGTCCAATGGGACAATTTCCATCCAGATGCCTCGCTATTTCTTCCTTGATGATAGATTCCAGCATCTTCCCTACTACCGAAGTTAAGCTCACTGGCCTATAATTACCCACTTTCTGCCTACCTCCTTTTTTAAACAGTGGTGTCACGTTTGCTAATTTCCAATCCGCCGGGACCACCCCAGAGTCTAGTGAATTTTGGTAAATTATCACTAGTGCATTTGCAATTTCCCTAGCCATCTCTTTTAGCACTCTGGGATGCATTCCATCAGGGCCAGGAGACTTGTCTACCGTTAGCCCCATTAGCTTGCCCATCACTACCTCCTTGGTGATATCAATCCTCTCAAGGTCCTCACCTGTCATAGCCTCATTTCCATCAGTCACTGGCATGTTATTTGTGTGTTCCACTGTGAAGACCGACCCAAAAAACCTGTTCAGTTCCTCAGCCATTTCCTCATCTCCCATTATTAAATCTCCCTTCTCATCCTCTAAAGGACCAATATTTACCTTAGCCACTCTTTTTTGTTTTATGTATGTGTTGCCTGTTACTGGGCTCTGGGTGCTATGGGGAAGTGAATTATTAACGGCCGGGGGGGGGGGGGGGGGGAGGGTTGGGGTCAGGGGGTTCCCGTTCGAGCGCAACTGAATAAACATCATAATGGTGGTGATCAACACGGAGGATGTCCTCATTGTTCTTCTTTCTCTTTTTGTCTCTTCCTTTCCGCTTCGTCTCTTTTCCTGGAGCTTCTGTGGTTCTATGGAATCAAGCATAGTGTCTGTTACTATCTTGGTGAATATCTCATGCGTTAGTATGTTTGTCCTTTAGTGCCAATTCTCCCTTTACAATTTGTCATCATGTGTGACTCCCTCATTCTTTTAAATTTTTTAAACCGAATACTCAAGACAAAACACACTTAAAAATACTGAAACAGTGCGAGCCGCCTCGCAGGCTGTGCGATTTACCATCCAAATGTTTGAGGATGTAAATAGCATAGGGATGGCAACCTAAGGGTCGCCTGAAAACAAAACAAAACTTTTTGAACCAAGAGTGCCGAAATGAGGTGCGTATGGGCCGCGACGGGTAAGATTTGGATGGAATCCCCGGGTAGGACGGCGACCAATGCCGTGTGTGCTCTACCCGAGCGTAGCTGACCAGAGGGAGGGGGAGGGGGAGGGGGGGGGGTGGGTCCTCAGGCAAGGCGGAGACCAATGCCGTTTCTCCACTGCCTGAGCAACCGACAAGAATGGGCAAAAATGTAGTCATCGTGGGGGGTTGCTGTAAAGGTTCTACCGTTGAACCAGAAGAGCAGTTATGAACGGGGACTGGCAAGCTCTCAGTGGTTTCTGATGATAAGTGTGCTGGCAAGTTTTCACAGGTTTCGGCCGAAAAATATGGCGTGGGGCCGTGGAAAAATTTCCAATCTTACGTACAACACATAACAATAACAGTGACAAACAATATTAAACAACATGCTGCAGGTTCCATCAGAAAGGACACCGTTTTCTCCCAAGCGGTTCGTTCTTAAAACATCGTCTGGACACCTCAGTTATCAGTTGCGAACAGGGTCGCAAATGGGTTCTCGTTTTGGGAGTCAGACTCAAAGTCGTCATCTTCTCCCGGATGCCATACTCTCGAATGTATAAGGGCTGATAGGGCTGCATGGTGCGATTTGGGGTCCATCTCGTCATTCCGGACGAGCCTGTATGAATTGTCACGATGCCAGAAAGTTGTATCTAATTCTGTGGGGACGGAGTCGGGGTCGTAATCGTAGGGCGGTGGTCTTTGGTGGGGTTTGTTGAGGAATGTGATCAGGAAGGGATCACTCGAATCGTGTTCAGATTCGCTGGGTGTGGGGCCTGTTGCATGGGGATAGTAGGGAGGCGTGCTGTGGCTATTGTCTGTGTCACAGTTGCTGTCTCTGCTGCTGCTGTCTGTGGGCGTTCCGGGGCGGAGTCTAGAGCTCGGGGGTGGAGTCGAGGGTGAGTCCGTGGATGGGGTGGATGTGTTGGGGGAGGGTAGGGATACATTGGATGTGGGCGGGGCGTGGTCTGCTGCATCGAGCATGACGTGATGTGCGTGGTAGGACTGTGGGCCATATGCCTTAAGCTGGTTAATATGGAACCACGTGTTCTTTCCGTTGGGGTACTTAATTTTATAGAGGGAGGGGCTTACTTTGTCCGCAATGGAGTACGGACCCGAATATTTAGGTGACAGGAATGTGCTGGGGTTACAGATGGAGAGCATGACCTGCTGTCCTACCTCAAACCCAGTCGCATGCACTGTCTTGTCGAAACAGGCCTTGCTCTGTTTCTTTCTAGTGCCTAATCTTACTGCGGCTGCGAGCTGAGCCGTTTTAACATTTGCAACTAACTGTTTGACTGCGTTCTCGTGTGTGAGGGCCGTCACTTCGGGGCTGGTCAAGTCCAATCCTAATAAAAATTCTGTGCCTTTCATGGGGCGTCTGGTCATGAGAGTGTGTGGGGTGTAACCTGTGGAAGTTGAGACAGTATTTCTCAAAAACATCAGCGCAAAGGGAGGACTAAATCCCAAGTGGTGTTGTTTTGTTGGACCATTTTTCTGAGGGTGGCTTTTAGGGTCCGATTCATTCGCTCCACGATACCACTTGACTGAGGGTGGTTTGCGATGTGGAATTTTTGGGGAATGTCAAATATCGTGAGGACGTTCTTCATGACACATCCCGTAAAAAGGGAACCTTGGTCAGATTCAATGCTACGGGGGAGTCCCCATCTCGTAAAGATGTGGTGGGTTAAGATCTTTGCGGTGGTCTTTGCCGTGTTCGTTCTGGATGGGAATGCCTCTTCCCATTTCGTAAAAGTGTCTATGACGACTAATACGTACTTGTAACCATTCCTGCAAGGGGGCAATGGTCCTATAAAATCGATCTGGAGGTTAGTCCAGGGGCCGTTAACGGGGCGGGTGTGACTAAGCTGTGCCTTCTTTGCGTATCTGTCCGGATTGTTCTAGGCACAGATAAGGCAATTCTCAACTTAGTGTGTTACATCTTCTTTTAAACTTGGCCACCAACAGAGCTGCCTGAGGTGGGCTGTAGTGGGATCAATTCCCTGATGTCCATGACTGTCATGGAACAAACAAATAAGCTGATTCCTGTCCTGTTCAGGAACCACATAAAGGGTGTCTTTTAGGACCACACCGTCATGTCTGATTAGTGCGTTTCTAAATCTATCGTAAGATGCCGTAAATTTTCTTTTCAAAATCTCCCTGAGATTGCTATCTTGCTTCTGGGCCTGCACTAAAGCCTCAATATTAGTCTGCGAGACCTGAACTGCATTCACTGGTGCGCTTTCGGGGGGTGTCCAAAAATATCCGTGCCTGGAACCTGCTTTTGCCAGTGCGTCGGCCTTTACATTTCCAGGGGGGGGAGGAACGGCGGTGACTGCGAACTTTAGCAATTCCAAATGTCCTGTCCTGTGCTTTCTCTAAAATGTGGCGGCGCAATGGGGCTGTAGGGAGGGGTTTTCCGTCTGCGGAAACAAATCCTCTTGCTTTCCACAGGGGTAGGAATTCTGTAAGGCTATTGCAGACATTGCGGCTGTCCGAGTATATGTCTGCTGGGCTGGGGAAGGAATCTGGGTGATCCACAATGTACGCAACGGCTGCTAGTTCTGCCGCCTGCGCGCCTAAGTGGCCTGGTAGCTGTGGTGATGTGCATCACTGTAAATACATGTAAGCTAGACAGACACTAGAGGGAGCACCAGAAACATCACACACACACACACTCAACCAATAGATAAGTTAGATAGGTATCGACCAATGGACATTCACGATATACAAGGAGGTGACACGACTACAGGGGGGCATTACACCAACCCATACATAAAGGACACCACACACATGATCACCTTTTTGGCCAGTGGAGACAGTCAGTGAGGAGAGGCACAGGGTTGATTCAATATTACACCCACCATGTGGAAGACAGCAGATGGTTAGTCAGTTAGGTAGCTATAATAGGATTAGCAGTAGTGTCGAACTCAAGTTATAAAAGTGTACATAGTGTAAATAAATGAGTTGAAGTTATTTACACGTCGCGACCTTCCTTGTCAAATGCAACACAAGGAAGCCGCTTATGTTACAAAGGAAACATAACAAAACATGGTACCAGTAGTGAACTGCTTAAATCCAGGTAGCCATACCTCAGCGTACAGTGACAACCAGCAATACCCAGGTAAGATGTACGACCTCCTGGTTCCGCAGCCGCTCCAGTGCCACGGCGATCTCCGCGAAAACTGGCAGCGATTCCAGCAAACATTTGAATTCTTCCTGGTGGCAGCCGAACTTAAAGACCTGGCCGATGATGAAAAAATAGAGTTTCTCCTCACCATCGCCGGTGCAAGAGCAGAAGAAATATTTTCAAAATTCAAGTTCTCCAAGGGGCAAAACAGGTACGACTTCAAGGCAGTCCTGGACAAATTCGGCAAATACTGTGAGGAAAACACACTCCAATCGGCAAGAAAAGGTAAGAGAAGTGCCAGTACTCACCTCAAGGCCGAAATCCCGGACCAGAGAGCGATTTGGGTCGAGGTCGGCGGCCACCTTGCTAAAGGGACTACACTAGCGCAGTTGCGCAAAAAGTGCGCAGAACCGGAAGATTCGTTTGCGCATGCGCAATCAAGAAAACGGCCATCGGTAAAGGAACAGCGATCTGCGCATGCGCAATCGCTTCCTACGTGCTACGTCACGTGCGTCATGACGTCAGAGGCCCCAGACCCCACCAATTTAAAGGGGAAACGTCCCAAATCCAATTTAAAGGGGAAACGTCCCAAATCAAAGAAAAAATCTTTTAAAGCTGTAAAACAACCTTCCGTCACCTGGAATGACAGCACAATGCTTCAAATTGAACCAGGAAATGAATTTAACCTCTGAAGAACCCTGTAACAAGCAGTTACCTACACACGAACCAATGATTCCGACCTCGAATACTTCGATACCGACCTTTACATTTTTTCTGGACCTCGCGAGCCCAATGACAGCTCCATGGTCCTAGACGACTACAACTCGGACGAACCTTTAATGTTGCACATTGGCGACCCCCGCATTGAATCCGACGCAGATGCGGATTCATTTTTCGGATTTGAGGATCTTCAACCCAGCAGATATGATGTCCCAACTCATCAGTGCAGGATGATGCTGCAGCCTGAAATTAAGATACAGTAAGCGGTACAAGCCCACAGAGAGCGGCCTGCTGCCACACAGAGTGTGGTCCACGCCCCGCTCAGCATTCCCGACTCTACGAAAGAAGACATGCAAGACTCCACACCGCAGTCCTTGCAGGAACAAGACGTGACTCCAGTGTCACAAGACTCCACAGCAAGCTCGTGGACAGACTCCACAATTGCAGAAACACATGACTCCGATGCGCAGTCCTTGCAGGAACAAGACCATGAGGGTCTAGCGACCTCCACTGACCAACTAGCGGCAGATGATGCAAGTCTGCCATGCTCACGTAAACAGCAAGAAGGCTATAACAGTTTACCACGCTCCACTGCACAGTAGGACGACCATGACGGTCTATCATGGTACAATGAAGGGCACAGCGCTGATGACTATTCAAGCCCAAATGAAAACAAGCCAAAGGAATCGCCTCTTCCAAGCCCGAAGAAAAAAGGATTATGCGCTGACCTCCAGGATCATTCTAGCCGAAGAGATATTAATAATGCTGTACCCTCACAGAAGGATGCTGAGTATTTGCGAAAGAAATTGCTTGTATGTCTAACTTGCAAGGAGCAGACTGAAAATTGCCATTGCTTTTGTACGGATCGAAAAAATGGACAAGACATTGATCCTCATTTAATGGAAATAACACAACCTGAATCATATCTACAACAGGGACAACTGTCTCCCTTCAACACAAAACCGCAAAGTCCCAACTACAGAGACCAGTAGTTAGTCAGTAATGACTCTTCAACCCCTGATGGGAATATTAATCGCATTGAATCTCTGCACACTCCACTGATAAATGAGCAGAACATTGGAGCAAGAATCCTGAGGACACCGACATCGAGTAGCCAGATAAAGCACTTAAAACCCGCAGCAGTTTCAAGTGAACCAATTGTGCTTTCCAGTGATGGTGAAGATGCAGATAAGGTCGACCCGATTATCCATTGTACCACATTAACTCCAGAGATTAAGCATTTATGTCTGGGGAGTAGAATGTTGGCAATTGAGAACAGTAAAAGAGAGACTGTGACTGTACCAGTCCCAGCAAAATCAGAGCCAGAGACTATGAAGGCATGTACATTAGAAAAGGATGCATATGAAGTAACTGAGAAGAAAATTGAAACGGACTGTTCTTTGGAAACTAGTACAATGACGAAAGAAACATTGGATCTAACATTTGATGCCCTACATATGGGAGAAATTGAGGGAAATGAACAAGGTTCTGTAATGTCTGGGGGAAGATTTAAAATTCCAATGAAGAAAAGCCCAAATGAAGGACAACGGCAAGACAATGACAGTCCACCCACATTGTTTGCACCACCAGATGAAAACTCTGACAATTTACCCAACCCTAGTGAACAGCAAGCAGCTACTGAGGATCTACCCACGGTATGTGAAACGAGTGACAACAATATCCCACTTCCCATGCAAAAGGTGCAAACTGACAGACCTCAGCTAGTGCGTACAGAGGCACTCGACGATCACGGTGAGACCACTGGTGACTCCGGTGACACCACACTACTTCCACCCTCAATTGCTCGAACCTCTCCACTAGTCAATGCATTCCTGCATGTTCCGACTCCAGACGTGCAGCTTCAAGAAATCTCAGCTGACTCCAGTGAACCTGCTAAGACTCCGGACGGGGAGCATCAACAAAAAACAGACCAGACTCCAGATGGGGAGCAACCAAATGCCGACTCTGATTCACTTAAGCCAGACTTTACTCCAGACAGGCAGTGTCGCAACCTCAGTGATGGCATGCTCAGGGTGACAGCAGATGCCACAACGGCAGGAGATGGATCACGTGCCAATCACACTGGGTCAGCAATAACAAGCAGCAGCTACAGTCCAAGAGGAATACACCAATTTTCACCACAGCTATGTCCACACATTTGTTCCACACCGACAGTGCGGCCAATGACAGCTCATGCTGGACAAACCCAGTATTCAAGCCTGCAGCAGCCAGCAGTCTATGCAGCATATTCTCAAACAGGCCAGCACTACGGATTGCCCACTAATGGAATCAAGACCGAAGGAGGACTACCGCCAGCGCAATCTGCACTACAGACTGGATGCCTTAGTTACTGCCCAGGATTTGCTGCACCACAGCCTGGCCAGACGGCATATTCCTATCAGATGCAAGGTTCTAGTTTCACACCATCACCAGACATTGATGCGAGCAGCAATTCTGTCTCCAAATCGACATGCTTCAACGCTTCTCAGCAGAATCACCCTTCCAGCACAGCATGTGGCCGGAACCAGTATGCACAGTCTCATCTGACTTCAACATCTGGCACATCCATGACCTCGAATGATACTGTTGATGGTACCTCTTCAATGTCAACGACCCATCAGCTACAAGATGCCATCCGACAGCACCACCACAAACATAAAAAGAAAAAAGAAAAAGACTCCAAATCGGACAGCGCAGTGATTCGACCGCTTCTTGATTCCTGGTGATGGCGTTCATAACCAAGAGAGACATTTGACCATGATGATTGATGGTTTATGGACTCACATGAATTATTTGGACTTATTGTTTAATCACCGTTCCCATGACTTGTATATACCTTACCTTCTCTACCTGTTCTTTGTTCAGTTTTTCTTAAAGTGTACAGAAAATATGAACATATAAAAAAGGGAGGATGTGGTGATGTGCATCACTGTAAATACATGTACGCTAGACAGACACTAGAGGGAGCACCAGAAACACCACACACACACACTCAACCAATAGATAAGTTAGATAGGAGGCGACCAATGGACAATCACGATACACAAGGAGGTGACACGACCACAGGGGGGCATTACACCAACCCATACATAAAGGACACCACACACATGATCACCTTTTTGACCAGTGGAGACAGTCAGTGAGGAGAGGCACAGGGTTGATTCAATATTACACCCACCACGTGGAAGACAGCAGATGGTTAGTCAGTTAGGTAGCTATAATAGGATTAACAGTAGTGTCGAACTCAAGTTATAAAAGTGTACATAATGTAAATAAATGAGTTGAAGTTATTTACACGTCTCGACCTTCCTTGACAAATGCAACACAAGGAAGCCGCTTATGTTACAAAGGAAACATAACAAAACAGTAGCTTTAAGGAGATCTCTTCTAGGGCTCGTCCCTGAGCGTCCTCAACATAAATGCCGCATCATGTAATGCGCTTCCCGTTTAATATAGTGGAAGATCCATCCACATATATCCTCAAAGATGCGCACATGTCTGTGTGCTGGGGGCTCTGGGGTGAACTACCTATCTTTTTGGGGGGGGGGTTTGCAATAAAGTGTTGTGGTGCGGTGAGATGATTTCACATTAATGGGGGGTGCCTGGGTACTGAAGGTTATCGGCTAAGAAGGTGTGGGTCTTGGTCCTTTTAACGGTGATGTCCCGTCCCTGCAAAAGAAGGGTCCATCTTGCTGTTCTAATTTGGCTGACTGTCCTTAAGTCGTCCGTCCAGTAAAAGTTGGGTGGGGGTGTGTTCTGTGAGGATTGTGATGGGGTTTAGTCCGGTTATGTAGGAAAAATACTGAACTGCCCAGAAAACTGCAAGCTGGTGCCTTTCACAGGCCGAAAATCCCTGCTCCACAGGATCTAAAAGTCTAGATGTGTAAGCCACGAGTCTTAACTGTTCGTGCCGTTCCTGGAGGAGCACGGCCGAAAGGGTGCGATCGGTGCTAGCTATCTCTATAGCGTAGGGGGAAAGCGGGTCTGGAACCTGTAGTGCGGGGGCTGCAATGAGGGCTCTTTTCAAAGCATCTCGAGCATCCGTATGCTGCGGAAGCAATTCCCAAGGGGCTCCTTTCTTTAGGAGTTCCGAGAGGGGTGCTGCCTTGCTGGCGAAACCGTCAATGTGGTTTCGGCAGTAGCCAACCAGTCCTAAAAACAACCAGAGGGCTGAAACATTCTGGGGAAGGGGCAATTTGTCAAACGAGTCAATTCTTTTGTGCTCGATCTTGCGTTTACCGATTGTGATAATCGTACCCAAATATATCACTTTGTTTTCTAAAATCTGGGCCTTTTTGGGGTTTACTTTGCAACCAATTTTCTGTAGGAGTTCCAGGAGTTCGGCCAGAAGCTCGATGTGCTCTGCCTTGGTGTCTGTCTGCAGTAATACGTCGTCCACATTCTGGACCAGACATTCGGGGCGAGAAAATTTTGACAAACCATTTGCCAGCTGTCGGTGGAAAATAGAGGGGGAGTTGTGGAATCCTTGTGGAAGGCATGTTCACGTGTACTGCTGATTTTTAAGAGTGAAGGCAAATTTGTATTGGTACGCTTTTGCCAATGGAATGGACCAGAATCCATTACTGATGTCCAAAACCGTAAAGTATTGTGAGTTGAGTCCCTGTTTGAGCATGGTCTCGGGGACTTGCGGCTACCGTGGGGGCTGCTGTGGGGGTGATTTTGTTGAGTTCCCGGTAATCGATGGTCAGTCGCCATGATCCATCGGGATTTCTCACTGGCCAAATCGGGGCATTATTAGTGGAGGTTACTGATCTGAGTACGCCCTGCTCTAATAAGCTGTTGATAACTTTTGCGATTTCTCCCTCTGCCTCTTGGGGAAATCCGTATTGCTTTTGGGGTCTAGGGTCAGGTCCTGTGATTTGAACGGAACCAGTCATCTGGCCACAGTCGTGTTTGTGGGTCGTGAATGCTGTCCTGTTCTTTTGTAAAACTGCCCTAACCTGCTTGTCTGTGCTAATCGTGGTCGGATCAAACCAAAATTCGCTGACTGCGCTAATCTTGTTTGCGTTTTCACCTATTGTGAGCATTGCGGGGGCTTTTGTGGATTTTGCCATTCTCCAAACACATTGGTTGACTGGATCAAATGAAAGGTGGTGGGAATTCATAAAGTCAATTCCCCAAATGTGTTCTGCTGTGTGGGGTAGATCGACTAAAACTATGGGGTGCTTTGTCGTTATATTGCCAATTTGAATGGGTACAGGGGCTGTGATGTGTCCCTGCTGTGAGTGGCCTGTGAAGCCGCTGAGGGTGATGGTGGCTGTAGTCGGCGACGTGTCTTTCTGAAACATGGTGGAGGAATTAATTGTGGTGCGGGACCCTCCTGTGTCCCAGAGAAATTTGATGGGCTGTCCCCGTATCTTTGCTGCAACTACTGGTCGGCCGGACCTATCCCAAAGGGTGTCGCAGACCCAGGTGGGGAAGCCCGAACACCGTCAGTCTGTTCCGTTCAGGTCCGTCTGGTCTGAACGGGTGCTCACACTATGTATGGGCTCTGTCCTATTCTTATTCAGAGTGCCTGCCCGCTGGGCTCTCTGTGGCTTTCGTAGGGCATTGCATTCTCGTGCAAAGTGTCCTAACTGTCCACAGCTGTAACACTCCTGTGGCTTTTGTGGGGGGCGGTTCCTGCCTTCGTTCACCCATGCGGGGTTCTGGTGCGTTTTCACCGCTTGGATGTCTGCTTCTGCCTTCTGTTCCTTGGGTTTCCTAACTGCAGGTTTTCTTTGTACAGACTGCTCCCAGACGCGGGACAATCTTTTTAAAACCCATTTCTCATTGTGGGCTTCCTCTGAGGGGTCATAATTCGTACAGGCTTTTTGTCCTGCCTCTGTGGCATGGGAGATAAGGGTGCGGGTCCATTTGGCCATACCTTCTTGGGACAAATGGGCACGTTCTAAATTACCGAAAGCTGCTGTGAAATGAATCCACAGGCGTCCAGCAAATGCTATGGGGTGTTCCGTCTTTTTCTGCCTGCACTTATTCAGGCCTTCTACAGGGTCACCTCTGTTGTAGCCGGTCGTATCTAGGATCGCTGCGTGCATTTCTGCAAGGATGCCTCCTCCTACATTCTGTGGGTCGGGAAGGGCTGCTACGACCGAAGGGTCTAAACTCAAAACTGTGAGCTTCACGTGCTCACGCTCATCCAGGCCGTACATGGTCGCCTGCTGCTTCACTCTAGCAAAGAAGTGGTGGGGGTCTGAGGTGGGGAGGAACGGTGTGATTTTCTCGCACGCGTCCCGTAATTGGGTCACGGTTAAGGGGGTCGTACAAAGAAATTCTGTATCTCCGTCCGATGTGACTGTGCGGTCGGTGGTTACTGGATTCATTGGTGCCTGAACTATCTGCGATGTGGGGGGTTGGGGCGCTTTTCTCTTCTGGGGCTTCCCTTGCGCACATGTTCCCTGAACATATCTATGCGCGGTCTCATTTAATTCTTCACAATCCAGGCCGTCTTCTGTATCTAACTGGGATCCAAAGGTGCTCTGGAATCCATTCTGAACTGAAAGCAAAGACTGCAGTTCTGCAATCTGCTTCCGGCACGTTGTGTGATCTAGTGAGCTCTGTCTGTGCTCCGTGGTGGTAGCATGGAGTGCTCGTAATGCTGCTTTCAGGTCGCTACACTGCCTTTGCAATGCCTCTACCTGTTTCTCTGTTTCCTCTCTTACCAGGACTGCACGTTGCGTGTCCTGATAGGCCTTTTCGTACTGTGTCTGGAAGCTGCTTAGTTGCGCCAGACAAGATTGGTGTGCCCACTTGGCATCATCCACCTCTCCGCCCTTTGCTGCTAACTTCCTTCTCAACTCTATGTTCTCTTTCTCAACCTCACTTACATCGACCTTGCTCATTCGATGTACTCCTTCTATCTCTTTACGGAGTGTCCAAATGACCTCCTCTGTGCCTCGCAATTGTGCCAGACAGGACACGATTGCCATCAGCTTGCTAGCTTTTCCCAAGCTTTTCTTATGAATCTCTGACAGGTTCTCCCACCAAGTATGTCCTATACTCCCGGGTCCTGTTTCCTCATTGTCACAGAACTCACTCCAAAGGGGCCATCCTTTCCCTTTGAGATATTTCCTGATTTCCTCTTCCCAAACAGGGCACTGACCTACTCTGCTGCTGGTCGCTGCGACCACAAATTCTTCAGGGTTCATGAGGCGTTGCATTGCCTGCATTGCCATCTTTCTTCTCTAAATACTCTCATAAAATTTGGAACGAGGGGTACTAAGGCGGTGCTGTAATTACGGGTACAGCTTTCGCTATTTTCCGGAATACAAACTCCCGACAGTTTTTCGCAACAAAAATCAATCAGTATTACCTTATAGCCCTGTTATTTACGCATGCATTAACACACTTCTGAATTATGAGGATTGATCAGAACTGCTTGAACACTTGTCGTTTTTCTGTTCCCAAATGGATTTCTAATTCAAATTTTGGGTTCTGGTGTGGTTAAGCCACTTCTAAGTCGGGTCCCGTCAGGATGTTGCCAGTAATATGTTGCTAACTTTTGGTTGGCTCTTAATTCGTAATTTGCTCTGTTTGTTTAACCTTTGCTCTAGAGTCGCCAGGTATCTTTATGATACCGCCACAAGGTTCAAGTTCAAGTACTGATCAATAACTCAACACACCAATTGATAAGATTCAAATCAAAACACATTTATTATATACAGTAAGTCACTAATTATGCATATAACTCTACTTTCTAGACTATTTCTATCACTAAAAGGCCTATACTTAGCTACGGAATTGGCCCACCAGGTCAGGGGAACAAATGGTCTGTCGTTCAGGTCCTGAGTCTGCAGGATTCAAAAGCTGGTATGGACTTGTAGCTAGGGGCGCCTATCTCGTAGCGAGCGTTGACTGGAGACTTACTTGGTTGGTGCAGCAGCTGGGCAGTTCACTCTCAGGGGTTGATTCGCATTGTTGATTGACGCTGTCAAGAAGGACGATTTGAACTTGGGGGCTTTACTTTATAGTCCTCAGGGGCTTCCCGCCTTTTGGGGCGGACCCCGTACCTGGTTCCAAATGATTGGACTGCGTTCCGATCATTTGGATCGATTTCTCCAATACTGGAGTTGTTCCCTGATTGCTGGGCGGTCCCTAAATGTCCGTTGGCCTTCCTTTGTCTTGGCTCCTGCTGGCGCCGAGGAGTCTGGCTTGGCTTTATTCACCTTAAGTGTTGCAATTGTGCCTTGGAATCGCTCATTACTATGCAGATGGCTGCTGGTTTTAGTGCTGCCTGGTTTTTTACAGGTTTCAATACACATGATTTCTGTACTTGCTAGTCTTTGCCTATGTTGGCTGAATTTCCCTTTAGTCTTTGCGGTTCTCCATTTTAAGTCGGGAAGTGGCCAACCCAGGCGGCTACAAGGCCCAACTCAAATTCTGCTACCTGAGGATCCAAATCGCTCACGCCTGGATAGGGATCCACAAGTGGAACCCGACCAGCCTGACGGAGGAAGTAAAAAAGGAGCTGTAGAGATGGAACACACTCCCACTCTCCCTGGCGGAGATAGTGCCGATGATCAAAATGAACGTACTGCCCAGGTGCCTCTTCCTGTTTAGATCCATCCAGATCTACAGCCGCAAGGCCTTTTTCAACTCACTAGATAAACTGATTAAGGCATTTGTTTGGGGCGGGAAGAATTCAAGGATCCAAAAGAGAGTGCAGTAGAGAACAAAATCTTTGTGTGGCCTAGCCCTCTCAAACCTGCAATATTATCACTGGGCAGCGACTGCGGAGAGAGTAAAGGGATCAATAAATGAGCGAGAAGCTGAGCGGGTGCATAAGGAGGAGGGATCCTGCAGAGGGACCTTCCTCCGGGCCCTAGCCATGGCGGCACTCCCATCCCCACTCAATAAATAATCAACGAGCCCGTTGGTGGTGGCAACACTTCAGTTGTGGAACCAACTGCGACAGCATTTCGGGTTAGCCGAAATGTCCGACAAAGCCCTCATCTGCAACAACCACAGGTTCACACTGGTGACCATGGACGTCACCTTCATAAGGTGGAGACAAGATGGGGAGACACTGGCAGTTGGGGACTTTTACACCAACAACAGGCTAACAATGCTCGAAGAATTGACAGAAAGATTCCAGCTGACGGGGGGAAACAAACTTTGGTATAAATCAAAAAACTTCCGACAAAGGGAAACCAGGATGTACCTGCGCCCACCACGACAGTCACTGCTAGAGGATATGCTGGACATGGACGTCTTGGGGAAATGGAACTGTGGGCACCTGTACGGACGACTGGTAAGGGGGGCCAATACCTAACAGGACGAGATGAGGGAGAAGTGGAAAGAGGGCTTGGGGTTTGAAATAGGGTGGCGAAGCACTGCACAGGGTCAACTCTATCTCCAGATGTGCAAGTCTAAATCTAATGCAGCTAAAAGTGGTGCACAGAGCCCACTTAACCAGAAACCGAAGGAGCTGGTTCTTCCCTCAGGTGGAGGATAGATGTGAATCGGCCTGGCAACCAAGCCCACATGTTCTGGTCTTGCCCTGACTTGCTGGGTTTTGGACAACCTTCTTTGATGTAATGTCCAAGGTGGTGGGGATGAGCGTGGAGCCCAAAGGTTTTCAGGGTATCAGAATAGCCCGATCTCTTCATGGGGAGGAGACCAACGCCCTTGCCTTTGCCTCCCTAATCATCCACAAGCGAATCCTGCGCGGCTGGCAGTCAGCAGCACCATCCAAAGCTGCAGATTGACTGTCCGATCTATCGAAATTTCTCCAAATGGAGAAAATTAAATTCGCTATCCGAGGGTCGGAAGAGGTCTTCCAAAAAACGTGGGAACCATTCACTTGGCTGTTCCAAGATTGTTTGTAGCCAACAACGAGAAAGCCAAAGAACAGGAGGGGGCAGCCACGACACAGTCAGGAAGATCTGGGCGGGGAAGGGGGGGGGGAAGGTTGGCAGTGAATCATGAAACTCAAACAAGCCCCCAAAAAGAAGCATGGGACACACAAGGGAGGGGGGCAGGGAGGGGTCAACAAACTGAACCAAAGGGTAGAAAAACAAATGAAAAAAACGGTGGGGAGCGAAATGCAGGAAATCACAGATGCTACTGTAAATATTGTTAGGAGGAAAAAAAAGGCAAACTACATTGTATGTATATACATCGTTGAAGCTGACCCGTGTGTGAATAGTTTTAGTTTTACTTTTTATTTTCTCTTTTATATCTCCTACTGTTTGTTCATATTTATATTTGTTTTATGTACGAAAAACTCAATAAAAAAGATTTTAAAAAGGAAACTGAGCAAAGGAGCTGCCGGATTGGGATAATCTGGGACAATGTTGCAATCTGGAGGGAGGAGAAATATGGGGGACAGAACTATGAAATTCATGAGACTGGCCCCCATCATGCCACTTCAGCACGTCATTGCCCCCATCATGATCACAAGTGAAACTCCTGTTAAATACACTTTGAATGTTACTGCAGCCTGACTGCACACTGTTGGAGGTTTTGAATCATATCTCCATTGGAAATATATTAACAAAGTAGACAATACTGCTATAATAAAAGTAGAAAGACCTGCAGAATCTTTGGGAGAAAAATAGAGAGCAGAATTCTCCCACTCTGGGACTAAGTCCTGGGCTGGATTCTCCGCACACCGACGGCGAAATCGTGGCCAGCGCCGAGGGCGGAGAATCCATTCCGCGCACAAAATCGGGACTGGCACCGGTTCCCCGATTCTCCGGGCCCCGGAAAGCAGCGTACTCGGAGAGTACGCCGTGCCGCATATCCACTACCTGCAGCCATTGCTAGAGGCCCGCCCCGCTATTCTCCGCCCCCGACCGGCTGAAGACCCGACAGCGTGGATCTAATGTGGTCCTGCCAGACGGGATGCTAGCGTGATGGCTGCAGACTCTGTCCACGGCCGCAATGCTGGGGGTGGGCCGATCGGAGGACGGGCGGGGGGGGGGGGGGGGGGGGGGGGGGGGTGGAGCTTATACGTACCAGGCAAATTTTGGGCGGACATTCTGGGTTGGGCGGATGCCCGATTGACAGCACTATTTGGAAGGTCCAGCTCCGCGGTCTGAGTCCGCCATGCAGCAGGGCGCAGCAGCTGGAGGCCGCCGCCGTGCGCACGTGCGGCCTCTGACCTGGAAGTGCGGGGGCCCATATCTGCAGCAAAAGCTGCGAGCTTCCCAACGGTTCACTGCTAGCCCCCTGCAGGGTTATAAATATGTGGCCCCCTCACGCCAGTTTTTCTGTTGTGAAAAGCCACAGTTTTTACAACGGCATGGAGACATTGTCCCAAAATCAGAGAATCCAGCCCCTGTTGCGGGAGTAAATGTGGAATGTTTCCCGCCGTGGAGGCCAGCAGGAGAAAACACCAGATTCTCCGGCCCCAACCACATTAATTATGCAACTGTGTGTTTTGCGCTGTATTTCGTTGAGAATGGGAGAAATCCACCCAGAATTAGTGTTTCAGTTCAATGAACCTTCTTTAGATCTGGATAATCTGTTCCGATGAGAGCTCCTCGATCTGAAATGGTAACTCTCTCTCCACAGAGGCTGTCAGAGTTGCTGAGCTGTTTGTTAATCACATATTTATCCTTCTTTTTCCAGTTTTATCAATACTTCTATAAATTTAGTAATTTGTCATGATGGCTCGACATAAGATTCTGTTACACTGCCTGTTACTGTTGCTGATCTCTCAATGTGCAGAAGTTGAAGTTGGCCGGCCACATAGTTCAAATTCTCCTCTTCTGGTGAGTAACTACCTTCTATAAATTGTGTGTAAAGAAAGTAAAACAACTAAAATTCTAGATTTACAACGTATTTTCAAACTCTGCTCTTGCCTCATTTTTCGGTATGCCTGTTCTGTATATCAAAAGCTGGTGAAGCTACAACACAGGACTACTTGTGTGCCAAACAGTATAAGCAGCAAGTAATAGTCAGAGCTGAGCGATGCCCCAACCAATGCATCTGATCCAAGCTCTGCAGTCCTGCCACATCCAGCCATGAATGGTGGTGGACTATTTTTTAAAAACTCACTGGAGGAGGAGGCTCCACAAATATCCCCATCCTCAATGATGGAGGAGCCCAACACATATCTGCAAAAGACAAGGCTGAGACATTCACAGCAATCTTCAGCCAGACGTGCTGAATGGATGATCCATCCCCCAGAGGCCCTCAGCATCACAGATGTAATTCTTTAGTCATTACGATTCACTCCACGTGATACCAGAAATGGTTGAAGGCATTGGATACTGCAAAGGCTATGGGTCCTGATAATATTTCGGCAAAAGTACTGAAGACTTGTGCTCCAGAACTTGCCGCACCCCAAGCTCAACTGTTCCAGTACAGCTAAAACACTGGCATCTACCCGGCAATGTGGAAAATTGTCCAGGTAGGTCCTGTTCACAAGAAAGAGGATAAATCCAACCCAGCCAATTACCGGCCCTATCAGGCTACTTTCCATCATCAGCAAATAATGGAAGGATTCATTAACAGTGCAATCAAGCGGCACTTCGTCAATAACCTGCTCACGGATGGTAAGTTTGGGTTCCACCAGGGTCACTCAGCTCCTGACCTCATTGCAACCTTGGTTCAAACATGGACAAAGAGCTGAATGCCAGAGGTGAGGTGAGAGTGACTGCCCTTGACATCAAGGCAGCATTTGGAGCCCTGGCTAAACTGGAGTATGGCATCCTGGAGCCCTGGCTAAACTGGAGTCAATGGGAATCAGAGGGAAATATCTCCGCCTGGTTGGAGTCATACCTGGCACAAAGGAAGATGGTTGTGGTGGTTGGAGGTCAATCATCTCTGCTGCAGGAGTTCCTCAGGGTAGTGGCCTCGGCCCAACAATCTTCAGCTGCTTCATCAATAACCTGGCCTAACCAGCGAATCACATCCTGTAAATGGATTTTTAGAAAATCTGACAAACTTCCTCCAACCAAGAACAATCAATAGAAATCATGCTATGTACTTCATAAAGGAAATGTACCTTCATTATTTGATGATATTCGGCACTTTACACAGGAAAATCTTAAAGTTAAAGAAGCAGCCATTACAGCAGAGATTCTTTGATATGCACAATGATGTGACAGATGTTTTCAATCATCTTTCTTTAATCTCTTTATGGGTTTAGGAATCCACAGCCTTTCTGTCTCATTCCTACAATAACTTTAGCGAGGATCACAATTCAGATAGGGACTTAGCTATAGGCCCTGACTTTACACAAGACTCTCCTGGATGACTTGGTAGGAGTAGAGCTGCACCTCCCACAAACAAAATTACAGAGTGAAGGGCGGGGGGAGGGGGGGAGCAGAGGGAGGGGTGGTTGAAGGGAGGGGGAGTGGTCAGCTCGAGGTTCCTTCCTGTATGTCTGGTCTCGGAAGGATCCAGTGCTTCATTGGTGATTACTTTTCTGTGAGTAAAAATGGGCAGAATTGGACCCCATGTGGGTATCTAGGCAAGATTGTAGTTTAAACTACCCTGTCCCCTCAAAACAGGCAGCATGTATTAACATGGGACTGGATTCTCCGATTCTGGGGCTATGTCCCCACGCTGGCGTGGGAACCGTGTCATTTTACGCCAGAAAGACTGCCGCAGAACGGCCACCAATTTCCCGTTTTGCTGGGGACTAGCATGACAGCAGGGTAAAGCACCCGGCTCCAGCTGCCAATACGGTCCAGACAGTTGCCGGGTCCATGGCCGCGCATATGCACGGCGGCGGCCTGCCGCGGCAGAGCCGTGCAACATGGCGGCGGCCACTTGCAGACCCGGCCCGTGAAATAGGCCCCCCCTTCAGCCGGCTCGCGGGCCCCGGACTGCCCCACCACAGTGCCCCCAACCCCGAATAATGTCCCCCCACCCCCACCCGCGGATTGGCCCTCCCCCGACTGTGGCGGCTCTAGTCTGAGTCCGCAGCCACCACGCCGAGTTCCGGACTGCTGAGGCCACCCGCGACCCACACCATCAGGAACGCCATCAGGCCGTTCGCCGAACGACGACCGGAGAATCCAGCCCAAGGCCTCCTTGTAAAACGTATTCTTGGAGATAACCTTTGCACATTCCATAAACGAGGCGGAATTGTTTAATCATGTTGACCTTCTGGCAGACGCTTTACGTGAGCCTCTGGTGGGATGTAAGATGAAGAATTTAATTTGTGGTCCATCCACTCCTCATCCCAGTTCAAATTTCCAATAAAGAGCTATGAATACTCTGTTGCTTAACATTTCTAAGGTACATACCTAATAACAGCTGCAAATCTACTGTACTAAACACCAAGAAAACCCAATCCCTCTGACTCAGACTTAGACCATGGGTGGACTTCTCCATTACGAGACTAAGGGCGCAATACTCTGGAATGTTCTCTAAGGCTGGTAGCGAGTGGGAACTGCCTGGGCAAATGTGGCATCCATGACCTGTCAGATGCACCTGCGGGTTTTGGCCTGCGATATGCCACAAAGGTCCCTACTTGAGCTCTGGAATGATCCTGAGACACAGAAGTTCAGGGCTGCGGTGACCTTGATGGCCAAAGACAGCGGGTGTCCTCCTCCATGAGGACATGGCACAGGTGCTGCACCATTTCCTGATTGAGACGAAGCCCCCTGCAGCCTGCGCTGTCTGTTATCTGTTCTAAGGACCAGTGACGCCCGTACACCCTGGTCCATCGCTGGCCTCCCCCTCTGTGTGTCCCCCTGGCCTGATGGGATGCCGAGTCCTCTGGCTGTGGAGCGAGTCCCTGCACATGGGTCGTCGCCTTGAGCCTGTGCAAATGCTGCTGCTGTCGCCATCTCAGGCGTTTGGCCAGCCGGTCTACCAGCCCTACCACTAGGGCCTGTTCTGCGGGGTCCAAAATACCATCCATAGCGTCAATATCTGTGGGCGGCACGGTAGCACAGAGGTTAGCACCATTGCTTCACCGCTCCAGGGTCCCAGGTTCGATTCCCGGCTTCGGTCACTGTCTGTGGGGAGTCTGAACGTTCTCCCTGTGTCAGCACGGGATTCCTCTGGGTGCTCCGGCTTCCTCCCACAGTCCAAAGATGTTCAGATTAGATGGATTGGCTAAGCTAAATTGCCATTAGTGTCCAAATAAAGTTGGGTGGGGTTCCTGGATTACGGGAATAGGGTGGAGGTGTGGGCTTAACTGGGGTGCTCTTTCCAAGGGCCGGTGCAGACTCAATGGACCGAATGGTCTTCTGCACTGTAACTTCTACGATTCTACGAAGGAATTGGGAGAGGGTTTTAGACTGACAAACAGCGGTGGCTCCCACCCCGGGACCCTCCAGTCCCAGATTGATCCCCCCCCCCCACATACCCGGAATGCGCTGCCCATGCACTCCTGGCCGCAGCAGGCCCCCTCAACCAACCCCAGACCCTGTGAACCTGCATATTACATTACCTGGAACAGGTGCTAGTCCCCTCTCCGTCACAGTCCCCCACCCTCCGGTCATGGACATGTCTCTGGAGCTGTGTTCCACCCCCTGGGTGTTCGGGTGCTGGCCGCTGCGTCCGTGGTGTGGCCTCCCGCAGTATTCGGGCATCGCGGTCTGAGTGGGATGCTGGGCAATAACCCCCACATGCTACACCCATGGGAATCCACTTGGGTTGTGTGAAGTGCTCACTTAGCTATTATTGCTAATTCAGCAATAGATGAGCAATCGACTTCAGCCTCACGGCCAGAGGCCTCAGCAGTCGATAGGTGTTATAGGTGGTCATTGGGGCAGACGCGCAAGGACAAGTGTTACCCCCGGAATGGGTATACACGATCCAGGGGCAGCAAACACAGCGGCCCAGGGCTCTTTGGCTGTAAACAAAGATGGCTACTTACCTTTTTGGCTCCCCACAGAATCTCTTCCGCCTGGTTTTTAAAAAGGAGTACTGATTCCCGCGGCAACCGGATTGGGCAGAGGTTGTAGAGATGGCAAGCACTGTGGGCCTCAGCAAGTGGACTGGCCTGCAGTGTAAAATTGTGAAGACCTCCAAAGGTCAGTTCGAGTGTGTCACCGACTCTGTGCCCTAGGCTTCACTTCTTTCACTCACCTTTCTCCGCACCCTCAACCCCCCCCCTCCCAGAGGCCATTTAACCCATCTGTCTGCGACTCCCTCACATTCCACACTGCGCCAAACCTGGCACCTGTATTGTCCTCTGTGGCCAGGTGCCTTGCACACACATGTCACCAACTTCAGACCCCCACATGTAAATCTCCTCCATGCTGCTCACTATATCTTTTATGTGTCTCCCAGGAGAGAATAGACCGTAACAGAAGGGGCGAGCAGAACTCAGGGCTCTCACCCCTACTGAGCAGAGGGCGATGGAGCTAGCTGGGGAGGTGGAGGAGAGAACTATCTCCGAGTCGGAGGTCGGAATGAGACATCCAAGTGAGCCTCTCATGCAATGTGATATCCCTATATCAAGTGAATCATCCCTGTCCCCCAAGATCTCACCATGTGTCTTCTCATTTGTCCTGCAAGTTCACTGTCAGGAGAGGTGGGCCTGTACAACCCGGAGGACCAGTCCATGGACAACACCGACTTCTTGGCACTGGATTCACCTGCACCCTCCGCCATTGCAGAGACTATCACCTTGGTGGGTCACTTTAGTGAAGAGACTCCTGGGACAATCTCTGGTGTGTGCATCACACATGCTGCAGCCCATGAGATGGAGGCGGGAACTCCCGAGGGAGCGGGCAGTCTGAGGGCTGCCAGATCCCAGGAACCAGCTGGAGTCCAGACAGGAGTATCACTTCTGGAAAGTATGATCCATCACTAGCACAGACGCAGATACAGATCCAGGATTGCAGGAGGGGGTGTCAGCAACTTTCCGGCGCCTGCAGGTGCAGTTGGAGGATTCCAACCACCTCCAAGCCCAGGATGCAGTGCCGACGATACGTGGTACCCAGACAAACGCTGAATGGGTGGTGACCACAGTGGAAGCCTTGGTGAAAAAGTCACAGCCAGCCCTGGGTCAAGACGTTCAAGGCTTGGGGAATGCTGTGTGGCCGATGACTGAGGCTCAGGACAAGGGAGCTGAGTTATGGGTAGACATGTATTGGCCCCACATGGAAATTGGTGCAGCACTCCAGAGCTTGGCCCAGTCACAAAGGATCATGGCTGAGGGCATTGAGAGCATTGATCGGGTGCTGACTGACCTGGGCCAGGCACAGAGGGACCTGTAAAAAATCACTATCAAACACATGTCCAGCAAAACTGTGATGTGCCTCAATCCTGTGCCGGAAGGTGGGAGGTATGGGCTTGGCTGGGTGTAGAGGCTGTGCCTGTTGGGGGGAGGGAGGGGTGTGCGGTGGTGTGAAGTGTGGATACTAAAGGATGGCACTGAGCAGTACCCCCGGGACAATTGGATGGTCCACCTGGGGTGACCCTCAGTGGGGGAAGGAGATGGGGCCATAGGTATGAGGCCGCATCGTAGGATAGCTTACCCAGTGAGTCACCCATCACTACTCCCCATCTCCAACCCAAGGATGTATGGCCCCGTGAGATGGATGGGCCAGCACACATGTAGGGATCACCCATGCGGACAGTATAATGTGATCCCCATGGCTGGAGTCAGACTTTGTGAAGAGATAAGATGCACCAGAACATCCCCTCCATTCCTTGGACAAGATCCCCTGAAAGCAACTGCTCAGGGCCAACATCCTGTAGTGATTAAGCTGGGGTGTATGGATGGAGTGAAGAGAGGAGGGACAGGGGAGGATGAGAATGGCTATGGGGAAGGGGGCATGACTTGGAAGGCGGGTTGGTCCTGCAGAAATGGGCTAGCTGATAGTGTCACTGGTGAGGCCTCTGCCCTGAGAGGGGCAGTGTACCAGGGAGGTGCCAAAGCCATGGCGCATGTATCCTTCGTTTGAGGTGAGCTCTGTTATTCCCCTGCAGTGGGGCTATGCTTCTGATGAGTACACTGAGGAGTGGCAGCACCTGGTGTGCCACTGATTATGCTTGGCCACGCCCATCCCGTTGCTGGGTCAGCTGGGGTCTGAGGGTTTCCAGAGAGGTGGCCTGGGTCAGCTCTCAAATGCCCAGAGACTCTGTGAACATTTACAGGACATAGTAAGCAGTCAGCAGCGTGAGCAACCAAGGACCTGTAACTTGTACAAATCGGTGCAGCAATGGCAGCCTGAGTTATCCCGATCCTGAGAAGGCCACCCCGAATCCATGGAGATGTCAGAAAGTCGCTCCACGTTACTCCTCCCGGCTCTGGCAGCCAACCCCCAGCAAGTGGTACAATTTTAAAAAGTTTTTAAAAACTTTGCTTAACTTCTCTCTCTCCCTCAGCGGCCATGATTCCCAGTCTCCGCTTGTAAATACCTGTATCATTGTGACCTCCGCCTGAGAGGGGTGTAGAATCACGGAGGCCCGGAGAATATCGGGTCCAGTCCGCTAATACGATGCAAATATATTTAGATGCCAGTTTTGAAGCAGGAGCTGGCGCGGGACATGGTTCTCACCATCCCCATCAGCGAGGAACCAGAGCTTGGTTTTCGGTTCAGCCCCGCATGAACCTCTATTTCGGCCCGGACGCCCGATTCTTTGCCCAATCACAGCTCGTGTTTCTGGCGCCGAGGGGTAGAGAATCCCGCCCCATGAAATTATTTCACTGGAAAACATTGAGCGATAGTTTAGCACATTAGAAATTCCTTGCACCACCCATCAGAGTGAAGGTGCCAATCTGTTTAAAAGAGAAGTAAGTTAATGCTGAAATAACAATTTCAAGAATGTGTATGAAATATTTATTCCTGTTGGTCCATAATGTTGTTGGAATTCTACAGAGAATTAAACTATATTGTGTCGTATCTGTAAGGAATGAATATGTTCTGGTTATTTATTCAAAAGGAGGAGTTATTGTTTAACCAGAAGGATTTCATTGTGATTTACATTTTATTTTATAAATCAGGCAGAGCAATGTTATCTGCATAATTTGGAATTACAAAAGTGAACTAAACTTTCCTATGCAGATAAACTGTAAATGGAATGAACTTCTAAATCAGAGTTTTACCCATTAGTGGGCCTGGTAGTTTTTTTTTCTGTTCTAATTAGACAGAACATATTCCCGGCGTACGAGATTCTGAGTTTGAATTCGCAACATTTATGGTTGTGTGTAATGTGAACTGTATACCAGTAGTAATCCACGTCCACGCGATTCCCAGCCCAGCGGACCGGAGAATCAGGCAGCCCAGGAGACACTGGGGACCGGCCTGCTAAGTGGATGCAAATGGATCATTAGGACATATTTGGAACCATTTCATCCTCCCGCTGGCGAGCTGGTGTGAACCCTGAATACTCCTCCAGCGGGGGCGTGGGGTGGGAGGGTGGAGGGGGAAGAGCACTGCAAACAAATCAGCTCCTGCCAGCGCCCCGTGCCGATCCCGATTTCCTGAAGACGCCCAATTCTCTGCCGCATTAGGAACGTCACTACCAGCATCGCGAGGCAGAGGTTTCAGGCCACTGAGTCACAGCTGTATCTTTAGCTAACACTACGAATTGCTTTAAAATGTTGTGCATGAATGGAAGGCTGCTAATAGGCAAAACGTAAAAAGGCAAACAAGAGCCAAACAGTTCACTCGACAAATAAAAACAACAGACATATTATTTTTTTTAAATATCCATTTGTAAGAGCTGGCTAATGCTGCTATGTACAAAAATGCTGTCACTACTGTCGTGTTATTCACCCTGGGGTAACATGGTCTGCAACTGGATGCAGTTGTACTGTAAAGTAGACACCAAACTTAGACGTTTTATTGAACTTGTTAAGCAGTGCAGAGTTCGCTGTGGGTTGACACTCTACTAATCTAAGTGTGCTAACTATAACTAACTAGACCAGACTAGCTCTGAGCCACGAGTAGAAGGTGCTAACTGATATCTACACCCTGACTGTCACTACAGTTGTCACCAGTGGAAAGAGGCAGTGTGCTGATGCCTCGTGTGTTTTATAGTGGGAAACCCCCCTCTAGTGTTCTGCCTGGTGATTGGTTGTGTTCTGTCCTGTGTGTTCATTGGCTGTATTGGGTGTCTGTCACTGCCTGTCTGTATCTCATTATGTGCATGAATGCATATCATGACATCCCCCCCCTTTTTAAAAAAAAAAAAAATTGTTGGTGGCTTAGAGCATATGTGGCTGTATGTACATGTATAACTATTTACATTAAATGGGAAGTGAATGAATATGTGCATGAAAGGTGTCTAGCGTGCAGATACAGAACAATATTTACAAGATAAATGTCTATAAGTCCAATCTTTGGGGCTGGCGGTGGATCCTTGTCGACCGCCTGAGAGGTGGAGGTGGGGACGATGGCACCTTGACAGGCGGGATTGCTGCCAGTTTGGTGGCCTCGTGATGCGAGGTATGCGGAGGAGGCATAACAACATCTGGAAAGGTGAGATTTGGTGGTGGGCAGGCAAGTTTGCATAGTGCCCTTCTGTTGTGCCTGACAATGGAGCCATCGAACCACAAACGATCTGGGAGCAGCCTGTCGAACAACAACAGCTGGGGCTGACCAGCCTTCATCAGGTAGCTTGATGCGAACAGCATCTTCCGGAGATAGCACAGGCAAATCGGTAGCATGAGCATCGTACGTCAGCTTTTGCCGGTTCCTGAGTTGCTGTACCTTTTGCAGCACTGGGAGGTGATCCAGGTCTGGTAAGTGTATGGCCGGAACAGTCATCCGCAGGTCTCTATTCATGAGGAGTTGAGCCGGAGACGTACTGGTGGACAGAGGGATTGTCCTGTACGCCAACAGCACATGGTTGAAGTCAGAAGCAGAGTCCGCAGCTTTGCAGAGGAGTTGCTTCACTATATGGACCCCTTTCTCGACATTCCCGTTGGACTGCGGGTAGTGTGGGCTGGAGGTGATGTGTTTGAATTGGTACGACTTGGCAAAATTGGACCATTCTTGGCTGTGGAAGCAGGGACCATTGTCACTCATGACAGTGAGTGGAATACCGTGCCTGGCAAATGTCTCCTTGCATGCCTTGATGAATGTCCTTGATGTGAGCTCTGATAGCTTCACAACTTCCGGGTAACTTGAGAGGTAATCTATGATGAGCACATAGTCACGCCCATTGGCATGAAAAAGGTCGATTCCTACCTTGGACCACGGAGAGGTCACGATCTCGTGTTGCTGGAGTGTTTCTTTTGCCTGAGCAGGCTGGAAACGCTGGCAAGTCGCACAATTGAGGACCATGTTGGATATGTCCTGGTTGATTCCAGGCCAATAGACAGCTTGCCGGGCCCTGCGCCTACACTTTTCGACACCGAGGTGTCCCTCGTGGATTTGTTTGAGCACTAAGCTCTGCAGGCTGCGAGGAATAACGATACGATCTAACTTGAGGAAGATCCCCTCGATGACTGTCAGGTCGTCCTTGACATTAAAGAACTGAGGGCATTGCCCTTTTTGCCAAACATTTGCAAGATGGTGCATTACACGCTGCAGAAGAGGGTCCTTGTCTGTCTCTTCTCGAATGTTGATCACTCTTTCATCTGAGACCGGGAGGTTACTGGCACATAGTTGCACCTGCGCCTCAATTTGGTGGATGAAGTCAACCTGTTGACAGGGCGAGGTGATGGAGCGGGACAGGGCATCCCCAATTATTAGCTCCTTGCCTGGTATGTATACTAACTCAAAATCGTACCTGCGAAGTCAAAGGAGGATGCGCTGAAGCCTGAGCATCATGACCTTCAAGTCCTTATGAATGATATGGACCAAGGGTCTGTGGTCAGTCTCCACTGTGTAGGTTGGTAGACCGTAGACGTAGCCATGGAACTTTACAATGCCGGTTAGGAGGTCCAGACACTCTTTTTCTATCTGGGCATACATCTGTTCAGTAGGAATCAGGGCCCTTGACGCATAAGCCACTGGAGTCCAGGACGAGGAGTCATCCTTCTGGAAGAGCACCGCACTAATGCCGTCCTGGCTTGTGTCCGTGGAGATTTTTGTCTCCCTGTCCGGGTCAAAATATACTAGTACCGGAGCAGTGGTGAGCTTTGCCTTTAGCTCGAGCCACTCTGCTTGATGTGGGGGTAGCCACTGGAATGCAGTGGACTTCTTCACCAGATGCCTGAGAGCCGTGGTGTGTGATGCCAGGTTGGGAATGAACTTTCCCAAGAAGTTTACCATACCGAGGAAGCGTAGTACCGCCTTTTTGTCTTCCGGGGTCTTCATGGCGTTAATGGCCTTGACTTTGTCCGAATCTGGTTGCACACCCTTCTGGGATATCTGGTCGCCCAACAACTTGATGGAGGACAAAGGAGCACTTGGCCTTGTTCAACTTTAGGCCATTTACATGGACACGTTGAAAGACTTGTTTGAGACGAGATATGTGTTCCTCGGGAGTCGTGGACCATATGATTACATCATCTACATAGACATGCAAACCCTCAATGCCCTCTATCATCTGCTCCATGATCCTGTGGAAGATTTCAGAGGCTGAAACAATGCCGAACGGCATCCGGTTATAACAGTACCTTCCGAAAGGTGTATTGAATGTGCAGAGCTTCCTGCTGGACTCGTCCAGTTGTATCTGCCAGAAACCACGCGATGCATCTAGCTTTGTGAAGAATTTGCCGTGTGCCATCTCACTGGTCAGTTCCTCCCGCTTCGGGGTCGGATAGTATTCCCGCATTATGTTCCGGTTAAGATCTTTGGGATCTATGCATATCCGCAACTCTCCTGAGGGCTTCTTCACACAGACCATCGAGCTGACCCAGTCAGTCGGTTCCGTCACTTTGGGGATGATGCCCTGGTCTTGGAGCTCCTGCAGCTGTGCCTTCAAATGTTCCTTCAGAGGAGCCGGCACCCGGCATGGTGCATGGATTACAGGCGTGGCATCAGGCCTGAGTAAGATCTTGTAGCAGTATGGCAGCGTACCCATTACACTAAACACATCTGGGTATTGCGCCAGGATGTCATCAATGTCAGCCTGAAGATCCACATTGGAAGAGGACACGGCATGGACTCGCTGTACGAGGTTGAGTAGCTTGCATGCATGGGCACGAAGCAGGGATGCCTTGTCAGGTTTGACAGTTTCGAATTGCAGTGTGGCATTGATGGGCTTGTTGGAGACAAACGGATGACAAGATCCTAATGCAGTTATGGCATTCCATTATAATCAAGGAGCTGGCAGGCTGGCGGAAGAATTTTGGGTTGCTTTTTAATGCGGTCAAAATCAGCTTGAAAGATGAGATTGGCTGAAGCACCAGGGTCCAGCTTGAACTGGATGCTGCATCGATTTACGTGTATGACAACACGCCATTCGTTCGCAGAATCCACATTGAGGATAGATAGGCGTCTTGCTGAATTTGAGGAGACATATTCACATGTAGTGATGATGCCCACACGATATTGGGACTCCAGGCAGTCGTACTCTGGATCCGTAGTGCTACCAGGATCAGAATCCAATAGACCTTGCTGTATACATCGAACGCGTTTGCGTTGGAAATAGGATCGCTGGCCCTTGACAGGTGGTGCAGACCTGCACAAGGCTGCAAAATGTCCAGGCTTCCCACAATTTAAACATTGCCTGCCTTTTGCAGGGCATTACTGCTTTAAGTGGGCGGTGCCGCAGTTCGGGCACGTCATGACGTTGATGTCGTTACGCTCCGTGCGTCGTCGCACATGCGCAGTGCGGTCAGCCGACGTTCACACTTGCCCAGTTTGGTCTTCGGCCGCTTCGTTCTCCCGTTCGTGGTGCGCATGCATGGGACCCCGGGAAAAGCGCGCAAAATGGCCGCCTTCATCATTACTGAGGTGCCGCATCTGGGTGATGGCCTGTACACTCTCTGCCTCGTGGGAGGCAAGTTGTTCCTGTTCTGCCAATTTGAAATGGGAGTACCGATTTCTCACTTGTTCATGCACTTTACACGTCTCGATAGCGACTGCCCGGGTATTGTTTTTAATTTTGAGGAGCTGCTCCTGCAAAGAGTTGGAGTGGACCCCAAAAACGATCTGATCCCTGATGATTGTATCAGCGGTGTCACCATAGTTGCAGGACTGCGCTAATATACGGAGATGAGTTATAAAGGATTGGAAAGGTTCACCCTTACCCTGAAGGTGTTGCTGGAAGACATAGCGCTCAAAGCTCTCGTTCATTTCGACTTCACAGTGACTGTCAAATTTAGCTAAAACGGTCTTGAATTTGGTCTTGTCATCGCCGTCGGCAAAAGTGAGCGAGTTGAAAATTTGGATGGCTTGGTCCCCTGCAGTTGATAGGAGCAGCCCAATTTTTCTGGTATCGGACGCATCCTCGAGGACAGAGGCCTCAATGTAGAGAAGGAACCTCTGCTTGAAGACCCGCCAGTTGGCACCAAGATTGCGGGAAATCCGTAGCTGTGGAGGGGCCTAGATCTTCTCCATGCCGCTGGAAGGCACCCGCTGGTCGTCACTGAATCACTCGAGGTAAACCACTTAGATAAAGTAGATTACTGGTACCATGTCGTGTTATTCACCCTGGGGTAACCTGGACTGCAACTGGGTGCAGTTGTACTGTAAAGTAGACACCAAACTTAGACGTTAGTTCAATATGTTTTGTTGAACTTCTGGAGCAATGCACACAGCTTGCTGTGGGTTGACACTCTACTAATCTAAGTGTGCTAGCTATAACTAACTAGACCAGACTAGCTCTGAGCCACGTGTAGAAGGTGCTAACTGATATATACACCCTGACTGTCACTACAGTTGTCACCAGTGGAAAGAGGCAGAGTGCTGATGACTCGTGTGTTTTATAGTGGGAAACCCCCTTCTAGTGTTCTGCCTGGTGATTGGTTGTATTCTGTCCTGTGTGTTGATTGGCTGTACTGGGTGTCTGTCACTGCCTGTGTGTATCTCATTTTGTGCATGAGTGTATTATCATGACAACTACCACCTGAAGTTCCACCTGCTATCAAAAAACTTACTGCGATAGATGTACGCAATTGTGTTGCTAATAAATTATTAACTAATTATTTATATTATTGTGAATGGTGGCAGATTCTACATTCCAAATCTTGATACTTAGGATGGAGGGAAACATAGATCAACTCATTTGCCTAAGTTGCTGATATGGACCTCAAGTAAGAGTTATTTTGCTTGAGATTGGAAAAGCTAATTTCACAACCAAAAAAGGAACGGGTTTATCACGTCAATCTTTTTTTGTTTGAACCCGCGGTGCAACCATTGTTCAACTCCTTCAATCACCAAGTTCTCAGTGTGAAAATAAATAAAATAAAATAAAATTGGAGCTCTCCCCCCACGCCCCCAAAAGCGGGTGTGATGATGACTCTGTGATTAAACTTGGAACAATCAGCATCAACAGGGAATTAATACTCAATAAACTCTTGGGATTGAGGGCAGACAAGTCCCCAGAGCCTAATGGTCTACATCCTACCGTGTTCAAGGAAGTGGTAGGAGAGATAGTGGATCCATTGGTTGTGATATTCCAAAATTCCATGGACAAGGGAAAGGTTCCAGTGGATTTGAAAAATGCTAACATAATGCCCTTAGTCAAAAATGGAGGGAGGCAGAATGTGGGAAATTACAGACCAGTTAATTTAACATCTGTTGTTGGAAAATGTTTAGAATCAATTATCAAGGACGTCATATCAGGACATTTGGAAAGCCAAAGCGCTATCCATCAGAGTCAGCATGGTTTTATGAAGGGCAAATCATATTTGACTAGTTTCGCTTGAATTCTTGGAAGATGTAACAAGCAAATTGGATAATGGGGTTCTTGTCGATGGACTTCCGGAAGGAGTTTGAAAAGGTGCTGCACAGAAGGTTAATTCACAAGGTGAGATCCCATTGAATTAGGGGTAACGTATTAGCTTGGATAGAAGACTGGCTGACAGACAAGAGGCAAGATGTAACTAGTAGGGTGCCACAGGATTCGGTCGTTGGGCCCCAGCTATTTACAATCTATGTTAACGATTTGGATACAGGAATAGAAGGATCTATAGCCATATTTGCAGATGACACAAAAATAGGTGGGACAGTAAGTTGCAATGAGGAAATAAGAACCTTACAAATGAATATAGAAACGTTAGGAGCGTGGGCCAAAATGTGGCAGATGGAGTTTAACATCGATGAGTGTAAGGTCATGCATCGGAAAAATGAAAGGGCAACTTATTATCTAAATGGGGAGAGACTTCAGGGTGCTCCAATGCAGAGGGATCTGGGTGTCCTTGTGCATGAGTCACAGAAAACTAGCATGCAGGTGCAGCAGGTAAGAAGGCAAGCAAATGGATTGTTGGTATTTATAGCGAAAGGAATTGAACATAAAGGTAAGGAAGTGTTGTTGCAACTATATAAGGCATTGGGGAGACCGCACCTGGAGTATTGTGCACAGTTTTGGTCCCCTTATTTGAGGAAAGACGTAGTGGCATTGGAGACAATTCAGAGGAGATTCACTCGATTGATTCCAGAGAGGAGGGGTTTGTCGTATGAGGAGAGATTGAACAGTTTAAGCCTATACTCTTGAGAGGTTAGAAGAATGAGGGAGATCTAATTGATGTACACAAGATGATAAAAGGTTTGAATAAAGTAGACATGAAGCTGATGCATCCTCTTGTGGGGCACTCTAAAACACGAGGTCATAACCTTTGAATAAGAGGTAGCAAATTTAAAACCGATTTGAGGAAATACTACTTCTTCCAAAAGGGTTGTGAATCTGTGGAATTCGCTGCCCCAGAGTGCGGTGGATGCAGGGACAGTGAGTAAATTTAAGGAGGAGTGTGACAGATTTTTAATTGGTAATGGGTTGAAGGATTATGGAGAATGGGCAGGACGGTGAAGTTGAGGTTAGGATAGGATCAATCATGATCACATTGAGGGTGTTAAGCTCGGGAGGTTAAATTGCCTACTCCCGCTCTAGATCATGTGTTCTAGGGAGGAGATAATCTGGCTGATTTTGCAATCCAGCTCTTGGTCTGTAACATTGCAGGTAGCAAATGAGGAACATATCAGCCATGATAGAATGGCGGAGCAGACTCGATGGGCCGAATGGCTTAATTCTACTCCTACATCTTATGAACTTATGAACTTGTAAACTACGCCTTTAATTGAAAGGAAAGCAACATGCAAGCTTCACGCACGGCGAATTTGCTCAAGTATGAAAAACCAACAGCCACAATCAAAATCATTCTTGTCGAGGGTTTCCCTTCCACACTGATGACAATAACAACAGTGGGTCATTTTAAAAGCAATAAATTTAGATTACCAATTCTTTTTTTCCAATTAAGGGCAATTTAGAGTGGCCAATCCAACTACCCTGCACATCTTTTTGCGTTGTGGGGGTGAGACCCACACAGACACGGGGAGAATGTGCAAACTCTACACGAACAGTGACCCGGAGCCGCGATCGAACCTCGGTCCTCGGCGCCGTGAGGCAGCAGTGCAACGACTGTGCCACCATGCCGCACGATTGTGGGTCATTTTAAATTTTATATTTTCATCAGGTTTCATCAGAGACACCAATAATAGAAGACCAGAAATAGAAACCGGAATAGACCATAGGGCTTGTCAAGTCAGCTCTGCCATTTATTGTGATCTTGGCAGATTTTGGGCTCCAACTCCACTTTCTTGCCAGCTCCCTACATCCCTTGATTTCCTGAGAGACCTAAAATTTATCTATCCTAGCATCCACAACCAACAAAGAATTACAACGCTTAAATTGAAGAAACTTCTCATTTCAGTCCTAAATGATTGACCCCTTATCTTGAGATTGTGTTCCCCTAGCATTCTAGATTGCCTGACCAACGGAGACAATCTCTCAGTGTCTACCCAATGGACCTTAAGATTTATATGTATTTCAATGAGATCTGCTCTCATTCTTCTAACTCCATAGAGTATAGTCCCAATTTACTGAGCCTCTCACCATGAGTCAATCCTCCAATCTCAGAGACCAATCTAGTGGCCCTTCATTGTACTGCCTTCAACGAAATATGTCCATCTTTAAATATGATGATGAAAACTACACACAGTAATCCAGATTTTGTCTCTCCAAAGTCCTGTACAGTTGTAGCTAGACTTCTTTATTTTTCTACTTGAGCCCCCTTAAAAAAAAGTGAACATGCCATGCATTCTTAATTACTTGTTGTATTTGCAAGCCAACATTCTTCTTTTCTTGCCTGAGTACACCCAAGTCTCTCTAGACATCAACATTTACACCTTTTAAAAACGATTCTCCTTTTCTATTCTTACAACCAAAGTGAATAAATTCACACTCCACCCACATTATAATCCATATACCATCTTGTTGTCCACTCACTTATCATGTTTATATGGCTTCACAGACCATGGACGGGATTCTCTGACAACCTGCCGGCAGCCGTATTGTCCGGCGCCGGTTTTCGGGCGGGGGCAGGGTTTACGACACGCCAGTTGGGGGCCGTTGGCAGCGCCCCTCCCCCCCTCCCCCCGGCAATTCTCCGGGCCTCGATGGGCCGAGTGGCCATCAGTTCCTGGCCAGTCCCGCCGGAGTGAAACAGACATGGTCCCACACGGCAGGACCTGGCTGGTAGGCGTGGGGGGACATGGGGGGCAGATACATCATGGTGAGTGGGAAGCTTGAGGAGGTGCTGGTGGTGCTTGTGAATATATATGCACCAAACTGGGACGATGTGGAATTTATGAGGCGGGTGTTAGGGAAGATACCGGACCGAGAGTCGCATAAGCTGATCATGGCGGGGGGAGGCTTTAATACGGTCATTGATCCAAGATTGGACCTGTCGAGATCAAGGACAGGTAGAGTGCCAGCCATAGCGAAGGAATTAAAGGGGTTCATCGAGCAGATGGGGGGAGTAGACCCATGGAGGTTCGGACAGCCAAGAGTGAAGGAGTTTTCTTTTTTCTCCCATGTGCACAAAACATACTCCCGTATTGATTTTTTAAATTCTTAGCAGGGCTTTACCAACAGGGGTAGTTGATACCGAGTATTCGGTGATTGCTGCGTTGGACCATGTACCACATTGGGTGGACTTACGGGTGAGTAAGGAGAGAGGGCAGCGCCCACAATGGAGGTTGGATGTGGGACTGTTAGCGGATGAGAGGGTGTGCGGGCGGGTGAGGGAGTCCATCCAGAACTATCTGGAAATAAATGACACGGGGGAAGTCTCAGCAACAACGGTCTGGGGAGCGCTGAAGGCAGTGCTTAGGGGGGAGCTAATCTTGATATGCACACATAGGGAGAAGGTAGAGCGAGCAAAGATGGATAGGTTGGTTGGGGAAATGCTCCAGGTGGACAGAAGATATTCGGAGGCCCCGGAGGCGGGGTTACTGAAGGAGCGGCAGAGGCAACATATGGAGTTTGGTCTGTTATCTACAGGGAAGCCATGATGTGGAGATGCCGGCGTTGGACTGGGGTGAGCACAGTACGAAGTCTTATAACACCAGGTTAAAGTCCAACAGGTTTGTTTCGATGTCACTAGCTTTCGGAACGCTGCTCCTTCCTCAGGTGAATGAAGAGGTCTGTTCCAGAAACACATATATAGACAAATTCAAAGATGCCAAACAATGCTTGGAATGCGAGCATTAGCAGGTGATTAAATCTTTACAGATCCAGAGGTGGGGTAACCCCAGGTTAAAGAGGTGTGAATTGTACCAAGCCAGGACAGTTGGTAGGATTTCGCAGGCCAGATGGTGGGAGATGAATGTAATGCGACATGAATCCCAGGTCCCGGTTGAGGTCATACTCATGTGTGCGGAACTTGGCTATAAGTTTCTGCTCGGCGATTCTGCGTTGTCGCGGGTCCTGAAGGCCGCCTTGGAGCACGCTTACCCGGAGATCAGAGGCTGAATGCCCTTGACTGCTGAAGTGTTCCCCGACTGGAAGGGAACATTCCGGCCTGGTGATTGTTGCGCGATGTCCGTTCATTCGTTGTCGTAGCGTCTGCATGGTCTCGCCAATGTACCACGCTTCGGGACATCCTTTCCTGCAGCGTATGAGGTAGACAACGTTGGCCGAGTCGCACGAGTATGTACCGCGTACCTGGTGGGTGGTGTTCTCACGTGTAATAGTGGTATCCATGTCAATGATCTGGCACGTCTTGCAGAGATTGCCATGACAGGGTTGTGTGGTGTCGTGGTCACTGTTTTGAAGACTGGGTAGTTTGCTGCACACAATGGTTCGTTTGAGGTTGCGCGGTTGTTTGAAGGCAAGTAGTGGGGATGACCTTGGCAAGATGTTCATCGTCATCAATGACGTGTTGAAGGCTGTGAAGAAGATGTCGTAGTTTCTCCGCTCCGGGGAAGTACTGGACGACGAAGGGTATTCTGTCAGTTGTGTCCCATGTTTGTCTTCTGAGGAGGTCAGTGCGGTTTTTCACTGTGGCGCGTTGGAACTGTCGATCGATGAGTCGAGTGCCATATCCCGTTCGTACGAGGGCATCTTTCAACGTCTGTAGATGTCTGTTACGCTCCTCCTCGTCTGAGCAGATCCCGTGTATACGGAGCGCTTGTCCATAGGGGATGGCTTCTTTAATGTGTTTAGGGTGGAAGCTGGAGAAGTGGAGCATCATGAGGTTATCCGTGGGTTTGCGGTAAAGCGAAGTGCTGAGGTGACCATCCTTGATGGTGACGAGTGTGTCCAAGAATGCAACTGATTTTGGAGAGTAGTCCATGGTGAGTCTGATGGTTGGATGGAACTTATTAATGTCATCGTGTAGTCGTTTCAGTGATTCTTCGCCGTGGGTCCAAAGGAAAAAAATGTCATCGATGTATCTGGTGTATAACGTCGGTTGAAGGTCCTGTGCGGTGAGTAGGTCCTGTTCAAACTTGTGCATGAAGATGTTGGCGTATTGGGGTGCGAATTTGGTCCCCATGGCTGTTCCGTGCGTCTGGATGAAGAACTTGCTGTCTCTAAATAAAATAGAGTTGTACTATTACAAGTGTTGGTAGCCTGTCTATGTTACTGCTAAGGTAAACGCAGTCTCCAAAGATCCAGAGTACCCAATACATCAAGAGTTTGGTGACTGAGGGAGTTGGGTGAGGAGGGAGCAAGGTGCTCCTTTCATTTCATTTCGTACATTTCCTCAAAGAGCGTGAAGGGAGCCAGGAGTTTACAGAGAGTGCAGCTGACTGGGAGCAGAGTCGGAGGGCGGAGTTCCAGTTGGTTCACAGGGCAGCTACATTGGATTGGATTGGATTGGATTGGATTTGTTTATTGTCACGTGTACCGAGGTACAGTGAAAAGTATTTTTCTGCGAGCAGCTCAACAGATCATTAAGTACATGAGAAGAAAAGGGAATAAAAGAAAATACATAATAGGGCAACACAACATATACAATGTAACTACAAAAGCACTGGCATCGGATGAAGCACACAGGGTGTAGTGTTAATGAAATCAGTCCATAAGAGGGTCATTTAGGAGTCTGGTGACAGTGGGGAAGAGGCTGTTTTTGAGTCTGTTCGTGCGTGTTCTCAGACTTCTGTATCTCCTGCCCGATGGAAGAAGCTGGGAGAGTGAGTAAGCCGGGTGGGAGGGATCTTTGATTATACTGCCCGCTTTCCCCAGGCAGCGGGAGGTGTAGATGGAGTCAATGGATGGGAGGCAGGTTTGTGTG
The DNA here is from genome assembly GCF_047496885.1 of Scyliorhinus torazame. Taxonomy (NCBI): domain Eukaryota; kingdom Metazoa; phylum Chordata; class Chondrichthyes; order Carcharhiniformes; family Scyliorhinidae; genus Scyliorhinus; species Scyliorhinus torazame. The sequence goes on from NC_092710.1 coordinate 203,932,711, forward strand.
ATGGACTTGGCGGTGTTCACGACTCTCTGAAGTTTCTTGTGGTCCTGGGCCGAGCAGTTGCCATACCAGGCTGTGATGCAGCCTGATAGGATGCTTTCTATGGTGCATCTGTAAAAGTTGGTAAGAGTCAATGTGGACATGCCGAATTTCCTTAGTTTCCTGAGGAAGTATAGGCGCTGTTGTGCTTTCTTGGTGGTAGTGTCAATGTGGGTGGACCAGGACAGATTTTTGGAGATGTGCACCCCTAGGAATTTGAAACTGCTAACCATCTCCATCTCGGCCCCGTTGATGCTGACAGGGGTGTGTACAGTACTTTGCTTCCTGAAGTCAATTACCAGCTCTTTAGTTTTGCTGGCATTGAGGGAGATATTGTTGTCGCTACACCACTCCACTAGGTTCTCTATCTCCCTCCTGTATTCGGACTCATCGTTATTCGAGATCCGGCCCACCATGGTCGTATCGTCAGCAAACTTGTAGATGGAGTTGGAACCAAGTTTTGCCATGCAGTCGTGTGTGTACAGGGAGTAGAGTAGGGGGCTAAGTACGCAGCCTTGCGGGGTGCCGGTGTTGAGGACTATTGTGGAGGAGGTGTTGTTGTTCATTCTTACTGATTGTGGTCTGTTGGTCAGAAAATCGAGGATCCAGTTGCAGAGTGGGGAGCCAAGTCCTAGGTTTTGGAGCTTTGATATGAGCTTGGCTGGGATTATGGTGTTGAACGTGGAGCTGTAGTCAATAAATAGGAGTCTAATGTAGGAGTCCTTGTTTTCGAGATGCCCTAGGGATGAGTGTAGGGCCAGGGAAATGGTGTCTGATGTGGACCGGTTGCAGCGGTATGCGAATTGCAGTGGATCAAGGCATTCTGGGAGTATGGAGGTGATGCGCTTCATGATCAACCTCTCGAAGCACTTCATTACGACTGAAGTCAGGGCCACTGGTCGGTAGTCATTGAGGCACGTTGCCTGGTTCTTCTTTGGTGCCGGTATGATGGTGGTCTTCTGGGACCTCGGGGTGGAGTAGGGACAGGTTGAAGATGTCCGAGAATACCTCTGCCAGCTGGTCCGCGCAGGCTCTGAGTGCACGACCAGGGATCCCGTCTGGGCCCGTCGCCTTCCGAGGGTTCACTTTCAGGAAGGCCAATCTGACTTCGGAAGCTGTGATGGTGGGTATGGGTGAATTATGGGCTGCTGGGGCACTCGCCAGCGGATTGTTGGTTACCTGCTCGAACCGAGCATAGAATGCATTGAGTTCATCGGGGATGGGTGCGCTGCTGCCAGAGATACTGTTCGGCTTCGCTTTGTAGCCCGTTATGTTGTTTAGTCCTTGCCACAACCGCCGAGAGTCTGTCTGTGACTCTAGCTTGGTTTGATATTCTCTCTTGGCATTCCGGATGGCTTTGCGGAGGTCGTACCTGGATTTCTTGTATAGGTCAGGGTCGTCTGCCTTGAACGCCTCAGATCTGTCCTTCAGTAGGGAGTCAATCTCGCGATTGAGCCATGGTTTCTGGTTGGGGAACGCACGTACTGCTTTCTTTGGCACGCAGTCGTCCACACATTTGCTGATGAAGTCTGTGACGGTGGTGGCATACTCATTTAAGTTGGTCACTGAGTTCTTAAATATGGGCCAGTCCACTGTCTCTAAGCAGTCACGTAAGAGCTCTTCTGTCTCCTCAGACCAGCACTGCACAACCTTCTTAGCTGGATCCTCCCGCTTGAGTTTCTGCTTGTATGCCGGGAGAAGGAGCACCGTCGTATGGTCTGATTTCCCAAAGTGCGGTCGGGGGATGGAACGGTAGGCGCCCTTGATTTTTGAGCAGCAGTGGTGAAGAGTGTTGTCGCCCCTGGTGGGACAGGAGATGTGCTGGTGGAATTTTGGCAGTACACTCTTGAGGTTGGCCTTGTTGAAGTCTCCGGCCACAATGAACAAGGCCTCCGGGTGTTCTGTTTCCTCGTTGTTTATTACTGTGTATAGTTTGTCCAGCGCCTTCCTCACTACTGCCTGGGGTGGGATGTAGACCGCTGTGATAATGGCTGAAGTGAACTCACGTGGAAGATAATATTGGCGGCACTTCACGGTCAGGTATTCCAGGTCTGGGGAGCAGTAGGTCGCCAGAGTCGCCACATCCAAGCACCAGGAGGAGTTGATGAGGAGGCAAACCCCTCCACGCTTCGCTTTGCCTGATGATGCCGTGCGGTCCGCCCGGTGAATTGAGAAGCCTTCAGGTTGTATGGCACAGTCCGGTGAGGCAGGGGTGAGCCATGTCTCTGTGAAACAGAGTACACAGCAGTCTCTTACTTCCCTCTGAGAGGTAAGTCTGGCGTTAAGTTCATCCAGCTTGTTTCGATCGCTTGGACGTTTGCCAGGAGTATGCTGGGGAGAGGGGTCTTGAAACCGCATTGCTTCAGTCTAACCTGCAGACCGCCGCGTTTCCCTCGCTTCTTCGGTCGGCGGCTGCTGTTGGATGATCCTGGGATCCGATGGCCGACGTCAGCTCTTGTGGAAGGTAGGTGGTTGCGTCTGGCGGGGTCCAGGGCGCTGGCGGGGACCAGGGCATTGTCTACATATCTGGTGTCGCGTCTGGCAGGGTCCCGGGTGCTGGTTGAAATAGAGGGGTTGCTAGGGGGGCATGTTTGCGTTCTGTGGGCACGGGAATACCTTGCAGCGCGTTTGGGTCCTCGTGCGCGGTCTCCGCCGTTTCGGGGGTCCTGGGTCGTGGGCAGGGGCTTCCTGAGGCAGGTTGGGCTGGGTCCTGTGGTCTGTTCCCTCCCTGGGCGCTCCTGGGGTCAGATCTTGAAATAGGCCCGGTCGAGCCACCACATGGATTTTTCTTTCTTCCATCATCAGGTAGGTCGGGTCGCTGGGCGGGTCTCTCGGGGTCGCGTTGGGCCGGGTCTTGCCGTCGGGGGTCGGGTCGGGAGCTCCGGGGACTGGGCAAGGCGATCGGGGGGCTGGCGTCGGTAGTTAGGCCGGGTTTGGAGCTCCGAGGTCCGGGTCGGCTCCAAATCGAGGTCGGGGCTTCACTTCCAGTTTGAGCCCAATCTTCGTCCAGGTCGCGGAGGTCAGGTCGTGTCGGGTCAAAAGGTCTCCAATGGCCTCGGAGGATGTTCAAGCCTACAAGAGAAGATAAAAGAGAGAGGTTAGTAATAATGTTAGGTTTAGAATTAATTTTTAAAAGATTAGAACGAGTATAAGTTAAGTAAAAAGTTGATCTGTTTGTGAGAGCTCGCTGAGAGTCGCCTCGCTCCGGCGCATTCTGTAAGGTAAGAGTTGTTTGTTTTTGTTTTTTTTTAAATTAAAAATTTTTGTGTTTGTTTTGTTTTTGGGGGGCAATAAGCTATCTTTATATCATTTAGCAGAATCACCAATTTTAGAGGGTTCATTTGGGAGAGTAGTAGCAGTATATATATATTTTTTTAAGGGCTGAACGGGTGTTTAATCTTTTCTTTTTTTTCCCTTTAAATCTCTTCGGGAGTTCAGATCAGAGGGGATGGAGGTTAGGGCAGTTGCATGCTCCTCCTGTACAATGTGGGTGGTGAGGGATACCACCGGTGTCCCCACTGACTACACCTGCGGGAAGTGCACCCAACTCCAGCTCCTCAGAGACCGCGTTAGGGAACTGGAGCTGGAGCTGGATGAACTTCGGATCATGCGGGAGGCAGAGGGGGTGATAGTTACAGGGAGATAGCCACACCCAAGATGCAGGACACAAGTAGGTTACAGTCAGGGGAAGGAATACGAAGGGGCAGACAGTGCAGGGATCCCTCGTGGCCGTTCCCCTTCAAAACAAGTATACCATTTTGGATGCTGTCGGGGGGGGATGACCTACCGGGGGAAGGCCTTAATGGTCAGGTCCATGGCACAGAGCCTGGCTCTGTGGCTCAGAAGGGAAGGGGGGAGAATAGAAAAGCAATAGTGATAGGAGACTTAATTAGGGGAACGGATAGGAGATTCTGTTGTTGCGCACGAGTCTCCCGGAAGGTATGTTGCCTGCCGGGTGCCAAGGATGTCTCGGATCAAGTCTACAGGATTCTTAAGGTGGAGGGGAAGCAACCAGAAGTCGTGGTGCACATAGGCACCAACGACATAGCTAAGAAAAGGGATGAGGATCTAAAAAGTGATTTTAGGGAGTTAGGTTGGAAGCTAAAGAGCAGGACAAGCAGAGTAATGATCTCAGAATTGCTACCGGTGCAAGTGAGGCAAGGAACAGAGAGCGAGTGCAGCTGAACACATGGCTACAGGGCTGGTGCAGGGGGAAAGGCTTCAGATATGTGGATCATTGGGATATCTTCTGGGGAAGGTGGGACCTGTACATGAAGGACGGATTGCACCTAAACTGAAGCGGCACCAATATCCTGGGTGGGAGATTTGCTAGAGCTCTTCGGGTGGGTTTAAACTAGTTTGGCAGGGGGATGGGAACCAGAGCTATGGATCAGGGGATAGGGCAGCTGTTGAACAGGTAGAAATAGTATGCAGCGAGTCTGTGAGGAAGGATAGACCGTTGTTTGGGCAAAGTTGCACTCAGTGTGTCTGTTTCAATGCAAGAACTGTCAGGAATAAGAGAGATGAACTTAGAGCATGGATCATTACTTGGCCATTGTGGTGACCATTACGGAGACATGGATTTTACAGGGGCAGGAATGGTTGTTAGATGTTCTCAGAAGAATAGGGAGGGAGGTAAAAGAGGAGGGGGCGTGGCACTGTTACTTAGGCAGTGCATCAAAGCTACTGAAAAGGAGGTAGTTGAGGAGGGTTTGTCTACGGAGTCAGTATGGGTGGAAGTCAAAAACAAGAAAGGAACAGTCACTTTATTGGGAGTTTTCTACAGATGGCCCAATAGTAGCAGAGAGATCCAGGAACAGATTGGGTGGCAGATCATGGAAAGGTGCAGAAGTAACAGAGTTGTTTTTATGGGTGAGAGTGGTGGGTGCGTGGAATGCCCTGCCAGCAGTGGTGGTGGAGTCTGAGTCATTAGGGACATTTAAGCGTCCCTTGGACATGCACATGGGCAGCAGTAAATTGAAGGGGTGTAGGCTAGGTTGACCCTAGATTAGGATAAATGGTCGGCACAGCATCGTGGGCCGAAGGGCCTGTACTGTGCTGTACTGTTCTATGTTCTATGTTCTCGGGGAATTTGGCCGGTTTCCGGGGTATAAATTGAATATGGGGAAAAGTGAGATGTTCGCGATACAGACGAAGGGGCAGGAGAGGAGACTGGGAGAGCTGACGTTTAGAGCAGTGGGAGGGAGCTTCCGCTATCTGGGAATCCATGTGGCACGGGAATGGGAGACACTACATAAGTTAAATGTGACCCGTCTGGTAGAGGCAACGTAGGAGGACTTTAGAAGATGGGACATGCTCCTGCTGTCACTGGCGGGGAGGGTACAGACAGTGAAAATGACGGTCCTCCACAGATTTCTGTTTGTTTTTCAGTGCCTCACAATCTTTATCTCAAGGGCCTTTTTTAAACGTTTAAATAAGATGATTTTGGGCTTTGTGTAGATGGGTAAAACCCTGCGAGTGAAGAAAGTGTTTGCTGGATCGTCGTCGAGGGGAGGGTGGGCTGGCACTGCCGTACTTAAGCAACTATTACTGGGCGGCAAATATAGACGTGATTAGGAAGTGGGTAGTGGGTAGTGTCAGTATGGGAGTGAGTGGAGGCAACATCATACATGTCTGGGGGCATTGATAAAGGCACCTCTGCCATTCTTGCCGGCCCGGTACTCTACAAGCCTGGTTGTAGTGGCGGCCCTGGGGGCAGTGGAGGAAACATATGAGAGTGGAGGGAGCATCGGTCTGGGTCCCGATTTACAATCATCGGTTTGTACTGGGAAGCTGGATGGGGGGTTTCGGAGATGGCAGAGAGCAGGGACTGAGAGGATGGAGGATCTATTCACAGATGGAAGCTTCCCTTGTTTGAAGGATTTAGAGGAGAAGTTTGAACTGCCAGCAGGAAATGGATTCAGGTATCTGCAGGTGCAGGATTTTTTGCGAAGGCAGGTTTCGACCTTTCCGCACCTACTACCACGGGGGATACAGGACAGGGTAGTTTCCAGAACAGTGATGGGAGAGGGGAGGTATCGGCCATCTAAGATGAGCTAATGGAGTCGCAGGAAACTCAGATAGAGGAGCTAAAGGGCAAGTGGGAAGATGAGCTAAGGGGAGAGATAGAGGCGGGGCTGTGCGCAGATGCTTTGAGCAGAGTTTTGTTTTATAAATTTAGAGTTTTCCAATTAAGGGGACAATTTAGCGTGGTCAATCCACCTAGCTTGCACATCTTTGGGTTGTGGGGGCGAAACCTATGCAAATACGGGGAGAATGTACAAACTCCAGATGGACAATGACCCAGAGCCAGGATCGAACCTGGGACCTCGGCGCCGTGAGGCAGCTGGGCTAACCCACCTCGTCACCATGCTACCCTTGCTTTGAGCAGAGTTAACACATCCTCATCATGTACCAGGCTTAGCCGGATACAATTTAAGGTAGTTCTCCAGGCACACATGACGGTGGTCCAGATGAGCAAGTTTTTGGGATAGAGGACAGGTGTGCGAGGTGTATGGGGGGGCCAGCAAATCATGTCCATATGTTTTAGGCATGCCCGAAGCTTAGGGGATTCTGGCAAGGTTTTGCAGATGTCATGCCCACGGTACTAAAAACACGGATGGTCCCGAGTCCAGAGGTGGTGATTTTTGGAGTGTCAGAAGATCCGGGAGTCCAGGGGGCGAGAGAGGCTGATGTCTTGGCCTTTGCCTCCCTGGTAGCCCGGAGATGGATATTGCTAGCGCGGAGGGACTCGAAGCCCCCAAAATCAGAGACCTGGGTTAGCAACATGGCTGGGTTTCTCAGTCTTGAGAAAATCAAGTTCGCCCTAAGAGGTGATGCACGATCAATTACACAAAGACTAGAGTTGAATGCAATCGAGGCTTTATTACACTAAGACGTGTGGCATCCTACAGCAGCTGGCGAAATGGCTGCTGTACGAGGAGCACACATATTTATACTCCGCCTACTGGGCGGAGCCAGCAGGCAGGGAACTACCCCCGTGCCTGTAGTACAGGGCCTTACCGTAACACACCTACACCGACATCCTCTGTTTTCAATATATACATCGGTGGTGACTACCACAAGAGGGTCAACGCTAGGCTTCGTCCGGAGGTGGCAGCCATTTATCGACTTCTTCGGGGAAAATTAACTGTTAACTGTTAAGGGTAGGATGGACCTGTTAGGGATGGAAATTATGTATGTACTACGTTTTTGTTTGGATTTTCTTTCTTTTCTGTTCTTGTTATTATTATAAAATTACAAATATCTTAATAAAATGTGTGTTTTTTTTTAAAGTAAAATTTGTGTTCAGTTTATTAATCACAACTGTCATTATTTAATCGGACAAACTTTCTGAAATTGGATGTATGAACTCAACGGAGGCAACATTCTAACATAAAACATATCTTCACTGTTGCTTCTAAAGAACTGGTTAATGTTGTGAATATTGCAATATTTTTTACTGACCTGTGCAATCCAATAACCTCAATGTATTATCATTTAGACAGAAGATATTTCCTTAACAGATGACAGTAATATTCAAATCCATCTCAAACGACAGAAAAGAAATGGTAAGAGATTAGCACATGTTGTTATTTTGATTTGATTTATTGTCACATGTACCAAGGTACAGTGAAAAGTATTGTTCTACGTACAGTCCAGACAGATAATTCCTGACATGAAAAACATAGGACATACATAAATACACAATGTAAATACATAAGACACAGACATCGGGTGAAGCATACTGAGTGTAGTACTACTCGGTAGTGAAGATGTGTAATGAGGCTCATTCAGGAGTCTGATCACAGCGGATGAAGCTGTTTTTGAACCTTTTTGTGCGTGTTCTCAGACTTTTGTATCTCCTGCTTGATGGAAGAGATTGGAAGAGAGAATAACCCAGGTGGAAGGGGTCTTTGATTATGTTGCCCGCTTTCCCAAGGCAGCAGGAGGTATCGACTGTGTCAATGGATGGGAGGTGTGTTCACGTGAAGGACTGGGTGGTGTTCATGACTCTCTGTAGTTTCTTACTGTCTTGGGTGGAGCAGTTGCCATATCAGGTTGTGATGCAGCCAGATAGGATGCTTTCTAAGGTGCATCTGTAAACATTGGTAAGACCCAATGTAAACATGCTGAATTTTCTTAGTGTTCGGAGGAAGTATAAGCGCCGTTGTGCTTTCTTGGTCGTAGTGTTGACGTGTGTGGACCAGGACAGATTGTTAGTGATGTGCACATCTAGGAATTTGAAGCTGTTAACCATCTCCACGTTGGCACCATTGATGCAGACAGAGGTGTGTACGATATTTTAGGATTTCCAGTGGTGGTCCTTAAAATGAAGGTGACATCCAAAAATGATTTCCAAACTTAATTTCTGCAGATTTGTTTTAAATTGTCAGATTGATTTTTGAAATAATATTATTATTCCAGTTTTATTAGCCGAGAGAATAGCAACACATCATTCGGGGTAATTAAAGTCTGAATTTCAATGTATTAGGAAGAATATAATAGCCATTGTTGTCAACCTTTCATTGAAATCCTTTAAACTCAACCAGTTGTCCACTATCTTTGTTTGTTCATAAAGATCAGGGGCGTCATTCTCCGACCCCCCGCCGGGTCGGAGAATGGCCGTTGGCCGCCGTGAATCCCGCCCCCGCCGAAGTCTCCGCTCCCGGAGATTGGGCGGGGGCGGGAATCCGTCCGCGCCGGTTGGCGGGACCCCCCGCTGGATTCTCCGGCCCGGATGGGCCGAAGTCCCGCCCAGGAATTGCCTGTCCCGCCGACGTAAATCAAACCTGGTATTTACCGGCGGGACCAGGCGGTGTGGGCGGGCTCCGGGGTCCTGGGAGGGGGCGCGGGGCGATCTGACCTCGGGGGGTGCCCCCACGGTGGCCTGGCCCGCGATCGGGGCCCACCGATCCGCGGGCGGGCCTGTGCCGTGGGGGCACTCTTTCCCTTCCGCCTCCGCCACGGTCTCCACCATGGCGGAGGCGGAAGTGACTATCCCCACTGCGCATGCGCGGGAAACTGACAGCGGCCGCTGACGCTCCCGCGCATGCGCTGGGAAACTGACAGCGGCCGCTGACGCTCCCGCGCATGCGCCGCATTTCCGCGCCAGCTGGCGGGGCAACAAACGCCATTTCCGCCAGCTGGCGGGGCGGAAATCCCTCCGGCGTCGGCCTAGCCCCTCAATGTTGGGGCTAGGCCGCCAAAGATGCGGAGACTTCCGCACCTTTTTGCCGGCGCGATGCCCGTCTGATTTGCGCCGGCTTTGGCGCCAGTCGGCGGGCATCCCGCCATTGGGGGAGAATTTCGCCCCAGGAACTCCACTCTGTCAGGTTATCATCCAAGTCTAAACATGAAAGTCACCTCATCGAGTCTTCCCAACATTGTTGAAAATAGATCTTGGATTTATAACATAGCATAGTGACATTTATTCTGATGAAGCATTGATCAGTTATAAGTCATTTGTTGAATCTTAACCTGCTGCAGATTATTGAACCTTTGGATGATCCCAAGATTGCAGGAAACCTGATTTATGCAAAAAAAAAGGTCAATTTCCTAAGGAAATTCCATGCTGTAGGAGAACTCTTATTCACACCATTTTAAGAGTTGCAGGAGACTTCCCCCTGCCCCCTCAACAATTTGAGATGTGGTCAATGGCTAGGCACAGCCAGACGTGGAGGTTTTGCAGAACTGTACAGCTGCTGTCATGCAGGCATCTGTGGAACTTCTTTTTAAAAAAAATAAATTTAGAGTGCCCAATTCTTTTTTTCCAATTAAGGGGCAATTTAACAAGGCCAATCCACCTACCCAGAATATCCTTTTGGGTTGTCGGGGTGAGACACACACAGACACGGGGAGAATGTGCAAACTCCACACAGGCAGTGACCCGGGGTCGGAATCGAACCCGGGTCCGCAGCACCGTGAGGGATCACTGGCTGCTGAGGCAACTGAGGCAAGGGCTGGTTTAGCACAGTGGGCTAAATAGCTGGCTTTTAAAGCAGGCCAAGGCAGGCCAGCAGCGCGGGTTCAATTCCCGTACCAGCCTCCCCGAACAGGCGCCGGAATGTGGCGACTAGGGGCTTTTCCCAGTAACTTCATTAGAAGCCTACTTGTGACAATAAGCGATTTTCATTTTTCATTTCATTTTTCAGTGCTAAGCACCATAATACATAGGAGCAGAATTAGATCACCCAGCCCATTGTGTCTGCTCCGCCATTCAAACATGGCTGATATTTTTCTCATCCCCATTCTCCTGCCTTCTCCCATAACCCCTGATCCCCTTATTAATTAAGAACCTATCATTCGCTGCCTTAAAGACACTCAGTGATTTGGCCTCCACAGCCTTCTGCGACAAAGAGTTCCACAGATTCACCACCCTCTGGCTGAACAAATTCCTCCTCATTTCTGTTTTGAAGGATCGATCTTCAGTCTTAGGTTGTACCCTCTGGTTCTAATTTTTCTTATCAGTGAAAACATCCTTTCCACATCCACTCTATCCAGCCACGCAGTATTCTGCAAGTTTCAATAAAATCCCCCCTCATCCTTCTAAACTCCAACAAGTACAGACCCAGAGTCCTCAACCGCTCCTCATATGAAAAACCTTTCATTCCAGGGATCATTCTTGTGAACTTCCTTGGACCCTTTTCAAGGCCAGCACATACTTCCTTAGATATGGGGCCCAAAAATGTTCACAATACTCCAAATGGGGTCTGACCAGAGCTTTGTACAGCCTCAGAGGTACACCCCTGCTCTTGTATTCTTGCCCTTTCGACATGAATGCCAACATTGCATTTGCCTTCCTAACTGCTGACTAAACCTGCACATTAACCTTAAGAAAATCTTGAACAAGGACTCCTAAGTCCCTTTTATGCTTCTGATTTCCTAAGCATTTATCAATTTAGAAAATAGTCTTTACCTCCATTCCTCCTTCCAAAGTGCATAACCTCATACTTTTCCACATTGTACTCCATCTGCCACTTCTTTGCCCACTCTCCTAGCCTGTCTAAGTTCTTTTGCAGACCACCTGCTTCCTCAATACTATCTGTCCCTATACATATCTTTATATCATCTGCAAACTTAGCAATAGTATCCTCAGTTCCTTCTTCCAGATCGTTAATGTATATTGTGAAAAGTTGTAGTCCCAGCAACGACCCCTCAGGCACACCGCTAATCACTGGCTGTCATCCAGAAAATACCTCTTTATTCACACTCTCTGCCTTCTGCAAGTTAGCCAATCCTCTATCAATGCCAGCATCTTACCTTTAATACCATGGGTTCTTAACTTATTTAACAGCCTCCTACATGGCACCTTGTCAAAGGCCTTCTGGAAATCTAAATAGATCACATCCACTGGTTCTCCTTTGTCTTACTTCCTTGTTACCTGCTCAAAGAATTTGAAGAGATTTGTCAGACATGACCTCCCTTTGTCAAAGCCTTGCTGACTCAGACCTATTTTATCATGCACTTACAAGTACTCCGCAATCTTATCTTTAATAATGGACTCTAAAATCTCACCAATGACCGAAGTCAGGCTAACCGGCCTATAATTTCCCATCTTCTGCCTCACACCCTTCTTAAACAGCGGTGTTACATTTGCCATTTTCCAGCCCTCTGGGACCCTCCCTGCCTCCAGTGATTCCTGAAAATCACCACCAATGCCTCTACAATCTCCTCAACTATCTCCTTTAGAGCCATGGAATGTAGTCCATCCGGTCCAGGTAATTTATCCGCCTTCAGACCTTTCAGTTTCCCCAAAACCTGCTCCTTAGTGATGGCCACTACATTTACCTGTGCCCCCTGATTCTCCTGGAGTTCTGGTATCCCAATGGTGTCTTCCACCATGAAGACTGATGCAAAGTAACTAGCCACTTCCTCTGCCATTTCTTTGTTTCCTATTATTACTTCTCCAGCCTCAGTTTCCAGTGGTCCAATATCTATTTTTGCCTCTCTCTTACTTTTTATATATTGAAAAATACTCTTCCTATCTTCTTTTATATTACTAGCTAGCTTACACTCAGATTTAATCTTCTCCTCCCTTATTTCTTTTTTAACTGTCCTCTGCTCGCTTTTAAAGTTTTCCCAATCCTCAGGCTTCCTACAAATCCTCACCACTTTGTATGCTTTTTCTTTTGCTTTTATGCTGTCCTGGACTTCCCTCATCAGCCATGGATGCCTCATCCTCCCCTTTGCATGTTTCCTCCTCCTTGGAATGAACCTTTTTTTGTGCCTCCCGAATAATCCCCCAAAACCCCTGCCAATGCCCTTCCACGGTCTTCCCTGCTAGGCTCCCCTTCCAATCAACACTGGCCAGCTCCTCCCTTGTGTCTTTGTAGTTGTTTAATTGTAATACAATTATATCTGATTCCAGTTTCTTCCTCTCAAACTGCAGGATAAATTCTATCATATTGTTGTCACTGCCCTCTAAGGGTTCCTTCATCTTAAGTTCCCTAATCAAGTTTGCATAAGCAATCTTGTATATAATAATGTACACAACCTCTGACCAACAGGTGGCAGTGTAAACCTACCAGTTGACTCTGTGCCTCAGGGAGTTGGGAGTTACCATGTTAGTGGATAGTCATACTTGCAGTAGCTCCAGGATAACTTATGAGTATTAGTAGTTTGTACGCATCACTAAATCTTGAATTGCCTGTTCCCTATTCGGCTCTGTCACAAGCTGCTTCAAGAAACCATCTCTTAAGACATTCCACAAATTCCTTTTCTTGGGATCCACTGTCAACCTTATTTTCCCAGTCCACCTGCATATTGAAGTCCCCCATGATTATTGTCATATTGCCTTTCTAAAATGCCTTTTCTATCTCATGATTTATTTTCTGCCCCACATCCTGACTACTGCTAGGGGGCCTGTACATAACTCCCATCAGGGTCTTTTTACCTTTGCAATTCCTCAACTCTACCCACACAGATTTTATGCCTTTATTATATCGCATCTTGCTATCGATGTAACTTCATTCCTTTATTTTTAATGTTTATCTGTTTAAGAAGGGTGGCAGGGATAATCCCGGGAACTACAGGCCGGTGAGCCTTACTTCAGTGGTAGGGAAATTACTGGAGAGAATTCTTCGAGACAGGATCTACTCCCATTTGGAAGCAAATGGACGTATTAGTGAGAGGCAGCACGGTTTTGTGAAGGGGAGGTCGTGTCTCACTAACTTGATAGAGTTTTTCGAGGAGGTCACTAAGATGATTGATGCAGGTAGGGCAGTAGATGTTGTCTATATGGACTTCAGTAAGGCCTTTGACAAGGTCCCTCATGGTAGACTAGTACAAAAGGTGAAGTCACACGGGATCAGGGGTGAACTGGCAAGGTGGATACAGAACTGGCTAGGCCATAGAAGGCAGAGGGTAGCAATGGAGGGATGCTTTTCTAATTGGAGGGCTGTGACCAGTGGTGTTCCACAGGGATCAGTGCTGGGACCTTTGCTCTTTGTAGTATATATAAATGATTTGGAGGAAAATGTAACTGGTCTGATTAGTAAGTTTGCAGACGACACAAAGGTTGGTGGAATTGCGGATAGCGATGAGGACTGTCTGAGGATACAGCAGGATTTAGATTGTCTGGAGACTTGGGCGGAGAGATGGCAGATGGAGTTTAACCTGGACAAATGTGAGGTAATGCATTTTGGAAGGGCTAATGCAGGTAGGGAATATACAGTGAATGGTAGAATCCTCAAGAGTATTGAAAGTCAAAGAGATCTAGGAGTACAGGTCCACAGATCACTGAAAGGGGCTACACAGGTGGAGAAGGTAGTCAAGAAGGCATACGGCATGCTTGCCTTCATTGGCCGGGGCATTGAGTATAAGAATTGGCAAGTCATGTTGCAGCTGTATAGAACCTTAGTTAGGCCACACTTGGAGTATAGTGTTCAATTCTGGTCGCCACACTACCAGAAGGATGTGGAGGCTTTAGAGAGGGTGCAGAAGAGATTTACCAGAATGTTGCCTGGTATGGAGGGCATAAGCTATGAGGAGCGATTGAATAAACTCGGTTTGTTCTCACTGGAACGAAGGAGGTTGAGGGGCGACCTGATAGAGGTATACAAAATTATGAGGGGCATAGACAGAGTGGATAGTCAGAGGCTTTTCCCCAGGGTAGAGGGGTCAATTACTAGGGGGCATAGGTTTAAGGTGAGAGGGGCAAAGTTTAGAGTAGATGTACGAGGCAAGTTTTTTACGCAGAGGGTAGTGGGTGCCTGGAACTCACTACCGGAGGAGGTAGTGGAGGCAGGGACGATAGGGACATTTAAGGGGCATCTTGACAAATATATGAATAGGATGGGAATAGAAGGATACGGACCCAGGAAGTGTAGAAGATTGTAGTTTAGTCGGGCAGTATGGTCGGCACGGGCTTGGAGGGCCGAAGGGCCTGTTCCTGTGCTGTACATTTCTTTGTTCTTTGTTCTTGTTCTTTTCAAAGTACCCAATTCATTTTTTCCAATTAAGGGGCAATTTAGCGTAGCCAATCTGCCTAGCATGCATATCTTTGGGTTGTGGGGGCGAAACCCACGCAAACACGTGGAGAATGTGCAAACTCCACATGGACAGTGACCCAGAGCCGGGATTGAACCTGTGACCTCGGCGCCGAGAGGCAGCAGTGCTATCCACTGCACCAGCGTGCTGCCACGATGTAACTTCGTTCCTCACTAATTTTGCAACGCCGCCCCCTTTGCCCATCTGCCTGTGCTTTCGATAGGACACCTATTCTTGGAGATTTAGATCCCAGCCATGATCCTCTCACAGCCATGTATCTGTGATGCTCACAACATTGCATTGGCCAACTTCAATGTGTGCAAGAAGCTTATTTATCTTGTTCCGTATACTGCGTGCATTAAGGTACAACACCCTCAGTCCTCAGACCACCTCCCTTCTCATAATTGAAATGTTTTCTGCTTCGCGTGAAGTTAGATTCCTGCCACCTTCTGTACTTTCTGTTCTATACATGGTCTGGAAACTTTACTAACCTCTCCTGAGCCCTTCAGTCCTTTAACTAATTTAAAGTCCTCATCACCTGCACTTCTACCTTCTCCCTTTAACTTGGATTTTCTGATTCTGCATACTATTGAACACTCCTCCCCGCACTATTTAGTTTAAAACCCTATCTATGGCCCTAGTTGTGCGATTCGCCAGGACTCCTGGTCCCAGTATGATTCCGATGAAGACCATTCCATCAGAACAGGTCCCATTTTCCCCAGTACTGATGCCAATGTCCCATCAATTGAAACCTATTCCTCTCACACCAACCTTTGAGCTATGCACCTACCTCCTTAATCTTATTGTCCCTATGCCAATTAGCCCGTTGCTTAGGCAGTAACGCAGAGATTATTAACTTTTTGGTTCTGCTTTTTAATTTAACTCCCAGCTGTTCATACTCCCTTAGCAGAATCTCTGTCCGTTTTCTACCTATGTCATTGGTACCTACGTGGACCAAGACAAGTGGAACTTTACCCTCCCACTCCAAGTTCTTCTGCAGCCCAGATGCGATATCCTGAACCTGAGCACCAGGCAGACAACACAACCTTCGGGATTCTCAATCCTGGTCACAGAGAACAGTGTCAATGCTCTGAACTATACTATTCCCAATTATGCCTGCATTTCCTTTCTTTTGCCCCCAGTTGAACGGCTCCCCGTACCACTGTGCCATGATCAGTTTGCTCGTCCTCCCTACAGTCCCCATTCCCGTCCACACTGGGAGCAAAAATATCAAACCTGTTGGACAAGGTCAAGAGCTGAGGATCCTGCAACCCTACCTCTGGATCCCTCTACGTGCCTCACTCGCAGCCACACCCTCCTGTCCACTGCCCGAATTCAAGGTATTTAGCTTAGGGGCATGACTGCCTCCTGAAATGTAGTGTCCAGGTACCTCACCCCCTCTCAGATGTGTTGCAGCTTCTGTAGCTCAGAATCCAGTTCATCAACTCTGAGTCGGGGCACACATGAAGCAAAAAGTTGGAATAAATGGGTCTTTTTCTGATTGGCAGGCAGTGACTAGTGCAGTCCCCCAGGGATCTGTGCTAGCACTCCAACTGTTCACATTATATATTAATGATTTGGATGAGGCAACAAAATGTATTATCTTCAAATTTGCAGATGATATAAAGTTGGGTGGGAGGGTGAGCTGTGGGGAGGATGCAGAGATACTTCAGTGGGATTTGGACAGGTTGAGTGAGCGGGCACATGCAAGGCAGATGCAGCATAATGTGGATAAATGTGAAGTTATCCGCTTCGGTAGCAAAAGTAGGAAGGCAGACTTTTATTTGAAAGGGTGTAATTGAGAGAGGTGGATACTCAGTGAGACCTTGGTGTCCTCCTGCATCAGTCGCTGAATGACAGCAGGCAATAAAGGAGGCAAATGGTATGTTGGCCCTCATAGCGAGAGGATTTGAGCATAGGAATCGAAATGCTTCACTGCAATTGTATAGGACATTACTGAGACCATACCTGGAGTATCGTGTGCAGTTTTGGTGTCCTTATCCAAGGAAAAATGTTCTTGCTATGGAGGGAGTGCAGCGAAGGTTTACAGGCTGATTCCTGGGATGACGAGACTGTCATATGAGGAGGGACTAATTCAGTTAGAATAATATTCATTGGAGTTAAGAAGAGTGAGAGGGGATCTCATAGAATCGCACAAAATTCTAACAGGATTAAACGTATATTCAGAAAGAGTGTTTCAGATGGTGGGGGAGTCCAGATCCAGGTGTCATAGTTTGAGGATAAGGGGTAAACGTTTTAGGACTGAGGTGAGGAGAAATTTCTTCACCCAGAGAGTGGTGAATCTGTGGAATTCATTACCACAGAAAGTAGTTGAGGCCAAAATTTTGTGTATTTTCAAGAAGGAATTTAGGTGTAGCTCTTGGGGTTAAAGAGATAAAGGGATTTGGGGGGAAGGCGGGATCAGGGTATTTAACTTGATGATCAGACATGATCAGAATGAATGGCGTAGCAGACTCAAAGGGCCGAACGGCCTCCTCCTACCTCTATTTTCTATTGCAGGTGTTTCTATTATCACCTGTTTAAGCATGAGCTCCAGATCAGGCTGTTTCCAATCTTCATGGATGTTACCGATATCATTACCAGCACTGTTTTAGTTTTGTTTACAATAAAATATATATTTAAAATTCAATCATGGGATCTGGGCCAGCATTTATTATCATTCCTAATTGCTCCTGAACTGAGTGGCTTACTAGGCTATTTCAGTAAGACGTCTCACAACACCATGTTAAATTCCAACAGGTTTATTTGAAATCACAAGCTTTCGGAGCGCTGCTCCTTCATCAGGTGAAGGAAGAGTGCTCCGAAAGCCTATGGTTTCAAATAAACCTGTTGTACTTTATCCTGGTGTTGCGAGACTTCTTTACTGTGCCCACCCCAGTCCAGCGCTGGCTTCTCCACATCTAGACTATTTCAGAGGACAGCTTAGAGTCATGGTCATTATACGACTTTTAATTCCTAATTTTCTTTTTATTTCACCATCTGCCTTGGTGCGATTTGAACCCGGGCCCCCAGAGCATTAACCTAGATCTCTGGATTAGTAGTCCATTGACAATACCACCAAGCCACTGCCTTTCCCACTATTAACCAGGCTTAACTGTTTGTTGAGAAATTTTATAATCCATAGAATCTATTACAGTTAATTATTTTGACATTGAACTAATTATTTATTTATTTAATGTTTCAGTCAATCAACAACTTAAATACGAGCTGGATGTTGCACTAAACTTAACTGGAAATTTCACTGATCGTGCACTGAAATTATTTCTGGAACGTTTGAATCCCATTCAAATTCAGATTGAAAATGCTACATTTAATATTACAAACATCACTCTTACAACAGGTGAGTGTGGACAGATCATATCAAGTATATATCATTGTAGATAAAGTACAATTCATACCATTTTAGAACCGGCCTGTGACTAACTGTGAGATGTCAAAAATTAACCAATACTTTTAATGTTATTCTTTTCCACATAACTATTTGACTTGAAATGTCGCTTAGAAGTCTATTTTAAGTATGGTTCATAAATCATTACAGTCCAGAAGAAGGCACTTGTTGAATCCTCAATTGCAGACTTCGGCTTTGCTTTACTAAGTTTGTCTGCTGCCTTACTTAATAAAATCATCGCCAAATTTGATAGTATGACTATTGTCATAAAGCATGCTGAAAATGTTAGTGCTGTTTCTGTTTGGTGTACCAACCTCTACCTAGCAGAGGCTGAAAGTTAACTCGTTACTTGCTCCTAACTCCCACCATGAAACATCAAACTATTGTTTCCAGGGCTGTCACTGACCTCATCTCATCTGGAGATCTTCTCTCCATCTATCCAATCTCATTTTGCCTGACTCCAAACAGCCGACTTCAACCTTGTTCTCAAAATCCGCAGTCAGGTCTGTGCTGGTGCGGATGGCGCAGTGGGTTAGCCCTGCTGCCTCACGGTGCCGAGGTCCAGGTTCGATCCCGGCTCTGGGTCACTGTCCGTGTGGAGTTTGCACATTCTCCCTGTGTTTGCGTGGGTTTCGCCCCCACAACCCAAAGATGTGCTGGGAAGGTGAATTGGCCACGCTAAATTGCCCCTTAATTGGAAAAAATTAATAGGGTATTTTAAATTTATAAAAATAGAAAAGGTCTGTGCTGGTGAACTCATAATTTGGGCATATTCCTGTCCACTGAACTGATTTTTTTTCTCCCTCTCTCAAATCTATTTTCTCACCCTTATCCAGTCTGTTCCTAGCTATACCTAAGCTCTCAATCATTTCAACAAGTTCCATTTTCCAGGTCCTAACCATTTCCTTTTCACCATGAATGTCTATCTCGTTATACCTCCATCCCCCACCAGGACAGATTGAGAGCTCTCCATTTCTACCTTGAATGGAGGCCCAACCAGGCCACACTTACTACCATCTTCCTCCACCTGATTTAACTTGTTCTCACATTGAACAGCTTCTTCTACTCCACTCATGAACTCCACATGAATGTTGTTGTTGTATGCGCTTGCATGGTCCTAGCTACGCCTGCCTTTTTTAGGATATGTGAACTATTCCTTGTTACAATCATCTCAGATTCCACTTCAGCATCTCTTTTCCCCATACATTATTGGTTGTAATGCTGCCACTTCCTGCTCTTGCTCTGAACTGGGAAATGTCATTGTGGTGGTATGTATTAGGGGTAGTACGGTACCTGTTAAGCCGAGAGGCTATTGGCAGACAGACACTGGGTCCTGGTTGGATCTGCCGCCTGCTGGCTCCACCCAGAAAGGCGGAGTATAAGAGCCCGGGTTCTCCCAGCAGCCGCATTCTGTAACTGAGCTGCTGGGGAACAAGTCTTGCTTAATAAAGCCTCGATTGACTTCATCACTTCTCGACTTGTGAGTAATTGTTGCGCTACAGTCATCAACTTTGCTTCCAATTTTGACCCTTAGCCCTTCCCTTCTGTCATGGATTACCCCAATTACAGCAGTAATACAAATTTAATAAGACATGATAGGAAGCAACAAGTATAAATCTGCCGAGCAACAGTAGAAGCCAGCTTACAAAAGACTGGATGAGATGTGTCTCTCCCAGTCACGTGATGAGAAGGCATTTAGATGGAATAAGATGGGACTAGCTTATTAGGAGAAGCAGTTTACCTGGATGATTGGGAGATCAATGAATGAGGTATACATAGGCTGATGTCCAGAATGAAGAAACAGACAGCCAAATACACAGAAGACAGAATCAAAGTGGAACAATGGTGTGGTGGTATGTATTAGGGGTAATACGGTACACCAGGAATGCCGAGGAACTATTGGAGGACAGATGCTGGATCCCGATTGGATCCTCCACCTACTGGGCTCCACTCAGATAGGAGGGGTATAAGATCCTGGGTTTAATCCCCGCAGCTGCATTCTGTGACTGAGCTGCTGGGGGAACGTGTCTGAACAAGTCTGCTCAATAAAGCCTCGATTGAAGTTCTTTACGTCTCGCCTCGTGTGTGATCGATGGTGCTACAATTTATTGAGCAGACTTAAAAAGGAATATGGAGCTCCGGATCACCCCGGAGTGCCTGCGAATCAGCCCCCACGCAGCAAACGCAACATCCGCGTTTAAACACTGGCTGGTGTGCTCTGAGGGATACCTCCGAACAGCCCCCGGCAGACCAACAGAAGACCAGAAGATGCAGGTCCTGCATTCCAGGGTGAGTCCCGAAATCTACTCACTCATCGAGGGCGCGGAAGAATTCCCAGAGGCGATCAACTTGCTGAAGGAGATCTACATTAAGCCCGTCAACCAGGTCTACGCACGCTACCAGCTCGCGACGAGACGACAAATCCCCGGGGAATCGCTAGACGATTTCGTCAACGCTCTAACGATCCTGGGACGAAACTGCAACTGCCCAGCGGTTAAGGCGAACGAACATACGGACCTCCTGATCAGAGACGCTTACGTAGCAGGTTTGGCATCGTCGCAAATTCGCCAGAGACTTTTAGAGAAAGACTCTCTCGGACTCACAGAGGTACGGGCCCTCGCAGCCTCCCTCGACGTGGCATCCCAAAACGCCCGCGCCTATGCCCCCGACCGCGCTGCAGCCCCTTGGGCTCCGTGGACCCCCGCCGCGACCGACCCCCCGGCAACCCCAACCCCTCTGCAAGCGTGCGCAGCCAGAATCCCAGACCACCCGGGAGGCCCGCGCTGCTACTTTTGCGGGCAGTCAAAACACCCCCGCCAGCGCTGCCCGGCCCGCTCGGCCACCTGCAAAAGCTGCGGTAAAAAGGGGCACTACGCAGCGGTGTGCCAGTCCCGTGGGGTCGCTGCTATCTCCGGGGAACAAATGGGACCACGGGCTCAACCCCCCCGGCGACCCATGGGCGCCGCCATTTTGGACCCCGGACACCACGAGGGGGGGACGGGTGCCGCCATATTCCTACCCACAGGCCGCGTGCGATCCATGGGAGCGGCCATTTTGTCCACCCCCGGCCGCGTGCGACTCATGGGAGCGGCCATTTTGTCCACCCCCGACCGCGTGCGATCCATGGACGCCGCCATCTTGGCTGACAGGCAAGGACCCCGGCGTGGACAGCTCCACACGGCCTGAAGACAACGATCTGATACACCAACCACGTTTGGCATCGGTGACCCTCGACCAGTCGCGGCCCCGGACGCTCCAGACGACAACGACAAAGGTGCTGGTGAACGGCCACGAGACGCCGTGTTTGATCGACTCGGGGAGCACGGAGAGTTTTATTCACCCGGACACGGTAAGACGCTGTTCCCTTGTAATTCAGCCAAGCACCCAAAATATTTTCCTGGCGGCGGGGTCCCACGCCGTTGAAATCAAAGGGTTCTGCATCGCAAACCTAACGGTGCAGGGGAGAGAGTTCAAAAATTACCGGCTGTACGTCCTTCCCCACCTCTGTGCTCCCACCCTCCTGGGGTTGGACTTCCAATGCAACCTCCAGAGCTTAACATTCAAATTTGGCGGCCCTATACCCCCACTGACTATCTGCGGCCTCGCGACACTCAAGGTCGAACCGCCCTCCCTGTTTGCGAACCTCACCCCGGATTGCAAACCCGTCGCCACTAGGAGCAGACGGTACAGCATCCAGGACCGGACGTTTATCAGGTCCGAAGTCCAGCGGCTGCTGAAGGAAGGC
Organism: Scyliorhinus torazame; assembly: GCF_047496885.1. Taxonomy (NCBI): domain Eukaryota; kingdom Metazoa; phylum Chordata; class Chondrichthyes; order Carcharhiniformes; family Scyliorhinidae; genus Scyliorhinus; species Scyliorhinus torazame. The sequence continues at coordinate 203,954,391 of NC_092710.1, forward strand.
ATAATCCAGGCCAGCAATAGTCCCTGGAGAGCCCAGGTGGTAGTAGTGAAGACAGGGGAGAAGCAAAGGATGGTCGTAGACTACAGTCAGACCATCAACAGGTACACGCAGCTAGATGCGTACCCTCTTCCCCGCATATCCGACATGGTCAATCGGATTGCACAGTACAAGGTCTTCTCCACCGTGGACCTTAAGTCCGCCTACCACCAGCTCCCCATTCGCCCCGGTGACCGCAAGTACACTGCCTTCGAAGCAGACGGGCGGCTTTACCACTTCTTAAGGGTTCCATTCGGCGTCATGAACGGAGTCTCGGTCTTCCAACGAGAGATGGACCGAATGGTCGACCAGCACGGTTTACGGGCCACGTTCCCGTACCTCGACAACGTCACCATCTGCGGCCACGAGCAGCAGGACCACGACACCAACCTCCGCAAATTCCTCCAGACCGCTAACGCCCTCAACCTCACCTACAACGAGGATCGAACTCTCCACCTACAACTACGAGATCTTGTACCGTCCCGGAAAGCTGAACGAGCCGTCCGATGCCCTATCTCGCGGCACATGTGCCAACGCACAAGTGGACCGTCTCCAAGCCCTCCACGAGGACCTCTGCCACCCGGGGGTCACTCGTTTCTACCCCTTCATAAAGGCTCGCAACCTCACTTACTCCGTCGAGGACGTCTGAACAGTCACCAGGAACTGCCAAATCTGCGCAGAATGCAAACCTAATTTTTTCAGGCCAGATAGAGCACACCTGATAAAGGCATCCCGTCCCTTTGAACGCCTCAGTTTGGATTTCAAAGGCCCCCTCCCCTCCACCGATCGCAACACTTACTTTCTTAACGTCGTTGACGAATACTCCCGCTTCCCCTTCGCCATCTCCTGCCCCGACATGATCGCGGCCACGGCCATTAAAGCCCTCGGCACCATCTTTACCCTGTTCGGTTTCCCCGCCTACATCCATAGCAACAGGGGGTCCTCCTTCATGAGTGACGAGCTGCGTCAATTCCTGCTCAGCAAGGGCATAGCCTCGAGCAGGACGACCAGCTACAACCCCCGGGGGAACGGGCAGGTAGAGAGGGAGAACGGAACGGTCTGGAAGACCGTCCTACTGGCCCTATGGTCTAGGAGTCTCCCAACTTCCCACTAGCAGGAAGTCCTCCCGGATGCCCTTCATTCTATCCGGTCCCTGCTGTGTACCACCACTAACCAAACGCCTCACGAGCGCCTCCTTGTCTTCTCTAGGAGGTCCGCTTCTGGAACGTCACTTCCGACCTGGCTGGGGTCATTCGGAAGCACAACAGAAATTCATCCCAAGGAGGAGGAAACATGCTAAGGGGCGGACAAGGCGTCCGTGGCTGATGAGGGAAGTCATGGACAGTGTAAAAGCAGAAGAAAAAGCATACAAAGTGGCAAAGATTAGTGGGAAGCCAGAGATTGGGAAGCCTTTAGAAGAGAGCAGAGGACAACTAAAAAGGCAATAAAGGGGGAGACGATGAAACATGAGTGCAAGCCAGCTAGTAATATAAAAGAAGATAGGAAGAGTTTTTTTCAATATATAAAAGGTAAGAGAGAGGCAAAAATAGCCATTGGACCACAGGAAAATGTGGCTGGAGAAGTAATAATAGGAAACAAAGAAATAGCAGAGGAACTGATTGGACACCAGTGGGATGTCAGAGCTCCAGGAGAATCAGGGGGCAGAGGTGAGTGCAGTGACCTGCAGTGAAGGTTCTGGGGGAACTGAAAGGTCTGAAGGTGGATAAATAACCTCGACCAGATGGACTACACCCCAGGATTCTAAAAGAGATAGCGGAGGAGATTGTGGAGGCATTGGTGGTGGTCTTTCAGGAATCAATGGAGGCAGGAAGGTTCCCAGAGGACTGGAAAGTAGCGTATGTAACACCACTGTTTTAAGAAGGGGGAGGCAGAAGACGGGAAATTATAGGGCAGTTAGCCTGACTTCAGTCATTGGTAAGATTTTAGAGTCCATTATTAAAGATGAAATCGTGGAGTACTTGGAAGAGCATAAAATAGGACTGAGTCAGCACGGCTTCGTCAAGTGGAGGTCATGTCTGAAAAATCTGTTCGAGTTCTTTGAGGAAGTAACAAGGAAGTTAGACAAAGGAGAACCAGTGGACGTGATTTATTTAGATTTCCAGAAGGCCTTTGACAAGGTACTATATCGGAGTCTGTTAAATAAGTTAAGAACCCATGGTGTTAAGGGCAAGATCCTGTCATGGATAGAGGATTGGCTGAGTTGCCGAAGGCAGAGAGTGGGGATAAAGGGGTCTTTTTCAGGATGGCAGCCGGTGACTAGTGGTGTGCCTCAGGGATCGGTGCTGGGGTCACAACATTTCACAATATACATTAATGATCTGGAAGAAGGAACTGAAGGCACTTTTGCTAAGTTTGCAGATGATACACAGATCTGTCGAGGAACAGGTAGTATTGAGGAAGCAAGCGGGCTGCAGAAGGATTTGGACAGGCTGGGAGAGTGGGCAATGAAGTGACAAATGAAATACAATGTGGAAAAGTGTGAGATTATGCACTTTGGAAGGAGAAATGTAGGCATAGACTATTTTCCAAATGGGGAAATGCTTAGGAAATCAGAAGCACAAAGGGATTTGGGTTCCTTGTTCACGATTCTCTTAAGGTTAACGTGCAGGTTCAGTCGGCAGTTAGGAAGGTAAATGCAATGTTAGCATTCATGTGGAGATCTCTAGAATTCAAGACTCGGGATGTATCTGAGGCGATATAAGGCTCTGGTCAGACCCCATTTGGAGTATTGTGAGCAGTTTTGGGCCCCGTATCTAAGGAAGGCTGTGTTGGCCTTGGAAAGGGTCCAGAGGTTCACAAGAATGACAAAACTAGAACCAGAGGACACAATCTCAGACTGAAGGGACGATCCTTTAAACAGATGAGGAGGAATTTCTTCAGGCAGAGGGTGGTGAATCTGTGGAACCCTTTGCCACAGAAGGCTGTGGAGGCCAATTCACTGAGTGTCTTTAAGGTAGAGATAGATAGGTTCTTGATTAATAAGGGATCAGGGATTATGGGGAGAAGGCAGGAGAATGGGGAATGAGAAAAATATCAGCCATGATTGAATGGCGGAGCAGACTCGATGGGCCAAGTGGCCTAATTCTGCTCCTATGTCTTATGATCTTATGGTCCAAGTCCCAGCTGTGCCACCATTTGGCACAGGTGATGCACAGTCTCCCTGGTGAGCCAAAGTTTTTGGTGGCACAGGTGGTCCGACTGCTCCTCGAAGGACAGATGCCAACGATATATACGTGCCCTGATTCGGTGCCTCCTTGCCACCTCCCCTTCGGCCTGTTAAAAGGCTGGCACCTCAGCCTCATGGGCTGCTGCTGCCCTTTTGGGCAGGCTCATCTTGTACAGGATCCTCTCTGAGCTGGTCGTGCTCCTCCAGTCTCCGTGCATCTGCAATGGCAGCAGCGGCCAGTTAGATAGCAAGCATACCGGCTTTATTCCAAAATTCATTCTCTGCAGGGGGGGGGGGGAAAGTTAGGTAGATGAGTATTCCCTTGCCCATCCATAGCCACCAGGTTACATGGTGACCCTGAGTTGTACTTCAGCACCAACCTCCATCTGGCCCCTCGATATGTTGTCATCTGCATTGTACCCTTGTCCCATTAATGAGTGGCACCTGACCTGTGATGTGGGGATCATGTATCCTCACTACCCGACAATATCAATGGGGATGCCAGTGGCTGTGCAACCTTTTGTCAGCGATAGGTTCTGTGGCCTGTTACCTGCTTCCCCCCCTGTAAGGTAGGTCTCCTCACTGGGTGGGCCGTATGTTATCCCGCCAGCAGGGTGCCATCTGGTTGAGTAGTGGAGAAGGTCACCGTGTGCTACCAATCGCCTCCATGCTTAGAAGCTTGTGTGTGGCAGATCCTATAGATGAGGGTGAGGCAAGTGTGCGACTGCTGGGAGTTTAGCTGCTGTATGATGCAGGTCTTGGGTGTAACTCACAAGTTGTCACAGAGAACTGGTCATGGTTCCTGACCGGGGGCAGGATGGATGGGAGCAGGGCTATGGTGGACGGGCAGAAGATGGAGACAGCTTGAGGTTCTGAAGGGTAGGTTAGCTGATCATTTCATGATGTGGCTTCTGTCCTGAGAGGGCCAATGTGCCACAGTGCATGTTTACTTTGTCTGGGGTGAGCTCTTCTATTCCCCTGCTCTTCCTGCAGGAGGGCTGCACTTCTGATGAGTGCACTGAGGAGTGGCAGCACCTGCTGTGCCACTGATTAAGCATGGCCATGCCCATCCCGTTGATGATACTGCTGGGATATGAAGTTTCCTGAGTGGCAGCCTGGTGGTTCCCAGATGCCCAGAGGGTCTCTGAACATTTGCAGGACGCAGTAAACATTCATCATTGTGAACAGCCATGGGTCTGTAAATAGCATCAGAGGGATGTGTTTAAATCTACATACTGCAGCAATAGCGATCTGAGCCAGGTCCCCCAATCCCGAGAGCGATACCTCTAATCCACGGACTTGGTGGCAAGTCATTCCTTGCTACTCTGACTGACTCATGCAGCCACCCCCCTGCACGCCCAACAGTCTTGGAAGGTTTTCGGGAGTTTTCTTACCTTCTTGCTCTCCATGGTGCCCAGGTCCCACTTGTAAATCCTCACACCAACTCGCGCCCGCAAGACCTCTGCATGAAGGGGGCGGAGCATCACGCAGGGGTGGAGCATGAAGTGTCCAACCTGCTAATATTTAAATCCATGTAAATGACGGTTTTGCATGGACCCGCCGGCACAGAGCACAAACCTCGATAGCGAGGGAACGGAGCATGGCATTGGAATCTGTGCCGGGTCCGTATCGGGATTTTTCCATTTCGCGCTATTCCCTGCCCAATCACATTTCTCGCTGCTGGTGTTTCGAAGCAGAGAATTCAGCCCTGGGTAGATGGAAACTATTTTTAGTGATGTGAAGTTTCAGACTAGGGGGAATATTAGAAAAGTTAGAATCAGACTTTTCAAGAATGTAATTAGGAAACATTTCTACACATACAGTAGTGGTAGGTTAGAACTCTCTTTCACAGATGACAACTTATAAACTGTTAATTTTAAACCTGAGATTGATTGATTTGTGTTCTCCAAAGATAATTCAGGATTTGGAGCGAGCATGTGGGGTTTGGTTACAAATCAGCCATGGTGTAATTGAGTGGCTGAACAGACTTGAGGGGCTAAATTATCTATTCCTGTTCCTAATGTTCCTATGGTGGTGGACAATTAAACAACTCACCGGAGGAGGCGGCTCTACAAATATCCCCATCCTCAATGATCGAGGAGCCCAGCACAACTGTGCAAAAAATAAGGCTGAAGCATTTGCAACAATCTTCAACCAGAAGTGCCAAATGAATGATGCATCTCGGTCTCTCCAGAGGAAACCAGCATCACAGATGTCAGTCTTCTGCTAATTTGTTTCATCCCACATGATATCAAGAAACAGCTGAAGGCCCTGGATGCTGCAAAGGCTTTGGGCACTGATAATGGCCAGGATTTACAGATCACCCCACCACGTGTTTTTCGGCGGGGGGGGGGGGGGGGGGGGTGGGGGTGGGGGGTGGGTGGAGTCCGCCAGCAGGATCTACCGGACCCTCCATTGTCAATGGAATTCCCATTGACAGCACCCCTTGTCGCCGGGAAACCTGTGCACCGGAGTACGACCGGAATTTCCCGCCGGCGTGAACAGCCACTAAATCCCGTCCAATGTTCCTGAAATAGTACTGAAGCCTTGTGCTCCTGAACTTGCCGCACCCCGAGCCAAGCTGTTATAATACAGCTGCAACATATACCCCGCAATGTGGAAAATTGCCCTGGTATGTCCTGTAGACTGGAAACAGGGCACACCCAGCACGGCCAATGACCGTCCCTTCAGTCTACTCTCGATCATCAGTAAGGTGATGGAATGGGTCAACAACAGCGCTATCAAGCGGCACTTACTCAGTAATAACCTGCTCACGGTTGCTCAGTTTAAGTTCCACCAGTGTTCCTGCACTCCTGATCTTGGTACAGATAGTTTAAAACATGCACAAAAGAGACGAATGCCAGAGGTGAGATGAGAACGTTCTTGACGTCAAGGGCAGAAACCTACCAGAATTTGGCAAAGTGTCCGGCTCAGACAGAAAACTAGCATGTAGCTCTCCAGTTGCACAGACCAGCTTTCTCATGTAAATGATCTGCAAGTGGGGACAGAGTGTAACATAGCATAATTTGGGGAAGATACTAAAATAGGTGGGAAAGCAGGCAGTGAAGAGGAGATAAAGATTTAACAGATGAATATAGATAGGCTAGAAGATTGGGCAGGTGGAGTTTAATGTAGATAAGTGTGAGGTTATCCATTTTGGCCCAAAAAATAGAAAGATTAATTATTATCTAAATGGAAAGCAGATTCAAAATGCATCAGGGCAGAGGGATCTGGGTGTCTTTGTTCATGAATCACAGAAAGCCGGTCTGCAGGTAAAACATGTAATTAAAAAGGAAAATGGGATGTTAGCATTTATTCCAAAAGGACTGGAGTATCAAAGTAGAGAAGAGTTGTTGCAATTGTGTAGGGTTTTGGTGAGACCGCATCTGGAATACTGTGTCCAGTTTTGGTCTCTTTATTTGAGGAACGGTTCGATGGCATTGGAGGAAGTTCAGAGGAGGTTCACCAGATTGATTCTGGAGATGAAAGATTGACATATGAGGAGCGAATAAACAGTTTGGGCTTATACTCACTGGAGTTTAGAAGGATGAGAGGTGATCTGATTGAGGTGTATAAAATACTAAAAGTGATTGAAAAAGTAGACCAAATGTTCCCCCTTGTGGGGCAATCTAGGATATTGGTTCAGAGGCAGTAGATTTAACACTAAGAAGAGGAGGACCTACCTATTGCAGAGGATGGTGAATTTGTGGAACTCGCTGCCCCATAATGCGGTGGATTCGGAGTCATTAAATGGTTGCAAAAAGGAGATAGATATATTTCTGATTTTTAAAATGGGTTAAAGAGATGTGGGGAACAGGAAGGTAGGTTGATTTGAGACCAGGAAGAGTTCACCCATGAAATGGTTGAATGGTGGGCTCGAGGGGCTGAATTGCCTACTTCTGCTCCTAATTCCTATGTTTCTGGAATTTTGAGCCTCTTTGCCAAAAAAAGAGTGGGCGTAGTTTACGCCGTCACTCTGGCAGGGCAAGACTTCATAGAGCCGGGAACCAGCTCCAAAGAGATCAGGGCGCTGTTTTTAAAGGGAGCACCGATCAGCGATGCAGCTGAAAGGCCCGCAGCCCACATCACGGATGTATCGGAGGCTCCCCCCCAACCTAGGCATACATTGACGGCAACCCACACCTCCTCTCCCACGACATTCATCGCCGGCAAACCCTCGCTCCTGCAATGATCCTCGGCGACATCTCCCCCTCAGTGTCCGCTCTATCTCTCCCCCCCGCTCCATAGGGCTCCCACTAGGGTCTTGACACAGTGCAACCTGACAGTGCCAAACTCTGTGAGGGTGCAGTGTCAGGACAGTGCCCGGGCATGTCACTCTAGCCCCTGGGAGCTTACTTACCCCTCTGCGCCCAGAGGGATTCCCTTGACTGCCTCGCATCTGGCTAAACCTGTTGCAAACCTTGCCGAAGGGACTTCATGTCGCAAGGTGTGAATATTTAGTGAGGTGGAATCATTTGACGGGGGGGGGGGGTGGGGCACTAATAATAAGTAAATTCATTCAAATATATATATTTAAAGATTTTATTCCACACATTTTCATATAAACAAACAAAAGCAGAAGAAAAATCATACATTATAAATAACCAACACCCACTCCCCTTGCACCCCCAATATAGCCCCCTTCTCCCATCCTGCCTTCTCCACTTTAACCCCCTTCCACCCTGTGATGATAGGTAGACTATCATCTATATATAATATGAGTAGTTCATCATCATTGTAAATTCTATGATCCATGATCTGCATGTGTATTTCAGTTATTTGTTTTACTGATGTAGTTCTAGCATCTGGCCAGCAGGTGGGGTGAGTACAGAGTCCCAGGACCCGGATGCACCATGTGTTCCATCAGGAAGTGTTTGTAAGGAGTTGATAGCAATCGCAGACTAGAGCAGCTTTGTTCTATCTTAGTGCAAGTTAGTGATAGACATTTATTTCCAACTGTATTCATCTTAGACATTTTAGTTATTCATTAGTGTAGTGATAGTAATCAATAAGATTGTTTAAAAAGTCTAATAAGAACATAAGAACTAGGAGTAGGAGTAGGCCATCTGGCCCCTCGAGCCTGCTCCACCATTCAATGAGATCATGGCTGATCTTTTGTGGACTCAGCTCCACTTTCCGGTCCGAACACCATAACCCTTAATCCCTTTATTCTTCAAAAAACTATCTATCTTTATCTTAAAAACATTTTAATGAAGGAGCCTCTACTGCTTCACTGGGCAAGGAATTCCATAGATTCACAACCCTTTGGGTGAAGACTTTCCTCCTAAACTCAGTCCTAAATCTACTTCCCCTTATTTTGAGGCTATGCCCCCTAGTTCTGCTTTCACCCGCCAGTGGAAACAACCTGCCGCATTTATCCTATCTATTCCCTTCATAATCTTATATGTTTCTATAAGATCCCCCCTCATCCTTCGAAATTCCAACGAGTACAGTCCCAGTCTACTCAACCTCTCCTCGTAATCCAACCCCTTCAGCTCTGGGATTAACCTAGTGAATCTCCTCTGCACACCCTCCAGTGCCAGTACGTCCTTTCTCAAGTAAGGAGACCAAAACTGAACACAATACTCCAGGTGTGGCCTCACTAACACCTTATACAATTGCAGCAGAACCTCCCTAGTCTTAAACTCCATCCCTCTAGCAATGAAGGACAAAATTCCATTTGCCTTCTTAATCACCTGTTGCACCTGAAAACCAACTTTTTGCGACTCATGCACTAGCACACCCAGGTCTCTCTGCACAGCAGCATGTTTTAATATTTTATCATTTAAATAATAATCCCTTTTGCTGTTATTCCTACCAAAATGGATAACCTCACATTTGTCAACATTGTATTCCATCTGCCAGACCCTAGCCCATTCACTTAGCCTATCCAAATCCCTCTGCAGACTTCCAGTATCCTCTGCACTTTTTGCTTTACCACTTATCTTAGTGTCATCTGCAAACTTGGACACATTACCCTTGGTCCCCAATTCCAAATCATCTATGTAATGTTCTTTGTTCACTCCCTCAAAATACCAACTCATCCATGTTACGGTCATATGTGCCCTACTTAAACGGAATGAGGCTGACTCACACATGGCGAGGACGCAGTCACCCTCTGTAGGGCCTCAATATCGAGATTCCACATCAGCCCAATCCAAGAACATTACACCCCTTCCTGCACTGCCTTTGCTGACCCTTCAATGCTCCTTAAAGAAGTCAATAAATGGCTCCCACCTCCGAGTGAACCCATTCACCAACCACCCTCAGAACCCCTTCTCCAGCCTCAGGAATTCCGCCAGGTCGCTCACACTCAACCAGCATTTGGCAGCTCTGAGTCCCTCCGCCCGAACAAGATCCATCACCGGGCTATCAGGGAGGCAAAGGCCAAAACATCTGCCTCTCTCAACCCCTGTACTCCTGGGTCTTCCAATACCCTGAATATTGCTACCTCTGGACTCAGGGCTACCTTCACCCCAGCACCTCACACATTATGTCCGCAAACCTCTGCCAGGACCCCTTCAGCTTCAGACATGCCCAAAACACGTGGACATGATTCGCGGGCCTCCCCACACACCGGCCACAGCTATCCTCTACTCCCTCAAAATACCAACTCATCCATGTTACTGTCATATGTGCCCTATTTAAACTGAATGAAGCTAAGACTCACACATGGCGTGGACGCATTCACCCTCCGTAGGGCCTCAGCCCGTGTCCCAGTCTTCACTTCCCCTCCAAACTCCTCCCACTTAGGCTTTATGTCCCGACCAGGGCCCCCTCCCAGTCCGTCAACTCCTTGTAGACCTCAGACACCTTTTCACTCCCCTATCTCATCCTTCAACAGTACCTCATCCTGCAACCCAAGGGCCGGCAGCCCAGGAAAGAATGTTACCTATTTCTTTTCAAAGTCCTGCAGGTACTCACACATTGCAGGTACTCTGTTCCTCCACATTGCCAAGAACTCTACCGTTAACCCTGTATTCCGCATTCATATTTGTCCTTCCAAAATGGACAACCTCACACTTTTCAGGGTTAAACTCCATCTGCTGGGCTGAGAAGTGGCAGATGGAGTTTAACCCTGAAAAGCATGTCTGAAGCGGAAGGGGTCCTGGCAGAGGTTTGCGGACATAATGTGTGAGGTGCTGGGGTGAAGGTAGCCCTGAGTCCAGAGGTAGCAATATTCAGGGTATTGGAAGATCCAGGAGTACAGGGGTTGAGAGAGGCAGATGTTTTGGCCTTTGCCTCCATTTTGGAAGGACAAATATGAATGCGGAATACAGGGTTAACAGTAGAGTTCTTGGCAATGTGGAGGAGCAGAGAGATCTTGGGGTCTATGTTCATACATCTTTGAAAGTTGCCACTCAAGTGGATAGAGCTGCGAAGAAGGCCTATGGTGTGTTAGCGTTCATTAACAGAGGGATTGAATTTAAGAGCCGTGAGGTGATGATGCAGCTGTACAAAACTTTGGTAAGGCCACATTTGGAGTACTGTGTACAGTTCTGGTCGCCTCATTTTAGAAAGGATGTGGAAGCTTTGGAAAAGGTGCAAAGGAGATTTACCAGGACGTTGCCTGGTATGGAGAGTAGGTCTTACGAGGAAAGGTTGAGGGTGCTAGGCCTTTTCTCATTAGAGCGGAGAAGGATGAGGGGCGACTTGATAGAGGTTTAGAAGATGATCAGGGGAATAGATAGAGTAGACAGTCAGAGACTTTTTCCCCGGGTGGAACAAACCATTACAAGGGGGCATAAATTTAAGGTGAATGGTGGAAGATATAGGGGGGATTTCAGAGGTAGGTTCTTTACCCAGAGAGTAGTGGGGGATTGGAATGCACTGCCTGTGGAAGTAGTTGAGTCGGAAACATTAGGGACCTTCAAGCAGCTATTGGATAGGTACATGGATTACGGTAAAATGATATAGAGTAGATTTATTTGTTCTTAAGGGCAGCACAGTAGCATTGTGGATAGCACAATTGCTTCACAGCTCCAGGGTCCCAGGTTCGATTCCGGCTTGGGTCACAGTCTGTGCGGAGTCTGCACATCCTCCCAGTATCTGCGTGGGTTTCCTCCGGGTGCTCCGGTTTCCTCCCACAGACCAGGGATGTGCAGGTTAGGTGGATTGGCCATGATAAATTGCCCTTAGTGTCCAAAATTGCCCTTAGTGTTGGGTGGAGGTGTTGACTTTGGGTAGGGTGCTCTTTCCAAGAGCCAGTGCAGACTCAATGAGCCGAATGGCCTCCTTCTGCACTGTAAATTCAATGATAATCTATGATTAATCTAGGACAAAGGTTCGGCACAACATCGTGGGCCGAAGGGTCTGTTCTGTGCTGTATTTTTCTATGTTCTATGTACCTAAAACCGTTCTCCCTGGGCAACTCATACTGTTCCTCCAGGTCCTCCAGCTTTGCAGATCTGTCCCCTATAAAACAATCGGCCATCGCTCAATCCCTGACTGCCGCCACCCCCAAAACCTTGCATCCAGCCCCTGCCCACTGCAAACTTATGGTTGTCACAGATCAGCACCCACACCAAGGCATTCTCCAATCCCAAATACTGCCTCCACTGCCCCCACACCTTTAAGGCCGATGTCACCACTGGGCTCATGGAGTGCCTGACGGGCGAGAACGGCAGAGGTGCTGATAACAATGCCCTTAAGCTCATTCCCCTACACAAATTTGCCTCCATCCGCCTCCATGCCGATCCCCCCTTCCATGACCCTTTCCCTAACCATGTTCGCCGACCAGTAATAGTTCATCATGTTCGGCAACACCAGCATCCACCCTCCTCGTTTCCTCTCCAGAAAAGCCCTCCTGACCCGAGGAGGTCATACAGTTTTTGCCGGCACTGCTGGCTGGTCTACATGGTGTTGCCCATGGCGCTGACGACCTCTACCTCCCGTGCCCAGGCCCGGTGAATGGAGGTGGCAGACAGTCCCCTTCCCACCCCGGAATACAGGTTTGCCCGCCTCTCCTCCATGGAGTCCAGCAGCGTCTCCAGTTTGCCATCGGTAAATCTCGGTGCCGCTCCCTTTGCTGCCATCTTGTTGGCTGGATGGTGTGTGTCGGGAGTGAAGCATGGTAGCCCAATGATTAGCACTGTTGCTTCACAGCGCCAGGGACTCAGGTTCGATTCCCGGCTTGGATCACTGTCTGTGTGGAGTCTGCACATTCTCCCCTATCTGTGTGGGTTTACTCTGCGTGCTCTGGTTTTCCTCCCACAAGTTCTGAAAGTCGTGCTTGTTAGGTAAATTGGATATTCTAAATTCTCCCTCAGTGTACCCGAACAGGCGGTGGAATATAGGGGGATTTTCTCAGTAACTTCATTGCAGTGTTAATGTAAGCCTACTTGTGACTCTAATAAAGATTATTATTATATTGTGAAGTGTGTTTATGCGGCTGCAGCTTGTCAGCCTCCTGAGTGTCACTCCCAAAACCAGAGAATCTGCCATTATTTCCCATTGGAATTGATTGTGTTCCATGTGACACCGGTGCTAGCCCCTTAACGGTCGTTGAATTGCTCCAGATGCGGCACCAGTTTTGCTGTCGTCGAACTCCACTAATCAACCTCCTGCAGGTACCTAAAACCATTCTCCCTGGGCAATTCAAATTGTTCCTCCAGGTCCTCCAGCTTTGCAAATCTGTCCCCTATAAACAAATCGCCAAATCACTCAATCCCTGCCTGCCGCCACCCCCAAAACCTTGCATACAGCCCCGCCCGGTGCAAACCTATGGTTGTCACAGATCAGCCCCCACACCTGTAAGGCCGACGCCAGCCCGGCATCAACATTTAATCTCAGGAACAGAGAACCGGCTGATTATTTTTTGTTTTCCATTTTTCCAGCACTTTAACGGTTAGATTGAATATACAAATCCCTATCCTTATCACCAAATGCCAAAAGAACGTTTATTGATCATGAGTTTGTTAGCTTCTTTAAATATATATTGAATCCGTTTGAACTGGTCGGGAAAATAAATCTTCACGATATACATGGAGACCATGGGGGCTGGATTCTCCGATAATGTGGGTAAGTTTTGACGCTTCGTGTAAACCGTGGTGTTTCTCAACGGCATCATTGGGCCCCCAGGTGCAGCAATTCAACGGCCCACAAGGGGCCAGCACGGGCGCAATGTGAAGCGCCCGAGAGGGCAACCGCCGATTAGCTGCCGATACGCGGGTTGCGTCATTGACGCGACGCTGCAGCCGCTGAAAAACATTCTCCTCCCACACACAGCCGTCAGTGGTGGAGGAGGGTTTCTTTGGTGTGGGAGGTGAGGGTGGTCGGTTGTGCGGTATTGTGGTGTCCGTGCCCCTGCCCAGCAACCACCCCCTTGTTGGTGAAACGTGCGACAATCAAAACGTCCCTTGCTCGCTGGCCCTGCCGGTGGCGTAGTGTAGCCTCCCATCCATGACCAGCCCCCATGTCCCGCCCATTGTCTCCCTCCCCCTCCTCCTCCTCCTCATCTTATGAGGCCTGCCCTTGCTCCTCATCCTCCTCCAGCACATCGCCCCTCTGCTGGGCTATATTGTGGAGGATGCAGCAGACCACAACGGTGTGGCCAACCCTCCTTGACTCGACGGCTGTGTGTGGGAGGAGAATGTTTTTCAGCGGCTGCAGCGTCGCGTCAATGACTAGCCCCGCAGCTGGGCGGGTGTCCCTTCGAACATGCCGGGGATGAATGATTGCGGCAGAATAAATGAGTCATGTACACGACCCGGGTACCGCACGCAGACGTGCAGCAACATCATCTGGTTGTCACAGACCACCTGTACGTTCATGGAGTGGTAACCCTTCCTGTTCGTGAACATCGGCCTGTTATCGACCAGTGCCCTTAGAGCGACGTGCACCCCATCGATGACCCCCTGGACCATGGGCATCATGGCGATGGCAGCGAACACCGCTGCCCGGGCATCCTGGTGGGCACGGTCCGCCGGGGATCTGTATGTCCCGATCCACAAGGGCATACAGGGTGTCCGTGCCGGCATGGATGCACCTGTGCACGGATGCCTGCAAGATGCTGGACAGGTCCCCATCTGGCGACTGGAACAACCTCATGGCGTAGATGTTGAGGGCGACCGTCACCTTGACGGCCACAAGTAGAGGGTGTGCCCTCCCAGTCCCAAGTAGCGCCAGGTGTGCCATCATGTGGCAGATGTGAACGACGGTTTCCCCGGCACACCCGCAGTCTTCTCCTGCATGCCCGGTCCGGGTGGTCATCGAAGGTCATGCGGCGTCGGTACACGCTGAGCCTCATCAGGCGCCTCCTTGGCACCACCACCACCCCCACCTCTCCCCTTCTCATCCTCCTCCTCGTCTTGTTCCTCCCACTCATCTTGTTCTTCCTCCTCCTTGGCCTGACGGGCAGGCGGTCCTCCAGCCTGAGCAGCCCCTCTGCGGCCCGCTCCCCTGCTGCAGCCTCCACCTCCTCTCTGAGCCACATGTACTCACGCTGCCACAGGACTGCATGTAGGGCAGCGGCCCCCGCCGCGGCAGCCATCATCGCTGGACAGTTTCCAAACATATTATGATCTGCAGGGGGTGAGGGCACACAATGTTATTATGGCGCATACACCCGTGCACAACCAGGTGCCATGGGCTACATGATCACCCCGGTTGGCAGCGCATGCCAGGGCCACCGTCTGTTGGAATAGCCCTCATTGGGGGCTGCCGTGAGTGTGGCCCTGGGTATTCCCCCCCCCCCACCCTGGTCGGGGTGTCGTCGGATGGGTAGAGTGGCTGGGGAGAGGGCGGCACCCACCCATACGGCCGTGAACCCTACACTCACCCAGCGACTTGGGTGGGTGCCCAACAACATGGCCACCGTAATGCGGGCAACGCCCTGTCATGGCGGGGGATCCCCAACTGCTTGGCCTGTTGCTCCCCCTCCCCCTCCCATCCCCCAACACTGGCAGCCCCCCCCCCCCACCCCGCATGAGCCACGGCTGGTGTCCGTTTCAGGAGCCCGCGTCCCCTCATGCCAGATCTTACATAAGCCATCGCTGGCGCTACTTGGGACTGGGAGGGCACACCCTCTACTTGTGGCTGGCTTCACGAATTTGTATACGTGGTTAGAACCACGGCAACGGAACTTTGGCCCATCCGGGCCTCAGAATCGCTAAGGCCCCAGAGAATCGGTGGCTGGGGCACCTCATGCGATTCTCCGGGCCCTGCGGCGGGCGCCATGATTCCCTCGTTTTGGGGAGTCCGGAGAATCGGAAATCGGCGCGAAACCAGTGTCAAAGCCGATTTCGGCGTCGGAGCCGATTCTCTGGCCGATCGCGTTTCGCGATTTCAGCGCGAGGCTGTGGAGGCAGGGTTGCTTTTCTGAGGTCAAGCAGCATCACCTGATGCTATCAGTATTTCACTACATTGATCACTACATTGAAGTCAATGAAGAAACCCCTGAGAGCTGTTGTTTGCTGCTGCTGAGGAATTAATGTACACTGTGCAGCACACCTGAAGCAACACTACACAAACTAATTTCTCCCCTGGAGAATACTGCCAATGTTGTAATGACCTTTTCATTTGTCCTCCTAGTTTGTCGACATGTGGACAATGAAACTCAGTGCAGGTGTGATGGTGGATTTATATGGAATTCAACATTTTGTGATAAATACCAGTCTTGCAGTGTGAATATAACAGAAGACCGAAGCTGTGACTGTATCAGGAATGAGCCAACAGAAGGGACATACTGTGACCTCCCAACTGTGTCAACAACCCCCACACAAAGTACTGTACACACAACTACACCACAAAATACAACAAGACCTATAACAACGCCTACCACAGTGTCAACAACAACCACAACTATGTCAACAACAATCACAACTGTGTCAACAACAACATCATTGACCACACAAGATAACAGAGGTAAATTGAACAATGTTTATTCTTTCTCCACATGTAAGTACATTTGTAGATATGAACTAACTGCTATCTAGTTGAGATTATTTTAAAGAAATAACAATAATATTACTGAGCCGTGTCCCAAATCTATATTCATTTATTTGCAGAAGAAATGTTGAAAACTAACTTATAGACTTAGATTTTCACAGATACGGAGACTCACAGTTTATTCAAAATTATGCTGGGAACATGGATCCAGAAGTCCCGTCCCCATCACCTAGAGATACTATTTTCCTTCGTAGGGGAATGGGGGCGGGACATGACTGACAAATGGGGGGAACACAAACATGTGGGTTGATTTAATTCATTACTTAGTTCAAACCAACCAAATTTTTGTTGGGGCAAGGCCTTAACCCGCAGTGTGAATGTTACAAATGTTTTAGAGTAAGCATTCGTAAAGGATGAATAAAGTCTGAGGAGCTGTCAAACCGTCAAGTTATTTAAATCAATACCCTTTAAATATTGAAAATAAACAGGCTGTCTAGCTCTGTATGATAAAAAAAATTCCATGCTTGTAGTTTCAATACATACTTAATGTTGATTATGTATTTTGCTAAGAGGTGAGATTTTCATTCAGGAGTGACAGGATTTCTTTGGAATTGCCCTGTTGACTATTAGGATCGCAGACCAGACCCCAACAGTGGCTAGGGTGCTGGACCTAAACCCCAATATTTTGTGTTATTTTGTAAGATTGTGCAGGAAGAATACTTCGCCCTCGGAGTGATTGCACAAAGAAATAGGAATTTGGTATTTTTAAATGAAACTTTATTATTAACACAATATTAAATTCTTTAACATCACATCCAATAATAGCTTACAATTACCCCTTAAACAATACTACTCAATACAGTAAATATAATATCCTGAATTACTACCTCCGTTCCCAGTTAACAACCAGAAAAGAAAAAAAACAATTCAGCTCTCAACCCATCCCACATCCCAATGGCACAGAGTAATACTTTCTTCCCAGGACATATTTGGCTCCTGTTAGAACCCTGCTGACTCCGGCTAAATATCTTCAAAAGCTGTTTGAATTTATTTTTTAACCTGCTTCTCCCTTGTCTTGAGACATGTCTGTACTGCTTTAAATACTATTACTCTTGTTTAACTATCCTACCCTTGTGAGAGCAAAGAACTTTACCTGTGGCCTAAAAGGTGAGCCAGATCAGAACTCAATTCAAAAAGCTTTCTCAAAATGTCTGAATACCTTAGCTCCACCTTTCACCAAGCTGAAAAAAAATTAACTTCCCAGGCTGAAAATACCTTAACTCCCAGGGACCTGCCCCCCAGTTAAACAACATTTCATTAGCGCAGGATTTTTACTCTGGTCAATTTCACCTCTGTCTCCATAAAGCTTTCTGGTCTTGCAAAACAAGATTTTAAAAACATGGCTACTGCAGTCAAATGCACTCTAACCCCAGGCTTTTAACCCTTAAATTGTCAGATGTTTAGAATCTAATATATATCAAATCCTGCAATTGTCACAGTGACCCTGGAATGAATGTGGCGGATGCTAGGTGCAGAGAGGAGTTGGGCGGAAGTCCAGTCTTGGTGCACCCGCACTGCATCAATATTTTTTTTAAACTGACAGAGAAACAGTAAACAGCATTCCATCCCTCACCTTTTACACCCCCTCACACACAAACAAACTCTCCATGCCCCGCTCATGCCCCACATCCACTCCGTATCATCCTACATACCCTACACGTCAATCTCTGCCCACACCTATAGCCCCTTATAAACTCTTTTCCAGCTTAGGTCCCATCATAAGCCATGGCCCCTCATAAGCCATGGCCCCTCATTGCCACTATTCCAACTTGGTGCAGGTTATGCCAACCCAAGCCCCAACCAAGAACCAATTGCTTTTATAATCTACTATTCCATCTCAGTTTCCACAATAGGCAGACCTCAAGATTCATGCTGAGATTAAAAAGTTCCATGGTTTATTGCAGCCTTAATTTTAACTTTCATTCAGAAATACAATCCTTCAATACATTATCTTTTTTGTCACCAAACGTTTCATTCATTTGCATAATACATATTTTTTAAAAGCATTGGAAAGTGTCCATAACTACTTTGAACTGTCAATCAAACTCTGAAATGGCAGACACACTACTGTGACATGGATGGTTGTCATGTGACACTAATGCTGTAATGTTAACCTAATACTTATGTCAAGTGTGAGTGTGAAATAGCACGTAACCATTTCTCTTTCAACACTCCAGATAGCTTTTCAAATAATTAAAGGGCAGGTGTTATAAATTTCATAAATTTTGACAGTTCCTTTAGATGTTTCTTCTTGACACTTTTAATAGTTGCTTTTGAGAGATTCTCTTGAGAGTTTATTTTGACACTGTTGACAATTGACAATGAGCCTCACAGTTCCAGTTAGTTTATGCACTTTTTACACACATTCATGCCTACGTTTTGGAATCTCAAAGGGGACCTGACCTCGCCCATTGGGCACCTGACCTCACTTAAAGGCAGGGCTGGGGAATCTTTTTTGTATGCAGGCCACTCTCACTGAGACATGATCAATTGTGGGCCAGTAACACAAAAAAACAAATGAATTCATTTTTTTAGAGCGAGAATACAGAAACATTCAACTCACTCACAGCTTTAATGCAATGGCTGCAATAGATTTTCCTTAATGAGTATCACAGCTTCTGTGCTTCCTGAAATTCACCTCAATGTTTTGCTTTCTTTCCTTCCATATTCTCTATCCGTCACTCTCTCTCCCTTTCCCACTGTCTGTTCTCCTCTCTACGTTTCCACTTGTCTCTTTCTCTCCCTTCTTCTCCTTTCCAAATCCATTTCCCCCTCCCCAAACCAGCCCAGGCCAATGCCTCAACAACTCCGAGCTCTGGCCAACTGCCAGACTGAGGCTCCTGGTCTTGGAGAATGGGCTTCTTCCTCAGAATGCAGGACTTCAGCCACTGTCCTGGGACACCAATGGAGCTGGGAGGGGGGGGGGGGGGGGGGGGGGGGGTTAACCATAAAGTGACTTGCTCCCTTTTCCCCTGCCCCGGTTTACTCACACTTCACCATTTAATTGACAGCCAGCAGCTTGCTGTCCCTGCTCGGTGCTCCTGCTCCTGGATCTCGGGCCTTGCTCTCTCCCCAAAGCCTGGGCCTCTGTGAAAATGTTGTCGGTTGGCCCTAAGTGCAGGGAATTGGGTGCAATTTTGAAATCTCCCGGAGGTCTGATTTTAAAAACGCAATGGGGAGATGGTGACATTGTGGTACTATTACCGGAATAGTAGTCCAGAGGCCAAGGCTAATGCTCATGGGTTCAAATCACACCATGACAGCTGGTGTAATTTTAAAAAGCTAATCTCCGTAATGGTGATGGACTGTGTGACAACTATCATCAATTGTTGAAAATGCCCATCTTGTTCACTCATGTCCTTTCGGGAAGGAAATCTGCTATTCCTCTTTGGTCTGGCTACATGTGATCCAGACCCACAATACATGGTTGACTCTTAACTGCCTCTGAAATGGTTGAGCAAGCCACTCAGTTCGAGGGCAATACGAGATGGGCAGTAAATACTGATCTAAAGAAAGAAAATCTGGCCCCAAGCCAACGGTTCCCCACCCCTCTCAAAGGTGCCCTGGGAACATAATGAAAGAGGAATCTTAGCTCTCAAAGGGTACTCTAGCTATCCAACAGGATCCACAAAGTTCAGACCTGCTCCTCCCAGGCCTAATCTGTATGCATCAGGTTTCAGACACCTGCCTCACCAAAATCAAAATCATGAGTGGAGACAAAACTGATATCTATGGGCAGCCGCCTCCTCAAAATGTGCATGTTTGAAATGTGACCGAACTCCATTGTCACCCCCAAGAAAATGATAGTTGTTCGGGGAGGCACGGTGGTACAGTGGTTACCACTGCTGCCTCAGAGTACTGAGGACCCGGGTTCGATCCCAGCCCCAGATCACTTTGTGGAGTTTGCACAATCACCCCGTGCCTGCGTGGGTCTCACCTCCACAACCCTAAGATGGACAGGGTACGTGGATTTGCCATGCTAAATTGCCCCTTAATTGCTAAAAAAAAGAATTTAAATACAATAATATTTTTTTAAATTTTAAAATGAAAATGATAGTTGCTCTGGCTTGGAACGGAGCTTCGATTTTTGGGTTTGTCTGCCTTTTTCACAATGGCAGGGCCTCCCCGCATTGTGATAATCCAGGCCCGTCCACCTCAGATGTAAATATATTTAACCCTCTGGGGTAGAGAAGTTCAAAGATTCTCAAACCTTTTCTTATCTCAGTGTCTAAATGATTGAGTCCTTATCCTGGGATTGTCTCCAGCCGAGTGTCCTACATTCCTCAGTCAGGGACAACATCTTCTTCATGTCTACCCTTTCAAGCCCCTTCAAATCTCTCTTTTTAATGAGGTCACCCTTTATTCACCTGAATTCCATAGAATACAGGCCCATTTGATACAGCTTCTGTTCCCAAGGACCATTCAAGTGTTGCCTTCAGTGCAGGTCAATCTTTCATTAACTATGAAGAACAAATTGCTCAAAGTATTTCTGATGCTAATTCTGTTAATTGTATGAGTATCCCCAAGTTTCTATAAACATCAATATTTACACGCTAAATTCCTTCAAAAAAAGATTTTATCATAGAATTTACAGTGCAGAAGGAGGCCATTTGGCCCTTCTAGTCTGCACTGGCCCTTGGAAAGAGCACCCCACATAAGCCCACACCTCCACCCTATGCCCATAACCCAGTAGCCCCATCTAACCTTTTTGGACACTAAGGGCAATTTATCATGACCAATCCACCTAACCTGCACATCTTTGGACTGTGAGAGAAAACCGGGACACCCGGAGGAAACCCACGCAGACACGGGGAGAACGTGCATAGAACATAGAACAGTACAGCACAGTACAGGCCCTTCGGCCCATGATGTTGTGCCGACCATTTATCCTAATCTAAGATCCACCACACCCCTTCAATTTACTGCTGTCCATGTGCCTGTCCAAGAGTCGCTTAAATGTCCCTCATGACTCTGACTCCACCACCTCTGCTGGCAGTGCATTCCACGCACTCACCACTCTCTGTGTAAAGTACCTACCTCTGACATCTCTCTTATAACCTTCCTTCAAATCACCTTAAAATTATGTCCCCTCGTGACAGCCATTTCCGCCCTGGGGAAAAGTCTCTGGTTATCCATTCTATCCATGCCTCTCATCACCTTGTACACTTCTATCAAGTCCATCTCTCTTTCTTCTTCGCTCGAGTGAGAAAAGCCCTAGCTCCCTCAACCTTTCTTCATAAGACATGCCCTCCAGTCCAGGCAGCATCCTGTAAATCTCCTCTGTAACCTCTCCAAAGCATCCACGTCCTTCCTATAATGAGGCGACCAGAACTGGACACAATATTCCAAGTGTGGTCTAACCAGGATTTTATAAAGCTGCAGCAAAACCTCGCAACTCTTAAACCCAATCCCCCTGTTAATGAAAGCCAACACACCATACGCCTTCTTAACAACCCTATCAACCTGGGTGGCAACTTTCAGGGATCTATGTACGTGGACCCCAAGATCCCTCTGTTCCGCCACAGTTCAAAGAATCCTGCCTTTTACCCTGTATTCAGCATTCAAATTCGACCTTCCAAAATGAATCACTTCACATTTATCTAGGTTTGACTCCATCTGCCACTTCTGAGCCCAGCTCTGCATCCTGTCAATGTCCTGTTGTAACCTACAACAGCCCTCGACACTATCTACAACTCCACCAACCTTTGTGTCATCAGCAAACTTACTAACCCACCCTTCCTCATCCAAGTTATTTATAAAAACCACAAAGAGCAGAGGTCCCAGAACAGATCCCTATGGGACACCACTGGTCACTGACCTCCAGACGGAATACTTTCCAACCACTACCACTCGCTGTCTTCTTTCGGCCAGCCAATTCTGTACCAAACAGCCAAATTTCCCTGTGTCCCATGCCCCCTGACTTTCTGAATGAGCCTACCATGGGGAACCTTATCAAATGCTTTACTGAAATCCATATACATCACATCCATGCCCAACCTTCATCAATGTGTCTCGTCACATCCTCAAAGAATTTAATGAGGCTTGTGAGGCATGACCTGCCCCTCATGAAGCCATGCTGACTGTCTTTAATCAAACTATGTTTTTCTAAATAATCATAAATCCTATCTCTCAGAATCCTTTCCAATATTTTGCTCACCACAGACGTAAGACTGACTGGTCTGTAATTCTCAGGGATTTCCCTATTCCCTTCCTTGAACAGGGGAACAACATTCACCTCCCTCCAATCATCCGGTACGACTCCAGTGGAGAGTGAGGACGCAAGGATCATCTCCAATGGCGCAGCAATCTCCTCCCTTGCTTGCCGTAGAAACCTTGGGTATATCCCGTCTGGCCCAGGGTACTTATCTATCCTGATGTTTTCAAAATCTCCAGCACATCCTCCTTCTTAGTATCAACCTGTTCGAGCCTATTAACCTGGTTCACACTGTTCTCACTAGCAACAAGGTCCCTCTCTCTAGTGAATACTGAAGCAAAATATACATTTAGGACCTCACCTACCTCCTCGTACTCTAAGCTCAAGTTCCCTCCACTATCCCTGATCGGCCCTACTCTCACTCTGATCATTCCATTTCTCACATCAGTGTCGAACGCTTTGGGTGTTTTCCCTAATCCATCCCGTCAGGGTTTTTTCATGCCCCCTTCTAGCTCTCCTAAGTCAATTTTTGAGTTCCTTCCTGGGTATCTTGTAACTCTATAGCGCCGTGCCAGATCCTTGCTTCCTCAACCTCATGTAAGCCTCCTTCTTCCTCTTGACTAGAAGCTCCACTTCTTTTGTCATCCAAGGCTCCTTCATCTTACCATTTCTTCATTGTCTCAGTGGGACAAAACTATCCAGCACTTGCAGCAAGTGCTCCTTAAACAACCCCTACATTACTGTTGTGCATTTCCCTGAGAACAACTGTTCCCAATTTATGCTCCTCAGCTCCTGTCTAACAGCAGTATAATTTCCCCCCCCCCCCCCCCCAATTAAATACCTTTCCATACTGTCTGTTCCTATCCCTCTCCATGACTATTGCAAAGGTGAAGGAGTTCCGGTCACTGTTACCGAAATGCTCTCCCGCCGAGACATGTGACACCTGGCCTGGTTCGTTGCTAAGCACCAAATTAATATGGCCTTCCCCCCAGTCAGCCTACCTACATATTGAGTCAGAAATCCTTCCTGGACACACCTGACAAAATCTGCTCCATCCAAACCATTTGCACTAAGGAGATTCCAGTCAAATTTAGGGAAGTTAAAGTCACCCATGACAACAACTCTGTTACTTCTGCACCATTCCAAGATCTTCCGCACAATCGTTCTTGAACAGGGGAACTGTGGTAAACCACTGTTACACCTGTATTAGGTGATGTAAGGTTGGACCTGTACTACAGGTTCGCCGGTAGCCCCTGTCTGCTGGCTCCGCCCAGTAGGAGGAGTATAAATATGCGTGTCCTCTATTCAGCAGCCATTTTACCAGCAGCTGTGGGAGGCCACACATCTTACTGCAATAAAGCCACAGTTGTATCCAACCGGAGTCTTTGTACAACTGATCGTGCATCAATTTATTGCAGTAAGATTTTCTATAAGATGGACCTCCGAATTAAACCAGGTTGCCTGCAGCTGGATCCGCAATCGAGCGACGCCAGAAAGGACTTTAATCACTGACTAGCCTGCTTCGAGGCCTATATCAACTCAGCGACCACCCCTTTGACGGAGGCTCAGAAGATACAGATCCTGTACTCAAGGTTGAGCTCCAGCGTGTTTCCGCTGATCCAGTACGCCCCGAACTACACGGATGCCCTGGCGCTCCTCAAAGAAAACTACGCACAGAAAGCGAACACACTCTTCGCCAGGCACGTACTCGCCACTCGCTCTCAACTCCCTGGTGAGTCCATAGAAGACTTCTGGCGGGCCCTAATCCCCGCCATCTTGACTTCCCCACGGGGAATGGACGCTGACAACATTCCAAGACCTGGGCCCCCCCCATGCTCTCCATCTTCGGACGCCAGCGACGACCAACCGCAGCTCGCCTCAATGACGCCCGACCAGTCTCGTCCACACAACCTAGCCACTGCCTCGACTACGGTGAAAATCAACGGCCGCGTGACCTCTTGCCTGCTGGACTCCGGGAGCACCGAAAGCTTCATCCACCCGGATACAGTAAGGCGCTGCTCCCTCGCGGTCCACCCCGCCAATCAAAGAATCTCCCTGGCCTCCGGATCCCATTCCCTCTCGATCCGGGGGTTCTGCACGGTCACTCTCATGGTCCAGGGCGTAGAATTCAGCGTCTTCCGCCTCTACATCCTTCCTAATCTCTGCGCTGCACTACTACTAGGCCTGGACTTCCAGTGCAATCTACAGAGCCTTACCCTCAAATTTGGCGGGCCCCTATCACCCCTCACTGTGTGCGGCCTCGTGACCCTAAAGGTCGACCCACCCTCCCTCTTTGCCAATCTAACTTCGGATTGCAAACCCATTGCTACCAGACGCAGACGGTACAGCACCAAAAACAAGACCTTCATCAGGTCCGAGGTCCAGCGGCTGCTTCAGGAGGGCGTCATCGAGGTCAGCAACAGCCACTGGAGAGCGCAAGTGGTAGACGTTAAATCTGCGGAGAAGCACAGAATGGTCGTGGACTACAGCCAGACCATCAATCGGTACACGCAGCTCAATGCGTACTCTTTCCGTACCTAGGCAACGTTACCATCTGCGGCCATGACCAACAGGACCACGATGCCAACCTTGCTAAATTCCTCTCCACCGCCACTCTCCTCAACCTCACCTACAACAAGGAGAAGTGCGTGTTCAGCACAACCTGCCTAGTCATCCTCGGCTATGTGGTCCAGAACGGAGTTCTGGGGCCCGATCCCGACCGCATGCGCCCTCTCATGGAGCTTCCCCTCCCCCTGCCCCAAGGCCCTCAAACGCTGTCTGGAATTCTTCTCCTACTATACCCAGTGGGTCCCAAACTACGCGGACAAGGCCCGCCCACTCATTCAGTCCACCCACTTTCCCCTTAGGTCCAAGGCACAACAGGCCTTCGCCCGTATCAGAGCTGATATAGCCAAGGCCGGGATGCACGCAGTAGACGAGACACTGCCCTTCCAAGTAGAAAGCGATGCATCGGACGTCGCCCTTGCTGCCACCCTCAACCAGGCAGGCAGACCCATGGCATTCTTTTCCCGCACCCTTCATGCCTCAGAAATTCGGCACTCGTCCGTCGAAAAAGAGGCCCAAGCTATCGTTGAAGCTGTGCGGCATTGGAGGCATTACCTGGCTGGCAGGAGATTCACTCTCCTCACTGACCAACGGTCGGTAGCCTTCATGTTCAACAACACGCAGCGGGGCAAGATCAAAAATGGTAAAATCTTGCGGTGGAGAATCGAGCTCTCCACCTATAATTACGAGATTCTGTATCGCCCCGGCAAACTCAACGGGCCCCCAGACGCCCTCTCCCGAGGTACATGTGCCAGCGTACAAGTAGACTGACTCCGGGCCCTACACAACAGCCTTTGTCACCCGGGGGTCACACGGTTGTACCAACTTGTCAAGGCTCGCAACCTGCCCTACTCCGTCGAGGAAGTACGTACAGTCACCAGGGACTGCCAGGTCTGTGCGGAGTGCAAGCCGCACTTCTACAGGCCGGACCGTGCACGCCTGGTGAAAGCCTCCCGCCCCTTTGAATGCCTCAGCATGGATTTCAAAGGGCCCCTCCCCTCCACTGACCGTAACACGTATATTTTCAGTGCGGTCGATGAGTACTCCAGGTTCCCCTATGCCATTCCCTGCCCCGATATGACGTCTGCCACCATCATCAAGGCCCTCAACACAATCTTCGCTCTGTTTGGCTTCCCCGCCTACATCCACAGTGACAGGGGATCCTCATTCATGAGCGATGAGCTGCGTCAGTTCCTGCTCAGCAAGGGTATCGCCTCCAGCAGGACGACCAGCTATAACCCCCGGGGAAACGGGCAGGTAGAGAGGGAGAACGGGACGGTTTGGAGGGCCATCCAACTGGCTCTATGGTCCAGGAACCTCCCAGCCTCTTGCTGGCAGGAGGTCCTCCCTGATGCACTACACTCCATCCGGTCACTACTGTGCACCGTTACGAATAACACACCCCATGAACGTCTTTTTGCCTTCCCCAGGAAGTGCACTTCCGGGGTGTCGCTCCCGACTTGGCTCGCAGCTCCAGGAACGGTGCTGCTCTGTAGGCACGTCCGACTCCACAAGGCGGACCCATTGGTGTAAAGGATGCACTTGCTCCATGTTAACCCCCAGTATGTGTGGCGTACCCCGACAGCTGCCAAGATACTGTCTCCCTCAGAGACCTGGCACCAGCAGGTTCCACTCATATACATACTTCCCCAGCCCAGCGCCACCCTCCCCTCCCCCGGTGCTCCCAACATTAACCCCACCAGGACCATCCCTCCTTCTCCTGCCCACGCAAGAGGGTGAAGAGGAAATACGGCATGCTTCATCAGGCCAGCACCGACGTTGCCAGCATCGACATCGCCACCACCGTTACATCCAGCGGAACGTTAAGGCACCAGACCGGTTGAATCTCTAACTGGCACCGGACTTTCAAAAGACATTTTTTTTTCTCTCCGAATAAAACACTGTACATGAATTCACTACTGCATATAGTTTTCCACCACCCCCGCCGGACTCACTTTTAACAGGGGGTGAATGTGGTAAACCGCTGTTACACCTGTATTAGGCGATGTAAGGTAGGACCTGTACTACAGGTTCCCTTGGCGCTGTGAAGCCACAGTGCTAGCCACATGTGCTACCGTGCTGCAGCTCCTTGCAGCTCTCCACTTGTCAAAGTTTAAGAATGTCATTAATGCCTTTTTTTGCGTCCATTATGTTAACCAATCCTCTATCAATGGTAATATATTATGCCCAATCCATGACCTTGTTTCTTAACATTTTGCTGGAAACTCATTGAATGGAATTGGGAAACCCTGTATACTGCATCCACTGGTTCCACTTTATCTGTGCTACTAATTATAGCCTCAAAAAGAACTGTAATGAATTTGTCAACATGGTTTTCCTTTCGTAAAACCATTTAAATTTGTCTAATCATACTATGATTTTCTTTTGATTTGATTTATTATTGTCACATGTATTAGTATACAGCGAAAAGTATTGTTTCTTGCATGCTGTACAAACAAGTACATTTCAAAGTTCATTGTTAAGATTTTGCAACGTCTGATGTCATGTTAACTGGCCTGTAGTTCCCTGGATTCTCTCTCCCTCCTTTCTTGCACAACAGTGGTACATTTACCAACTTCCAATTTTCCGGGACTGTTCAGGAAACTAGAGAATTTGGTAAAATTATTGCCAGAATGTCCACCATCTCTGCAGTTAAATCTTTCAGGACCCTATTATGTAGGGAAGCAGGAAAATGTAATGCACAAAGTTTCACCCGAATTGGAATAGATCTGCACATCACCCTGACAAACCTGAGGGGCATGAGTGAAGCCTACGTCCCGATTTCAGGCCTGATATTGGAAAAATATTACTGGGGAGGAGTGAGATAGATGGGGCCAAATGTTGTAACATCAACATCTGGATGCTGTGCTCCCTGTGCACTTTGCATTACTCTTTAGTGGAGTTCCTGGGGTTGGGATGAAATCTGTGTGATGAGCAGACAGAGCTTGTTGAAGGAGTATTTCCACATTGTGTGGAGCAGTGTGTGGATGGTTCAGAGAGCAGCTTTGGGCTGAAGCAGAGTACAAATGATCACAATTCCCAGCTTGCTGGCATGGCTACTGCCGTTATCTTTATCTTTAAAACCTCAGAAGTCTGGTTCTTGGAGGTGCAGACAAGATGATTGTTTATAGCTAGACTCTTCAGCAGGAGGCCAACATTCACAGTTAAAGCTAACCTGCACTATTTAAAGCAGAGGAGTCATGTGGTTGGAGCAGATTCTGGCACTCATGTAGGAGGTGAAACTGTCCTTTAAAACACTGTTTTTTTTTTTTGTTGCAGTTTTTGTTTTAAAGTGTACCCAATTATTTTTTGTCAGTTAAGGGGCAATTTAGCATGGCCAATCCACCTAACCTGCACATCGCTGAGTTGTTGGGATGAAACCCACACAGACAGTGACCCAGGGCCAGGATTAAAACACAGAACATACAGTGCTGAAGGAGACCATTTGGCCCATCGCGTCTGCACCAACCCACTTAAGCCCTCACTTCCACCCTATCCCCGTAACCCAATAACCCCTCCTAACCTTTTTGGTCACTAAGGGCAATTTATCATGGCCAATCCACCTAACCTGCACATCTTTGGACTGTGGGAGGAAACCAGAGCACCCGGCGGAAACCCACACAGACATGGGGAAAACGTGCAGACTCCGCACAGACAGTCACCCAGCGGGTAATCGAACCTGGGACCCTGGCACTGTGAAGCCACAGTGCTATACACTTGTGCTACCGTGCTGCCCAAACCCGGATTGAACCCGGATCCTCAGCGTAAGAGGCAGCAGTGCTAACCACTGTGCCACCATGCCACCCAGGATTCAAGGTTTTGAGAGTCTTCCCTAGAGGTCTTGGTAAAAGAAGTGGAAAGGCGGAAAGATATCCTGCCTCCAAAGCAGGGCAGGAAGCCATGGAGATGCACATGCATAGTCTGCTTGCTACTTCCAGTGGCATTTACTGTACACATGCTAATCCACTCACCAATATGGTATCTGGCATAACTCACCCCAAAAGGGTATACACGTTCAAGCGACACCATTTTGGGAGATCTAAAAGCACTGCGAGCAGTCAAAACCTGGGTGCAATTGATCCCAAATTCAAGTTTATAGCTCGCCAAATCCTTATAATTTCACACCTTGATCATTTTATTTTTGCTAGTCTTTGAAATGTTGAATTATTTTCTGAAAAATTCCAACCATAATTCTTTGTGGGATATTAGATTAAAGAATAACCATTATTCATTTGTAACACAAAGCATCTTAAAGCAAACAATTACGCATTCATTCTCTATGTTTGAAATGATAAAACAATATTTTGTTGCAGAAAAACAGAACTATGCAGTTAGAATTTCAGAACTGTCCTTTACAGACGATCTGAACAATCCGTCCTCAAGCTTGCATAAAAATATCTCTGAAGAATTTAACAGTCTGGTATGTAATTGAATGACCAACGTTGTAAAATCAAAAAGTGTTTTTTTTCTAACTGTCTGCTACAGTGTATGAATCTTGCCTTTTAGCGGTGTACAACAGAAATTCTGGTCCAAGGACCAGCTCATACATTTATGCAAAACATTAATGGATTTCTGAAAAGTTTCAAATGCTGTTAAATGGGAAAGTGCAATTCTGCCCATGTGCAGTATGTAATTGTTTTGATTTAAGTAAAAATTAGGTTAGTATCTCACTGTGGACACAAATTCCAGTTACAGGGAGAAAACAGTTTTGAACAAAGCATTTTGAGTGATTTGCATGGTTCATTATCTTACCACGCCGCAAGCTCCCTTCATATTATTTTGCCATTATAAAAGTTTCCCAGTTAGCACTGGGGCTGCCGCTGAGGATCCAGGTTCGATC
This sequence comes from Scyliorhinus torazame, assembly GCF_047496885.1. Classification (NCBI taxonomy): domain Eukaryota; kingdom Metazoa; phylum Chordata; class Chondrichthyes; order Carcharhiniformes; family Scyliorhinidae; genus Scyliorhinus; species Scyliorhinus torazame. The sequence continues at coordinate 203,984,121 of NC_092710.1, forward strand.
CCGGCCCTTAGTCACTGGCAATGCGGAGTTTGCATATTCTCCCTGTGTCTGCGTGGGTTTCACCCCCATAACCCAAAAGCTGTGCAGGGTAGGTGGATTGGCCATGCTAAATTGCCCTTTAAATGGAAAAAAACAATAATTGGTTACTCAAAATGTAAAAACAAAATAAAAGTTTCCTTATGGCTTCCTATTTTAAATGTGACCATGGAACATGTTACAGCAAGTGATGTTTCTAGCACAAAGTATGCAAAATACAGATTTACAGAGATTTTTAAATTCTACAAAAATATCATATATTGACCATCAAAGTGAACCTGAGTTGATTCTATGGAAACCTCCACTTCCTTCAGGTACCGTGCCCGATGAAAATATAGACTATGGCAACCATAGACTTCCATTGGATTGTTCCATCATTATGCTTGGCAAAGATTGCAGTGTCTTATTGTTGCTTTCTGCAGGAGTGCTGACCAGGAAACTCTCCCACTCTTATGGCCTGTCACTAGGCATGTTGGGTTTACAGGCTGATGATCAACATGTTTGGCCACATTATCAACACACCTTTCCTGACCATTCAGTTTTGAAGTTGCACCTGAACCTGGAGCTTTTAGGCCAGAGGTGGGGCACAAACCACTGTGCCGCAAGATCTCACTACTGTGGGATGTTTGTATTAAATATTTTGCAACTTTAGGTTTAAGCATAGATACATCCTGGATCTTGGTGGATTTATTTACCCGTCATATGTTCTCTGATTTGACTTTGTCATCAATTTCATAGAAAATTGAGAAGAACCTGCTGCAGTCCAGAACTACTTTTTTCACAACTGGTGATAAAAAATTTCCTGCCTTGATTCCTGCTGTGGTTGTATTCCTGCATTTTCAATTCATTGTAATTATAAGGGAGCACAGCAGCAACACCATTATGTGACAGGACAAGTAATCAAACGCTGGATCAATGACCAGGCAATAAGAGTTCAAACTGCAATGTGGAAGCTGGGGGGAATTTAAATTCAGTTAATTCAATAAAAATGTGGAGTTAACAAGCTGGCATCAATAATGGTGACCATGAAACTGCTGGATTATTGCAAAAACCCATCTGGTTCACTGATGTCTTTTAGTGAAGGAAATCACTGCGCTGGTCTCATCTGGCTGACATCTGGCCCCACCGCCTCAGCAATGTAGTTCACTGTCCTGTAGCAAACCAGTAGGTTGTGTTCAAGACATCCTTCTCAGGGACAACTAAGGACAGGTAATGAATGCTGGCCTTTCCAACGATGCAGACATCCTGTAAATAAAGGCAATTTGGCAGTAAACCATTGCTGTTAAAATGTTATTTAAAGAGATAATATTCAATTATCTGGCAAGTTCCTTTTTGGCTGTAGGTAATAATTCAGTATCGAGAGTGTCTTTCTAAAAGAAAATGGAGCTCAATTTGGGCATTACCGTACTGTGGTTATTGTTTACCTATCAGCCAAAATGATATGAGTCTGAAATCAGTTCAAAATATATAAATTGGTGGATTCTCAAGAGTGCATTGATAATGCTGTAGTTATTGGTCAGGGGACCTTGTAAAGTTTTTGAAGTTCCATCTAAATAGTCAAAATGAGCTGCTGTAGGTTGTGACTCTGTGCCCAGCAGCTTTGAAATGCTAAATCCTATTGAGATGCTGCCAAGAGGCGTCCCAGAATGGTGATGTCACGGAATGGTAAGTGGTGATAAGGAATGTGTGCCATAACACAGTCAATTTCACAGACCATTTTCTGTCAAAGAAGCAGTGGGGCTAGTGACACTCACTGTTATTGTGTAAATGATACTGCAAATTTTCACATGAGCATCTGTGTGATTAAAATCAAATGTCCAAAAGTTTCTGTCTGCGATCCGTTGCTGCATTATTAACTACACAAAAACAGCATCTTACTGTCTGCCTCAATATTGACATTCTTTGAATGGGGTGACGTTCAAATTGAGATACAAACAAATCTAAGTTTTGTCCATTCCAGTCAAACTAGCCTTTTAATAATGATTACTGCGAATATTGATTTCTGCCAATCTACCTCCCAGGCACTGAAAATTAAAGATTACAATTGTGGAATCTTTTACCGCTGGTTTTAATTGTTGGTGAGATTTTTAAAATGTGAAGGTTTATGTTCACTCATGTTGCTGATGTTTTCCTCATTGAGCTGTTAGCAAATCACACTATTAGCAACTTGTTATGTAGGAAACTGAAAACCTAAATAGCAAAGGCAAATCTAACTAATTGTAATTGTCATTAGGTGCCCTAGCATTACAATCGACTTCCACAAAGTTTGTTATGAAATGAAAGCATTTCATTTTTGTACATATTCCTGTAAAATTAAAACCGTTTGCCACTCTTTTGCAGTTTATACGTTTATTTTTAGAGTGTAATCTTTCTAATCTACTTCTACCTATTTCTCTAGTTGGAAGATTTCTATAGAAAGCTGCGACCTGATGCTATATTAAACATTTTAGGATTCAGGTAAGTAAGACATTTTAAGGAGAGCTTTTTCACAGTCGGAATTTATTCTTAAGGATAAATGTTGAACTTGAGAATCTGATACATAAGTAAAAGCTGGAAAGTGAACACGTGACAGAATAGAAACATTTGTGCATTTTATTTTGAACACATGATGGTATTTACTATTGACATTGCCTGGATCCCAAATATCTGCTCCACAATTAAAAATCACAATTTTAAGATGGTTCACTGTGTAAAAATCAACAGGGGCATTTTGCTACTTCTAGAAGGCGTGGACACATTCCCTCCCCACCCATAACTTGGGCACTTTTGTCAGTGTTTTTTTGATTCTTCACTCCACGGCATGCAAATGATAAGAGCTCCGTCATGCACGGTGCGGTGGCATAGTGGTGCGCACTGCTGACTCACGGTGCCACTGGGTTTGGCAGGTGATGTTTGCTGAGGTGGGTTTGAAGGTCTGGATTCTGCACTCTCTTTCCTCGGTTTACGCTTGGCCTCTGCATGCTCCACCCTTCGAGGCGCAAGGCGATTGACGCCATCACGGATGCTTCTTCTCCAGGTTTTGCTTTCTAAGGCAAGTGATTCCCATGTGTCGATGGGGATGTTGCATTTATTTAGGGAGGCTTTCCGTTTCCTTGCAGTGTTTCCTATGCCCTCCTAGTGATTGCTTGCCATTGCAGAGCTCGGAGTAGAGCAATTGTTTTGGGATTCTTGCGTCAGGCATGCAGATAGTATGGCCCACCCATCACAGCTGGTCAAGCATGACCAGTGCCTCAATACTGGGGATATTGGCCTGGGAGAGGACGCTCACGTTGCTCTGCCAATCCTGCCAGTGGATTTACAGGATTTTGCGGAGGCAGTGTTGGTGATATTTTGCCAGGGATTTGCGGTGTCTGCTGCACATTGTCCATGTTTCTGATGCATACAGGAGGGCGGGAACCATGGCTGCTTTGTAGACCATCAGCTTGGTGCTGGATTTGAGGTCTCGGACTTCAAACACTCTGTTCCTCAGGCGACCGAAGACTGTACTGGCGCGTTGGAGTCGAGGATGGATTTTGTCATCAATATTTACTCACACCGAGAGGTGGTTCCCGAGGTATGGGAAATGATCTACATTGTCCAAGGGTTGGCCATGGATCTTGCGGTGCAGTTTTGTGTGTCAGGAGTGGGCTGGTAGGGAATCTTTGTTTTCTGAATGGTTAGTCTGGTTAGTCTGAGGCCCATTCTCTCATATACCTCAGTGAATGCATCGACGATGGTTTGTAGCTCGGCCTCTGAATGTGCGAACACACAGGTGTCGCCTGCATACTGCAGCCGAATAAGAGGTTAGGGTGATCTTGGTTTTAGACTGGAGGCGTCAGAGGTTGAAATGTTTCCCGTTTGTCTGGTAGGTTAGCTCCACTCCAGCTGGGAGCTTCAGGGTGTCGGACTGGAATAGTGCAAGAAAGATGAAAAAGCGCATTGGTGCGATGACGCATCCCTGTTTGACCCCAGTTTGCTCACGTATTGAGTCTGTGGTGATTCCGGTTGTGACGATCTCGGCTTTCATGTCATCATGGAACAAGTGGAGAATGGTGCCAAATTTCTGCGGGCAGCCGAATTTGAAGAGGTTGTTGCATGATCCCTCACGGTTGACAGAATGGAAGGCCTTTGCGAGATTCCTGATGGCGGCACAGTGGTTTCTGGGCGAACCGGTGGCACAGTGGTTAGCACTGCTGCCTCACAACGCCTGGGACCCAGATTCATTTCCGGCCTCGGGTGACTGCCTGTGTGGAGTTTTCACATTCTCCCTGTGTCTACTTGGGTTTGCTACCGGTGCTCTGGTTTCCTCGCACAGTCCAAAGATATGCAAGTTAGGTGGATTGCTCATTCTAACATTTCCCAAAGGGATAGGTGTGGTTACTGGGTAACGGGAATAGGGCGGGGGATTGGGCCTAGGGAAGGTGCTCTTTCCACGGGTTGGAGCAGACTCGATGGATCAAATTGGCTCCTTCTGCACTGTAGGGATTCTCTGATTCTATGAAGGTCAGATCCATTATGGGCAGCCTTACTCAGACTCAGGAAGGAGGTCTTCAGCCACTGGGAGGAGGTGGATGAATCGTATTCTCGTGATGACCTTTACCCTGTTGCCGATTACGGAAATCCCTCTGTAATTTCCGCAGTCGGACCCATTTCCTTTCTTGAAGATGGTCACGATTACGGCATCTCAGATAATCCAGCATTCTTTCATCCTTCTAAACAAGATCGATTCTTGTCAAGAGTGCTTCTCTGCCGCATTTTAATACTTCTGTGGGGATTCCATCTGCGCCACAGGCCTTGTTCTTTTCCAGCTGTCAGATGGCCTTTTTGACCTCCAGGCGAGTTGGGGGTTGCGCTGAAATGGTGGAGGATAGTGTGTTGCGGGATGGTATCGCAGGCACTTGTGTCAAAGCTGTGTCTTGGTTGAGGAGGTCCTCGAAGTTCTCTCTCCAGCGGGTGTTGACTGATTCTCTGTCTTTGATAAACATATCTTTATTTTTGGCTCTCAGTGGGATCGATCTCAGGGTAGTTGGACCGTAGATGGTTTTTATTGCGCTGAAGAAGCTGTGCACACCGTGGTTGTCGGTGAGTTGCTGAGTCTCCTGAGCTCTTTCCACCCACCATCTGCTCTTTAGGTCTCCAGTTCTTTGTTGAAATTCGGCCTTCAGTTGCCTGTAAGTTTGTTTCCTCTCATCCCGGTCTTGGTGGAGTTGCCAATTCAGGAACGCCTTGTGTTTGCGATCAAGGAGATCCTGATCATTCTTGTTGAACGTGTCTTGGTGTTTCCTGCTTGAAAGTCCAAGCTTCTCCTCGCAGGTGCTGACTATTGTGGCTTTTAAGGCAGACTGGTTGTTGCCATGTTAGCTGTGAAGCACCGACTGAGTAGTTCTTTCTTCCCAGGGTCTTTGAGTCCAGTGAAATTCAGTCTCCTGTGGCAGAGTCTTGCATAGAGGGCTTAAAAAAATTATTTGATTGGATATGTGTCGCTGGCAAGGCCACATTTATTGCCTATCCCTAAATGCCCTTGAGAAGGTGGTGGGGAGCTGTCTTCTTGAACTGCAGCAGGCATCTAGTGTAGGTTAACCTGCAATGCTGTTATGAAGTGAATCACAAATGTGAACGGTGGCAGAGGGTCCCGGCCAACCACACCCACATGTTCTGGGCTTGTCCCAAACTTGCTGGCTTCTCCGAGGCAATGTCCAAGGTTGTGGGGGTGAGGGTAAAGTCATGCCCAAATGTGGCAATCTTCAGGGTATCGGAGCTGCCAGAGCTACACATCGGGAAGAGGGCCAACGCCCTAGCTTTTGCTTCCCTAATTGCACGCCAGAGAATCCTGCTCAGCTGGCGATCAGCAGCACCACCCACAGCTTCGGACTGGCTTGCTGACCTTTCGGAATTTCCCCATCTGGAGAAGATTAAATATGCCATCCGTGGGTCGGAGGAAGGCTTCCTAAATCATGGGGGCAGTTCGTCGGCCTGTTCCAGAACCTGTTCAAGGCCGGCAACAATGAATAGATAGGAAAAAGGGAAAGTTGAAAAGAAAAGAAAGAGGAAAAAGAAAATAAAGCCAGGGCGAAACATAGGAACGCACAACCCAGGGGGAGGGGGATGTGTGGAAAGAGGAGAAAAGGCTGAAGACACACAAACGGGACAATGCGGAAGGGAGGGAGGGGCTATATCATACATGGATGGTATGAGACCTCCAGCCAGCAGGTGGCAGTACAGACACACCATGCGGTCTCCAGACCAAGGTCATATGACCTGGGATCTGGACATAAAGAGAGGCACATCCGGCCATCTGCAGAACATGAGATAGAGGATAAAAGGCGTACATGTAACAGGTCAGCAGAAGGTGTAAATTCCAGAGGAGAAGCACGACTCCATGATAACGTGCCCTGTATCAGATTGGCATCCTACCACAAGAAACACAATAAAAGGTCATGGTTTGAACAGATCAGTGTGTTTGGTGAGTTAATCATAAAGTACAAAGGATCAAAAACAACATGATACCAGGTTTGCTGAAGATTTGAGGTTGGCAATGGCAGTGACAACATTGGGCATTTGATTTAACGACCGGTCTGGTGAACTGCAACCTCAGATGACCCAACACATAAAAGCGCTGAAGCTCGAGATGGATGGACTGAGGCCCCCCCCCACCAACTTCAGATATCCGGCAATGTAGGTGAGAACTGTAGGCTGTTAAACAGCAGTTCGAGCTTTATGTTTCGGCCATGGGCCTACAGGCCCAGCCTGATGAAAGGCAAATCGCGTTGCTGCTAATAATGGCAGGTCCACAAGCGCTCAAACTATGGGCGCTATTCTCCCCCCCCCCCCCCCACACGCCGGGTGGGAGAATCGCCGGGGAGCAGCGCGAATCATGCCACGCCACCCCGACCCCCGCACGCAATTCTCCCACCCCCCCCGGAAACCAGCGGCGCGCGATTCGCACCGGGCCGGTCGGAGAACCGGCGAGCCGCGATTCTCCGGCCCAAATGGGCCGAGCGGCCGCTACGACATGACAGGTTCCCACCGGCGCCGTCCACCCCTGGTCGCTGCCGGCGGGAACTCTGCGGGAACGCTGGGAGGGCGGCCTGTGGGGGAGGGAGGGGGGCTCCTTCACCGGGGTGGCCTCCGATAGAGTCTGGCCCACGATTGGGGCCCACCGATAGGCGGGCCGGCTTCTTCCCGCCCCCCCCCCCCCCCCGGGCCTACCTCCTTCCGCGCGCGGCCCCAGAACACCACCGCCATGTTGGTGACGGGCCGGCGTGCGTAAGACGTTTCCCGCGCATGCGCAGGATGGCGCGGCCCAACTGCGCATGCGCAGGATTGGGCTGCCCCAACTGCGCATGCGCGGGTTGGCGCGGCGCAGGTTGGCGCGGCGCCTGTTTGGTGCCACGTAAGGATGCTGGAGTGGCATGAACCGCTCCAGCGCCGTGCTGGCCCCCTGTGGGGTCCAGAATAGGTCATGCCCGGGCCCTGTTCGCGCCGTCATGAAACGCGACACGTTCACGACAGCGCGAACACTTGGCCTCCATATCGGAGAATCGCCCCCTATACAACTCGTTTGTCCTTGAACGTGAGGGGGATCAGAAGAATTTTGATGAAGTGATAAAGCGCTTCGATCAGCAATGTTCCCCTAAGGAGAGTGAAATGTTTGAGCGCTATATGTTCCATGTGTGTATCCAGATAGAAGGGCTTCAATCATAAAGCGATATTAGAAGAACATAAGAACTAGGAGCAGGATTAGGCCATCTGGCCCTTAGAGCCTGCTCCACCATTCAATGAGATTATGGCTAATCTTTTGTGGACTCAGCTACACTTTCCCACCCGAACACTATAACCCTTTATTCCTTATTCTTCAAATAACTGTCTATCTTTATCTAGAAAATATTTAATGAAGGAGCCTCAACTGCTTCACTGAGCAGGGAATTCCATAGATTCACAACCCTTTGGATGAAGAAGTTCCTCCTAAACTCAATCCTAAATCTACTTTCCCTTATTTTGAGGCTATATCCCCCAGTTCTGCTTTCACCCTCCAGTGGAAACAACCTTCTCGCATCTATCCTATCTATTCCCTTCATCATTTCGTATGTTTCTATAACATCCCCCCCCCCCCCCCCCCCCGCATCCTTCTAAATCCCGAGTACAGTCCCTGTCTACTCAATCTCTCCTTGTAATCCAACCCCCTCAACTCTGGGATTAACCTAGTGAATCTCCTCTGCACGTTCTCCAGCGCCAGTACGTCCTTTCTCAGGTAAGGAGACCAAAACTGAGCACAGTACTCCAGCCAAAGAGAAAATGCTGGAAAATCTCAGCAGGTCTGGCAGCATCTGTAGGGAGAGAAAAGAGCTAACGTTTTCAGTCCAGATGGCCCTTTGTCAAGCAGTATCCAGATGTGGCCTCCCTAACACCTTATACAGTTGCAGCATAACCTCTCTAGTCTTAAACTCCATCCCTCTAGCAATGAAGGACAAAACTCCATTCGCCTTCTTAATCACCTGTTGCACCTGTAAACCAACTTTTTGCGACTCATGCACTAGGACACCCAGGTCTCTTCTGCATGTTTTAATATTTTATCATTTAAATAATAATCCCTTTTACTGTTATTCCTACCAAAATGGATAACCTCACATTTGTCAACATGGTATTCCATCTGCCAGACCCTAGCCCATTCACTTAAACTATCTAAATCCCTCTGCAGACTTCCAGTATCCTCTGCACTTTTTGCTTTACCACTCATCTTAGAGTTGTTTGCAAACTTGGACACATTGCACTTGGTCCCCAACTCATCTATGTAAATTGTGAATAATTGTGGGACCAACACTGATCCCTGAGGGACACCACGAGCTACTGATTGCCAACCAGAGAAACACCCATGAATCCCCACACTTTGCTTTCTATAAATTAACTAATCCTCTATCCATGCTCCTACTTTACACTTAACGTCATGCATCATTATCTTATACAGCAACCTTTTTTGTGGTACCTTGTCAAAAGCTTTCTGGAAATCCAGATATACCACATCCAATGGCTCCCCGTTGTCTACCACACTGGTAATGTCCTGAAAACATTCCACTAAATTAGTTAGGCACGACCAGCCCTTTATGAACCCATGCTGCGTCTGTCCCATGGGACAATTTCCATCCAGATGCCTCGCTATTTCTTCCTTGATGATAGATTCCAGCATCTTCCCTACTACCGAAGTTAAGCTAACTGGCCTATAATTGCCCGCTTTCTGCCTCCCTCCTTTTTTAAACAGTGGTGTCACGTTTGCTAATTTCCAATCCGCCGGGACCACCCCAGAGTCTGGTGAATTATCACGAGTGCATTTGCAATTTCCCTAGCCATCTCTTTTAGTACTCTGGGAATCATTCCATCAGGGCCAGGAGTCTTGTCTACCTTTAGCCCCATTAGCTTGCCCATCACTCCCTCCTTAGTGATAACAATCGTCTCAAGGTCGTCACCTGTCATTGCCTCATTTCCATCAGTCATTGACATGTCATTTGTGTCTTCCACTGTGAAGACCAACTCAAAAAACCTGTTCAGTTCCTCAGCCATTTCCTCATCTACCATTATTAAATCTCCCTTCTCATCCTCTAAAGGGCCAATATTTACCTTATTTGTAGAAACTTTTACTATCTGTTTTATATTCTGAGCAAGTTTACTCTCATAATCTATCTTACTCTTCTTTATAGCTTTTTTAGTAGCTTTCTGTTGCCCCCTAAAGATTTCCCAATCCTCTAGTCTCCCACTAATCTTTGCCACTTTGTATGCTTTTTCCTTCAATTTGATACTCTCTCTTATTTCATTAGATATCCACAGTCGATTTCCCCCCTTTCTACCGACCTTCCTTTTTGTTGGTATAAACATTTGCTGAGCACTGTGAAAAATTGGTTGGAAGTTTCTTCATTGTTCCTCAACTGTTTCACCATAAAGTCTTTGCTCCCAGTCTCCCTGAACCAGTTCTTCTCTCATCCCATTGTAATCTCCTTTGTTTAAGCACAAAACACTAGTGTTTGGTTTTATCTTCTCACCCTCCATCTGTATTTTAAATTCCACCATATTGTGATCGCTCCTTCCAAGAGAATCCCGAACTATGATATCATTAATCAATCCTGTCTCATTACACTGAACCAGATTTAGGATCGCTTGTCCCCTTATAGGTTCCGTTACATACTGTTCTAGGAAACGATCGTGGATACATTCTATAAACTCTTCCTCAAGACTGCCTTGACCGACCTGGTTAAACCAATCGACATGTAGATTAAAATCCCCCATGATAACTGCTGTACCATTTCTACATGCATCAGTAATTTCTTTGTTTATTGCCCACCCCACCGTAATGTTACTATTTGGTGGCCTATAGACTACTCTGGTCAGTGATTTTTTCGCCTTACTATTCCTGATTTCCACCCAAATGGATTCAACCTTGTCCTACCGATGTTGTCCCTCACTACTGCCCGGATGTCATCCTTAACTAACAGAGCTACACCACCTCCCTTACCACCCACTCTGTCCTTCCGAATAGGTTGATACCCTTGGATATTTAACTTCCAGTCATGAACATCCTTTAACTATGCTTCAGGAATGGCCACTAAATCATAGTCATTCACGATGATTTGCGCCATCAACTCATTTATCTTATTCCGAATACTACGAGCATTCAGGTAAAGTACCCTTATATTGGCTTTTATACCTCCGTTTTGAATCTTAATACTTTTATCAGTAAACTCTCCTAAGTTATTTTTCCTTTTAATTTTTCTCCTAATTTTCCTTATCGTTGACCCCATATCTTCATGTAATAACCTGTTGATTCGCTTTCCATTTATGTTTTTACTTCCCGTTTCTGTCCTTTTAGTATTACTGGGCCTATTCGCTAAGCTCTCCTCAGTCACTGTACCCTGTACTGTGGCCTTTTTGATTTTGACTATGGCTTCCCTGCCTTACACTTTCCCTCTTACTGCCTTTTGTTTCTGTCCCCGTTTTACTTCCCTCCGACTTCCTGCATCGGTTCCCATCCTCCTGCACATTAGTTTAAATTCTCTCCAACATCCCCCATAGGACATTGGTTCCAGTCCTGCCCAAGTGTGACCGTCCGATTTGTACTGGTACCACTTCCCAGAACCGGTTCCAATGCCCCAGGAATTTGAATCTTTCAAGCCACGCATTCATCCTATCTATCCTGACATTGCTACTCTGACTAGTTTGTGGCACTGGTAACAATCCTGAGCTTACTACTTTGAGGTCCTACTTTTTAGTTTAACTCCTAACTCCCTGAATTCAGTTTGTAGGACCTCATCCTGTTTTTCACCTATATCGTTGGTGCCTATATGTATCCGACAGCTGGCTGTTCACCCTACCCTCCCAGAATGACCTGCAGCCGCTCCGAGACATCCTTGACTCTTGCATAAGGGAGGCAACATACAATCCTGGAGGCTCGATTGTGTCTGCAGAATCGCCTGTCTATTCCCCTTACGATTGAGTTCCCTATCACTATAGTCCTGCCATTCTTCTTCCTGCCCTCCTGCGCAGCAGAGACAGCCACGGTGCCATAAATCTGGCTGCTGCTGCCTTCCCCTGGTGAGCCATCTCTCTCAACAGTTTTGCAGGGAGATGACCGCAGGGGACACCTGCGCAGCCTTCCTACCCTTGCTCTGACTTTTGGTCACCCATTTTCTATCTCCCTCAGTAATTTTAACCTGCGGTGTGACCAATGCAGACATAGAACATAGAACGATACAGCGCAGTACAGGCCCTTCGGCCCACGATGTTGCACCAAAACAAAAGCCATCTAACCTACACTATGCCATTATCATCCATATGCTTATCCAATAAACTTTTAAATGCCCTCAATGTTGGCGAGTTCACTACTTTTGCAGGTAGGGATAAATGTAGGGAGAATGTGCAAACGCCACACAGAAAGTGACCCGTGGCCGGGATTGAACCCGGGTCCGCTGCGTCGTAGGCAGCAGTGCTAACCACTGTGCCACCCAAGACTGACTGATTTCTCAATACTGATGGCATAAATGGACCATAAGACATAGGAACAGAATTAGGCCACTCGGCCTGTCGAGTCTGCTCCTTCATTATCATAGAATTTACAGTGCAGAAGGAGGCCATTCGGCCCATCGAGTCTGCACCGGCTCTTGGAAAGAGTCAACACCTCCACCCTATCCCCATAACCCAGTAACCCCACCCAACACTAAGGGCAATTTTGGACACTAAGGGCAATTTATCATTGCCAATCCACCTAACCTGCACATCTTTGGACTGTGGGGGGGAAACCGGAGCACCCGGAGGAAACCCACGCACACACGGGGAGGATGTGCAGACTCCGCACAGACAGTGACACAAGCCGGAATCGAACCTGGGACCCTGGAGCTGTGAAGCAATTGAGCTATCCACAATGCTACCGTGCTGCCCCATTAACAACATGATTGCACGCTAACTGTGGTCTAACACTGTCCTTTCGCTCTCTGGGACCAGGTATCATAGTGTGTTAGATACACTGTCCTTTCCCCCTCTGGGACCGGGTGTCACAGCGTGTTAGATACACTGTCCTTTCCCCCTCTGGGACCGGGTGTCACTGTGTTAAGATACACTGTCCTTTCCCCCTCTGAGACCGGGTGTCACAGCGTGTCAGGTACACTGTCTTTTCCCCCTCTGGGACCGGGTGTCTGTGTTAGATACACTGTCCTTTCCCCCTCTGGGACTGGGTGTCACAACGTTGCTTTGGCCAGAACACTACTATAGCCAAAGTGGAAGCAGAATGAAAATGATAAACCAATTCCCCAACTTGAGAAATTAAAACATGCCCAGCTGATAATGCCAAAGGGGCACAGGGGTATTATGAGGGTGGGTCGGGGTAGCTCGACTACTCTTCAAGAGCTCATTAAATCATGGTTGATATTTTTCTCATCCCCATTCTCCTGCCTTCCCCCTATAACCCCTGATCCCCTTATTAATCAAGAACCTATCTATCTCTGTCTTAAAGGTACTCAGTGATTTGGCCTCCACAGCCTTCTGCGGCAAAGAGTTCCACAGATTCACCTCTGGCTGGTTAAATTCCTCCTCATCTCGGTTTTAAAGAATCATCTCTTTCGTCTGAGATTGTGTCCTCTGCTTCTTATTTTTCCCCACAAGTGGAAACATTCTCTGCACGTCCACTCTACCCAGGCCTCACAGTATCCAGAATTTTCAATAAGATCCCCCTCATCCTTCTAAACTCCGAATACAGACCCAGACTCCTCAACCGTTCCTCATACACCAAGCTCTCCATTCCAGGGATCATTCTTGTGAATCTCCTCTGGACCCTTTCCAAGGCCAGCACATCCTTCCTTAGATATGGGGCCCAAAACTGCTCACAATATTCCAAATGGGGCCTTATTACGATGTTGTTGCTATTACAAAAACTTGGTTGAAAGAGGGACAGAATTGGCAGCTAAACATTCAGGATTTAGATGCTTCTGGTAGGATAGAAGGGGATGCAAAAGGGGTGGGGGAAGTTGCATTATTGGTTAAGGAGAATATCACAGCTGTGCTGAGGGAGGACACCTTCAGGCAGGAAGGCAATATGGGTAGAATAGGAAGGGTGCTGTCACAATGTTAGGGGTTTACTACAGAACTCCTAACAGCCAGAGGAATATAAAGGAGCAGATATGCAGACAGATCTTGGAAATATGCATAAAAAATAGGGTTGTTGTGGTGGGTGATTTTAACTTTCCCTATATTGACTGGGACACACTTACTGCTAGAGGCATGGATTGGACAGAATTTGTAAGGGGCGTCCAGGAGGGTTTCTTGAAACAATATGTAAATAGCCCAATTTGGGAAGGGGCTATATTTGATCTCATGCTGGGAAATGAGCCCGGCCAGGTGATCTAAGTTTCAGTAGGAGAACATTGTGAACATAGAAAATACAGTGCAGAAGGAGGCCATTCGGCCCATCGAGTCTGCACAGACCCACTTAAGCCGTCATTTCCACCCTATTCCCGTAACCCAATAACCCCTCCAAACCTTTTGGGCACAAAGGGCAACGTGAACATCTTTGGCCTGTGGGAGGAAACCGGAGCACCCGGAGGAAACCCACGCAGACGCGGGGAGAACGTGCAGACTCCACACAGATAGTGACTCAGCGGGGAATTGAACGTGGGACCCTGATGCTGTGAAGCCACAGTGCTAACCACTGTGCTACCGTGCTGAACAGTGCTCATAATTCTGTAAGTTTTAAGCTGCTCATGGAAAAGGAGAAGACTGGTCCTCGGGTGAAGGTGTTAGACTGGGGGAAGACTAATTACAACAGCATTAGGCAGGATCTGGAGAGTGTTGACTGGGCGAGGCTGTTTGAGGGAAAATCAACATCCAGAAAGTGGGAGGCTTTCAAATGTCAGTTGATTAGAATTCAGGACTGGCATGTACCCAAGAGGATGAAGGATAAGGGTGGCAAGTGTACGGAATCCTGGATAACGAGGGATATTATGAATCTTATGTTATTCTCCAAGTCTGAATAAAGATTGTAGACTTCCAGTTAACACAAATACTTTATTGAGTGGGTTTGTTCTGTTTCCAGAGCTTAACTAGATATAATACAGTCAAGAGGTATGACCAGTGAAGCTAAGGTAAACTGCCAATGCGGAGCTGTCTCTGTCTGCTGCTGCTCACTAGCCCTGTGCTTCTGAAAGAGGCGGATCCTCCCTTGGGCTGGACCCTTTTTACCCGTCTCTGATGCTGCCCTCTCGTGATGCTGTGGCTGTTTCATCTGTCTGTAATCCCTGGTGTATGTGCAGATGTATGTCCAGGTGTACAGATCACTACATCCCCCCCCCCCCTTTTATTTGACATGTTTTCTAGACTGGCCTAAGAAAACTGTACATAACAACTGGTGAGAATATGCACATCTGCACACTGTGAAAATGATAAAAGTAATACAGAAACAATTAACTGTTGTTAGTCCATTGTGAGAAATGTCCATATTCGTCTTGTGCATGTGTTGAAGTGTCGTTACAAATCTAGCCGGTCGGGTGCCTTGCAACTTCTGCTGGAGCGTTTTAACGGTGGTAGTAGGGATGATGGTTTGATGTCATCAAGAGTACTGTCTGGCGTTGTGTGGCAAGGAACATCCTGTGGACAAATGGACTCGGTCAAGTCCAGTGTTGGCATTGTGAGTCGAATCTCTAATAGATCCCGGCGGTTACAGCGAAAAAGTACTCCTGCAGACGATTTGACAATGTAGGACCGCGGTGCCTCCTGCCTGATCACCGTGGCTGACTCAGACCATCCGCCTTCTGGGTCCATGATTCTGATGGTGTCACCTATTGTCAGTGGCTTGAGTGGGATCGCATGTTGATCGTTGTATAGTTTTTGTTAGGAGCATAGTGCCCGCATGTCGTCGAGAACCGGTGCGTTGCCGGGGTCTCGGAATTACTTTGCCGGTAGGGTTGTCCAGATGTCTCTGCCGAAGAGCATTTGCGCTGGCGACAGTCCTGAGCTCAATGTTGTTGCTCGCTAAGATAACAGAGCTAGGTTAATGTCGGAACGTGACTCGGCTGCTTTGCTGATGAGTCGTTTAATGATGTGGACACCTTTTTCCCCTGTTCCATTTGATTGCGGGTAGCGATTCTGTGTCGCACCGTTGTCTGACCTCGACCTTTTCCTGTGTTTGTGGTATTGATTCTGTATGTCATCGTTCGTGAAAGCTGTTTTGCTTGTTTGTTCTGGAGTAGATGTGAATTTGTGAGATTCTTTATCATGCCATGGCATGTTTGTAGTCTTGTCATTGTTTCGCAGTGTGCTGTGGCATTGTCCTTCACGTGCAGAGTTGTACCATGTTGTACAGGTCGTTGTTTCATTGTTGTTGTTTCTGTCGTTTCTGTCTTTGTTGTTTTCGTTGTCGTTCCTGTCTTGGTTGCTTTCGTTGGTGTTCTTGTTGTTGTCGTTCTTGTTGTTCTTTTTGTCGCACTTGTTGATTCTGTTTTCGTTGTTTTCGCTTTTATTCTTATTCTTTTTCTTGTCGTGCTTGTTATTTCTGGGATGCTTCTTGTTGCTTTTGTCGTTCTTGTTGTGCTGCATGTTGTTTTTGTTGTTGTTCTTGTTTCTTCTGTGCTTCTTGCGGTTTTTGTTCTTGTTGCGCTCAATGAGTGTGCCATGTGGATGATTTGAGTCATTGTCACAGTTATTGGTGTCCGTGTCCTTTGTGGTATCTGCTACATTGAGCGTGTCTTCTTGAGAATTGTGAGAATGATCTGATGTTGCATTGATGTTGGTGACATCAGTCATTTGTGGTTGATTTGATTCCTCTTCTTTGCTTACTTTGTACTCTCTTCTAGAGTCATTTCTGGTTCACTTGAATCATCATTGATTTCTAGGTGCTCCTCTTTTGGAGTCATTTCAGGTTCATTTGAATCATCTGTGATCTTTTTTACTCCTTTTCTGGAGTTAAAATCTTCACGATTTCATTTTGTTGTGGGTCGTGGCGCTCCTCTTCTGGAGTAAAAATCTTCAAGATTTCAATTGATATGGTCGCTCTGGACTCATGGGTGGCCATCCTCTGATTATTGAGTGCTTCTGTGCAGACGAGCTGAGATATGCGAGTCTCGCTGTGATCCTGCAAATCCTGTATGGGAATTGTGATTTCTTCGTCACTTGACTCATATACAGTGGGTAGACATTCAGTGTCTTCCTCTGGTGGCTCAAATAAGCTTGATAGATCTTCATGGTCTTGTACACGCATGGCGTTCGCTATGGAGTATTTGCTTGCTTCCATTTTTGAGCCTGTCACCGAGCTGTCTGTGAAGGCATGCGTCGCTCTCTCTGTGGAGTCTGTCATCGCTCTCTGTGGAGTCATGCAGTGTTCTCGCTGTAGAGTTGATCTGTGCTCTCTCAACTGAGTCGTTTTGTGCTCTCTGTGTGGCGCGTCTTCGTCTTGGGTATTGCTGTCATTCAATGTACCGACGATCTGCCATGGCACCATGGTATTGGATTCATCTACCATGAGAAGAGTTATTGAGCTTTTCAACCGTGTTGCTGATGCTGTGATCAGGATGTCCGAATAACTCAGCCATGCCTGAGCAGTATTGTGTGTATTCGTTGGACAAATCATCGCTTTTTGTTTCGGAGTTGTGATCATTCTCTTAATGTTCAATGAACAAATCATCTTCTTGTGTGGAGGCTGGGACCCTTTGTGTGGAGGCTGGGACCCTTTGAACCACTCTGTTTCTTAGCGTCAGGCAGCAGCACAATCCTGCACTCACGAGTCAGGATGTCATAGATGCTGGGCTGAAGATTCCCCATTCTGAAGAACTCTTCGTCGGGGTCTTCACGGTACAACACCTTTAGTTGCAATTCGGATTTGGTACTGGGGTAGCCATCTCCCAAGATGAAATCTTCATCGGAGTCGTAGTCTACAAGGACCATATCATCGTCTAGGGTGGTGCTAACTGCTTGTTCCAGGGTGTTGTGAAAGTTATTTTCAACTGCTGGTGTAAGTTCGGGCATTGTTCTGTCTTTTGAGGCAAGAAAATTGGGGTTTGCAGCTTTAAATTTCTTTTTGTTCATTTTCGTGCATTTCCCTTTTAAGTGGCCGTGGTCCTGGTCCTCTGACATCATGACGTGCGTGATGTAATGCGTAGGACTCGATTGCCCATGCGCACACCGCGTTTCCTGTACTGTGCCCTCTTTTCGCAACTGAGCATGTGTGGCTCCGCTCAGAGGTGGCTGCCGCTCAGAACCTCTGTCTTTCTCCGATTCAACACTGCCTCCGCCTCGTGGGGAGTGTTCGCGCTATTTTTACCGGTTGTTTTCTAAATGATGATTCTGTGTTTGCAGAGACTCAAAGTACTGATTTTGTTTTTGTTCATAAGCAAGGCATTTTTGTATAGCGATTTCTCGAGTTAGATACTTATTTTGTGAAAGTTCTTCCCTCAAATATTTATCAGATAGTCCAGAAATTAATTGATGCATTATCACAGTGTCTCTGAAATCAGCTTAATCACAGCCGTGTGGTATTAACTTGAGATTTGTAATAAAATCAGTGATGGGCCTTCCATTTCTCTGACAAGAGTTAAATCTTTCCAGCATCTCACTGGACTGACTGTTACAGCGTTCAGCAAATTTTTTGAGTATAACGTCTACTTTTGTGTTGTCCTCACCTTCTAAGTAATTAAAGCAATTATAGATTTCACTAGCTTCATGCCCTCCTGTTGAGAGTAGTAGGACTATTTTCATTGCATCAGAGGCAGTGCTTAAATTATTAGCTATGATACCAATTGGGAACAGCTGTTCAAACATTTTCCAGTTATAATTTAAATTACCCGTTTCCAGCTGCCATGGAGTTCCACCAAGTTCCATCGAATCAGTTAGTCGTTGAGGATCCATTTGCTGCAAAGTCTTTCACAGTCGAATATCCGGTTTAAGTTTTTCTTCTTTTGCTGGTGTCTAGCTAGCTTTCTGAAATCACTCCTGGTATCATATGTTATTCTCCAAGTCTGAATAAAGATTGTAGACTTTCAGTTAACACAAATACTTTATTCAGTGTGTTTGTTCTGTTTCCAGAGCTTAACTAGATATAATACAGTCAAGAGGTATGGCCAGTGATGCTAAGGTAAACTGCCTATGCTGAGCTGTCTCTGTTTGCTGCTGCTCACTTGCCTTGTGCTTCTGAAAGAGGATCCTCTCTTGAGCTGGACCCTTTATACCCATCTCTGGTGCTGCCCTCTAGAGATGCTGTGGCTGTTACATCTGTCTCTAGTCCCTGGTGTATGTGCAGATGTATGTCCAGATGTACAGATCACTACAAACCTTGTCAAAAAGATCTCGCAGAAGATGCCGAAAGTAATGGTGTGGAAGGCGCGACGAACGAAGAAAGTATGAACTGCTTGCAGATTTGTTTTGCATGAAAGGAAATGAAAATCGCTTATTGTCACAAGTAGGCTTCAAATGAAGTTACTGTGAAAAGATCCTAGTCGCCACATTCCAGAGTGAAGACGAGCTCAGTGAAAGGGCTCAAGAAGCACTACTCCGGTGATCTGGACGAAATGATGAGCTGTTTTGAGGCACCCGGACCATACTGGACACGGAGAAGAGCGGGAGCTCGGGGATGGCGCACTCAAACATTGAAGCTCCAATCGAAGCTGCTGATTCCGCAGCGGACCAGCCACAGACAAAGCTGGAAACAGAGGAAACCAGCCCAATATTAGAAAAGTTGATGAAAGAGGTACCTGATGACTCCTTCCCATACTTTGAAACAATTTCGGCAATCGATTCCCAGGTCATCAATGACACTGACGACGAATGGGAAGAGACCGATGATGAAGACGATGACTGCAACTCGGCTGGTGTGGAGTGCTGAACCAGAGGAGATCCTCGAGGACACGGACGATGACTGGGAAGACATCGATGAGGACTACGATGATGGTAGTTAGAATGTTGAGGTAATTGACGACTCTGGGAGTAATCCAGAAGGTGACTGAATGACCATATCATTATGCAGCTCCACGGACCCAGTGTTTGATCCAGAAAGCTTGGATCAGCCTAACCAGAAGCCACTGTCATCTCCAATGATGACGACCAAGCCACTGATGATCCAGCAAGCCGAGACGAGGAGAGACCACCAAGCATGGTTCCATCTTCCGTGCTGGCAACAGAAACGGAGGTGATCCAGCATGCTGATGAGGCTGTAGAAATGGGCATGCTCACACCGACCAGAGATGAGGAGACGCCTAGACCTCTTCGGACACCTCACCACACAACAACGACCAGCGCCACGGCAGAGGTCACGACAAAGAAGACAAGCAAGATACACACTAGAGCACTTCACCGTGTCTCGAAAATGAAAAAGGAAAGGAAGAAAAGGCTGGGAACCACCACATCTCACCAGCCAATCAGTATCGAAAGCACTTGTAGGTAACAACCAAAAACGAAAGCGAAAGCTGATGCAGATATGGCAGTCTTGGACAAAGGCCTTTCAACGATACAGGGTGAAGCATAAGACGAGCAAGAAGCCAGCAAGTGAGCCAGATTCTGCAGAGGTAGACACCGAATTGAAACAATGATTTTGGCACAGGATGCAAATGGACACTTTTTTATAAAACTTGCTCAATGTTCCAGTGACATGCTATAAAATGTATAAAACGTCATGTGTAATGTTGCCTGTAAAAATAATTTCATCTTGATGTCTTGAGGAAGGGAGATGTTGTGATATGCCTATGGGCTATATCATAGTTGGATGACATGAGACGTCCAACCAGCAGGTGGTGGTATGTCTCCAGACCAAGGTCATGTGACCTCGGACCTGGATATAAAGAGGCACAACCGGCCATCTGCAGAACATGAGATAGAGAGTAACAAGACTTGCATGTAACAGGTCAGCAGAAGGTATAAGTTCCAGAGGAGTAGCAGACTCCATGATGGCATGCTCTGAATCAGATTGGCATCCTGCCGCACGAGACACAATAAAAGAATCATGGTTTGGACAGATTAATGTGATTGGTGAGTTAATCATCAAGTACAAAGGATCAAACACAAAAGGATGGTGGGTGATTTGGAGGGGAGCTTGCAGTTGATAGTGTTTCCATGCATCTAATGCCCTTGTCCTTCGAGGTGGTTGAGATCTTGGTTTTGAAAGACGCTGCCAAAGATTGCTTCACAAGTTGCAAGCAATGCACCTTCTATGTGGTTCACAGTGCTGCCACTGTATCTCGGTGATAAAGAGAGTAAATCTTTAAGGTGGTGATGGGGTGCTGGTCAAGTGGGTTGCTTTGTCCTGAATGGTGTTGAGCTTCTGGAGTGCTGTTGAGCCTTCACTCAATCAAGCAAATGGAGAGCTATTCCACCACATTCCTGTCTGATGGTGAACAGGCTTTGGTGAGTCAGAAAGTGAATTGCTCAGTGGTTAGCACTGCTGCTTCACGGAGCCGAAGACCCGGGTTCGACCCCAGCCCCAGGTCACTGTCCGTGTGGAGCTTGCACATTCTCCTGGTGTGTGAATGGGTCTCACCACCACAGCCCCAAGATGTGCACAGGGTAGGTGGATTAGCTACGCTAAATTGCTCCTTAATTGGAAAAAAAGTGAATTGACTTCAAATTACAAAAGAGAAAGTGAATTACTCACTGCCGAATTATCAGCCCCTAACCTGCTCTTGTAACCACATTTCTGTTGACTCTTCCAGTTATTTTTCTAGTCAGTGATATATCCAGGATGTTAATGGTAGGATTCATCAATGACAATGCCATTGTCAAGAGATGGTAGTTAGTTTTTCTCTTGTTGGAGATGGACATTGCCAGGCACTTGTGGGGCACAAGTTTCTCTCTTGATGGAGATGGACATTGCCAGGCATTTGTGTGCCGCAAAAGTTACTTTCTTTATCAGCCCAAACCTGAATGTTATCCAGGTCTTGCTGCATTTGGATACAGATGGCTATATGAAAAGGTAGTGTACAGCCACCAAATCTGCACATGTCAATTGGATGGCACATTAACTTATTCAAATAGGGGTTAGCTGTGTTTAAGAAATGTTACCTTAATTTTCTTGGAAAGAAAATAAATAGTTTGCATTCAAATAGCATCTTTCATGACCCCAGTGCTACTCGGGTCATGAAAGGACACAGTTTACGTTTATTAAAGTTTTCCTTATTAGATTTGCACATTAGTTGTCAAGCCAGCAATCACTGGATACCCTCTGCCTCTTCATGTGCTGTTGCTGCTGATAGAAACACAGAAAGATTTACAGAAAAGGAGGTAGGCTATTCAGCTCACATGTCTGTACCAGCCAGAGAAGAACTGTTTACTTACCAACTCTCCTGAAGCTGTTTAGTTTACCGCACATCAAATGCTTTTCCAAGTGTTTTTTAAAATTCCAAGTGTTTTTTTAAATACAATGTGAGCTTTTCAGCAGTGAGCTCCCGATCCCACCATCCTCTGGGGGGGAAAAAAAATCAACTTCCCTCTAATTATTCTCCTAATTACTTTAAATCCATGCCCTTTGATTGTTGGTTTTATTGGTGTGATGAATGATAACTGTATAACTGCACCTTTAATGTGATGATCCCTTTAAGACCGGGTTTGGAACCCTGGGGGACTCCGCCCCCCAGGGAACTGTGTATAAGGTAATATTCAGTGGGCAGCGTGCAGTGAGCATACTTCTTGGCAGCTGTCTGGTTCTCTGCTAATTAAAGCCTTTGAATTATCAATCTTCTCTCTCGAGTCGTAATTGAGGGTATCTCAATTTAATTAGCAGAATACTTTGAGATGGACAACAGACTAAAGCCGGAGAAGCTCAATCTGGACGCTCAGTCGCCAGAGGCCACTGAAATTTTTAATTACTGGCTCCAGTGTTTTGAGGCCTATCTCAACTCCTCAGAGTCTGCAGTAGACGGACATCGCAAGCTGAGCTTACTACATGCTCAGGTGTGCACAGTCTCTCCTCAGTGATCGAGAAGGCTACGACGTACGAAACAGCGGTCGAAATCCTACAGAAGCGCTTCGTTAAGCCAATAAATGAGGTACACGCCCGATATTTGCTCTCGACCTGCCCCCAGCACTCCGGGAAAACGCTAGACGAATACTTGGAGAGACTCAATCATAAAGAGGTGACGGCAGAAGTCCATATGAACTTACATATTCGTGATGCGTTCGTGTCCGGTATCTGATCCACGTACATCAGGCAGCTGCTCCTAGAAGGCGGGGTAAAGGATCTCCAAGGCACGGTAACGCTCGCCTCGTCTCTGGAAGCAGCCCCCATAATCTCCGCACGTATTCCGCGGACCTTGCGAACCCCTCTCGATCCCCTCCAGACTCGGCCACGCTACAGGCCTGCGCCGCGTGGCGACCCGCTCACACAGAGGGCACACCATGCTATTTCTGTGGGCAAGGCCAACACCCACGCTTGTGTTGCCCAGTCCGCTCCGCTATCTGCAATGACTGCGGAAAGAAGGGGCACTTCACAAAGGTCTGCCTGGCTTGGCCCAAAGGCCAGAAACAAAAGTCTCATCGGGCCCAGAATTCGAACTCCCTGGCCCCTAGGCCCCGCAACGCGCCTGCCGGACATGCCCACTTCTGACGCGTCATTGGCCTCGTGCGAGTCATGGGAGCGGCCATCTTGGCTTCATCAAGTCCCAAAACCTACCTTACTCCACCGAGGAGGTCAAGGCCATGACCAAGGCTTGCCAGATCTGTGTGGAGTGCATACTGCACTTCTACCGACCAGACAAGGCTCGCCTGGTAAAGGCAACTGGGCCCTTTGAGCGACTAAGCGTGGACTTCAAAGGGACCCTCATGTCCACCAACCGCAACACCTACTTCCTCACTGTCATCAATGAATTCTCCCGCTTCCCCTTCGCTGTCCCCTGCCCCGATATGACCTCGGCCTTCGTAATCAAGGCACTGCACAGCATCTTCACCCTGTTTGGTTTCCCCGCTTATATCCACAGCGACCGGGGTACATCGTTCATGAGCGATGAGCTGCGTCGATATCTGCTCAACAAGAGCATCGCCTCGACAAGAGCATCGCCTCGAGCAGAACGACCAGCTATAACCCGCGGGGAAACGGGCAGGTGGAGAGTGAGAACGCGACAGTTTGGAAGGCTGTCCTTCTAGCCCTATGGTCAAGAGGTCTCCCAACCGCCCGCTGGCAGGAGGTCCTACCCGATGCTCTACACTCTTAGGTCGCTCCTCTATACGGCCACGAATGAGACCCCTCACAACCGTTTGTTTGTCTTCCCCAGGAAGTCCAACTCTGGGGTCTCGCTTCCACGTTGGCTGACGACTCCGGGACCAGTTCTACTCCGGAGGCACGTGAAGAGCCATAAGACAGACCCACTAGTCGAGAGGGTCCAACTGCTACACTCAAACCCTCAGTACGCCTACGTCAAGCACCTCGACGGCAGGCAAGACACCGTTTCCCTGCGAGACCTGGCACCCACTGGCTCTCCCACCGACGCCCCCCCTTCTACTGACGCTCCCCTCCCCGCACTGGCTGCCGACTCTGACAGTGCCCCCCAGCCGGCACCAATCACCCTAGTCACCCCGGATACCCCCCCTGCTCCAAAACAGGCAAAGGCTCAGACAACCGTGCTCCCGGATATACCCCCACCGAGGACGACCGTATCCGCCGCACCACCGCCGGAGCTGAGAAGGTCAACACAGACAATCAGACCACCCAAAAGACAGAACATGTAATTCCACTTCACCCCCGACGGACTATGCGTTTTCTTTTAAACAGGGGGTGAATGTGATGAATGATAACTGTATAACTGTACCTTTAATGTGATGATCCCATTAAGACCGGGTTTGGAACCCTGGGGGACTCCGCCTCCGGCTCCGCCCCCCAGGGAACTGTATATAAGGTAATGTTCAGCGGGCAGCGTGCAGTGAGCACACTTCTCGGCAGCTGTCTGGTTCTCTACTAATTAAAGCCTTTGAATTATCAATCTTCTCTCTCGAGTCGTAATTGAGGGTATCTCAATTGGTTCCTGTTATTCAGTTTATCTAGGCCCCTCATAATTAACAGAACTCAGTTAGATCTTCCTTTCACTTCCTCTGTTCCAAAGAAAACAAATCACAGCCTATCATTTACGAACTTAAAACCACATTTCTCCATTCCTGACAACATCCTTGAGGCCTTCCAACCTTCACTCGATCACTCAACTACTCTGGCCTGTCTTTCTCATTCCTCCAAGTCACACATGACAAGCTATTTTTAAACATTGTGTGGAGTACAATGCATATCCTTATGATGATTGTATTTTCAGTTTGTCAGGACTGCTGTTGGTATAAAATGCTTTTGCGGGCTGAAAAACCGGTCAAAGAATCCTTTTCACTTGATTCCTCTACAATTAGATTTATATTTGATCCTCTGGTCAGTCTGTCAAACTGGCTTAAAAGCTTTCAAAATGCATGAGAGCTTTATTTTAATAAGACTGCACAGTTTCAGACTTGTTTATGTCGTTCATTGCACCTCTGGACTGTAGTTAAATGATGGTGTTGGCAGATCAATAATGCAGAAGATTAAGCTAATCTTGGAAATAATCAATATTTGTGCCTTTGTATGATGGTTTCAAAATTTCAATTCAGGTTTCAACAATCCAAAAATGTGGGTCTAGATTTTGTTCCTTGTTGAGGAGGCTAAGAGCCTAAAATGGCGGGATGGATGTGTGCGAATGTTTCTGACCAGAATTGTACACCTTGCCATTTTGCATATGGCCAAACAAGCGGCATCTGTAACCAGGCAGCAGCAGGCCTATACAAATAGGACTTGAGCCCAGGTGGTGTTAAATCGTCAACATTTTTTACTCTGAAGTAGCCATCATGATTACTGGCTGCATTTGGGGAAACTAGCTCCAGTGATTGCCCATAACAAAAGTGTTGAATAGCTTCCCTGATGTGGAACCAGGAGAAACATTTTTTACTTCCAAAAACCATCCCGCCCATTTGTCACCACTCTTAATATTCCCCCTCCTTCCTGGACCTGAACCTTTGAGTCCCAACACAAATCTTCTATCACTAATTTTCCACTTCCATGACGAGAACTTCGGACATGTTAATTTGCGGTTTTATGCTGTCTTCCTACCTCTGTTCCTGACTGACCCCTACTCATTCTTAGCTGAGGGCCATGGGATCCTAGCAATGCTTCAATTTTACTCTAATTCCTGCCAACTGCATTGCAGGGAATTCAGAAACCCAACATCAAGGGTGTCTCAGACGTCACCAAAAATGTTTGTTCCCCAATTTGTTTGGCCCTAGATTTAAAAAAAACTCCTGTTGATGACTGAGGTAACGTCTCAGTAGGTATTCAGGCCATTACAGAGCTGTTCCAGCTTCTGCAAGATTAGAGGAATCCAACCTGTACCGTGGAAATTACACTGTGACCAGCACCCTCAACGTGGCAGCATGGTAGCACAGTAGTTAGCACAGTTGCTTCACAGCTCCAGGGTCCCAGGTTCGATTTCCAGCTTGGGTCACTGTGCAGAGTCTACACGTTCTCCCAGTGTCTGGGTGGGTTTCCTCCTACAGTCCACAGATGTGCAGGTTAGGTGGATTGGCCATGCTAAATTGGCCATAGTGTCCAAAAAGGTTTGGTGGCGTTACTGAGTCACGGGGATAGGGTGGAGGCATAGGGCTTAAATAGGATGCTCTTGCCAAGGGCCGGTGCAGACTCGATGGGCCAAATGGTCTCCTTCTGCACTGTAAATTCTATGATTCTATGAATTGACCCTTGACTTTCTACCCTGAGGATCATCTGGATTAACAGTATCAGCTGTGCGCATGACTCGCCAACTTGACTGCATTATTGAATTTCCCAAAATATAGGGGCCAAAAGTGGCAGGCAATGGCCATCTCCAACAAGACAAAATCTTACTGTTATAACGTGCCTGAATTCTATTGGCTGGGGACGATTGGGTATCCCACAATTTATTTTAGTTTATTAACAGTATCAAAACACAGAAGACCGTACAGTGAGGACACCAAACACTTGGCACCCAGAACACGCTTATCACCTCACCCCCACGACCTACATCAGCGGAAAGGCACACCAGCCCAGCCCACTGGAATAGGCCACTCCAACACAGAGCACGGCAGAAGAGAGAGAGAAAAAGCGTGAGAACCAGCAGCACAGACCACCGGATAGGCCACAGCAACACGGGGCACAGCGGAGGAAAGACGAGAGACCCCACCCCTTCCCCAACACTGGCATTTCGCCAGCGGATCAGGCCATAGACGTAAGTTCACAGCAGACATACCCCAGACATTAAACAGAAAATAAAACAGCAATAATACAATAGCAAGCACACAAGGTCAAAAGCATTGAACAACAATATGCAGTAGTACAAACGGCACCAGCCAGTTACATGACCTCCAAACTTGAACCAGAAACATCCATTATCACACGAGAGCTGCCAACATCCGTCAAAGACGCGTCTTCACGACCTCCACCCTCTTCCTCCTGCAGTCGCAGCATCTGGCCACCTGCTCCACCAGCCCCTGGTCCAGACCACAGAAGTGGAAGAGGCAGGAACAACACATGGCTTCCATACATGGAACATTAACATTAAACAGTCAGCAATTTAAACAAAAGTACCACCATATGGTAAATCAGTCCTCCAAACCTCCAGCAAGTTGCGCAGTTGATTCGGGTCGCCAACCTTCCTCCCAAAGCACCGGCAGCAGGGCACCTGACATCCTCTCTCTCCTTCAGTCAGTCACAAGGTGAAACAGCCGCCACCCTTTCCTTGTCGTTCCTCCAAGTGGCAGCAGCAATCGCCCTCCAAGCACGCAAGCAGGGAGACAGGCAGTTTAAATCCAGCCTCAGGCTAAAGCCCAGGTCAGGCCTTCCATGCAGAATGTCCTGTAAGGGAGTAGTGTTTTAATTTATTAACAACACAACAGTGACATATCAAAAGCATTCACAGGATACAAAAATCTTCAGTATACACACACACACACAACCAACCCCTGTCCCCAATGGCAGCCCCACATCGGTAGAAGGGTGCTCCAATGAGCATCACAGACCACCGGGAAAGGACACACTAATGTAGGGCACTGCATGAGAGAGAGAGAGTGGGAAAACCCCTCCTCTCCCACAAATGTTCAATTCAAAACAACACTCCGTGAAACAGGTCACCGGCTACAACGCCTCCGCCCCCCTCCCCCCACAATGGTGGAAAGGCATCCCAAATGAGGAGCACAGACCACCGGAAAAGGACACACCGACCCCCCCCCCCCCCCCCCCCGGCAGCTCCAGATCGGTGGAAAGGCACCCAAACGAGCAGGGCAAACCACCGGAAGAGGGCAACCGATGCAGGATATGGCAGAAGAGAGAGGGATCTCCCTCCACAGAACTGTTATAACCTGCCCAACTGGCTGGGGATTATTGGCAAGCAGTGCAGTTTGACAACAGTTCTGTCTAGAAAGATAGCTTTCCCTCTTTCAATGGCTTAATCCTATACAGACTAGTAAGATTCATTATCCAGGTCAGAAATACTAAATCCTTCACACCTTAAGGTGGCAGTGGATGGTTGGGCATCGGTCACAGTGCAGGTACTCATGGTCTCCATGGCCCCAAAGTGTATAACTGCCAACATAATTTACAAGAACATCCTGAAATTAGTTAGGTGAAAGCTTCACTTTTTGATATATATTCTGCCTGCTCTCCTGGATTCCAGGAATGTGGGGCCTCAGCACTAAGCATCGCTGAGATAAAAATTATGGAAATGGCATCAGATGTCATATTCTTCTCATTTGAACAAATGGGCAGGCACATTGCACAAACCTGCCACTTTCTGTCAGGGAATTCTGGAAGTGGCAAAATAGGCACTGTTTAAACTGAGGAACTGATGCACCATCAATTACACACGAGGCAAGTTGTAGGAAACAAAGTAATGGTTTTAATACTCTAAGATGTAGCCTGTCTGCTGCTGAAGCCAGACTGGAGACAGGGCTACAGATCAGTCAACTATATACACAACACCCAGTGGGGCGGAGCCACAGAAGAACAATATATAACACAGTGAGTAACAATGGAACAAACAGTAACAGAGAATATATACAGCGCTGTAAGTAACAGTGGAACAACAGTGGAACTACAATAACAGTGATTCACCACATTAGCCGGGACCGGTCGAGGGTGATGGAGGCGAGCTGCGGAAGGTGGCTGGTCTGGTCGGTGGTAGCGGGTGTTGTTGAAGATGGCGGCCATGATGGCGGCCCCCACGGGTCGCACGTGGCGGGTCACGTAGAAGATGGCAGCCCCCGCTAGTCGAACGTGGAGGGTCGCGTCGGAGATGGTGAACAAGATGGCGGACTCCATGGGTCGCACGAGGCGGATGACGTGTTAGAAGGGGGCGGTCCCGACAGGCAAGATACCATGCGGTGGGATTTGGACATTTTAGCCTGACAGACTTTTGCAAAGTGGCCCTTCTTACCGCACTCGCTGCAGGTCGCGTTCCGAGC
The DNA here is from genome assembly GCF_047496885.1 of Scyliorhinus torazame. Lineage (NCBI taxonomy): Eukaryota > Metazoa > Chordata > Chondrichthyes > Carcharhiniformes > Scyliorhinidae > Scyliorhinus > Scyliorhinus torazame. The sequence goes on from NC_092710.1 coordinate 204,013,074, forward strand.
TGGGCAGCATTGTCTGGAGTGCTGACCCTGGCTGCAGAAGTAGCAGGATGGTCCCCCGGAGTTGGCGGGCTGCCTCAAGGCACAGGCTTGTGATACCCCCGGATCGGGTGATGGCTGCGTCCAGGACGCCCACGAGGATGCCGCGTGGTCGGGCGTGAAGGCATCCATATTCTGGAAGGCCACTTCCAGGGAGTTCGTGAGCCGCACCGTGTCGTTTAGGTCGAGGGTACCCCCTTCGAGCAGGCACTGACGGATGTAGGCAGACCTAACGCCGGCCACATAGGCGTCCCGGATCAGGAGCTCGGTATGTTGAACAGCTGTTACTGCCTTGCAGCTACAATTCTGGGCGAGTACTCGCAGGTCACGCAGGAACGCAGCCAAAGATTCTCCTGGGCACTGACGCCTCATGGCGAGGAGGTGCCGGGCGTACACCTCGTTTACCGCCCTCACGTACTGCCCTTTGAGTGTAATCGCCTCGTCGTACGTGGCCTCGTCTCTGATGAGGGTAAATATTCGAAGGCTCACCCGGGCGTTGAAGACCCGAAGCTTGTGCTCCCCTGAAATGGTGTCAGTGGAAGAGTCGAGGTAGGCCTCGAAACAGCTTAGCTAATACTGGAAGATCGCGGTGGCATCGGCTGTCTCTGTGTCCAGGTCTAATCACTCAGGCTTGAGTGACTTATCCATCGTACTATCTTGTATTAAATTGATGCACCATCAATTAAACACGAGACAAGTTATAGGAAACAAAGTAATGGTTTTAATACTCTAAGATGTAGCCTGTCTGCTGCTAAACCCAGACTGGAGACAGTCAACTATATACAGCACCCAGTGGGGCGGAGCCACGGAAGAACAACAATATATAACACAGTGAGTAACAATGGAACAAACAGTAACAGAGAATATATACAGCGCTGTAAGTAACAGTGGAACAACAGTGAAACGACAATAACTGTGGTTCACCACAGGAACCACTGACACTTCAGTGGCAGCTTCAGTCTGGTGAGTCTCCAGTTTTATATTTTGAACCTTACTGAAGGTTTTTATTAAAAGCCTAACTACCCAAAGATATCTAAGATAAAGGCTGAATTTTCCATTCATTTATACCTTCATTATGTTTTTATTTTGAATTAATTGATTTACGTAAAATGGCTGCAATAATCCCCTTTTCTTGTCTTTACTGATTTAGCAAAGGGAGTGTAATTATTATCCATGAAGTCACCACAACGAGGCCGTTAACTAACGAGGAAATCAACAGCCAAATCCAAAATCTCTCTCCAAAGTACACAGCTGAATTGTTACCGGGTAAGTAATCTTTGGAAAATAAAATAATTTTTCTGGAGAGCATTTAAAGTTAGAAATGTGTAGAAATTGAATACTTATCACGTAACTAAATAGGGGGCTGGATTCTCTGCATCCCGTCGCCGAAATCGCATCTGGTGCCAGGGCTGAGAAACCATTTTCGCGCACGGAATCGGGACTGGTGCCGGTTCCTCGATTCTCCGGCCCCCGAATAGCGGCGTACTTCCCGGGACGTACGCCACGCCGCGTATCACCCACCTGTGGCCATTGCCAGAGTCCCGCCCCGGTATTCTCCGCCCCCGACTGGCCGAAGTCCCGTTGGCATGGATCTAATGTGGTCCTGCCATTCGGGACACTCTCGTGGCAGATGCGGACTCAGTCCGCGGCCGCCATGGTCGGGGGTGGGCCGATCGGAGGGCATGGGGGGGCCTCATACGGGACCGAGCTATTTTTGCCGGCAGTCCGGTCGGGCGTGCGACTGATCGGGGGCACTATTTAGGAGGTCCAGCTCCGAGGTCTGAGTCCACCATGGAGCATGACATGGCCGCTGGAGGCCGCCATCGTGCACATGAGCAGCCGTTGACCTGGAAGTGCAGGGACCCGTATCTGCAGCTAAAGCAGCTAGATTCATGGCGGGTCCCTGCTAGCCCCCTGCCGGACTATGAATATGCAGCCTTTTCACGCCAGGCCACATTTTGTACAACGGCACTCGGATCATAGTCCCTGAAACGGAGAATCCAGCCCAGGGTGTCTATAATAAAAAACAGAAAATGTTGGAAATACTCAGCAGGTCTGGCAGTATCTATAGAGAGAGCAGGTCTGGCAGTATCTATAGAGAGAGAGAGAGTTTTGAGTTTGTATGAGTTCTTCACAGCCGAAGAGGGGGGAAATGTGATGGATTTTATTCTGTTGAAGAGAGGGGTGGAGCAAAATATGAGATCAGAAATACAAAGGAGCTCAGGAGAGATTTGGCAAAGCCACAAGACAAAGAGAGTGGTTATGATAGTGTTAAAGACTAAGGCTGGTGTTTATACTGACATAAAGGTCAGGTGGAAGAATAAGTGTTCACACTTTCTGGAAGCAACTCAAGTGAACATGTTACAGACTGGCCTCGGTGGGGGGGGGGGGGGGGCGGGGGGGGGGGGGAAAGAGAGTTGGGAGAGCAGAGTTCATCATCTGAAGTTGCTGAACTCAATGTTAAATCCAAAAAGCTTTAAAGTATCCAGTCTGAATATTGTAGCAGGCTGAGGGCAGAAATCTGTGTAGGAGAATAAAATGGCGAATTGAAATGGAAAGCAAAGGATGGGCAGGGTCATGTTTGCGGATTGAATGATCGTGTTCGGGAAAGCAGTCGCGCAGTCTGCATTTCATCTCCCTAGCATGCAGGAGACCGCATTGGGAACAGTGAATATAGTGGACCAAATTCAAAGAAGTGCAAATGATTCACTTCTTCACCTCAAAAGAGTCATTGTGCCCTGGGCAATGAGGAGAGAGTGGATAATGGGGAAGGTGCTATAACTCCGGCGATTCTTTGGGAAGGAGCCATGATAAGGGGATGCGATATTGGGGGTGATAGAAGGACCAGTGTATCAAATAGTGAATGGTCCCTACAGAAAGCTGCCAGGGGAGGTGGTGAGGAGAAATTATGTTTGGTGGCATCATGCTGGAATTGATGGAAATGGTGGACGATGACCCTTTGAATATGAAGGCTGATGAACTGAACAATGAGGAATGAGGAACCATATCATAGTTCTGGGGACGAGAGAAGGGGGTCGTCGGGAGGGGTGGCATTTGGGGGCAGATGTGTAGGTCATGGCCGGGATTCTCTGACCCCGTGCCGGGTTGGAGAATCAGCGGAGGGGCGCCCTGCCGGTCGAGGGCCAAGTGCCCGCCGAGTTCGGCCGTGTCCCGCAGTCGTGGGTTACGTATGGTCCCACACGGCAGGACCTCGGAGTTCTGTATGCAGGGGCCGTCTTAGTGGGGGGGCGGGGGGATTCGACCCCGGAGGGGCCGCTCACGGTGGCCTGTCCCGCGAATTGGGCCTACGGATTGGCGGGCGTGTTGGTACCATGGGGGCCTATGTTCCTCCGCACCAGGCCCCTGTCGGGCACCGCCATATTGCCCGGGGGCCGGCGCGGAGAAGGCAACCCACTCGCATGCACGGAATCACGTCGGCCGTGGCACACATATGCAAACTCGTGCCGGCTGTGGCGCACCGGCATTTGGGCGCTGGAGCTGCGGAGACCACTCCGGCACCATACTAGCCCCTCGGAAAGGGGTGGATAGCTGCCAGGTGAGGCCCGTTGATGCCGGAGTGGCTCACGCCACTTTTCACTCCGGCATCAGAACTTGGCCGCAGGATTGGAGATTCCCGGCCCATGTGTTGGGCACGATGCTTTTATAAATTCAAGGGATGTGGGTGTCACTGGGTAGGACAGCATTTATTGACCCTCCCTTATTGCCCTTGAGAAGTTGGTGGTAAGCTGCTTTCTTGAACTGCTGCACTCTGTGGTGTAGGTACACCCAGTGCTGATCAGGAGGGAGTTCCAGGATTTTGATCCACTGACAGTGACAATGGAGATATATTTCCAACTTAAGATGGTGAGTGGCTTTGAGGGTAACTTGCAGATGGTGGTGCTCCCATGTATCTGCTGCCCTTGTGTTTTGAAATGATAGATTTTGAAAGTGCTGTTTAATGAGCCTTGGTAAATTCCTGCGCTACATTTTGTAGATGGTGAGCATTGCTGCCACTGTGCGTCAGTGATGGAGAGAGTGAATGTTTGTAGATGGGGTACAAATCAACGGACGGGTGGTATCAAACTTCATGGGTGTTGTTGAAGCTGCACTCATCCAGGCAAGTGGAGAGTATTCCATCAGACTCCTGACTTGTATCTTGTAGATTGGTAGACAGGCTTTAGGAGTCTTTAAGCATTAGGAAAGGAGTTACTTGCCACTGGATTCCGAACATCTGACCTACACTTGTATAACCATAGTATTCATATGACTCGTCCAGTTCAGTTTCTGGTCAATGATAACCCCTAGGATGTTGATAGCGGGGAATTTAGCACTGGTGATGCTATTCAATGTCAAGGGAAGATGGATAGATTCTTTCTGTTGGAAGTGATCATTGCCTGGCGCTTGTGTGGCATGAGATGTTACTAGTCAATTGTCTGACCAACATTATCCAGGTCTTGCTGCATTTGGGCATTGACTGTTCCAGCATCTAAGGAGTCATGAATGGTGCTTATCATAGAATTTACAGTGCAGAAGGAGGCCATTCGGCCCATCGAGTCTGCACCGGCTCTTGGAAAGAGCACCCTACCCAAAGTCAACACCTCCACCCTATCCCCATAACCCAGTAACCCCACCCAACACGAAGGGCAATTTTGGACACTAAGGGCAATTTATCATGGCCAATCCACCTAACCTGCACATCTTTGGACTGTGGGAGGAAACCGGAGCACCCGGAGGAAACCCACGCACACACGGGGAGGACGTACAGACTCCGCACAGACAGTGCCCCAAGCCGGAATCGAACCTGGGACCCTGGAGCTGTGAAGCAATTGTGCTATCCCTAAGGCTACCGTGCTGTCCCTCTGAAGAGTCCCCATCTAGCATCCTCTCCGCCACCGCAATACTGTTCTTGACTAGCAGCGCCACACCTCTTTTGCCTCCTTCTCTGAGCTTACTAAAACACCTAAACCCGGAACCTGCAACATCCATTCCTGTCCCTGCTCTATCCATGTCTCCGAAATGGCCACAACATCGAAGTCCCAGGTACCAACCCCATGCTGCCCGTGCTGAACATTATGTGATTTTCAGTGAACAATCCCAGTTTCTGACCTTCTGATGGAAGCATTAATAAAGTAGTTGAAGACGGTTGGGCCTCGGTCACTACCAGGATGAGCTCCTGCAGTGACATCCGGGAGCTGTAACAACTGTTATGTGCTTGTTATGACTCCAAGAGAGTTTTCCACCTGATGCCACATTCAGTCACATGAGGTCTTGATGCCACGGGCAGTCACGCTCACCTCACCTCTGGAGCTCGGCTCATTTTTAAAAAAATATATTTTTAGTCAAGGCATTTCACAAATATACAGGGAATATCGAAGAACAACACATCAATGCAATAAACAACCATAACTCTCCAACCCTCCTGAAATCAACACCCAACCCATGACCCGCCTTCCCATTTTAACCCCCTAATCCCCCCCACAAAAAAAGTGCCCCTCCCCCTTGCTGACCTCTCAATTCTCCTTGAATAGATCAGTGAATGGTTTCCACCTCCGAGCGAACCCCTCTATCGACCCACGCAGAGCGAACTTAATCTTCTCCAACCTTCTCCAACCTCAGGAACTCTGCCAGGTCGCTCACCCCACCCATTACTTTTGATGGCTCCGAGTTCCACCAACTCAACAAAATCCATCTCCGAGCTATCAGGCAGGCAAGGGCTAGCGCATCGGCCTCTCTCCCCACTGGACTCCCGAGACTTCCAACACACCAATTTCGCCACCTCTGGACTCGAAGCCACCCCACAACCACCACCTCGGACCATCATGTCCGAGAAACCTTGCCAGAACTCCCTCAGTCTTGGACATGCCCAGAACATGTGGACATGATTCGCTGGCCTCCCCCACCATGCACCGCCCACACCTATCCTCCACCCCTGCAAAGAAAATGTTCATCCTCGCCAAAATCATGTAAGCCCCATGCAGTAATTTAAACTGGATGAGGTTTAACCTCGCACACAAGAAGGACGCGTTCACCCTCCGCCCACATCCCGGCCCCCAACTCCCCTCCCAACCCCTCCTCCCACTTGCGCTTAATATCTTCCACCGGAGCACCTTCACTCTCCATCAGTTCCTTATCAATATCCGACACCTTCCCTATCCCTATTTTGTCCTTCGATAACAGCTTGTCTTGCTTGCCATCTTTCCGGGGATTCTGCAAAGGCTTTGCGTCCTGATAATATTCTGGTTGTTAAGTAATGGGTTAAGAGACATTGCAATTAGTTGTCTCATTTATGTTAAGTATCCATTAATTGACACTGATAAGTAAAGGGGCTTCAGGTGGCCTCTGTCAGGTGGTGTGTTGTTAAGAGTTTTGTGCAGAGGCTGTGGAAGTGAAATAAAGGGTGTTTGGTGAAAAGGGACAAGAACTTTAGACTCTTCATATCACAGAAACTAAAATGGCTAACAATTGGTAGCAGACGATGGTTGCTGTGTAAATGTGAAGGGTTGAAAGATACAACTTTTCCAGATCAAACCAAGGAGTGAGTGAGAAAAGAAAAAAAAAAAGGACTATATGGCTGAACCGGGGATGAAGATGGCTGGATATGACTATCCTCCCATATTTTCTGAAAGGGAATCCTACGACCAATGGAGAAGTGCAGTAGTTATGTGGACTAAGGTAACTGCTTTGGGAAACAGAAAACAAGGTATGGCATTGGCTCTTTCTCTACCATATGGCAGTAAAATCTGAAACAAAGTGCTTTCTGAGCTGGAATTGGAAGAGTTAGACTCAGAAGAAGGCCTGGAGACATTATTACATTATATGGATAAGATTTATAAGAAAGATGGCTTGTTAAGTGCATATGAAGCATTGTCGGATTTTGATAAGTTCCGGAAAATGGAGGATATCTCCATGGAAGACTATATAGTGGAATTTGGCAGACTATATAAAAGGCTGCAGAAACACAATCTGGAATTTCCACAGTCTTTGTTGGCCTTTAAATTACTTGACTGTGCTAGAGTGAGCAACATGGATAGGCTCCTGGTTTTGACACAAGTTCAGTTTACTGATAAGGATACCTTATTCGAACAGATGACAAAAGCTTTACAAACGTTTCTGGGGAAACATTCAATTCCGATGGCTCTGATGACCCAAATAGGTCAGCCTGCAATAAGGCAGAATATGGAAGATACAGAAATCGTATGGCTACGAACAGGGCTCAAGACTATAGACTGAGACCGAGACAAGGAAATTATGAAGACAGAAACCCTGTAGAACCTACAATAGGAAGATGAACCCCAGAAATGCACGGGGCATGATAAATCAATGTTTTCGATGCGACTCTCAACACCATTATGCTTTCAACTGTCCAACTCGTTATGATAGAGTGTTTGAAGCGACACATGACACGGAAGAGTCAGAAGAGGAAAAAGATAGTGACCCGAAAGAAGGCATTGTCCTATTGACAAGCAGTTTTACGCTGGTAATGAGGGTGTTGGTTGCAGAATCCTTCAACTGTGCTGTATTGGACAGTGGCTGCACATCTACTGTGTGTGGAATTGACTGGTTAAAATGTTACCTGGACTCCTTGAATGCTGAAAATCATAACAAGTTTAAGGAATTTGAAAGTTCCACAAGTTTCAGGTTTGGGGATGATAATACTCTGAAATCGCTGAAAAGAGTGGTGATCCCTTGCAATATTGCCGGAGTGAATCATTTCATTAGCACGGATGTTGTATCAAGTGAGATACCTTTGCTTCTGAGCAGACCATCGATGAAGAAAGCACACATGAAACTGGATATGGAACAGGATAAGGCAACAGTTTTTGGAAAGACTGTGGACTTACAATTTACAGTCGGGACACTATTGTATTCCATTACTGACAAATAATTTTTCAAGTAGAGTGGTTAAAGATGTGTTAATGGCAGTTGAAAATGGGACTTTAGCTGATAAAAAGCTTGTGGTATTAAAACTGCATAGGCAATTTGCACATCCGTCTCCTCGGAGGCTGAAAAATTTATTAAAAGATGCATGGGTAAGGGATGACGACTATACTAAAGGGGGAGGCCAGCGAATCATGTCCACATGTTGTGAAGTTTGTAGGAAGTACAGAAGGACACCAGCATGACCGATAGTAACCCTACCTTTGGCCAGGGATTTTAACGACATTGTGGCCATGGACCTTAAGATCTGGGATAAAGCAAATAATATATTTTTTTGCATTTTGTAGATTTAGCAGCCAGATTTAGTCAATCAACGATTGTACGAAGTAAAGAAAAGAGAGTAATTCTGGATCAAATCGTGGAAAAATGGATAGGGACAGGAATGGGTCCACCGGCAAAATTCCTTACGGACAATGGGCAAGAATTTGCTAATGATGAGTTTAGGGATGTGTGTGAAAACATGAATATCAGAGTTATGAATACGGCTGCAGAAAGTCTATTTAGTAATGGTGTCTATGAAAGAAATCATGCTGTCATCGATGACATGCTTTGGAAAATTTTGGCAGATCGACCAAATTGCAGGCTAAATTCAGCTTTAGCATGGGCAGTACATGCAAAGAATTTATTGCAGATGGTTGGGGGCTATAGTCCTTATCAATTAGTGTTTGGTAGAAATCCTAAAATTCCGTCCATTTTGGATGGCCAGTCTCCAGCTTGGGAGGAGACTACAATTAGCTCTGGTTTTGCTGAACATTTAAATGCATTACATAGCAGTAGAAAAGCTTTTTTGGAAGCAGAAGTCTCTGAAAGAATTTGCAGAGCTTTAAGACATAACGTACGGCCATCAGGTGCCATTTTTTCAGCAAGGAGGCATAGTATGCTATAAGAGAGACAATTCTAATGAATGGAAAGGCCCAGGGAAGATCATAGGCATAGATGGCAAAACAATTATTTTGCAACATGGTAATCAAACTGTTACGGTACATTCATCAAGGATAATGGGTACAGATGACAAATTTTCAAATTTAGACAGACATGACAAGGAACCAGAGTCATCTGGTATGCATGTATTACAGAACTATGAGGACCAATTAACTGATATAGACAGGGTTTCTGTGGAGGAACACAACACTTCTGGTGAATTAGAACAGGCCATTTTTCCGAAAGGGCAACTGCCAAAAGTTGGTACAAAAGTGACATACTTGCCTGAAGGGTCTAGTCAATGGAAGGATGCAACTCTTATTAATAGAGCAGGGAAGGCCACTGGAAAGTATAAACATTGGTTGAATGTACAGCATTCAGGGGAAGGAGTCAAGACAATGGATTAGGAAAACAAAGTTCAAAAATGGAGGGCACAGAAACGCAGTGCCAGTTCAGATAGTACATCGGATAGTGAACAGGTCCGCAGGAAAAGGTCGAGAACTATTGAAAGGACATCCCACAGCAGAAGGGTAAGATCAAGCAGTAGCCGTGCAGAACGAGATACCAGGCAGGAGAGGGGATATAGTTTGTCAAGATCTCGGAACATGAGTAAGACTACGAATACTAATAGGAGTAGAAGCCCACATGCACGTGAGATATTGGTGGCTTCAAATAAATTAGATGAAAAAGTTATTAAAGAAGCTATACAGCAAGAATTGCATAGTTGGAGTGAATTTGGGGTATACACGGAAGTACCGGATAGGGGACAAAGAGCTCTAGCAACCAGATGGATTTGCACGGCAAAGGTTCTTCCGGATGGAACTTATAAGGCAAAGGCCAGGCTTGTGGCAAGGGGATTTGAAGAAAACTTAGAAGATCAGGATTTAAGGGTAGATTCACCTACAGCAGGAAAGGTTATTTTAAAGATCTTCTTGGCTCTATTAGCCACAAAGGAATGGGAATGCAAATCTATAGATATAAAAGCTGCCTTTTTACAGGGGCATCAGTTCCAGAGAGCCATTTTTCTCCGTCCTCCCAAAGAAGCAGCTAACACAGAAGGGGTACTCTGGAAGTTGAACAAATGTGTAAATGGATTAAATGATGCATCTAGAGTCTGGTATTTTTCGGTAAGGTCAGTTTTGTTAAAGTTAGGCTGTTGCCAGTTGAAAGCAGATCTGGCAATGTTTTACTGGCACTATAAAGGAAATCTTTCTGGCATTTCTATGATGCATGTCGATGATTTTTTGTGGGGTGGGACTAGTGATTTTGAAGCTATTGTAATCTCTGGTTTGAGGAAAGAATTCAGGGTTGGAAGTCAGGCTTCCGGTGCATTTAAATATATTGGATTGGAAATTGGACAGACTAAGTTAGGGGCAACTTTACGTCAGCAATCTTATTTGGAAAGCATCACCCCAATAGCAATTAGTCGTGGCCGAGTTTCACAAAAAAACGCAATGGTTTCAAAGGTAGAAAAAGAGCAACTGCGAAGTTTAATTGGGCAACTGAACTGGTTAGGTAGACAGACTAGACCGGACGTGAGTTTTGGTGTCTTAGAGTTGAGTACAAAAATGAATGATCCCAAAGTGGAAGACATAATAAGTGCAAATCAAGCATTGGCCAAACTAAGAATGCAGGAGTGTGTTTTGAAGTTCCCGGTTTTAGGTGACCTTAAGCACTTGAAACTCATAGTTTATAGTGATGCGTCCTACGCAAATTTATGTGATGGGGTTTCAAGCGCAGGAGGTTTTATAATTTCCCTTTTGGGGAACAATGGTAAATGTTGCCTGCTTGTGTGGGAAACAAAGAAAATAAGGAGTGGTAAAAAGCACTTTGGCTACTGAGACGTTAAGCCTTGTAGAGGCTTAATACAAGTATGATATTGACAGAAATTATGGGATTAGGGGATTTGGGTAATATACCTATTGACTGTCACATTGACAATAAATCCCTGTGGGAAAACATGCACTCTACAAAAAGTGTCAATGAAAAGAGGTTATGGATAGACATTACAAGTTTGAAGCAGATGTTGGACAGAGGGGAAACAACAAAAATTAAATGGGTCGACAGGAGCTATCAACTGTTTTACGAAAAGAGGGGCGAGTTCACAGAAACTTTTGGATATTGTAAATGAAGGGCGCTTGTTTCTGTGACTGTTTTTTTTCTTTCTCGTCCAAAAAAAAAGGGGAGAAATCATGTGTGTTTTTGAGTTTCTTGAAATTTTGTTTTCACCTAATTATTTTTTGTCTCCAAGGAAGGGGAAACTGTTAAGTAATGGGTTAAGAGACATTGCAATTAGTTGTCTCATTTATGTTAAGTATCCATTAATTGACACTGATATGTAAAGGGGCTTCAGGTGGCCTCTGTCAGGTGGTATGTTGTTAAGAGTTTTGTGCAGAGGCTGTGGAAGTGAAATAAAGGGTGTTTGGTGAAAAGGGACAAGAACTTTAGACTCTTCATATCACAGCAACTAAAACGGCTAACACTGGCAATAGTACTGAAGACTTGTGCTCCAGAACTTGCCGCACCCGGAGCAAAGTTGTTCCAGTATAGCTGCAACACTGGCATTTATCCAGCAATGTGGAAAATTGTCCAGGTGTGTCCTGTACACAAGACAGAGGACAAATACAACCCAGCTAATTACCGCCCTATCAGTCTACTCTCCAGCATCAGCAGAGTGATGGAAGGATTCATCAACAGTGCAATCAAGCGGCACTTACTTGGCAATAACCTGCTCACGGACACTCCTTTTGGGTTCCCGCCAGGATCACTCAATTCCTGACCTTATAGCCTTAGTTCAAACATGGACAAAGAGCTGAATGCCAGAGGTGAGGCGAGAGTGACTGCCCTTGACATCAAGGCAGCATTCCCGTACCAGCCTCCCCGAACAGGCGCCAGAATGTGGCGACTAGGGGCTTTTCACAGTAACTTTGTTTGAAGCCTACTTGTGACAATAAGCGATTTTCATTTCATTTCATTTTTTCATTTGAGTATGGCATCAAGGAGCCCTGACTAAACTGGAGTCAATGGGAATCAGGGGGAAATTCTCCGCTGGTTGGAGTCATATCTGGCACAAAGGAAGATGGTTGTGGAGGTCAATCATCTCCGCTCCAATTCATCACTGTAGGAGTTCCTCAGAGTAGTGTCCTTGGCCCAGCCATAGTCAGCTGCTTCATCAATGATCTGCCTTCCATCATGTGGTCAGAAGTGGAGATGTTTGCTTTGACTGCACAATGTTCAGCACCATTCACAACTCCTCAGACACTGAAGCAGTCTGTGTCCAAATCCAGCAAGACCTGGATAATATCCAGGCTTGGGCTTACAATCAGCAAGTCACATTCGCGCCACACAAGTGCCAGACAATGAACATCTCCTACAAGAGAGGATCTAACCATCGCCCCTTGACATTCAATGGCATTACCATCGCGGAGTCCCCCACAATCAACGACCTAGGGGTTACCATTGATCAGAAACTGAACTGGACTAGGCGCATTAACTCTGTGGCTTCCAGGGCAGGTCAAAGGCTAGGAATCCTACAGTGAGTAACTCACCTCCTGACGCCCCAAAGCCTGTCCACCATCTGCAAGGCACAAGTCAGCAGTGTAATGGAATACTCTCCACTTGCCAGGATGAGTGCAGCTCCAACAATACTCAAGAAGCTCGACACCATCCAAGTCAAAGCAGCCTGCTTGATTGCTCCCCCTTCCACAAACATTCAAACCCTCCACCACCGACGAACAGTGGCAGCCATGTGTACTATCTGAAAGATGCACTGCAGTAACTCAACAAGGTTCCGTCGACAGCTCCTTCCAAACTCACAGTCACTACCATCTAGAAGGACAAGAGCAGTATATACTTGGGACACCCACCACCTGGAGGTTCCCCTCCAAGTCACTCACCACCCTGACTTGGAAATATATCGCCGCTCCTTCACTGTCACTGGAACAAAATCCTGGAACTCCCTCCCTAACAGCATGCTGGGTGTACCTAAACCTGTAGGGCTGCAGCAGTTCAAGAAGGCAACTCGCCACCACCTTCTGAAGGGCAACTAGGGATGGGCAATAAATGTTGGCCTAACCAGCAATGCCAACATCCCGTAAATGAAATTTTAAAAATACCTCTCTCCTTACAAAATCCCAAACCTGCAAGTACCTAAAACCATTCCCCTTGGGCAACTCATACAATTCCTCCAACTCCTCCAGCCCTGCTAATTTGCCCCCTCTAAACAATCCCCACCTACCTCCACCCCTGGAAGCTTGCTTCCTGCCCCGCCAGCACAAACCTATGTTTGTTACAGATTGACGCCCACAATAACGGACTCTCCATCCGAAAGTAGTGCCTACACTGCCTCCACATCCTAACACCGACACCACCACTGGGCTCACGGAGTACCTCGCCGATGAGAATGGCAAAGGTGCCAACAATAAAGAACAGAGCCCTCAATCTTTCTCTTCTCCATGACACCACCTCCACTCGCTTCCAGACACCTCCCCTTCACAGCCCATTTCCTCACCATTACAATATTTGCTGTCCCCCTCGCCCCCGTTCCAGAAATGTCCGTCATACTCGCAAGGCCTTCACCGCCCAAGCAAACACTGGGATCAGCCCATTGACATTTCTAAAAAAGACAGGAGAAAGATAGGGAGGTTCTGAAATATGAATAGAAACATAGGCAGCTCTGTCATTTTCATTGTCTGCACCCACCCAGCCAGTGACAGCGGCAAAACATCCCACCTTGTAAAATCTACCTTCATCCCCTCCAGTAATTGAGCCAAGCTTAACCTATGAAGCTGGGTCCAGCTCCATGCCGCTTGAATCCCTAAGTACCTGAAGCCCGTCTACACCATCCTAAACAACTCCGCAAACCTCGTTTCCTGTGCTCTGGCATTGATCGGGAATATTATGGTCCACTTGCAAGTCGCCAATCCCCAAATAACCCAAACCTCTCTCTAGTGCCCCTAAATTGGCCTCCCGCCCTCCCCATTCACCTGAAATACTAAAACACCTTGCTCTTCCCAACATTCAGCTTATACCCTTAGAAGGCCCCAAACCTCTCTAGTAGGCCCATGATCCTGTTCATATTCACCAGTGGGTCCAACACAAACAACAACAGGTCATCTTTCCACTCAGCAGACCTCCAGCGGGAAACCCTCGGCAATGGTTCAATCGTCAAAGGGAATAACGTGACGACAGTGGATACCCCTACCTCATCCACCTGTGAAACCCAAAGCCAGGTAAACTCATCTCATTAGTACGCACGCTTGCCTCCAGAGATGCATACAAAATATGCATCCATGCCACAAACTTCGGCCCAAACCCAACCTTCCCAAAATTTCAAATAAGTACCTCTGCTCCACCCAGTCAAAGGCCTTCTCTGCATCCATAGATAATGTGGTGATCCTTGTGAGGGGTTTCCAGGATGGAAGGCATAGTGATCACAAAGACACTCCAAGCTCTTTTGAAGAACTAAACTAATTTTATGAACACTACTAAATTTGAGTTTGACGCTTATTCTAAATAGCAAACATACATGTAAGAATTAAACTACACACATTAACACCATCTCTATCTACTAACTATAAATTATTATATCTTAACTAGCACTGCAATACACTACGAATCTGGTCTTCTTCAGCTGTCATCTAATATCCTCCCCAAAGAGCCAGTGCAATTTATAGTCCTGTCCTTTAGCTCCCTCTAGTGGCTAGGCTTAACATAACATTAACTATTCACATGCTGTGCATTTGTATAATGTCACATCCCCCTTTGAGAAAAAATGTTCCATTTTATTTTCTGTTTTTCATATAAGGTTGAATGGTATACATTTTCTTGTTTAAAGTATCATACAGCATGTCAACAATGATAGAACTAATGTTAGATTTGCAGATTTAATCTACTTGGTGGTTTCCCATGTCTTGTACACCTTCTTAATGTTACAACATTTTTATTTGAATTGTCTGGTACATTTGACAATATAGCTTTTGGAAAGTAATTTTCAGGAAATAAGAGTTGTTGCTGATTCCGTGAATGTAACAGGTTTTTAAAGTTTCAATAGATCACTTCTGTTTCTACGAAAAATCTTTCCAGATTCTGTTCTGATCACGTATGATCTTGGTGTGAGATCATTGAGTACTTTTGCAATGTCCATCCATCCACCTTCAGGATTACGAATGTGTACAATATCACCATCACTTGAGTGGAGATAGTGGTTTGGAGTTTTTATCGTAATATTTCTTTTGCTTGTTCTTAAATTGCTGCATTTTTGATGCACGACTTGTTCATCTTTGTTTGGAACAATTTAAGTTGGTAATGTAGTACAAAATTTTTGTCCCATCAATAGTTGTGCTGAAGAAAACCCCTATGACAATGGTATAGCCCTGTATGTTAAAAGTGCCAAATCAAAGCCCTTCTTGTCATCCATAGCTTTCTTGAAGAGCTACTTCAAAATTCCCACCCCTTCTTCAGCTTTCCCATTTGCCTGCATGTATAGTGGGCTAGAAGTTACATGTGTGAAGTTATATTCGTTGGCAAATTGTAACCACTCCAGGCTGCTAAAACACGGTCCGTTGTCTGTGACAACAGTAACTGGTATGCCATGTCTGACAAATACATTTTTTGTTGCCCTGACAACTGAATGCGTTGTTGAGTCGGATAACTTGATTATCTGTGGAAAATCTGAGTAATAGTCAATGGTTATCAAATAATCACAGCCTTGAAAATAAAATATATTCATGGCGACTTTTGTCCATGGTTGAGTAACTGGTTCGCTTTCCACCAGGTTTGCTTGCATTGTGCCGGTTGGTGCATTTGGCATACCCAACAGTGTTGTATGTAGTTGTCTATATCCTTGTTGATTCCCGTCCATTACACCAATTGCTGTGCTCTTCTACATTTCTCAATGCCTTGATGTCCTTCGTGGATTTGTGGGAGAATGTCTTGTCGAAGACATGATGGAATTACAATGCTGTCCCCTTTCAATAGAAAGTCGTCTATGATTGTCAGGTTTTCTCTGATGTTGCAAAAGTTTGCACATTTCCCTTTAGGCCAGTCAGTACGTAGGTATTGTATCATTTGCTGAAGTGTTGTATCTTGTAGAGTTTCTGCCTTGATTATTTGTAGTTCAGCATCTGTGACAGGTAGCATTGTTGTGATGAAGTCGGCTTGTACTTCAATACGGAGTACAACATCAACAGCTTTTGTTATCCTAGTGCATTGTGGCTCTGGATAACGTATCCGCAAGTACTAATTCTTTTTCTGGTGTATATATTAATTCAAGGTCATAACGATGCAGCTTCAGCATCATGCGTTGAAGTCTAGGCAACATGTCATTTAAATCTTTCTTGATTATATTCACCAACGGATGGTGATCTGTCTCAACGAGGAAGTGGTGCAGTCCATCGACATAGTAGTGAAATTTAGTGATGCCCGTCAAGAGACCAAGGCACTCCTTTTCAATTTAAGTATTCCTTTGCTCAGTTTGCATCATGGAATGAGATGCATATGCAACAGGCTTCCATGTATCGTCGTCTGCTTTTTGTAGTAGAACTGTGCCAATACCATATTGACTTGCATCTGTTGATATTTTGGTTACTTGTGTTGAGTCGTAGAATGCTAGAACTGGTGCAGTGATCAAAGATGATTTCAAAGTCCAGATGAATGCAACATTTTTCTTTATCAGGTTTCTTAATGCAGTTGTCCTACTTGATAAATTCAGAATTAATTTCTCCGTAGGGTTAACAACCCCAAGCATTCTCGATATGGCTTTCTTGCCCTTTGGTATTTGCATTTGACCAACAGCTTCGACTTTTGATTGGTCGGGTTGCACTCCATCTAATGAGATGACATCGCCCCAAAATTTTAGTTTCTGAATACCAAACTGCCATTTGTCCTTATTTAGTTTAAGTCCATAGGAGTCAATTCTGTTGAAAACTTTAAGTAGTCTCTTACAGTGTTCTTCCTGTGTGTTGGACCATATGATGACATTGCCCACATACACGCGTACATCTGGAATCCCTTCAGTGATTGTTTCCATGGCACGGTGAGATATTTCAGAATCTGAAATGATGCCGAAGGACAGTCAATTAAAACAATATTGACCATACGGTTTGTTGAAAGTGCAGAGTCGTTTACTCTTCTCATTCAGACATAGTTGCCAAAATCCCTTAGTCAAGCTTGGTAAAGAACTTGGCATGCGTCATTTCCGCTGTAATTTCTTCCCATTTTGGAATCTGATAATGTTCTCTTTTGATATTATCATTTAAGTCCTTGGGCCTATACAGATTCTCAGATCGTCATTTGGTTTTTTAACACAAACCATTGAGCTTACCCAGTCCATTGGGTCAGTAACTTTTGATATGATGTTTTTCTGCTGCATCCAATCTAGTTCATCCTTTAGTCGGTTTCTCAGAGGTGCTGGTCTTCATCTGGGAGCATGAATAACAGGTTTAGCATTCTCTTTTAACTTGATGCTGTAGGTAAATGGTAATATCCCCATTCCATTAAACACATGCATGAAGTTGCTCAAAATGGATTCAATGCTGTTGTTTAGCGAATGAGTGAAAGAGTTGGCAGTGTGAATTCTCTGAATCAGGCTTAGCTGGATACATGCATCCACTCTATAAGTGAGGATTTTGAGTCATCCACAATTTCAAAATCAAGGGGAATTTTAATGTCACCACTCTGACATGAACCTTTTGTTGCTATTTCATTTCCATTGTAGTCGTTAACCTACAATGTGTCTTTTTATATTTTGGACGAGTTTCTATTTTGCCCAAATCTGATTCTGTTATCAGATTAGCGTGTGCGCCAGTGTCCAATTTAAATTGTACCTCTGATCCATTTATTATCAATATTTCTATCCAATCTTTATTTCTATCGGATAGTTGCCTAATTAATTCATCAGCAATATTGTTTCCATTTGTTCTAGCGATTGTTTCTATTATGAAGTTGTCCAGTGACGGAGGTATAGTGAAATCAATCATTGATTTTTTAAAAAAAATTCTTCTTCTTCCATGTTTTGTATACTGTTAACCTTTTTATTGAAATGCCTTTTTAAAATTATTCTGCTGTGTTAATGTGCTAAATCGGCATGATGTAGCAAAATGATTGAGTTTGTCACATATTGTACATCTTTTTCCAAATGCAGGACATTGTTGCTTTAAGTGGGAGTGTCCGCAGCGTGTACACGTCATTACATTGCATATCACAGATACAATAACCTCCAGCTCCTGCCCCTCTGACAGAGTCATAAGTACATTTAACAGCCTCCTGATGTTACTGGAGAGCTACCTAACCCTCAAAAGACCCATTAGATTCTCGGAGATCACCCCAGGCACACACCATTCCACCCTACCTGCCATCACATTCGCCAAGTCTTTCACGCCCGTATTCAACAGCGAGATGTGCCTGTACGACCCACACTCCAGCGGATCCTTCCCCTTCTTCAGGATCAGTGTAATTGACACCCGTGTCAGTGCCTGGCAACTCCACCATCTCACTAAACAGGTGAGAGGCCACTCTGTCGCAAATAGCTTATCAAACTCCGGAAAGCCGTCTTGTCCCAGGGCCTTCATTTATTTCCCCTGGCTCCAACACCACCTCCCCATTCTCCACCTGCACCCGTAAAATTTCCCTTGATGCCGTCTGCCGCCGCAAGTGGCGCGAAAACATTTGGCTCACCTTCTCTCCATATTCATACTGCACCCCCTCACCCTTCCCATCTGCCCACTGCTTTGCCCGTCGCCAATCTATCAAACTTGTCCTGCAGCCTCTTCCTTTCCGCCCACAACTCCTTAGTGGGGGCCCCAGAGTATCTCCTATTTTCCTCAACTATCTATTCCAGCAGCCATCCATGCTCCTCCCTCCTCCATCTATCCCAGTGAGCCTTAAACGAGATAATCTCCCCTCGAACCACTGTCTCCCAGGACGTGGCCACCGACACCTCGCCGTTCTGATTAAGCTCTATATAATTCCCAATCGCCAATCTCCCCTTCTCACAAAATTCCTTATCCGCAAAGAGACCTGAATCCAACTTCCCCCACCCCGAACTAAGCCTAACCTCCAGCCAATGTGACACGAAATCTGAATTTCCGCATGCTCCGCCCCCACCACCCCCATCAGCTCCGCCCGGCTCACCACTAAGAAATCAATTCTAAAAAAGACCTTATACACGTGCAAGAAGGAGAAGTAATACTTCCCTCCCGGGTTCCTGAACCTCCACGGATCTATCATCCCCATACACTCCATAAACCTTCCCAGCCCCTTCGCCATCTTCAACCTCGCCATCGACTTGGGGTTCGACCAATTCACCTTCGGTTCCATTACACAGTTAAAATCTCCGCCCATAATCAGTTGGTGCGTATCCAAGTCTGGGTAACTCCTTAAAAAAACTCCCCCTTCGGCAACACAAACCATCCATAACACCAAACATTTGCGGACTTAACACCTCCATCCCAAACCATCCCTCAGTTCTCCCCCAACTTATGTCCCTTATAAAGTCATTCACTTCCTCTGGCGTCTCAAAGTAATACTTCCGGCCGATGAGTGTTACATGAGGGCACAACACCCTAAACGGATCTTCCATCAGTACAACACAGCCTTCGCTTTGATGAATCCCGTGTGCTCTGCGCCGGCTTCGCACTTATGTCCTAGTATATCCGGACTCGATTAGCCTTCCATTTGCAGACTCTCTTTGCCGTGGCCCACCTCGGGATCCTCTCCTTGTCCACGAATTTGTACAACCGTAGAATTGCCACCCATGGCAGATCCCCTGCTCTCGGCTTCTGCCTCAAGGACCTGTGGGCCCGAACCACCTGTGGGGCCTTGTCCAGCACCTTCTCCTTCACCAATCTGGCCAGCATAGAATCATAGAATTTACAGTGCAGAAGGATGCCATTCGGCCCATCGAGTCTGCACCTTGGAAAGAACACCCTACCCAAACCCACACCTTCATCCTATCCCCGTAACACAGTAACCCAACCCAACCTTTTTTTTGGATGCTAAGGGCAATTTAGCATGGCTAATCCACCTAACCTGTGCATCTTTGGACTGTGGGAGGAAACCGGAGCACCCGGAGGAAACCCACGCAGACACGAGAAGAATGTGCAGACTCCACACAGACAGTGACCCAAGCCGGGAATTGAACCTGGGACCCTGGAGCTGTGAAGCAACTGTGCTATCCACAATGCCACTGTGCTGCCCGTCCTTTAAACGTACTTCGTGGCGCTCGTTCCTTCTACACCCTCTCGTAGACCTACAACCAACAGGTTCTCCCGCCTGGACATGTTCTCCTGCTCCTCCACTTTCACCCGCAGCGACTTGCATAGATCCCTCATGATCCCCACCTACGCCTCCAAAGGCACAATCCAACCTCTCTTGTTGAACACCACCTTCTCCACCTCACATATCATTGCCCCTTGCGCCTCAAGGTACTTTTCCCCACGCTCCAAGGATCCTCGCAGATGTGGCATTTCTCCCTCAACCGCCTACGACCAGTCATTGTGCATCGCCTTCCGTTGCTGGCAAAATTCCTCCTTGATGAAGCTCAACGACTGCTCCACCTGGGGCTGTCCCACTGACGGGGACCCTTCTCCCTCCACCATTCTCGAAATTGGTGCTGCGCCACAGGTATCCACCAACTCCTTAGCCAAGTCCTTAACTGCTTTCTGCCGGGTCCAATCGCCAGTTGACATGCCAATCTTGGGAAGAACCTCTTCTCGTACACCTTCCACTCCACATTTCTGCTGAAACTACCCTCTAATGGGTAAAAAGTGCTAAAACCAATGCCTTCGAACTGGAGCTGCCCTGTCTGCAACACTCACTTCATGACCGTCACGGAAAGTCCCGACTGCCTCAGTTGTACTCCAAGTGTAGCCCAATGTTTATTTTATTTTATTTTTGTTATTCACTCTGGTTTTCCAGTTGTCCTCGGGCCGGTCCCCTCAGGCTCTGTCCCTTGTAACTCCTTTCCTTTTCCTTATGTTCCGTGGTTTGTTTGTGCTTCCACTCCCTCACTCCCCTCCGCCCCCCCCCCCCCCCCCCTCCCCCTCCACCCCCCTTTTTCTACTGGCTGCTAACATCTCCATTGGAGGCATTCCAACAGGTCAGACAGCTATTCTGTTGCTTTGGGTGGTGATGCCGATCGTCAGCCAAGCAGAATTCTTTGGGCAATTAGGGAGGCAAAAGCTAGGGTTTCGGCCATCCTCTTCATAAAAGAGTTACAGCTGCTCTGATGAAGATTGCCACTTTTGGGCATTGCTCCACCCTCACCCCCATAACCTTGAACATTGCCTCAAAGAAGGTCGTCCAGAACCGACAAGTCTGGGGCAGGCCCAGAAATGTGGGGGTGGTTGGCCGGGCATCCCTGTCACCTCCTTCACCAGACTTAACTCTAGAATTTATAGCAAGGCAGTACAGTCCCACACAAATAGTTTCTCAGTGTCTCGATGCAGAGGGATATCTGGTTCAATGCTGGTTGCATTGTTGTCTTCCAAGCCCATGTTTGTGGATGAATTCATCTGCGTCCACCAGAGAAATAATATTCCTGTCCTGGAGTGTCACCCAGAGCTTGGCCGGATACAGCATTCCAAACCGCACATTGTTTTTGCAAAGGGCCACCTTGACTTTGCTGGGTCTTCCCCAATGTCATGATGTAGCTAGATAGAGAGATCCACGCAGTTGCAGGACCTTGTGTGTCTCGCCCAATTTAAGATCTTTTCCCAGTCTTGGTACCAGTGCAGCTGCGCAATGATGGTCCATGGCTGTTCCCCAGCCTTGGGCTTTAGCTGGAGTGACCTGTGGGCTCTGTCTAATTCTGGAGGCTGAGGGAAGCTTTCCATTCCCATCTGTTCCCCTAGCATCAGGGCCACTTATTCTGTGGTTTTCCTGCCCTTGGTTACCTCCAATAGGTCCACAATATGAATTTCTTTGTATCGCCACCGACCTTGGCATTTCCTTCTCTAATGCGGTCATCTGGTCGATCGTGGCATTCTCCAGCTCCCTGATCGTCACTTCCTGAATCTCCAGCCACCTTTCTGCCTTTTCCAGTGCTGCCTGCAGGGTAACCAGCGCCACCGCCACTTTAACCATTTTCATCATCTCTATCTTGATGGCCTCCTTAAGCTCCTGGTGTTCCTACATTCGGAACTCCCTCCATTCGTACATCAAGGGGGAGCCCTGTGTGTTGTCTGTCGGTCCTTCCTGTTCAGATATGGCCGAGGCCTTACCATCCCGCATGCTTGCCATCGCCTTGCTCCTTCTCTCCAGGCTTTCGCTGTCTTTGCCGTCTATTCAGCCCCTGGAGCTGCTGCCGCTTGGCATGTCTTATCCTGATTGTATTGGAGGAGGGTGAGGGGGGTTTTCTCCTGGTTTTAGTGGGCTATTTTGGATTTAAAGCACCTTAATTCAAGTTTCCAGGAGGAGAGCCACCTCTCCACCAATCTTCGTATCATTTGCAAATTTACTGACCCACCCGTCAACTCCCTCATCCAAGTCATTAATGAAAATCACAAACAGCAGAGGACCCAGAACGGATCCCTGCGGTACGCCACTGTTAACTGGGCTCCAGGCTGAATCCACTACCACTCTCTGACTTCTATCGGTTAGCCAGTTTGTTATCCAACTGGCCAAATTTCCCACTATCCCATGCCTCCTTACTTTCTGCATAAGCCTACCATGGGGAACCTTATCAAATGCCTTACTAAAATCCATGTACACTACATCCACTGCTTTACCTTCATCCACATGCTTGGTCACCTCCTCAAAGAATTCAATAAGACTTGTGAGGCAAGACCTACCCCTCACAAATCTGTGCTGACTATCCCTAATCAAGCAGTGTCTTTCCTGATGCTCAGAAATCCTATCCCTCAGTACCCTTTCCATTACTTTGCCTACCACCGAAGTAAGACTAACTGGCCTGTAATTGCCAGGGTTATCCCTATTCCCTTTGTTGAACAGGAGCACGACATTCGCCACTCTCCAATCCCCTGGTACCACCCCAGTTGAAAAAGTGAGGACGAAAAGATCATTGCCAACAGCTCTGTAATTTCATCTCTTGCTTCCCATAGATCCTTGGATATATCCCGTCAGGTTCAGGGGACCTGTCTTTCCTCAAGTTTTTCAAAATGGCCAACACATCTTCCTTCCTAACTAGTATCTCCTCAAGCTTACCAGTCTGTTTCACACTGTCCTCTCCAACAATATGACCCCTCTCATTTGTAAATACTGAAGAAAAGTACTCGTTCAAGACCTCCCATCTCTACAGACTCAATACACAATTTCCCGCTACAGACCTTGATTAGACCTACCCTCGCTCTAGTCATTCTCATATTTCTCACATATGTGCAAAAGGCCTTGGGGTTTTCCTTGATCCTACCCGCCAAAGAATTTTCATGCCCTCTCTTAGCTCCCCTAATCCCTTTCTTCAGTTCCCTCCTGGCTATCTTGTATCCCCCCGCGCCCTGTCTGAACCTTATTTCCTCAGCCATACACAAGTATCCTTCTTCCTCTTAACAAGACATTCACCCTCTCGACAACCATAGTTCCCTCACTCGACCATCTCTTCCCTGCCTGACAGGGAAATACATATCAAGGACACGTAGTATCTGTTCCTTGAACAAGTTCCACATTTCAATTGTGTCCTTCCCTGACAGCCTATGTTCCCAACTTATGCACTTCAGTTCTCTTGCCCTGTTGCACAAACCTATCCCTCTCCATTACTAAAGTGAAAGTCACAGAATTGTGGTCACTATCTCCAAAATGCTTCCCCACTAACAAATCTATCACTTGCCCTGGTTCATTACCAAGTACCAAATCCAATATGGCCTCCCCTCTGGTCGGACAATCTACATACTTTGTTAGAAAAGCTTCCTGGACACACTGCAGAAAAATCATCCCATCCAAACTATTTGATCTAAAGAGTTTCCACTCAATGTTTGGGAAGTTGAAGTCACCCATGACTACTACTCTGTGACTTCTGCACCTTTCCAAAATCTGTTTCCCAATCTGTTCCTCCACACCTCTGCTACTATTGGGGGGGCTCTCGAAAATTCCTAACAAAGTGACTGCTCCTTTCCTATTTCTGACTTCAACCCATACTACCCCAGTAGGCAGATCCTCCTCAACAGCCTCCCCGAACAGGCGCCGGAATGTGGCGACTAGGGGCTTTTCACAGTGACTTCATTTGAAGCCTACTTGTGACAATAAGTGATTTTCATTTCATTTCTCATTTCATTTCATTTTTCATTTCAAACTGCCTTTCTGCAGCTGTTATACTATCTCTAATTAACAATGCAACCCCCCCCCCCCACCTCTTTTACCACCCTCCCTAATCTTATTGAAACATCTATAACCAGGGACCTCCAACAACTATTTCTGCCCCTCTTCTATCCAAGTTTCCGTGACGGCCACCACATCGTAGTCCCAAGTACCGATCCATGACTTAAGTTCGCCCACCTTATTCCTGATGCTTCTTGCGTTGGAAGTATACACACTTCAACCCATCTCCGTGCCTGCAAGTACTCTCCTTTGTCAGTGTTACATTCCCCACTGCCTCACTACACACGTTGATGTCCTGAACATCGGCTACCTTAGTTGCTGGACTACAAATTCGGTTCCCATTCCCCTGCCAAATTATTTTAAACCCTCCCGAAGAGTACTAGAAAACCTCCCTCCCAGGATATTGGTGCCCCTCTGGTTTGGATGCAACCCGTCCTGCTTGTACAGGTCCCACCTTCCCCAGAATGCACTCCTATTATCCAAATACCTGAAGCCCTCTCTCCTACACCATTCCTGCAGCCACGTGTTCAACTGCACTCTCTCCCTATTCCTACTCTCGCTATCACGTGGCTCCGGCAACAAACCAGAGATGACAACTCTGTCTGTCCTGGCTTTTAACTTCCAGCCCAACTCCCTAAACTCATTTATTACATCCACACCCCTTTTCCTACCTACGTTGTTGGTACCAATGTGCACCGCGACTTCTGGCTGCTCCCCCTCCCCCTTAAGGATCCTGAAGACACGATCTGAGACATCCCTGGCCCTGGCACCCAGGAGGCAACATACCTTCCGGGAGTCTCGCTCGCGACCACAGAATCTCCTATCTATTCCCCTAACCATTGAGTCTCCTATCACTATTGTTTTTCTATTCTCCCCCCTTCCCTTCTGAGCCCCAGAGCCAGACTCAGTGCGAGAGACCTGGCCGCTAGGGCCTTCCCCCGGTAGGTCATCCCCCCCAACAGCATCCAAAACGGTATACTTGTTTTGAAGGGGAATGGCCACGAGGGATCCCTGCACTGTCTGCCCGTTCATTTTCTTTCCCCTGACTGTAACCCAGCTACTCTTGTCCTGTACCTTGGGTGTGGTTACCTCCCTGTAACTCTTGTCTATTACCCCCTCTGCCTCCCGGATGATCCGAAGTTCATCCAGCTCCAGCTCCAGTTCCCTAACACGGTCTCGGAGGAGCTGGAGTTGGGTGCACTTCCCGCAGGTATCGTCAGCGGGGACACCGGTGGTATCCCTCACCACCCACATCCTACAGAAGGCACATGCAACTGCCCTACCCTGCATCCGCTCTTAACTTACAGAATATAGCTGCCGTGTGGACCAACTGGACCTCCGCCCTCCGACTCTGCTCCCGGCCAGCTGCATGCTCTGTAAACTCCCAGCTCCCTTCATGCTCTTTGAGGAAGTGAAATGAAAGGAGCATCTTACTCCCTCCTCATCTAACTCCCGCAGTCACCAAACTCTCACTATAGAACTCAAATGCACCCAAATTCAGCACTCAGTGCAAACAAAGTCTGCACTGTAGCTGGCTCACATTTATACTGTGAATCTAGCCTCTGAAAACTGGCCAAATCCAATTAACTAATTAACAAGCTCCAGCTGCAAGTAGCTACGAGTAGAACCTTTGTTTAAGTCAGATTGCAAATTAGCCTTCTTCTAATCCAAACAGCAACTTTTAAGTTAATTAACTAAATAAAAGAAAGACTAGACTTTAGATAAAAATGAACCCTTATTATTCCTCAAGTCACCAAACTCTCACTATAGCACTCAAATGCACCCAAATTCAGCGCTCAGTGCACTTTGGCCAATCAATAGAAAGGTTAAAATTGTCTTTGCTTATGGCAGTACCTGTTTTACATGTCCCCCAAATTTTCAGATTTAGTTTCTGTATGATTGTGTAGCAACAGTTATGGGAGCCTGTTACTACTTCCACTTGTGGCTTCTTCTCCTTGCTATTTCCTATGTCCACCCAACTGATTCGCCATCTTGATCCTCTTAGCCAAGATCATTTCGCACTAATGTACTGAATTCATCCTTTATTTACATAACTACACTTTTTCCATTTAAAAAGAAAATCATTTATGGGGTGTGACCATCTCTGATAGGCCAACATCTATTGCCCATCCCTGGTTGCCCGTGAGACGGACAATTATTCCTATCCTTCCAAAATGTCAATTGCCCTTTGGTATTTAGATTCCAGCCTTGGTCATAAAGCAAACACATCTCTGTAATGGGTGAAAGATCCTTTTCCTTACATTTATATTTTTGTGTCATCAATTCAACTCTCTTGTTTAGAAACCACTCCCTCATCATTCCTCAATCAGTACAGCTACTTCAAGTGTGCAAGCAGCTCACCAATTACATTTCAGTGAGTCCCATACATAAAAATACTGCTGACTACTTCAATTAGGTGATTCCAGCTGGGTGAAATCGATCAATTCAAAGTTACTCCTATTGTCTCTTTTCCTCCCCCGTCCCATTTCAGTTTTTAGCAAGCCAGTGTATTCTAGTCCGAAATGAACCCATTGATGTTTGTCTACTGCTCATGGAGAGAAATAATGGGCAGTCAATAATTGCTCTCCATTACACCTCTAAGCACAGTGGCATATATTCACATATCCACAATCAAGAATGCACAGAACAGTTGAGTATGGATCAAGTGATAAACTTAAAGGAAAAAGAATACAAAGAATGAAAGGATGTAGCTTTTGGAAAGCTGAATAAATGTTGCTCTCTTTCAACAGATGATGAAATTCCATGTCAGGATGAAACATACGGCATTACAAATTACAATACCATTGCAGAAATCCCATGTCAAAATAGGGCAGGGGTCATGAAGAGACGCTGTGGAAAGAATGGAAAGTATGAAGAGGAATTAGATTTCTGTGTATCACAGGAAATCAACAACATTCTTAAGGTATGAATTGTAAAAGTAGAAACCACAGTCAGTGCTGTTCCAGTAAAATATGCTCACTGCAAATTAATCATTGCTTTATTTTAGCACAGTTGTTAGTTAAACCTATTTTGTTTGGGATTAGGCACGGTAGCACAGTGGTTAGCACTGTTGCTTCACAGCTCCAGGGTCCCAGGTTCGATTCCGGATTGGGTCACTGTGTGGAGTCTGCACGTTCACCCTGTGTCTGCGTGGGTTTCTTTCGGGTGCTCCGGTTTCCTCCCACAAATCCCGAAAGACGTGCTGTTAGGTAATTTGGACATTCTGAATTCTCCCTCATCCCGAACAGGCGCCGGAATGTGGTGACTAGGAGCTTTTCACAGTAACTTCATTGCAGTGTTAATGTAAGCCTACTTGTGACAATAATAAAGATTATTATTATTATATAATTCAAAATTTTTGGTGGACCTTAAAATACCAAAGTACAGAGTTCATTTGGACACTGAAGTTAAAATGCTGAATGGGTACCTCAAAGCGACGCCTCCTCAAAATTGTCCAAATCCTGTGCTGAAAAAAGTACTCCCAAGAGGAGGGTCCTCTCCCAGTGAAGCTGCCCAGCATTGAGATACCAATCACTCAAAAACAGCTCTGCTAGTCAGAAAATGTAATTTGCATTTCGAGCATCACACCCCCGAACCACTTTCTCTACTCAAAACTCGATTGAGACAGGAGACTCCCAGGAAACATCTTAGGGATGTGCTCAAAGTTTCCCTCATGTTACAATCCCAGTTGATGTTATAACTGGATGAGAAGATCTCAGAATGGAACACTGCCTCAAAGGACCATATTATTTTAAAAAATAATACATGGAGGAACTTGTCAAGGACCTCTAATTAGTTTTAACAACATGAAAAAAAAAAGTTTATTAAACATGAAAAAAATGGATTATGATACAATTCGCCTTTAATTCCCCTCTTAGATAAACAATTACACCCAGGTATTAACACGGATTACAAAGAACATCTTGATCTACAATGGTCTCATTAACAGAAAGTCCCTTTTCAGCACACAAAATGACTGTGGGCAAATACACTCTCCACTCTGAACCCCAGGTGAATATTTGAGAATGTCTCCTCAGAATCTCCCCAGGTGATTGCCACATGAGAGTTTCCAAACCCTACTCCCAAAACACTTTTAAAATCTGGTTTCATAATTTTGCTTTCCCGTAGTGACTTGGATTCTGAAATCCAGACAAGGTTTTCCAAACAACACTTTTGTACAAAGCTTTCGCTCCACTTATAACACTGAATCCAGTCCAGGGTTTTCCACCAACCCCTTTAGAATTTATTTGTCTTGACTGCTGTGCAAACTGTTCACAATTGCTTTAGCTCTTGATGCCCAGACTTTTGTAAAATGGCATCAGACCTTTGATTTACCTTTAAAGGCTACAGTTTGATTTACTCTGGTTACTGCAATTGTCTCCTTAACCCAGCACACTTTGTTTATTCTTCCTTGAATTCTTCTGAACAATACTTGCTGCTTGTGGTTTATATAAATGATTTAGACTTGATAGTGCAGCACGATAACAGTGATTAGCACTGTTGCTTCACAGCACCAGGGTCCCAGGTTCGATTCCCGGCTTGGGAAGTGCGGAGTTTGTACATTCTCCTTGTGTCTGCGTGGGTTTCCTCCAGGTGCCCCGGTTTCCTCCCGAAAGACGGGCTTGTTAGGTAATTTGGGCATTCTGAATTCTCCCTCCGTGTACCCGAACAGGCACCGGAATGTGACGTCTAGGGGCTTTTCACATTAACTTCATTGAAGTGTTAAAGTAAGTCTACTTGTGACAATAAAGATTATTATGAATGTAGGACGGTTGATCGTAAAGCTCGCGAATGATGCAAAAATTGTTGAGACGGTAAATAGTGAGGAGGATAGCCTTAGATTACAGGATGATATAGACAGATAGGCTGATCAGTGGCAAATGGAATTTAATCCAGATAGGTATGAAGCAAAGCAGTTTCAAGACTCCTCTCCCCAGCATACTCCTGGCAATTGCCCACATGATCTTAAACAAGCTTGATAAACTTAACGCCAGACTTACCTCTCTGAGGGAAGTAAGAGGCTGCTCTGTGCTCTGTTTCACAGAGACATGGCTCACTCCTGCCTCACCGGACTGTGCCATACAACCTGAAAACATCTCAATGCACCAGACAGACTGCATGGCGTCATCAGGCAAAGCAAAGGGTGGAGGGGTTTTCCTCCTCATCAAATCCTGGTGCTCGAAAGTGGCGACCCTGGCGACCGACTGCTCCCCGAACCTGGAATACCTGACCGTGATGTGCCGCCCGTACTACCTTGCACGGGAGTTCACTTCAGCCATTATCACAGAAATCTACATCCCACCCCAGGCAGAAGTGAAGAAGGCGCTGGACAAATTGCAAACACTTATAAATAATAATGAAACAGAACACCCAGAGGCCTTGTTCATCATGGCCGGGGACTTCAACAAAGCCAACCTCTAATGTATTGCCAAAATTCCACCAACACCAGGAGCAACAACACTCTTGACCACTGCTATACAATAATCAAGGGCACCTACAGACCCGGACCAATTCACCAACCATTAAGGGACTAGAACCACGTGGAACACAATCAATTTCAATGAGAAATGGTGCCGGGTTCTCTGGATCAGGATTGACACTCGAGGCTGACAAGCTGCAGCCGCATATACACACTTCACTCCACACACACACTCATTTCAGCAACGATAGCCACAAAGAGAGAGACACCCCATTTCACGGATGCTGAACTGGACACCTTACTAGACCTCAGGGTGGAAAGGAGGCCGCCAGCCGCTGCCATTCGCCGTGCCTGGACGCAGGTGGCAGAGGTCACGAGCGCCGTGGGCAACACCGTCAGATCTATAGTGATATCGTGGTTGTGTTATAATTCACCGACTACCCACTAGGAGTCTCACTAGTATACAAGTGAATGTTTGAGCCAGCTGACCTCAAACTGGCTGGCGGGAGCTGAAGAGAGAGGTTGTTTGTGTATGATTATGCTGTATTCATCTGTTCTTTTGCAGATAATTTACTCATAGTTAATGTAAATACATCATTTGTAGCTTTAGCAACAAGTGTTTTTGTAATAAATCAGGCCAGCCGGCAAGAACATTACAAGGACCAGCCAGCAATGACGTTAAAAAAAGTGTACAAACTCCTCAGGGTGAGTAGGCAGCACTGTGACCCTTGCACCAACACCCGTACAACACACCCGTAACACCCCCCACCAGATGACGGCACCCATGCTGACCGCCATAGCCCGGTGCCCTGACCACTGAAGCCACTAACTACCCATCCCCTGGGCTGCATGCCCCGGACTGTCAAACACTGTGCGTTTTCTATTCCCCTTCCCCCAGGATTAGGTCGCCCATAACCGCCGTGAAAGGGAGAAGACTGGAGGGGACCACCGGACCTGCGGCCCCTCACCGCAATGGAACAGAGGGCAGTGGACATGGTTGATGGGCACGGAGAGAAAATGGTGGAGGATTATGCTTTGCGTACGGAAGTTGGTGGGGTGAAATGTGAGAATGAGGGAGGGGAGGGGGGAAGAGTAGTTGCAGAGGCGATGATCAGAACACTGTTGAGAGCCCTGTCAATAATACCTATTTCAATTTGGTCTGTTGCATTCGCTATACCACCGTAGAAAAACTGCAGTCAGACTGGAAACCTGCTCAAAAGATTTAATGGATCTCCTTTGAGATAGCCTTCAGCTATCAATCAAGAGAGGTATAAAATTCAATGTAAACAACCCAGTACAAAGGGATAAAAGAAGGCATACTGCAACATTAAAACCACAGAGCCTACTGAAACTTCAAGGCAAGTGAAATGCTTCTCCAGGAAACAAGCTGCAGAATGGCTCTCCTATGAGAGGATTTTAAGCCAGACAGGCTGCAGTTGTGCTTTGCCTGGTTATGGGGTGTCAAACATGAAAGAAAGCGGCATAAAGGCTTCACAGACCCGAAGCAACCCCCCATCGCAGGGAGACCCGTGACCTGGTTCGCTCCAGCCCAGCCTCTTCCCCCCCCCCCACCAATTCCCCAGCTCCCCTAAAGAACCCCCCACCACACCCGGAATCTGGCCAGTTGCTGCTGTGCCCGTGTACTCCATGGACGTAAGTGAGATGGGGTACTCACCTCTTTGCTCCAACTAGGAGACCATAGCACTTGTTCCCCATTTTAAAGAACCAGTAGTGATCGGCATCTGGGTGACTTCCCAATGGGGGGGGTGGTGTGAGGGTGAGAATACCTGAAGGCCGCTGCATTTAACTTTAATCTCACTAATGAGATGAAAATTAAATTTTTCGCCGTTTTTGGAATCCTGCTCAAGCCATCAGAGTGGATCAGGAGAATCAGAAGCTGTTTTGCGTCCAACGCAAATCTCATTTAGTGGCTCTCCTGGTATTCTCCCAACAGAGCAGCATTTGCGCCAGGCACAATGCAGCTGGAGAATCGCCCCAGCTGTGTTTCTGTGATGTATTAAAACCTGTGATGTCAGTAGACTATTCAGGATTTAGATGAGGAAACATTTCTTCACCCAAAGGATAGTGAACCTATGGAATTCTCTACCACAGAAGGCTGTAGATGCTAAGTCACTGAATATATTCAAGAAAGAGATGGAGAATTTTTTAGATTTTAATATCATCAAGAGGTATGGGGAGAAAACGGAAATATGGCATTGAGATAGAGGATCAGGCACGATCATACTGAATTGCGGAGCAGGCTCAAAGTGCCAAATGGTCTACTCCTAAATAGTTAGCATAAGTAAAGTGAATTATCAGACATTGTAATTTTATAAGTTTAAGGTAATTATTTGCAATAGATTGTTTGGCCATGCCTAACTTATTTGCTCCTAATGGACTGAGGGATACATCTGGAAGACAATAATAATAATAATAATTGCTTATTGTCACAAGAAGGTTTCAATGAAGTTACTGTGAAAAGCCCCTAGTCGCCACATCCCGGCACCTGTTCGGGGAGGCTGACTGTTGCTAACTTTCCGTAGGTTCAATTGCTCTGTTTTATTACCTTTGCTCTCGAGTCGCCAGGTATCTTTATGATACCACCATGAGGTTCAAGTCTGAGTAATGATCAATAACCCAGTACACCGATTAGTAAGATTCAAATCAAAGCACATTTATTATACACAGTAATCGCTACTCATGCACAAATTCTACGTCTAAGCTACTTCTACAACTAACAGGCCTATACTTAACTTCGGACTGGCCCACCAGGTCAGGGGAACAAATGGCCTTTCGTTCGAGTTCTGAGTCTGCAGGATTCGAAGTTGGTACGGATTGGTAGCTAGGAGCGCCTATCTCGTAGCGAGCGTTGAATTAAGACTTACTTCGTTCGGTGGTCACTGCACCGGTCACGGTCAATGTTGGTTCGTGTTGCTGGGTGACCAGTGCAGGACGAAGAGAGCGATTTGAACTTATAGTCCCCAGGGGCTTCCCGCCTTTCAGGGCGGACCCTGTACCTGGTCCCAAGTGATTGGACTTTGTCCCAATCGCTTGGCTCGATTTCTCCAATACTGGAGCGGTTCCCTGATCGATGGGCGGTCTTGAGGTGCTCGTTCACCTCCTTTGTGTTGGCTCCTGCTGGCGCCGGGGAGTCTGGCTTTGCTTTGTGTGTCCAAATTATTACTTATTGTTCCCAGGGATTGCTCATCAGTATGTAGATGGCTGCTACATTGTTATGCTGATGGTCGCTGGTATCAATGTTGTCTGGCCTTTTGCAGAGTTAAATACACAGCAAACCTGCACCTGCTGGTTTCTGTCTATGTTGGCTGACTTTCCCATCGGCCTTTGCCATTCTAAAGCGGGTGTTGGCCAATTTAGGTGGCTACAGTATGGGAATTGAACCCGTGCTTGTTCTGCATTACGAACCAGCTGTTTAGCCCACTTTGCTAAGCCAGCCCCTAGGAAATAATAATATATGTTGGGTGGAATTCTC
This sequence comes from Scyliorhinus torazame, assembly GCF_047496885.1. Lineage (NCBI taxonomy): Eukaryota > Metazoa > Chordata > Chondrichthyes > Carcharhiniformes > Scyliorhinidae > Scyliorhinus > Scyliorhinus torazame. The sequence goes on from NC_092710.1 coordinate 204,046,151, forward strand.
CAAATAAATTACGAAATGTCATTTTGGTTTGGATAATGGATGCAAATTGTGCCAGCTGTTCCAGTGCAATTCCCATCGTAATTTTCCCACATTTTGGTATTGTTTGGAGCCCGGGTAATTCGCACCAAATCGTGATGTGTGGGACCTCAAGTCGCAGGTAAGGATGGATCCTCCAAGATTGATGCAGTCCAAACTCAGAATAGGTCTACAGCTCCTCTCCTTCTTGCCAGCAGAGCCCCCCCCCCCCCCCAACACACACACACAATCGCTGTCATCAGACCCCTCGCCTCCAAGTGAGTGACTCCCCTCTACGGTGTCACCAAAGGTTCCCTTCCTTTCAGACCGCACCCCACTTCAGGCCAACCCCCCTTTAGGCACCCCTCAGTCTTTCCTCAAGGCACCTGCCCCAACACCTTACCTAGCACTTCGAGGGTGACAGGAGACAGTGCTAGGGCACGGTCCCTGACCACCTGGGTGTTACAACGGCCTCCGAGCCCCAGGCATGGTCATCGCGTCTATCCAGAGAATTAAACAATGGCTGCAAGAAGGTCCTCATGGAATAACCCATGCACTTTAATGTCTGAATGCTTCTATGGTGGTAAAGTAGCTCCAGTGCAGGCATGCTTTCTAGGCATCAGAAACTGAAAAAGATCCAGGCTAAACAAATTGCTGTCAGACAGAACACATGCTCTTTCTAGGAAGCAGTTCAGAGTAGAATAAAATCTTCATATACCTGAATTCATAACGAGGTATACGACCCTAAAGTAAACACAGGTAATAATAAACTAGCAACAGAGAGACTATAGTGGAACAGAAAGCAGTTTGAGGCAGCTGAAAAAATGTAGCATAGAATTAAGGAGCTTTTCATAGAAACTGTTCGAGCAGCGGCATGAAGGAAGCATTTCCAGCATTTTCTCTTTCGTTTCGAGCATGAAGAGAGACCAGAGAGAGCAGAACCAAAATTAAAGAATATAAAACTCCCAAAAACGAAGAAACGTGACAGAGAAAAGTTCCAGGAAGACTGAGAAGTCAAGGAAGAAAGAATAGAAAACTATTTTAAAAAAATGTCTGTTCAGTAAAGTTGAGACTCCCAAGTTAAGGACGGGACTGAAAGGTGCAGACCTAGAAACATCAGATTTGAGAAGGCAGAGATCCAAGTTGACCCAAAGGTTGGTGACACATTAATATGTCCTGTGAAATAATGGTGTTTTGTTGGCACAGCTGGGCATCTGAGAGATTGTGTAGAAAGCAAGTTTGAATCCACATGGTGATCCAGTAGAGGAATATTGAAAGGAGAGATTGAAATCCTGGAGCTGGATCCTTGCTGAAGATATCAAAAGAAAATGTTATTTAGGAGAAGAGTCCAAGGCATGTTGTTTGAAAGTGGTGATTGGAAGCCGTCATGTAGAGGACGGCGTTCCAATGATACTAGCTGACTCACAGTATAACAAGTGTCCCGGGGGGGGGAAATGTTTGAGAAATTGCTTTGGGTGGCATCTGTCACTTGGTATCAGAGTATAGAGTGTTGGACCACATTTCGCCTATTGGTTTACATGGACTGTGTACTTACTGAGAACACTAGAGTATAAGGTAGATTGTGCGAACTGGCACTATTCGCATCCGTTATCCTTCCAAAATAAAGGCATAGTGGGATGAAGTAGTGTAAAATAGTTAATATTTTGTTTATTACATGTTTTATTCTTTTGATAAAGGTTCATCAGCTAGCTCCTGTGACTCTGTTCAGTAGCCGCACTCCACATATCTAAAGAAAAATTAAAAGTTAGGATCTATCAAGCCGGTTGCATCCTGGGATCTGACCTGTCCAGAAATTACATAATCAGGAATCATTAGACTCCTTCCACCAGATTCTTGCAGGCAAACATATATGTGAATTTGATAGATTAGGGAGAAGAAGGGGTAGACATATAATTTATAAAAATAGAAGTAGCCCAGGTATCAGGGAGCTTTTCTTTTCAGAGAGGGGGACAGATCTTTGCAGAAAATTGGCCACATGCAGAGTGAGTGCAGATTCTTTGCAAGTTACCCCTGCATGGGAGGTAATGAATTTTGGAAGGTCGAATACAGGTGGGAAATATACAGTAAATGGCAGAACCCTTAAAGAGTACTGACAGGCAGAGGGATCTGGGTGTGCAGGTCCACAGGTCACTGAAAGTGTCAACGCAGGTGGTGAAGGTAATCAAGAAGGCATACCACGCGCCTGCCTTCATTGGCCGGGGCATTGATAAAGAAATTGGCAAGTCATGCTGCAGCTGTATAGAACCTCAATTAGGCCTCACTTGTAATATATAGTGTTAAATTCTGGTTGCCACACTACCAGAAGGATGTGGAGGTTTTGGAGAGGGTACAGAAGAGGGTTATCAGGCTGTTACCTGGTATGAGGGCATTAGTTATGAGGAAAGGTTGGATAAGCTTGGTTGGTTCGCACTTGAATGACCAAGGTTGAGGGGCGACCTGATAGAAGTCGACAAAATTATAAAGGGCATAGACAGAGTGGATAGTCAGAAGCTTTTGCCCAGAGCAAAAGAGTCAGTTACTCAAGCACATACCTTAAGGTGCGAGGGGCAAATTTAGAGGAGATATTCAGGGCGGCACGGTAGCACAGTGGTTAGCACTGTTGCTTCATAGTGCCAGGGATCCGGGTTCGATTCCCGGCTTGGATCATTGTATGTGCGGAGTCTGCACGTTCTCCCGTTTCCGCGTGGGTTTCCTCCGGGTGCTCCGCTTTCCTCCCACAGTCCAAAGATGTGCAGGTTAGGTGGATTGGTGACGCTAAATTGCCCCGTAGTGTCGAAAAGTTAGGTGGGGTTGCGGGGATAGGGTGGAGGTGTGGGCTTAGGTAGGGTTCTCTTTCAGGGGCCGGCGTAGACTCAATGGGCCAAATGGCCTTCTTCTACACTGTAAATTCTATGTGCTAGGGAAGTTGCCATCGAGTTTTTAGAAAGCTATTCCAATGGATTATCTGACTATTGGTGAGAATGGAGGGTGCATTGGGATTGTCATAGTCAGTTATACCATGAATCAATGGATTGTGCACAATTTACCTGTTTGTCTTTTCCAGTACATAAATTTTATATGGTCCTGTAATCCGTTCTAATTTCTTTTTTCAGGCGATAAACTCCACCAATTTGGAGAATACTTTTTCGAATCTTCTTCAACAATTATCCAATGCCACAAATGTGGTCAACATAAGCACCCCTGGCAATGTTGAAGCTGTGGTTACCATTCTGACACAAATTTCAAATGTAAATGCCACTGTTGATAAAACAGATATGGAGGTAAGAAACAACATTTGCCATAAATGGTTCTGAGCCGAACTCCTTCTGCATTTTGTCTCTTCAATGTGAAAGTGAAGTTTAGCAAGGTGAACATTGAGTGTCATAGAGTCATAGAGTCATAATTTATAAAGCACAAAATGAGGCCCGACAGCCCATTGTGACTGCTGTCCATCAAACACTTATTCTAATCTCATTTTCCAGCATGTGGCCCATAATCCGGAATGTTATGATGTTTCATGTGCTCAACTAAATGCTTTTTAAATGTTGTGAGGGTTCCAGCCTCTACCATTCTTTCAGAAAATGAGTTCCCGATTCTCACCATCGCCTGGGTGAAACAGATTTTCCTCAAATCCCCTCTAAATCTCCTATCCGCCCTGTCTATGTCCTTCATAATTTTGTAAACTTTACTCAGTTCTCTCCTTAGCTTTCTCTGCTCCAAGGAAAACAACCACAGCCTATCTAGCATCTCTTCATAGCTCCAGTTGAAACGCTCCGGCCCAGACAACATCCTTGTTAATTTCCTCTGCAGCATTTCCTTTGCGTGGTGACCAGAGCTGCACACAGCACTGTAGATGTGGCCTTACGAGCATTTTGTTCAGCTCCATCATAACCTCCCTGCTCTTGTATTCTAGGCCTCGGCTAATAAAAGGAAAATATCCCATATGTTATGAACCATCGCATCTACCTGTCCTGCTACCTTCAGGAATCTTTGGACATGCACCCCAAAACCAGACTGGTACTCTGCACTTCCTAGCATCCTGCCTGTATACTCCCTTGCCTCAACCGGAACCTTGGATTCATCTCTCATTACATTCACACCCCACCATCTGGCTTGGGCTTGTGAAATCCCACCAATTGTCCTGGCTTGAGACAATTCACACCTCTTTAACCTGTGATTATCCCTCTCTCCAGTTGCACCGTTAGACCAATAAAGACTTAATTACCTACAAAGACTCGCATTCAAAGTATCATCTTGCATCATTGACTTTGTCTCTAAGAGTTTCTGGAACCCACATCTTCACTCACCTGATGAAGGAGCTGCGCTCCGAAAGCTAGTGACTGCAAACAAACCTGTTGGACTTTAAGCTGGTATTGTAAGACTTCTTACTGTGCCCACCCCCAGTCCAATGCCGGCATGCAAAGAATAATACAGCACAGGAACGGGCCCTTTGGCCCTCCAAGCCTGCGCCGATCACGTGTCCTATCTAGACCAACCACCTGTATCCTTGTATACCCAGTCTGTTCATTTGCCTATCCAGATAAGTCTTAAAGGTCGCTAACGAATCTGCCTCAACCACCTCACTTGGCAGTGCATTCCAGGCCACCACCACCCTCTGTGTAAAAGACTTCCCCCGCACGTCTTCACTGAACCTTTCCCCCCTCACCTTGAACCTGTGCCCCCTTGTAATTGTCATTTCCACCCTGGGAAAAAGCCTCCAACTGTTCACCCTATCTATACCCACGTCATGTCTCCCTTGCCTTGTTAGTCCTCCCAAACTGCTTCACCCCACACTTTTCAGGGTTAAATTTCATTTGGCACATCCTGCCTATCTGACCAGCCCGTCTATATCATCCTATAAACTAAGGCTTTCCTCCTCACCATCTACCACATCACCAATTATTGTATCATCTGTGAACTTATAGATCATACCTCCCATATTTGCATCCAGATCATGAATGTTCACTACAAACAGCAAGTGACCCAGCACCGATCCCTGTGGTAAACTATTGGGCACAGGATTCTAGTAATATAAACAATCTTTGACCAACATCCTCCTGCACTAAGCCAATATTGGATTCAATTTGTCAAATTTCCCTGGATCCCCTGCGGGATCTTGTCGAGAGCGTACGGGAGCTTCCTTGTCAAAATGCACTGCTCACATAATCACTTTTTGTGCTGTGGCCTGACGAGCATTTTATACAGCTCTATCATAACCTCCCTGCTCTTACATTCTTTGCTTCGGCTAATAAAGGTAAATATCCCATATGTTACGAACCATCTTACCTCCCTGTCCTGCTGCTGAAGGGACCTTTGCACATGCACCCCAAAACCAAACTGGTCCTCTGCACTTCCTAGCATTCTGCCTGTGTATTCCCTTGCCTTGTTAGTCCTCCCAAAATGCTTCACCTCACACTCTTCAGGGTTAAATTTCAGTTGGCACCATCCTGCCTATCTGACCAGCCTACTATATCATCCTGGAATCGAAGGCTTTCCTCATCACCATCTACCACGTCACCTATTTTCGTGTCATCTGTGAACTTATAGATCATACCTCCCATATTTGCATATAGATCATTACTGTACACTACAAAAAGCAAGTGACCCAGCACCGAAACCACTGGACATAGGGGGCAAGATTCTCTCAGCCTGGGGCTGGGCCAGGGAATCCCCGCGACTGGCGCGGATCACGCCACGCCACCCCGACGGCCGGCACGCAATTCTCCATAGAGCGGAGAATCACTGGCGCCGGCGTGGATGGCGTGGCGCCGTTCGCGGGCCGCTCTACGCGGCCGGCCGATTCTCGGGCTGGGATGGGTTGAGCGGCCATCGTGGAAACGCCGAGTCCGGCCGTCACCGTTCGAACCTGCACTCACCCAGCAGGAACTCAGCGATGCAGGGTCGGGTGGCGGCCTGTGGGGGGTGGGGGGGGGGGGGGGGGGGGGGGGAGAAAGAGGGGTCCGACCCCGGGGGGCCCTCTGATGTGGCCAGGCCCGTGATCCGGACCCACCGATCGGCAGGCCGGCCTCTCTTGTCTCCCGGCCTCCTTTCCTCCGCGCCAGCACCTGTACTTCTGCGCCATGTTGGGTCAGGGCCGGTGCAGACAAGGGAGACACCACGCATGCGGTGAAATCGCGCCAGTGGGACTGCGCATGCGCGGGTTTGCACCGGACCCACTGCGCATGCACGCATCCCCCGCCGCCCATTCCACGGCCGGATCAGCAGCTGGAGCGGCGTGAACCGCTCCAGCGCTGTGCTGGCCCCCTGGTGTTCCACCCCAGGCAACGTCCTGGTGATCGCCTCTGCACCCCCTCCAGTGCAATCACACCATTCCTATAATGTGGTGACCAGAATTGCGCACAATCCTCCAGCTGTGGCCTCACCAAAGTTCTGTACAACTCCAACATGACCTCCCTGCTTTTGTAATCTATGCCTCGATTGATAAAGGCAAATGGTCCTGATGTTCTTTTCACCACCCTATTAACCCTCTGCGTTCGGAGATCTATGGACAAGCATGCCCATTTGTCCCTCGGAACTTCCCAGTGTCAGGCCATTCATTGAATACTTCCTTGTCACATTACCAAAATGTATCACCTCACACTTTTCAGGATTAAATTCCATCTGCTACTTTTCTGCCCATTTGACTATCCTGCCTATATGTTCCTGTAAACCAAGACACTCAACCTCCCGATTAACCACCCGAGCCAATCTTTGTGTCATCTGCAAACTTACTGATCCGACCCCCACATAATATTCTATGTCATTTATTTAAATGGCAAACAATAGGGGACCCAGCACAGATCCCTGTGGTACTGTAGCACCATCGATCACACACGAGGCGAGACGTAAAGAACTTCAATCGAGGCTTTATTGAGCAGACTTGTTCAGACACGTTCCCCAGCAGCTCACTCACAGAATGCAGCTGCAGGGATTACCCAGGTTCTTATATCCCTCCTATCTGGGTGGAGCCCAGTAGGTGGAGGATCCAATCGGGATCCAGCATCTGTCCTCCAATAGCTGCTCGGCATTCCTGGTGTACCGTATTACCCCTAATACATACCACCACAGGTGCGACACTGGACACTGGCTTCCAGTCACTAAAGCAGCCGTCTGTCATCACCCTCTGTCTCCTACAGCTAAACCAACTTTGAATCCACATTATCAAGTTACCCTGTAGCCCATGTGTATTAGCCTCCTTCATAAGTCTCCCCTGTGGGACCTTAACAAAGGCTTTGCTTAAATCCATGTGAACTATATCAACTGCACTACCCTCATCTACACACCTGGGCATATGCTCAAAAAATGCAGTCAAATTTGTTAGGCATGCCCTCCCTCTGACAAAGCCATACTGTCTATTCCTGATCAAACCTTGTCTCGCCAAGTGGAGATAGATTCTCTGCTTCAGAATTTTCTCCAATCGTTTCCCTACCACTGACGTGAGACTCACTAACCTGTGGTGTTGGGTTCTCTGGTGCACAGATGAGCCAACACAGTTGTATGTGGTACAACTCTATTTTATTTTAACTCTTATATACAGTTTGTTCTGGATACTCTGCACGTGCTGTCTCCCTGAGTGTGTCGTGTAGCAGGTCTGTCCTGGTCCTCGTCTCCAGCTAATACTGACCACCAGGTGTCGTGTTTGTGCTTTTATATCTTTCTGTGATTGGTTGTGGTGTTGTGTGTTCTGATTTGTCTGTTGGTGTGTCTATCATGATGTGTGTGTTTGAATATCATGACATAACCTTTCTTAAATAGTGGGAACAGATTATCTGTTCTCCAGTCCTCTGGAACCTCCCATGTGGCCAGAGAGGGTCAGAGCCCCTGCAGTCTCCTCCCTCGCTTCCCACAGCATGCTGGGACACAATTCATGTGGACTTGGGAGATTTGTCTGCATTTAAGCCTGCCAACACCTCCAATACCTTGTCACTTCCTAAGATAATTTGCTCAAGAACTTCACAGCCTCTCGCCCCGAGTTTTATATCTACCTCTTCATTCTCGTGGGTGAAGACAGGTATGAAGTATTCATTCAACACTGTACCAATGTTCTCTAGCTCCACCCTCAGATTTCCCTGTTGGTCCCTCATGGGTCCTACTCTTTCCCTAGTTATCCTCTTCCCATTGATATACTTATAGGATATCTTGGGATTTTCACAACTTTTACCAGCCAGAGCTTTCTCATACAATAATGATAATCTTTTATTGTCACACGTAGGCTTACATTAACATTGCAATGAAGTTACTGTGAAAAGCCCCTCGTCGCCACATTCCGGCACCTGTTCGGGTACAGAGAGGCAGAATTCAGAATGTCCAAATTACCTACCAATATGTCTTTCGGGACTTGTGTGAGGAAACTGGCACCCGGAGGAAACCCACGCAGACGTGGGGAGGACGTGCAGACTCCGCACAGACAGTGACCCAAGCTGGGACTTGAACCTGGGACCATGGAGCTGTGAAGTAACAATGCTAACCACTGTGCTATCTGTCGTAATATACACCAGTATATCATGGTGCGGACACACACTGATGGACACACAGTGGAACCAATCAACATACACAACACCGCAGCCAATCACCAGAGAGAGCACACACACTATAAAGACAGGGGGCATCAGAGTTCCCGCTCATTCGAGTAGCAGCTAGCTAGGAGCACAGAGCTCACAGCCTGCAACACAGACATTCACCATATGCTGAGTGCATCAACTCGTTAGGACAAGGCAAAGGTCTTTAGTTAAAGCTAGTATCATATTTACCCACATTTCAAGTATGTTTAAATAGTTAACCTTTTAATAAAATAGTGTTGCACTACTTCAAGTGTTGGTGACCTGTATGTGATCCAGAACACCCAACACATCACTATCGTGCTGCCCATGCAGGCCAGCAGCACGGTTCAATTCCCGTACCAGCCTCCCCGAACAGGCGCCGGAATGTGGCGACTAGGGGCTTTTCACAGTAACTTCATTTGAAGCTTACTTGTGACAATAAGCGATTTTCATTTTCATATCCCCTCTTTGCTCTCCTAATTGTTTTATAAGCTCCACCATGGACTTTCTGACGTCCGTGTAAATACGATGTTGCCAGACAAGAATTGAAGTGCATAAGTTGGGAACATAGGCTGTCAGGGAAGGACACAAGTGAAATGTGGAACTTGTTCAAGGAACAGGTACTACGTGTCCTTGATATGTATGTCCCTGTCAGGCAGGGAAGAGATGGTCGAGTGAGGGAACCATGGTTGACAAGAGAGGTTGAACGTCTTGTTAAGAGGAAAAAGGAGACTTATGTAAGGCTGACGAAACAAGGTTCAGACAGGGCATTGGAGGGATACAAGATAGCCAGGAGGGAACTGAAGAAAGGGATTAGGAGAGCTAAGAGAGGGCATGAACAATCTTTGGCTGGTAGGATCAAGGAAAACCCCCAAGGCCTTTTACACATATGTGAGAAATATGAGAATGACTAGAGCGAGGGTAGGTCCGATCAAGGACACTAGCGGGAGATTGTGTATTGAGTCTGAAGAGATAGGAGAGGTCTTGAATGAGTACTTTTCTTCTGTATTTACAAATGAGAGGGGCGATATTGTTGGAGAGGACAGTGTGAAACAGACTGGTAAGCTCGAGGAAATACTTGTTAGGAAGGAAGATGTGTTGGGCATTTTGAAAAACTTGAGGATAGACAAGTCCCCCGGGCCTGACGGGATATATCCAAGGATTCTATGGGAAGCAAGAGATGAAATTGCAGAGCCGTTGGCAATGATCTTTTTTCTCCTCACTGTCAACAGGGGTGGTACCAGGGGATTGGAGAGTGGCGAATGTCGTGCCACTGTTCAAAAAAGGGACTAGGGATAACCCTGGCAATTACAGGCCAGTTAGTCTTACTTCGGTGGTAGGCAAAGTAATGGAAAGGGTACTGAGGGATAGGATTTCTGAACATCTGGAAAGGCACTGCTTGATTAGGGATAGTCAGCACGGATTTGTGAGGGGTAGGTCTTGCCTTACAAATCTTATTGAATTCTTTGAGGAGGTGACCAAGCATGTGGATGAAGGTAAAGCAGTGGATGCAGTGTACATGGATTTTAGTAAGGCATTTGATAAGGTTCCCCATGGTAGGCTTCTGCAGAAAGTAAGGAGGCATGGGATGTGGGAAATTTGGCCAGTTGGATAACGAACTGGCTAACCGATAGAATTCAGAGAGTGGTGGTGGATGGCAAATATTCAGCCTGGATCCCAGTTACCAGTGGTGTACCGCAGGGATCAGTTCTGGGTCCTCTGCTGTTTGTGATTTTCATTAATGACTTGGATGAGGGAGTTGAAGGGTGGGTCAGTAAATTTGCAGACGATACGAAGATTGGTGGAGTTGTGGATAGTAAGGAGGGCTGTTGTCGGCTGCAAAGAGACATAGATAGGATGCAGAGCTGGGCTGAGAAGTGGCAGATGGAGTTTAACCCTGAAAAGTGTGAGGTTGTCCATTTTGGAAGGACAAATATGAATGCAGAATACAGGGTTAACGGTAGAGTTCTTGGCAATGTGGAGGAGCAGAGAGATCTTGGGGTCTATGTTCATACATCTTTGAAAGTTACCACTCAAGTGGATAGAGCTGTGAAGAAGGCCTATGGTGTGCTCGCGTTCATTAACAGAGGGATTGAATTTAAGAGCCGTGAGGTGATGATGCAGCTGTACAAATCTTTGGTAAGGCCACATTTGGAGTACTGTGTACAGTTCTGGTCACCTCATTTTAGAAAGGATGTGGAAGCTTTGGAAAAGGTGCAAAGGAGATTTACCAGGATGTTGCCTAGAATGGAGGGTAGGTCTTACGAGGAAAGGTTGAGGGTGCTAGGCCTTTTCTCATTAGAACGGAGAAGGATGAGGGGCGACTTGATAGAGGTTTATAAGATGATCAGGGGAATACATAAGAGTAGACAGTCAGAGACTTTTTCCCCGGGTGGAACAAACCATTACAAGGGGACATAAATTTAAGGTGAAAGGTGGAAGATGTCGGAGGGATATCAGAGGTAGGTTCTTTACCCAGAGAGTAGTGGGGGCATGGAATGCACTGCCTGTGGAAGTAGTTGAGTCGGAAACATTAGGGACCTTCAAGCAGCTATTGGATAGGTACATGGATTACAGTAAAATGATATAGTGTAGATTTATTTGTTCTTAAGGGCAGCACGGTAGCATTGTGGATAGCACAATTGCTTCACAGCTCCAGGGTCCCAGGTTCGATTCCGGCTTGGGTCACTGTCTGTGCGGAGTCTGCACGTCCTCCCCATGTCTGCGTGGGTTTCCTCCGGGTGCTCCGGTTTCCTCCCACAGTCCAAAGATGTGCAGGGTAGGTGGATTGGCCATGATAAATTGCCCTTAGTGTCCAAAATTGCCCTTGGTGTTGGGTGGAGGTGTTGAGTTTAGGTAGGGTGCTCTTTCCAAGAGCCGGTGCAGACTCAGGGGGCCGAATGGCCTCCTTCTGCACTGTAAATTCAATGATAATCTATGATTAATCTAGGACAAAGGTTCGGCACAACATCGTGGACCGAAGGGCCTGTTCTGTGCTGTATCTTCTATGTTCTATGTTCTAATGCTTCCGCTTGCTGATTTGCTCCCCTTGTACTTGCTAAAAGCCTTTATTTTCCTTCTCATCGTGTCCTGAATGTCTCTGGTCATCCATGATTCACTGGGCTTGTTAATCCTTCCTACCCCCCTTGAGATAACATGTTGAGCCTGTATCCTCCTTGTTCCTTTTTGAACGACACCCCACTGCACTTCTGTAGATTTCCCCACAAATAACTCTCTCCAGTCCATCTTTGCCAGATCCTGCTTATTTTAATAAAATCTGCTCTCCCCCAATCCAAAATCTTTTTTTTTTTTGCACCTTATCCATTTCTTTCTCCAAAACAAACGTTCTTCCCATCTTTTCTAATCCTCATTCCTGTCTCACAGCGGCAGGGACCTGGGGTCAATTCCGGCCTGGGGTGACTGTCTGTCTGCATGGAGTTGCACATTCCCCCATGTGCCATTGTCTTTTTGCCATTGAATGTATCCTAACCTTTCTTTGTACTGTGGCCCTATTTGCTTCTCAGCCTTAATTACCCTGTATACCTTTCTTGCATTTTACTGTTCTTTTATTCCTGTCCTTATTTCTCTTTCCCATGTTACTCTACTTAGGTTCCCATTCCCCCTGCCATTCTAGGTGAAACCCTTCACACGAACAAGCATTCCTCCTCGGACATCAGTCCTGGTCCTTCTCAGGTGTGACCCGTGCAGTTTGTACTGCTCCCACCTCCCCAGAACCCAGGAATCCCAATGTCCCAGGAATCTGAAACCTTCTCCCTTGCACCAGTTTTCCAGCCATGTTTTAATTTGATATATCCTTCTGTTTCTACTCTGACTAGCACATGGCAATGGTAGTAATCCTGGGATCACTAACTTTGAAGTCCTGCTTTTCAACTTTCTTCCTAATGCCCTATATTGAGGTTTTAGGAGCTTGTCCTTTTATTTACCTATGTGATTGGTACCCCTCCAGAATGTCCTGTATCCATATCTACTCTGAGACACCCTTTACCCTAGCACCTGGAAGGCAACTTACCATCATTGAGTCTCGTTTACGGCCACAGAAACATCTATCTATTTCCGTTATTATTGAATCCCCTACAACTATTACATTCCAGCACTTTTTACTCCTCCCCTGTGCAGCAGAGCCAACCAAGGTGCAACAAAATTGGCTGTCGCTGCTTTCTCCTCAGAGGCCACTTGTTTTTTATTAGGCCATGGGATGTGGCGTCGCTGGCTGTGCCAGCATTTATTGCCTATCCCTGAGGGCATTTAAGGATCAACCACATTGCTGTGGATCTGGAGTCACATGTAGGCCAGACCAGGCCAGGTAAGGAGGACCGATTTCCTTCCCTAAAGGGCACTAGTGAACCAGATGAGATTTTGTGACAAACGACAATGGCTTCATGGTCACGTTTTGGACTTGTAATTCCAGATTTTTACTGAAATCAAATTTCACCATTTGCCATGGTGAGATTCGAACCTGGGTCCTCAGAGCATGGCTCTGAGTCTCTGGATTACTAGTCCACCGATAATACCACTATGCCACTGCCTCCCCACAACTGTATCCAAAGCTGTACATCTGTTTTTCAGGGGAATGGCCACAGGAGATTCCTTCACTGACTGCTTCATCCTCTTGCTCTGCCTGGTGGTGACCCATTTCCTTCCTGCTGGTGGACACTTAGCCTGAAATGTGATCACCTCTTTATACATGCTGTCCACGATGCTCTGCCTCGTAGATGCTCCACAGTATTCTTAGCCACTGCTCCAGCTCTGAAACCCGTGCTTCCAGGAGCTGCAACTGGAGACGCCTCCTGCACCCATGCTGGCCACAGATGCTGGAAATGTTTCTGGTTTCCCAGAAACAACACCTTTGTTCTCCTGCCATGACTTACTCCTTTGGAATGAACCTTTAAAGGATTCTTAAAATCATATAATATCAAGGAGTTTAGGGTCCTTCTTCCCTTGACCTCATAAATACAGAATATAACCCTTACAAACTATAAATCACAAAATACAGACTTTATAAACTATAAGCGATAATAGTAGTATAAATACTCAACGTCTGTACTCACTCAATCGGCAGCCTCAACTTGCCCCACGTCACTTTCAAATCTTGTTGTCACTTCAGGAGCTCCACCTCTGATTGAGTGAATATACGTTGGGTTGCTCCTTTTAAAATTTTCTCGCTGCTCTACTCAGCTGCTGCTCACCAGATTCACTCTTTCTCTGTGACTTCTGGTGCTCTGTACTATAAGAGTTACTTAAATTCCCTCTTTCCCCTCATGCTCCAAATGTACTCACGAAACCTACTCATCAGTCAGAGAAAAGAGGGGAATGATCACCTCCTCCCTTTCACCTAACTCCCTGTTTAACCAAACGCCAGCTGCACTTAAGACAGCACTAATTACTGAGGTTGTCTTAATAATCAGATTGTTAATTATGCAGATTGTCTTAAAGATCAGAGTTTATTTCAGAGCTGCATAGACCTACAGGGAGTGTGACAATTATAAAGGGCATTGGTGAGGTCACTCAAATGAAGTGCATAGACTGGTTCCTGGATGTGGGCATTGACCTATGAGGAGAGAGTGATCAGACCAGGCCTATATTCCCTGGATTTTGGAAGAATAGCAGATGCTCTAAGTGAAATATAGAGAATTCCAAGGGTAAATGCTGAGAAAATGTTTGCCCTCACCGGAGAATTTAGAACATGAGGGTGACAGTGTCAAAATGAAAATGAAATGAAAAATAAAGAGTACCCATTTTGGACTGAGTTGAGGAGAAAGTTCTTCTGTCAGAGATTGTAATTTTGGAATTCTTGAACCCAGAGGGATATGGATCTTTAATCATTGAGTATATTTAAGGTGGCATTTGTTAGATTTTTGTGTATTCAGGAAGTTAAGGAAAATTAGGATAATGCGAGAATGTGGTGTTGAGGCAGAAGATCAACTATGATCATATTGAATGGAGGAGCAGGCTCCGAGGACTAATTGATCTACACCAACTCTTATTTCTCATGTAACATTTTATGAAAAAATAAAGGAGTTATATTGTGTGATTATTGATAGACTTTTATAGTTTGACAGATTGGGGATAACATGGAGACATGCATTTAAATGACACATCATAGGAATAGTCGCGATATTAGGTTACTCTTTCCCCAGAGAGTACTGAGCATCTGGAATTGATTGCTGCCTTGTGAGGTGGATGCTGACTTTCTACAAGTCTTCAATAGGGAGCTCCATTATTTAAAAAATGGCAGAAACGACACTGTAAAGAAGGTCAATGGATTTACAGTTAACCGAGTCAATGTGACCTGCTGAGCAGTTTTTGATTCTCTGAGGGGTTTGAAGAGAAACTTTCCAAATTTGATTTTACGTTTTTGGGTCTGGTTTTCTGTGGCTTTTGGGGAGATGTGTATGGCTATGCAGGGAAGGTGGGGCTATTAATGTTTCTTCAAGCTTCATGTGTGGAATCTTAAGGATGGCAAGAAATCGGTGTTCGCCATCGCAAAGAGTCCGTGCATAATGCACCGCGGCCAACTCGCTAAGTCACCCTGTCATTTAATGATCAGTTGAGCATTGATTGGGCAGGACATCCGACTGCCCTTGGAAGGAGGTTCCACACCCTGTGAGAGCTGACGGCCAATCAGATTGACCAAAAGCTCTTTAACCTGGCCAGGCAAAGCGCCATAGTGGCCAGAAGCGGTACTGTACTACTCTGCCTGGAACTAAGACCCGGGACTTTTAAAAGCATTCCCTGGGCCCTGGGGGCGGGAGGGTAGGGAGTGCCTGTGGGGTACGGTCACGAGGGGGATGATCATGGTGTCGGGGTGCAGGCCAAGGAGCAAGGAAGTCCTGGAACTCCAATGTCCTTGGGGGTGCCCCTACTCCCTTCCAGCCCATGTTTTGCGAAAGTGCAAATATCACTTTCCCACCATCCCCACACCCACCAACCTACAAATTGAGGCTGAGCGGGATAAGGCCCTTAAGTGGCCAAGGGACTGAATAGTTGAATGGGCGGGTTTCCCGCCGGAGGCCCTGCTCGTCCAAGCGTGAATCTCGTGGATTTAGGTGAGCAGGTTCCTGGGGGAATTCCGTCCATTCAATTTTACATCCCCCATCCCAACCTCAGAACTTGCCTCGGGGAGAGAGTAAAGCTCTGTCCCATGAGTATGGGACAAGCTTAATTGACCAACGTCCTCTTTTGCTGCATATCAGTTTTGCATGTTCAGATGTTCAAGCCTCTATCTTTCGCAATTTTTATGAACTTGAAATTGAGTATTTGATTAATAAAGCTTTATTTTGTGTTTTTCAGAATTTCTTGGAAACTATAAGTGCAGTTATCTCTCTTGCATCAATAGATACATGGAAAGTTCTCACAAACACAAAAAATGAAAATGGTCCCAATCCTAGTTCTCAATTATTACAGTCAGTGGAAAATTTTAATACTCGCCTCGTTCTGCAGAATGACACTTTACACATCAAAGAAGAGAATCTTGAGCTCAGAGCTGCTAGATTTGGTCGTCAGAACAATGACTCTATTAATGTAACCTTTGCTAATTTTCCCATCAAGGAATACGCCAATTTAAGTGCTAATATATTAATTTCCTCTGAGGAAGTGGAGGATACACCAAATGCCACAGTTGTCACAATTGCATATCCAACATGGATTGATATTTTACCCAATACAACAACCTTCAGTGGGAACTTTTTGATTAATGGCCTTGTTGCGACAATAACATTAAATGTTAAGAACCCTGTTAACATCAACTTGACATTCTCACGAAGAAATCGCATGCTTGATCTGAACACTGCCGTGTGTGCATTTTGGGATTTCAATGGCAATGGTGCATGGAATAACACTGGCTGTAAACGTGAAATTAATGGGGAAAATATCATATGTAACTGTGAGCACTTGACCTCTTTTTCAATGTTAATGTCCCCTGATTTAATAGACGACCCAGCTTTGGGGTATATAACTAGAATCGGAGTTGCTGTTTCAATTGGATGTTTATCAATCACGATTATTATAGAGGGCAGTGTATGGAAGCGTGTGACCAAAAATAAGACCTCTTACATGCGTCATATTGGAATTCTGAACATTGCGGTAAATCTGCTGATAGCTGATGTATGGTTCGTTGTGGCTTCAGCTGTAAAGCCAGGAACAAGGGCTTGCACAGCTGCTACTTTCTTCATTCACTTTTTCTATCTTGCCTTATTTTTCTGGATGTTAACCCTGGGCCTTCTACTTGTGTATCGTTTGCTTTTCCTATTCCATGACCTCAGTAAGTCAGTTATGAAGGGAATATCATTTAGTATTGGTTACCTATGTCCACTAATAATCTCTGTCATCACAATTGGAGTTACCTATCCAAGAAACAGTTACACCAGAGAAGATGCCTGCTGGCTCGGCTGGGATAAAGGGTACCCTCTACTTGCATTTGTTATACCTGCACTGGCTATAATCGCAATCAACCTCATTATTCTGACTGTAGTCATATTTAAGCTGTTACGACCAACAATCGGGGACAGATCCAGAAGCAATAACCAGGAGACAGAAACATTCAAACAAGTTGTGAGAAGCATTGCTGTGCTAACCCCAATCCTCGGTCTGACCTGGGCATTTGGAATACCAACGTTTCAAAAGGGTTCTCCTAAAGCTTTCCATTATATATTTACAATTCTCAATGCTTTTCAGGTATGTTTAACCTATACTTTTAGAATTTTTACTCTAACTGTTTAGTTTACTCGTATTTAATGCAGTCAAATTCAAGTAAAGTAATAATCACCAGCGAGGCATGTTCTGTGAGTCAAACGGTAGCACAGTGGTTATCACTGCTGCTTCACAACACCAAGGTCCCAGGTTCGATTCCCAGATTGGATCACTATCTGTGCGGAGTCTGCACGTTCTCCCCGTGTCTGCGTCGGTTTCCTCTGGGTGCTGCGGTTTCCTCCCATAAGTCCCGAACGACATGCTTGTCAGGTGAATTGGACATTTTAAATTCTCCGTTAGTGTACCCGAACAGGCCCTGGAGTGTGGCGACTAGGGGATTTTCACAGTAACTCCATTGCAGTGTTAATGTAAGCCTACATATGACACTAAAAAAGATTATTATTAACTTGGCAATTTCCAGCATAGTGGAGGAAGGCGAGCAATATAGATAGCTATTTTGAAAGTGATTCTTCATGATAAGTAGCACTGTTTCATGTGAGATTTGATTATCTAGCACCTTTCACGTTGTCAGAACTTCCCAAAGTGCTTCAAAGACAATTTTGGAAATATAATCATTGCAATGCCGGCAAATAAATTATTCTAATCTTAGATGGATCAGAAGATTCCTTCTATGTGTTTTGTGTGAAACGATTTTGAACTTTTGGGGTATATAATTTTGTCAGAGTTAGGCCACAGAAGTCATTGCTCACTGAGTTAAACTTTCCGACAACATAAAGATTTAACTTTTTGGGTTGTAGAGGTCAGGCGTGAACTAGCTCTTGAGAGATCGTTCAGTAATTATAATATGATAATGAGGTGATTATTACAGATGTTGGTAGTTTTGGGGAATCCTGAGCTCAGGAATCCTGACAGCTAAAGAGAAATAAGAAGGAAGCAGTAGTTGTTTGTTTTTCCAGCATGGCTTGTGGGCAAGGTGAAGCAGGAATTCTTCCTATGAACCAATCGGTCCTGTAATTTTCAGACCTCCTCCTCCTCACTATCTCCAGATCCCACCATCTGTCTATCTCCAGAAGCCCTTCTCCCCCTTTCACTGGAGCCCCTCACTGAGAGCTCTTCTTCATGGTGTGAACCTCACTGCCTGTGATTAAAAGACTCCACCCTCCCTATGATCTCCGAACCACCTTCTTCCTGTGAACTTAAATCCCCAATTCATGTGATCTTGCCCCTCATGATCTCCGAAATCCCCTTCACACAATATCCTGCCCACCTGCCCCTCCACGCTATGTAATCTCTGCAAATCCCACACTTTCATTCTATCTGACCCCCTTCTCGGGTGCTTACCCCTGGTGATGTCTGGATCCTCGTCTATGTGACCTTCAGATCTCCTCCCCACAATCCCCAGAATTCCAACAAACATAAACTTTCATGATGCCATCTCCAAAACCCCACCCACTACCCAGGCACTCTCCCTTCAATCTCTCCCTGTGATCTCCAGACTGCACTATGATCTTCACAGTCCCTTTCCATAATCTCTACATTATCCATCCAGAATTTCTCCTTCCAGGATCTCTCTCTCCAGGATCTCCAGACCTCATCCGTGCTTCCCAGCTGCAATATTCTAAAGTAGCTTTTCCCCAGAGCTACCAGTCAACCAGCTATTCAACCTGGCCAGCTTCAGGCAGGAAATCCACCTTCCTCATATTTCGCACCACTCTTATCTCCTCTGGCCACACACCACATTGTAATGAGGGCCATGGGATACAAAAGCATGGGAGTTATGCTGGGAAATGTTTGGGGAGATAATTTCAAACTTTAGGGTCAAGGCAACTGAAGAGCCAAAGCTGCCAGTGGAGGTTATAATTAACAATAGTCAAGAGGACAGAAGCAAAGATACACAGATCTCAAAATATTGGTGGGCAGAGATAGGATGATGCAAAAACCATGAAGAGATCTGTAAACCAGGTGAAGGAATTTTAACCACCCTGACCAATCTCGGCAATAGGAACTTACAGGTTTGAACAGGGAACAGGGTTTAATTATGATTCTAGAGGGTATGGGCCGAAAATCAGCAGGGAACATTTTTGTGGGAGAGGGAGGAGAATAGATTTCCAGGCCGGCCAGCAGCTTGCACTGATAAACTTGGTGCTGGATTTAATTTTCAATTAAATAATCGTTATTGTCAGAAGTAGACTTACAGTAACACTGCAATGAAGTTACTGTGAAAAGCCCCTAGTCGCCACATTCCGGCGCCTGTATGGGTACATGGAGGGAGAGTTCAGAATGTCCAATTCACCTAACACCACGTCTTTAGGTACTTGTTGGAGGAAACCGGAGCACCCGGAGGAAATCTATGCAGTCACGGGAGAACTTGCAGACTCCACATAGACAGTGACCCAAGTCGGGAATCGAACCGGGGACCCTGGCGCTGTGAAGGAACAGTGCTAACCAATGTGCTACCGTACCGCCTGACTATCACTGGTGAAAAGAAACCTCTGCTGTCAGACCAGATTGATTTATTAACCAATGGTCAATTCAGAATAACTAGTGCAATGTTTAAAAAAAAGTGTTTGCAATTTGTGACAGATCTATTACTTATCTGCGTAAGAATATCTTTCTTTTTTAGGGATTCTTTATTTTGGTCTTTGGAACATTCATGGATAAAAAGGTGAGCTATGACCGCCATTCCCACCATTTTCCAGCATTATTTATTTTCACTTCATCTATTAAATATTTTCTTCTGATGTTAACTCAGGTACGAGAAGCCTTGATGAAGAAATTTTCATTGTCAGGATTTTCTTCTCGAACAACGGTAAGGTTTAAACAATAGAATGGGAGATAATTACCATCTGAAATAGAAAAGCTTAGATAGACACCTTTCCTCAGAACTGATATAAGAAGGAACTGGTTGGCTATTGTGAAAGTGAACAAACCATTGAGATTGGGAGGACAATAAGAGTTTGCACCATATATTTATGTATTTGACACAATGTCCCAAGGTGCAGTTCAGAGAATTAACAAGAGTTATGGGCGGTTAAAGACAAGGTCTGAAGAATGGGGTTTGATTAGACTTTTGAAAGAAGGTGGAGTAGAGAGATGGAGGTGGTCTGAGAATAGAATTCATGATAATATTGCTCAACCAACAAGAAGCTGTTCCACGAATAAAAGGGCAAGGGAAAGCAATAGACAAAGGGAAACCAGAAAGCCAGAGGTTGGAGGAATGTATGCAAGATGGGAAACCTTCCTAGAGTTGACGAACAGCTGGACCACAAAGGGACAGGAAGAAAAGCTGGGATGTATAATGTTTATCAGGTCCATATTTAACCAAACCAAGCTGAAGATAATACTGATCCCAGTGTCATCATCCAAAAAGAGTTATATTTTTCAGATGTATGTTGACAATAGTACCTAAATATCAACTCTCATAGTTCACCCAATGCCTAAATTGACAGGCTTCATGTCAGTGATGTCAAAACATTTTCTCAAATTAACTACTAGGAAGATTAAAGCTATTGCTCTGCATTATGTTTTGTTACCTGCATGGCAGGTAACATGTGCTACTCAATTCAGTTACAGCAAAGGCTTTCGGAAGAAGTCTCGAAGTCGTCCAGAAGTTTTACATAACGTTTATTGAGTAACACAACTTAAATAACTGTGTGAGCTCTTACTTTAAGAACTGTACTAGTAGAAAGGTTACAACTTTTCACTACAACTAGGCCTGATCACACTAGCAGCCCTGAGCTAAATCTCTGCCTTTGTTCTCCTCACAGTCTTCTCAGCCAAAGAGACCTTGAGGGCTGCTTGCTTCCCCCTTTATAAACCCAGTGCTGCTCCCTAGTGGTCTTTCCATTTCCCATCAGCCCCTTCTGTACATACCCATGTAAAGATCACTACATCCCACTTTTAAAATTTTTTTTTAGTTGCAGAGCTGTAACAGCAATGGAACAAACACAGTTAGTTTCATGCACAAATACAGAACAGAGAGCAATAATTGTATCAGTCCCATGTTCGCAAGTTCAGAGGGGTGCACGTCTGATTCGGGTAGACCTCCTGGGCGCGATTCTCCACTCTCGCGCCGAAGTGCCCACGCCGTCGTGAACGCCGCCGAGGTTCACGACTGCGCGAAACGGCCCCGATCACAACCGATTCAGGGCCCGAAAATGGTCTGGGAACGGGGCCGCGAGAAACACGGGGGGCATGTCGCGAAGGCCGCGTCGTCACCGCGCGACACCCGAATGACGCGGCGCTGCGTCATAAATGGCGCGATCCGCGCACAGAGGACCCGGAGGAGAAGAGAGGAGATGGCTGAGCCCCAAAGAGCCGCACCGAGGTTCCGGGACACGGATCTGGACACCCTGGTAGATGAGGTGGAACAGAGAAGGGACACCCTCTGCCCAAGACGTGGGCATCGCCAGCCATCCAGCGCGGTGAGGCGCGGCTGGCGGGAGGTGGGCACCGCAGTCAGTGCTGTGGGGCAGACCCCCCGGACGGGGGAGCAGTGCTGCAAGAAGCTGCACGACCTCACCCGGGCTGCCAGGGTAAGTGCCATGAGGGTGCCCCCAGGCCCATCCCCCGGCACGGGGGGGGGGGGTAAGTGGGGTGGGGGGGGGGGGCAGGGGGGGTTGGGAGTGTCGGGGGGATTGGGACATCAGGGGCAGTGCTGGGGGGGGTTGGGAGTGTTGG
Source organism: Scyliorhinus torazame (assembly GCF_047496885.1). Taxonomy (NCBI): domain Eukaryota; kingdom Metazoa; phylum Chordata; class Chondrichthyes; order Carcharhiniformes; family Scyliorhinidae; genus Scyliorhinus; species Scyliorhinus torazame. Next base: position 204,068,056 of record NC_092710.1, read on the forward strand.
GGGGGATTGGGGCATCAGGGGCGGTGCTGGGGGGGGGTTGGGAGTGTTGGGGGGGGAATGGGGCATCAGGGGCGGTGTTGGGGGGGGTTGGGGGGGGTCACGGTGCCCAACTATCTACTCGACCCACATGAGCCCCGGGACCCCCCTGGAGCGAAGCCATGGCGTGCTGTCTCCTGAACCAGCAACAATGTTGTCTATATCTGCATGCCCTGATGATACCCGCCTAATGGTGATGCTTTATCCAAACCCCCCCCCCCCCCCAAGGACAAGACAGCGCACAACCAGCGTGAGCGCATGAGAACCGGAGGGGGTTCTCCTGTCCTGCACCCCCTAACCATTCACAAGCAGAGGGCCCTGGACCTCGCTGGGGAATCCGCCACCCGGGAGGTCGCGCCATGCCAGGTCAGAGGCGCAGAAGCAAGTGAGAGAACCCTGCATGTCCTCCCCACCCCCAACCCGTCACCGCCCCCCTCACACTGTGGCCACTGCACCCTCAATTCCATCCCCCCTCACACTGTGCACCCACCACCACCATACACCCGGGCCACCGTGTCTAACGAACCCCAAATCTTTATGTTCCCCAGGGCCACCCGCTGAACCTTCAGGGACATCTCGCCCAGGAACAGTGCAACATCGCCAACCGCAACTGCACCCAGGGACGCACGCCAGAGGTTGGCAGTCGGTCGGATAGGAGGGCAGACCTCTCAGTCTGGGACGCAGGACCGGGACGCTCAGACCACCGAGACAGACATTAGTGAGGGGCACAGGGTGGACAGTAATGCCGAAGCGCATATCACGGCCACACACCCGCTGGATCCACCTGGAGGTCAAGGCGACCTGGCCCGCATGGAGCTTGCGCCGGGCCATGAGGGGGACCAGTACACACCAGACTTCCTGACGGATGATGACCTCGAGCTTGCGGCACTGCTGTCTCCCACACCATCCACCATCGCAGAGACACCCACCTCGGTTGGGCATATAAGTGATGAGGCTCCCGGGTCACTGTCTGGTGCGCACCCCACAGCCGAGCCGGTACAGCAGGTGGAGTTTGGAGCAGCCGAGGGGCTGGACGGTCGGAGGGCCGCCCAGGCCCAGCAACCAACTGCCACCCAGACGGTTCCCGAGTTCCTGGATGTAATTGACCCACCCGGACAACCGATGCATGTGGACACCCAGGGACTGAATAACGGGACGAGGGCCATCTTCCAGGACCTGCACACGCAGCTGGAGGAGTCTATCCGCGTCCAGGAGCAGGGAGTGGTGCCACTCATCGCAGCCACCCAGGCCGACACAGCACGGGTCGCGTCCGCGGTGGAGGCAATGGGTGAAAGGGTTACGGCCATGGGTCAGGTTCTGCAAGGCATTGGGCTTAACGTGCACGCGTCATCCATGGCCCAGGAGAGGGCTGCCCTCTCACAGGCAGCCATCTCACAGAGCCAACAGGACATTGCCGCCGCTCTTGGGGCCCTGGCTGAGTCTCATCATGCCATGGCCCGATCCCAGCAAGCGATGGCACAGTCCCAGCAGTCGGTCGCGGAGAGCATTGACCGCCTGGCGCACGTGATGGATGGTGTCGCACACTCACAGGTCGAGATCGCACAGACCTTGGCAGGAATGTGGCACTCCCTGGGCTCCGTCTCGGCGAACATTCGGACCTTGGTCGATACCGCTGCAGGCCTCCAGGACTGGCAGCGCCAGGTGTCGGTGGTGCGACGGGGCATGTCTCTGAGCGCATATCCATCCCAAAGTGAGGCCCGGGGGCCACCGGGCTCCCCGAGGGAGGAGGAGGTTCTGGGGCCCGTCCCGGTAGCTCCATCAAGGGATGTCCCGGTAGCTCCACCAAGGGACGTCCCGGTACACTCGGCCTCCCCCCGTTCCGTCCCTGGCGCATCTGGTGGGGAGCGGGCAGGTCAGGGTGGCACCACGCCATCCAGCACGCCCGCCGAGCAGCCTGGCCCATCGAAGCCGGGCCGCCCCAGGAAACGTGTGCCGACGGGGAGCCATGTCGAAGGGCGTGATTCTCAGCAGTCCGCCTCCACTCCTGCTGTACCATCTGGGAACACACCTAGACGTAGTGGTCGGGCCCGTAAGGCAAAGACGTCAGGCACGTAAGAAGTTGGCACGGGTGCAGGGCACAGTTTAGTTGTAGTGGGTTGGGCACCTATGTCAACCACACGAATAAACTCACTGTTAAATTTGACTTGTAAGACTGTGTGCTATGTCTGGTGCCAGGGGGCTCGTGAGGGTGCCCGATTGGCGTAGTGGTATACGAGCCGTTCAAGGTCTGTTCCGGATGTGCTGACCCTCCCCCCCCTGCCTCCCATAATCGGACACCGCTGTCCTTGGTACACCGATGCCATCCACCCCACGGGCATGTGGTGAAATATCCGTCACGAAGGCTGTGACCACTGGAGTGTATGGTTCAGCTATAGCCATGAGTCAGACCTTGGCTGGCAAATCTGAGCACACAGCTCATCGCAGAGCGGGCTGTCATCATTCAACATGGCACTGATCACACCCGCTTACCCAATCATCAATGTCGTGCAATCCCATAGTGCCGCAGTGGTAAGGTGATGCGGAATTGTTGCCGAGAACGCGGTGCGCGGGTGCGGGGGGGGGGGGGGGGGGGGGTGGTGGGCGCTGTGTGGTACCCGTGTACAGGAGTGATGGTGCAAGTGACAGTGTTCAGCTAATCCCACCCCCACAGTGCGTGAACCGTGCGGCCACCAACGCATCACGTGCCCGCTGTCCGCGGCGGTGATGTCGCGCAGCCTCCTGGACGTAACGAGCAGCTGGGCAGTGTCTGCGTCCTGCGCCCCTCTCCCACCCTGATGCACGGCATCATCCTCGTCCTCCGCATCCTCCTCTTCCCCATCCCCCTCGTTTGCGTGGGCTCAGGTGCTGTCGGGTCCTCCCTCCGGCTCCTCCACCAGGTCATCGCCCCTCTGCATGGCAATGTTGTGCAGCGCACAGCAGACCACAACCATGCGACCGACCCTGTCGGGTTGGTACTGCAGGGCCCCTCCTGATCGGTCCAGGCATCTGAAGCGCATCTTCAGCAGCCCGAAGCACCGCTCCACCACACCCCTGGTTGCTGCATGTGCCTCGTTGTATAGGCTCTCCGCGTTGGTGTGATGCCTCCATATTGGCGTCAGCAGCCATGACCTCAATGGATAGCCCCTGTCACCCAGCAACCAGCCCCTCAGCCGGTGGGGGGCATCCACTGAACATTGCGGGGATGAACGACTGTGCCAGAATGTAAGCGTCATGCACACTGCCGGGGTACTTTGTACACACGTGCATGATCTTCATGTGGGGGTCGCACACCACCTGAATGTTCATGGAGTATGCGCCCTTTCTGTTCGTGAACACTTCCCTGTTGTCTGCAGGTGGGCGCATGGGGACGTGCACACCATCGATGACACCCTGGACCATCGGTATCCCGGCCACCTTGGCGAATCCACGTGCCCGTGCTTCCTGCTGTGCTCGGTCCTCAGGAAATTGAATGTACCTGTCCGCGATGGCGTACAGGGCGTCGGTGACGACCCTGTTGCACCTGTGGACCAATGCCTGTGATATCCCGGATAGGTCCCCGCTCGGCACCTGGGAGGAACCGGTCGCATAAAAGCTTAGGGCCACCGTCACCTTGACGGAGACAGGTATCGCATGTCCTCCACCCATTCCACGTGGTGCGAGGTGCGCCACGAGCTGGCATATATGTGCGACCGTCTCCCTGCTGAACCGTAGTCTCCTCCTGCATGTGATGTCCGTTAGGGCCTCGAACGACATTCTGTCACGGTACACCCTCGGCCTTGCTGGACGCCTGTGGCGCCCTGGCACCACCATCAGTGGATCCACCTGCTCCTCCTCCTCCTCCTGCTCCCCCCAAGCACTTCCTCGCCATCTAGCGGTCAATGGTCCCCTCGGCATCCCCCTGTACATTCGGGTCCTGAGCGCCTGCGGCCTGCGCGTCGATGACGCGGCCATCTCCTCTGCTGCGCCGGCAACCGCTGCACCTGCAGCCACTGTGGGCCGCCTGACTCTACGCCACCGGATGGCAAACTCCAGAGCTGCGGCTCCAACCACGGCAGTGAACATCGCTGTCTGGTTGGGATACATGGTGACCTGCAGGAGGGTGGTGGGGGGCAGAGAAACGACATGCTACACCAAGTTTCTTCCACACCTCACCAGCCGGGTTGCATGGGATCCCTGTGTGTCCCGGTGGCCTGGTCGCGCTGCAGACACGCAGCCAGCCTAACACCTGTTCACTGTCTGCGCCCAACGGTCAGTTCACACCATACTCCTCACCAGTGTGCCACTCACCTGTGCCCATCAGCCACACGCAACCTGCGGCCGTGTCCTCGTCACCGTCCTGCCATATCAGGGCAGCTGACCTGTGGCATCCGCGGATGGACGATACCATCCACGCTCTCCCTCACCACCTCCCACCTGCACACTCTCCCTCATCCCCCTCCCACCTGCACACTCTCCCTCATCCCCCTCCCACCTGCACACTCTCCCTCATCCCCCTGTCCCACCTGCACACTCTCCCTCATCCCCCCTCCCACCTGCACACTCTCCCTCACCCCCCCTTCCCACCTGCACACTGTCCCTCATCCCCCCCTCCCACCTGCACACTCACCCTCACCCCCCCTCCCACCTTCACTCCGCTCCCTCAACCCCCTCCCACCTGCACACTCTCCCTCACCCCCCTCCCACCTCCACACTCCGCTCCCTCACCCCCCTCCCACCTGCACTCCGCTCCCTCACCCCCCTCCCACCTGCACACTCACCCTCACCCCCCCTCCCACCTGCACACTATCCCTCATCCCCCCCTCCCACCTGCACACTATCCCTCATCCCCCCTCCCACCTGCACACTCTCCCTCATCCCCCTCCCACCTGCACACTCTCCCTCATCCCCCTGTCCCACCTGCACACTCTCCCTCATCCCCCCTCCCACCTGCACACTCTCCCTCACCCCCCCTTCCCACCTGCACACTGTCCCTCATCCCCCCTCCCACCTGCACACTCACCCTCACCCCCCCTCCCACCTGCACTCCGCTCCCTCAACCCCCTCCCACCTGCACACTCTCCCTCACCCCCCTCCCACCTCCACACTCCGCTCCCTCACCCCCCTCCCACCTGCACTCCGCTCCCTCACCCCCCTCCCACCTGCACACTCACCCTCACCCCCCCTCCCACCTGCACACTATCCCTCATCCCCCCCTCCCACCTGCACACTATCCCTCATCCCCCCTCCCACCTGCACACTCTCCCTCATCCCCCCCTCCCACCTGCACACTATCCCTCATCCCCCCCCTCCCACCTGCACACTCTCCCTCATCCCCCCTCCCACCTGCACACTCTCCCTCCCCCCCCCCCTCCCACCTGCAGACTCCCTCGTCCCCCCTCCCACCTGCACACTCTCCCTCATCCCCCCCCCCCCCTCCCACCTGCACACACTCCCACACCCCCCCCCCTTTGGCCGCAGCCTTCTCGGGTAAGCCGACCCGGTCTCCAGGCGCTGAGCAACAGTCCGCTCACCTCCTCCCTGCTCAGCGTCAGGCAGCACGACTGGCTGACGACTTTAAAAAGCAGGTGTGAACAGCGACGGCGTGAACTGGGGTCACGCCGTCGGGACTTCGGCCCATCCGGGCCTGAGAATAGCAGGGGTGCCGGAGAATCGCCATTTTGGGTGTCTCGGGCGATTCTCTGGCCTGCACAGCGCGGAACTCGACGGGGCCGTTCTCGCCGCTTGGGAGAATCGCGGGAGGGCGTCGGACCGGCGTCGCGGAAAAATTTGGCGGCCCAGGCGATTCTCCCAACTGGCGCGGGAGTGGAGAATCGCGCCACCTGAGTGGGCATGGAGACCCTGAGGTTTTTATGTCCAGCTGGGCACCACCTGCTGGTGTCCTGGGATGTTGCATGAAAGCGTCCTGCAGATCCAACGTCGGAAATACAGGTTGATGAGGTGGAACCTTCAGCAGGTCTTGTCGATTGCGTCGAAACAGCATACCATCATCAGACTTCACAATGTACGATCGTGGCAATACATGTTGGAGCACCATTGCCATGTTAGACCATCCTCCATCAGGGTGTCGCAGTCTAACCATGTTGTTGATCGCTAACGGATGCAGCACTTTTGCATGTCGGTCATAGTGCTGCTTTTGTACGTGACATTGGTGGCACAGCTTGTCCAGCACTTGCGAGTGATCTGGATCGGTGAAGTGTAACATCGGTAGCGTTGTCCTCACATCTCGATTGAAGAGCATATGAGCCGGTGACAGCCCTGAGCTCAATGGCGATGAACAATATGATAATAGAGCCAAGTGCATGTCGGAATTCAAGTCAGTGGCCTTGCTGAGCAGTTGCTTAATAATGTGTACACCCTTCTCCACCCTGCCGTTCGATTGAGGAAAGTGTGGACCTGATGTCACGTGCTTGAAGTTATATTTTTGAGATTTCCATCCACTCCCCGCTTGCAAAGCAAGGACCATTGTCGGACATGACCGTTTGTGGGATGCCATGCCTCCAGAAGGTTTCCTTGCAGGCTTTGATAACTGACGCCGATGTGAGATCCATGAGTTTCATTACTTCCGGAAAGTTGGAGTAATAATCGATGAGAAGAACATAGTGTCGACCCATGGAATGAAACAAGTCAATACCAACTTTGTCCCACGGTGACGTAGCCATCTCATGTTGTCGGAGTGGCTCATTGCATTGTGCTGGCCGATGTTTTCGACACGTGTCACATGTGAGCACCATGATTGTTATGTCCTCGTTTATCCCAGGCCAGTACATGGATTGCCGTACTTTTCTTTTGCACTTCTCGACACCAAGGTGCCCCTCATGAATCCTGCTGAGCATGTCCGCCCGGAGTGCCAGTGGAATGACGATTCTGTCATTTCGCAGTACGATGCCATCCACCACGGACAGTTCAGTTTTGACGTTTTGGAACTGTGGGCACCACCTTCTTGGCCAGCCATGCTGAAGGTTGTGCATGACCTGGAGCAGGGTCGCATCTTCTCGTGTTGCCTGACGAATTTGGTGCAACCTCTTGTCCGCTGCCGGGAGTGTCTCTCTGCACAACTGTGCATGAGCTTCTACATCGTTGATGGATGCCGGAGGTGTACTGTTAGCATCAATGGCTCAGCTGTCAGCGATTGTTAGGTCCTTCCCTGGAGTGTGGACCAGCGTGAAGTCGTACTTCCTCAACTTCATCATCATGCGTTGTAGGCGCGGCGTCATGTCATTGAGATTTTTGTTGATAATGTTGATCAGTGGCCTATGATCAGTCTCCACTAGAAATGTGGGAAAGCCATACACATAGTGGTGGAATTTTATTTTACCCGTGATCAATCCCAGGCACTCCTTCTCTATCTGTGCATACCTGCACTCGGTGGCAGTCATTGCTCGAGAAGCGTATGCCACCGGGACCCAGTCCAATTGGTCAATCTGTTGGAGTAGCACCGCACCAATTCCATGCTGACTGGTGTCGGTGGAGATCCTTGTGGGTTTTGTAGGGTCGAAGATTGCCAGCGTTGGAGCTGCCATCAATTGGTGCTTCAAATCCACCCACTCGTCTTGGTGGCGTGGAGTCCAGTCAACTCCGTGTCCTTCCTTATCACATTTCGTAACGCTGTCGTCCGTGCTGCTAGGTTCGATATGAACTTGCCTTGGAAGTTGATGAATCCAAGAAACCTGAGCATCGCTTTCTTGTCACGTGGCCGCTGCATGTTCTGAATTGCCGCTATCTTCTCAGTGTCCGGCTTCATCCCGTGCTCTGATATCATGGTACCCAGGAAGGTCAGAGATTAACGTGCGAAGGTGCACTTGGATTGGTTAAGCTTCAGCCCAAATTGGTGGATTCTTTTGAAGACTTGCTTTAACCGAGCAATATGGTCTTCCTCTGTCGTTGACCATATTATGATGTCATCAACATATACTCGCACGCCGTCAATGCCCTCCGTCATCTATTCAACAATTCTATGAAATATTTTGGATGCAGAGATAATCCCGAAAGGCATAAGACTATAGCAGTATCGTCCAAACGGCGTGTTGAAGGTACACAACAGTAGGCTGGAATCATCGAGCTGCATCTGCCAGAAGCCTTGTGAGGCATCAGGTTTGGTGAATATGCGAGCCTTCGCCATTTCACTCATTATCTCCTCTCGCTTGGGGATGGGGTAGTGTTCCTTGCAAATGATTTTGTTCAAATTTTTGGGATCTAAAGAGATTCTGAGTTCACCGGACAGCTTCTTGACACACACCAACGAGCTGACCCAGTCAGTCGGCTGTGTGACCTATGATATGATGCCTTGAGATTGGAGGCGTTGGAGTTCTGCTTTTAGCCTGTCCCGCAATGGAGCTGGTACCCTCCTTGGTGCATGAATGACCGGTGTTGCATCATCTTTGAGCAGGATTTTGTACTTGCAGGGTAATGTACCCATGCCACAATAGAAGTCAGGATACTCACTGAGAAGCAGCTGGATGGCATCAGCCAGTCGTGATGAATTAATCGTGTTCATGAAAATCCTTTGAATCAGCCGCGAATCCTTGCGGGCTTGAGCACCTAATAGCGACGTTCGTTTGTCGTCCACGATCTCAAAGCGTAGTCCTTTTGTGACTTTCTTAATGATTACTTGTAGGTGGCATGATCCCCTCGAGGTGATCTGGTTGCCATTGTAGTCTGTTAACTTGCATGCAGCAGATATCATCTCGTGTGTCGCTGGGATGGATGCGAGAACTTTGCTTGTCATCAAGTTCGCGGATGCTCCCGTGTCAAGCCTGAACGTAATTGGGGTATTGTTCACTTGTACCATGGCACTCCATTCACTTGTGGAGTCAATGGTATGCATGTATTGCGGCTGTGTGGTCAGCTAGTGCGGTTCCTCTGTGGCATTTATGATTCCAACGCCATATGTGTTCTCCCAGCAGTGGAAATCTTTGTGGTCGGAAAAATTTTCTTTTGAGTGTCTGAGTGTCCATAGCATCTACTGTGCGAACATTGAAGTTTCCATGTCTTTGCGTTGGAGAGTAATATTTTGCTGTGGAATGACACTGGGAGGCAAAATGATTCATTTTGGAGCACTTTAGACATCTTTTCCCTCATGCAGGACATTTCCCTTTTAAGTGGGCGTTGCCAGAACGGTAACACATCATGAAATTCGTGACGTCGCGCGTCGGCAGCGATCGCGCATGCACGACTCGCTCTTCTGGCTGGGTTCGGAACTTTGCATACTGTGCATGCGTAGAAGTGCTGGAATGGGCACTGGCGGCTGGAAAAGAATGCCTGTGAGTAGAGGCCACCATTTTAACATCTTCCACCTCGTGGAGGATTTTCTCCACGTTTTTGTTTTCTAGAAACTCTAGGTACTGCTGTTTTTTCTGTTCTAAGCATTTTGCTATGGTAGGTTTTAAAGTTAAATCATTTTGCTGCATTAATGGTTCCCTTAAATTTTAATCTGAGAGACCATGGAATAATTGATCCCTGATGATGGAGACTGTTACATCAGCATAGTTACAACCTTGTGCTAGCAATCGGAGATCTGTGACAAAATTGGAGATATTCTCCCCATTTTGTTGGAATCTGTTACGCAGGTTAAAGCGTTCCATGATTTCATTTGACTGCAATTTACAGTGTTCATCAAATTTTGCAATTATCACTTGAAAGCTATTTTTATTTCATTGTCACCATATGTAAAAGAGTTATAAATGTCTACAGCTTGCCGGCCTCCCGTTGACAGTGTCATGTGAGAGTACCTTTAAGACATGGATGTTTAAGCAATGTACCTTTACGAAACCAGTGATGTGAGAGAGTGGGTGGAGCTGGGCTTTAGATCAGCCATTTTGCAGTTTTTAGTTTCAATTTGAAAAAGAGCTTGTGTGTGTCTGTGTGTTTCCAGAGAGCTGCAGTTTGGAGAAAAAGAGCTGGGTGTGTGTCTGTGTTTTGCAGTGAGCTGGATTTGCTGTGATATCTGCCATGAAAGACTATCTCTGTATCATTTGGGTGATTGGTCCATAAAGGGTGGAAAAGAAATGAAATGTTTCAGATGTTTTCACTGTAATAAACTAGGCCATGTAAAGTCACAGTGTTGGTGGTTGAAGAAAAGCACTGGGAAAGCTGATGTGGTAAAACAGGATAAGACAGTGGGGTTTGTTAGAGTGGTAAAGGAAAGTCCAAGGGAAGTGAAGGAGGTGCAAACGATTGTACAGCCTGTTCAAGAAGTAATTGTTAAGAAGGTGCCAGATGTCTTTAAAGAATTTACTTGTGTAGGTAAAGTTTACGCATGTGTATCAGGAGGAGCAGGTAAAGAAGTTACAATGTTAAGAGATACAGGGGCTAGTCAATCTTTAATGGTAAGAGATGAGGAATTATGTAGTTTGGGAAGAATGTTGCCAGAAAAGGTGGTGATATGTGGAATTCAGGGTGAGAGGAGTAGCGTTCCATTATATTAGGTAAGGTTGGAAAGTCCAGTGAAGAGTGGTGAAGTGGTAGTAGGAGTAATAGATAAACTATCTTGTCCAGGAATACAGTTTATCTTGGGTAATGATATAGCTGGATCACAGGTGGGGGTGATGCCTACTGTGGTTGATAATCCAGTGGAAAATCTGACAACTGAAAGGTTGAAGGACGAATATCCTGGGATTTTTCCGGATTGTGTAGTGACAAGGTCGCAAAGTCACAGGTTAAGAGAAGTGGAGAAATCAAAGAGTGAAGATGAAGTTGAAGTGCAATTATCAGAAACGATTTTTGATCAGATGGTTGAAAAAGAACAAGAACAGGTGGAGGATGAGGCGGATATTTTTAGTTCAGGAAAATTGGCGGAGTTACAACATAAAAATGTAGAAATAAAAAGGATATATCAGAAAGCATATACGGAAGAGGAATCTGAGAGTATACCAGAGTGTTATTACCGTAAAAATGATGTCTTGATGAGAAAATGGAGACCTGTACATATGCAGGATGAAAAGTGGGCAGAAGTTCATCAAGTAGTATTGCCGGTAGGGTATAGAAAGGAGGTTTTGCGAGTTGCACATGAGGTACCAGTGGGAGGTCATTTGGGAATAATGAAAACTCAAGCTAAAATCCAGAAACATTTTTATTGGCCTGGACTACATAAAGATGTAGTTAAATTTTGTCAATCATGTCACACATATCAAGTGTTGGGAAACCTCAAGCAGTGATGAAACCAGCACCCTTAATACCCATTACAGCATTTGAGGAACCTTTTACGAGGGTCATAATTGATTGTGTAGGACCGCTTCCTAAAACAAAAAGTGGGAATCAATATAATTTGACTGTAATGGATTTATCTACTAGGTTTCCAGAGGCCATTCCAGTACGTACTATTACAGCTAAAAGGATTGTGGAGGAGTTACTTAAATTCTTTACTAGATATGGACTACCCACAGAAATTCAATCGGATCAAGGAATAAATTTTACTTCAAAGTTATTCTAAGAAGTTATGGATATCTTAGGAATAAATCAATTTTAAATCAACTGTGTACCATCCAGAATCGCAGGGAGCGTTAGAAAGGTGGCATCAGACATTGAAGACAACGTTGAGGGCGTATTGTCAAGATTATCCAGAGGATTGGGATAAAGGAATTCTATTCGTATTGTTTGCAATTAGGGATGCACCTCATGAGTCTACCAAATTTAGTCCTTTTGAACTAATTTTTGGGTATGAGGTAAGAGGACCACTTAAATTGATTAAGGAAAAATTGGTGGGTGAGAAATCGGAAATTACACTATTGTATTACGTGTCAGATTTTAGGGAACGATTAAATAGAGCAGGTGAATTGGCTAGGCAACATTTGAAAGTTGCACAAAATGTGATGAAACGGGTAGCGGACAAGAAATCCAAAGTTCGTAGTTTTGCTAGTGGGGATAAAGTTTTAGTGTTGTTAGCAGTGCTAGGTGAGCCTTTAAAAGCTAGGTTTTGTGGACTGTATCAGATTGAAAGGAAATTAAGTGAGGTGAATTATGTGGTAAAAACACCAGATAGAAGGAAGGAAGACTCACCGAGTGTGTCATGTGAATATGCTTAAAAGGTACTTTGAAAGGGAAGGAGAGAAAAAAGAGGTTTTAATGATTCTAACTCAAAGTGACGAACCAAATCCAGATGACTGTGAATTTGACATACCTCAAGTTAAATTGGAAAATGAGGATGTTCTTAAAAATTGGGATGAATTGTTAAGTTACCTTTCAGAAGAAAAATGAACTGACCTGAAAGAGTTATTGATATCACATGGGCAAGTTTGCAGAGATAAATTGGGAAGTACTAAAATGGCTATACATGACGTAGATGTGGGAAATGCTGTTCCTATCAAACAACATCCATATAGACTTAATCCTTTAAAATTGGCACAGGTTAACAGAGAGATTGAGAGTATGCTTAAAAATGGCATAATTGAAGTGGGTTGTAGCCAATGGAGCTTACCCATAGTGATGGTACCTAAACCAGACGGTACCCACCGGTTTTGTGTGGACTATTGAAAGGTGAATGCAGTTACAAGAACGGACTCTTATCCAATCCCACGTTTGGAGGATTGCCTTGAGAAAGTGGGACAATCCGCTTTTATTTCCAAATTGGATTTACTGAAAGGTTACTGCCAAATACCTTTATCTGAAAGGGTGAAGGAGATTTCAGCTTTTGTGACTCCCGATGGTATATACCAGTTCAAAGTTATGCCATTTGAAATGAATAACGCCTCAGCCACATTTCAACAGTTAACTAATACAGTCATTTCAGGATTACCCAATTGTGCGGTATACATCGACGATCTGGTAGTTTTCAGCCAGACATGGAAAGAACATTTAAAACATCTGAGGGAGTTATTTGATCGACTTCAGGAGGCGGGTTTGGTGATAAACCTAGCCAAAAGTGAATTTGGAAAAGCCCAAGTCACTTTCCTTGGCCATACAATCGGCCAGGATCGACTGGCCCCACGGGATGTGAAAACGAAAGTTATTGGGGAGTTTCCGATACCCTCGACACGACAGGAAATAATGCGATTTCTTGGTATGAGTGGATTTTCCCGGAAATTTGTACCAAATTTTCGCAGTGTGGTCGCTCCACTGACTGACTTGCTCAAGAAGCGTAACAAATTCCAGTGGACAGCGGAGTGTCAATAGGCATTTGACGGCCTGAAGGCTGTATTAATCACGGCTCCCGTATTAGTCATCCCAAATTAACCCTTCAAAGTGGCTGTTGATGCGAGCGATGTGGGCGTAGGTGCGGTGCTTCTACAAGACGACGACGAAGGCCTAGAGCGGCCCGTTGGTTATTTTTCAAAGAAATTGAATTCTCACCAGAAAAAGTATTCGACGATTGAGAAGGAGACTTTGAGTTTGGTGCTGGCTTTGCAACATTTTCACATTTATGTGACCAGCAATGCACCTGACACCATTATATATACTGATCATAATCCTTTGACGTTTTTGGAGCGATTCCGGAACAACAATGCAAGGCTATTTTGCTAGAGTTTATTGTTACAGACATTTAATTTAAAGATAGTACATGTGGCAGGATGGGAAAATGTGATAGCCGATGCTTTGTCACCAATGTGGTCAATTGAGAAGGTTTTCGGTTGGAGGAAGAAGAACAAAGAAAAACGGACTATATTATTATACCTGTTTGAGTGTGTTGTTTTCTTTAAATTAAAATGTATTTTTACTGGGTGCATTTCTTAGTGGATGGTGCAACAGTGAAAAATGAAACCATCTTGAATTTGATGGTTTATTTTTTTTTCTTGGGGGGAGGTGTCATGTGAGATTACCTTTAAGACATGGATGTTTAAGCAATGTACCTTTAAGAAAACAGTGATGTCAGAGAGTGGGTGGAGCTGGTCTTTAGATCAACCATTTTGCAATTTTTAGTTTCAGTTTGATAAAGAGATTGTGTGTGTCTGAGTTTTGCAGTGAGCTGGATTTGCTTTGATATCTGCCATGAAAGACTATCTCTGTATCATTTGGGTGATTTAAACTCATAATAGCAAAGCCTTTAACCTGATGTGATTCTGTTTAAAGGTATTAAGTCTCTTGGACGTTTGAAGGAATATTTTGAGGAATTTTTACTGTTGCAATATTTTCGGAGTTATCTTTGAAGAAAGGGGTGTTAAGAGATCCAATGCTTATTTAAGATGTTAAGTTGAGTTCATGGAATAAACATTGTTTTGTGTTTAAAACCCACCTGTCCATAATTGTAATCCCACCCCCTAGGGAACAAGCCGTGTGCTAGGAAAAGCAACATATACGTTAAAGGGGGAGGTTGGTTGAACTCCATGATACATTTTAGAGTTCTGAAAGCGCCTCGCCCATAACAATAGTAATATCCCAATCTTTCTCTCGTCGGGGGCTGCATCTAAGGCAGTAGCTGCCATGTATATTTGAAGCTGCTGTTTATACATTTTCCAGTTACTATTTAAATTACCAGTAGTTTTTAGCAGCTCTGGAAGTGGCGTGTGGTCCATCGCTTCGGTTGGTTGTCTGGAATCCAAATGCTGCAATGTCTTCCAGTCAGGTGGCCGGCCCGTTACTTTTTCTGCTTATTTTAGTTCTTTCTGGTCTCTAACCTAATCTATCTAGTACTGTTCGATTAAAGCCAGCCTGGTACCATGTTTTGTTACCTGCATGGCAGGTAACATGTGCTACTCAATTCAGTTACAGCAAAGGCTTTCGGAAGAAGGCTCAAAGTCGTCCAGAAGTTTTACATAAAGTTTATTGAGTAACACAACTTAAATAACTGCGTGCGCTCTTACTTTATGAACTGTACTAGTAGAAGGTTACAACTTTTCACTACAACTAGGCCTGACCACACTAGCAGCCCTGAGCTAAATCTCTGCCTTTGTTCTCCTCACAGTCTTCTCACCCAGAGAGACCTTGAGGGCTGCTTGCTTCCCCCTTTATACCCACCTGTGCTGCCCCCTAGTGGTCTTTCCATTTCCCATCAGCCCCTTCTGTACATACCCATTTAAAGATCACTACACACTACTAACTCCGTTCCCTAGTCACTGACTCCATCCCTCTCTCTGACAGCATCTGAGGCTGAAACAAGCCATTCACAGCCTTGAGGTTAGCTTAACTGAGGAACATAGGAATTAGGTGCAGAAGTAGGCAATTCAGCCCTTTGAGCCTGCTAACAAGCCTGGCAACTAACCTACTGACACCACTGACTACCTCCTGCCCCTCCCATGCTATGATAACTGCTTGCCAGATCCTCCAACCGCCCAGCCAACCAGCCAACTAATCCCCCCCCCCCACCCCCCGAACCAACTACCTACTCAACCCGACCCTGATCCAGTTTCACTGCAGCCCTGACTAGCTGGCCATCCGACCTCGGGGGGGGGGGGGGGGGGGGGGGGGGGAAGAAGAAATCTCACAGTATTTGAATGACCCTTTCTCAAACTCCAGGGAGCTAGACACAAAATTACATCAGGAAAGCTGTCTGCTGATGGATCCCATTGGGAGTGGTATATATTTAAAAAAATAATTGCCATAGTCTTGTGTTCCCAAAAGCAACAAAATATGTACAGAGAAAATCTTCTGAATTTCTGGGCTGTGTGCTTTGTGTCCCGGTGAGCACTGTTCCTTATCGAATCACTTTTCTCAGAGAACAGAGAATTGTAGGGAGCTGGGAAAAAAAGTAACAAGTGAATAAACAAAGGCTGTTTCCGAATTAACGTGCATGATTTTTTTATTTTTCAGACTGTCGCGAGCACTTCTACTACAAAGCCATCCTCAAAATTAAATTTTTCGTTTCATTCTAGAAAGAGTAAGTATAACCATGGAGCTGAACAATAATAGAACCATTCCCAAGATAAAAGGTGAAATGTTCCTCCATAGAATAATGTTAAATGAGTTGCTGTAATTTATTGGCTATTATTAAAGCGAAAGGATTCGTGTTCTGTACAAGAAATTATCAAATTGGGCCTGGATTTTAACTGCGAGCAGATTTCTGGGGAAAAGTGGCTGAGAGTTATTGCCTGCCCACCTGCCCCAGAGTAAAGCCCGGACCATTTCAATGGCCGCACCTCATTAAAAAACTCTCTTATTGTCTAGGTTAAGTCAGCAGGAAGCTGTAGAAATCATACAGCCCAATGGCTGGCTGTTCATGCCAATCGATTCTCAGGCCATCACCTGGAGGGTCATGTGATCAGGAAGGATTGTGGTTACGGTTATTATTCTGCAACGCACCTGCACATCCTGACCCTTACAAACAAAAGATTTTAGATTTATCTGTCAGGGCCTCTCTATCTTCAAACGGGTTTCTACCTAAGCAGAGAGCAGCTTCAACTTCCCTGGTTCAATTTCCAATCACAGTCTGTTTCAAACTGCTGTCAGATCCTATTGACATGACAGGATATCAATTTGCATCAATTTATTAGGCTCCTGCCCGCTTTGTGCAAGCATTTTGTTCACTTGCAAAATCAAAAACAATGGAACCAAGTGGGTAAATAACCTGCTTATTACTAACTTCCCACCAGCCTCGTCCCTGCTGGGCCAAACTGGGACAAAGCAATGTACAGACAGTGTACTATGTGTTATATTACTTGTAGTAATGTATGTTACTCATTTGTTTATGCCGAGTTGAACTTAACTTTGATGATGATGAATACTCAAAGTCGTCCAGTGATAACAAATAATTTATAGAGTAACTAATCAATTAACTTGTGAGTTTGATTCTTCAATACTTTTACTAATAGTCACACTAAACAAGATGAAATTAGATTAACTACGAATACTATAATTTATACCCTGAGCTAACTATACTTTTATTCTCTAGCCACAACACACCCGAAGAGAGTGGGAAAACAGATTGAGGTTTATTTATACTCCCTGTTACAGTTGCCCTCTAGTGATCATCTGACTGGACTGACTACACATTAACCCTTCATGTATATAAATATACAGAGATCACTACACCTTGTACAGTTAATAAATCCATATGAATCTGTTAATGGATCCAGTGCATTTAAAGCCACAATGCCAAGATTCTAAAACTACCAAACAGCGTGATATGCACTTGATGTGCAAAATAATGTTTTTATACATCAATTCATAATAATTAGGAGTACGGGAAATGTATGATGAAATTCTGCTGTTGAAAATATAACAATTGCTTGGGGACTGAAGGAGCCAAGTTTTGCTACGTAAAGGATTGGTCTCTTGTCTGTCACACTCAATTCCTTCGCAAGAGAAAGAACATTGCAAGCCTTGTCTTCGATCTTGAACACCATTGATTTCTTGTGTTCTAGTAAACTGCATCAAATCAGTTTTGTACCAGTTTATCCTCCCATGTACAATTCTAGAGTGCCAATTGCCACTCCCCTCTGCTGGTATTGAAGATAAAAAGCCAGATCTGAAAATCCATGGTGGGGGAAGCTATGCTTTCTAATTGACTTCAATGAATTTGGGAAAATAATATTTGTTCTGCATGATGGTGTATCGTCATAACAAAAGACTACTTTGCAGCATTTATATCCAGTGTCTGACATATTTTCACCAATATGGGGTTGAATTCTCTGGTGCCACAGCCGCATGTATCTTGGCGGCTCGCCTTTCACCGGCGGTGGGATTCTCTACACCTGCCACTTGTCAGTGGGATTTCTTATTGAAGCCACCCCACACCACTGGGAAACCCATGGGTGGGGTGCACTGCCAGTGGGAACAGAGAGTCCCAATAGCTGGAGAATTCCGGCCATGATATTTTGTATCAGTGATTTCAGTTTCCAAAGATCTATAATGACGCTATGCAGTGCACAATGACTGAGTAGTTTTCTCAATAATTCTTTTCTTTGCTATTTTAATGAAAGTTCTAACATATTTAAAATAAACAGGGGTCAATTTGCAGGATGAAGCTATCAGTGAGGAGTCTCAATATAAACAAACATCCATTCCAGTGTTGACTCTATAGTAATATATCCACATCTCCAACTATTGCTTCACAAAACAGAAAGCTTAAAGAAAAGCCTTACAAAGTTCACCCTAATGTATTAGAAGAGGGAACAAGTATATTGTTGAGTTGATAAGTGTTTGTTGGAATCACATTCTGTGGTACCAGAGCTCAAGGCTCTACCTTGCAGCTGTTCCAGCTTGCCCTCATTGTCCAACTCCTTGTTCACTATCAAGTTTGGGATAAATATTAGGAAGATTTTCAGCAAGACCTTGCTGTTCCACTACACCAAAGTCTGCACTCCAGTATTATATTTTGTCCCCTTGTTGACGTCAGTCTGAGCCAAATTATGGCCATCATTAGTGCCTGTTTGACCCCCAACTTGCATTTCTAACCTGATACTCCACTATGACTGTCCACCACTATGACTGTCTGTTTGCATCTCATCAGCATTTGCTGTCTCCAACTTTATATCTCCCCACCACAGCTTAAATCTTTACTCCAGACTTCTCACTTCCAAACATGATGACTGCAGTGATTTCATGCCAAGCATCTAACTTCCGTTCAATGTAAACTGAAACTCATTCTAATCTCTGCCACATACCCTGCACCAAGCATCCCGATCCCTTTCCATCTTTGTCCTTAACTCCTCAATGCAGCAAATTCAAAATGTGTGTCCTGCACCATTTCCTTACCTCGGCCACTTTCTCCAGTCCTATGTTCCAGGATGTGCTCTTTGCTCTTCCATCATAGTCCCCTTTTCATTCCATTATTTTCTTGTCTAAGCTTTCAGCTTTTCAGCTCCGCATTTTTACCGCTCTCCACAATTCTTTCTCACCCTTTGAAAAGTTCCTTATAATCAACTTTATTGACCGCTTCTTCAATCATCTTACTTGGCCTTTCTTCCATCACTGTTTTGCGTCTGTCAAACATTTAAAGGCTCAATACAGGTACAATTTGTTGTTACTGAGGATGTCTAACCCTATGCTATAATTAGAAAGAGCTCTGCAGGTAAGTAAATGTACATTAATACAGTTTTGCTATGTGATTTCAGTTCTTGCTAATCTTTTTCCTGCTCCAATCTTTCAGAAAAATACGTCTTAACTCACCAATTACACTCGAGCGATAACAACCCATCTCAAAGATATTCTAGTCTAAGTTAACTAAAAGAGGTCAAAGATAAAACTGACCGTCTTCAGATGCAGAAGAAAGAATTAAAATAATCAACTTACCCAACGCGAAACCATTTTAGAAGTTATTCAAGAAGAAGTGAGTGCTTTTGTGAAGAATGTGTAAACTTTTTTGGCATTGGTCTTCTCAATAGACATTATTTGATGGGGTTAGCAACATTTTCTATTGTGCACTGGGGCAATAACACATTAATAAAAAGACACACAAGAACTGTTTTGGTGAAAGCTGACAATTACCTGCAGCATCATACAGTTCGTTATAAGATTGTGCTATTATGAGTGGAATTATTCATCATCATAGATTCATTTGTATAAGTAAACCAGATAATCTTGTTTTACAGAAAATGTTATGGATAATTTTAGAAAGGAGTTTTTAATGTCTTGATTAATATTTGAGAGTGATGGTATCGCTTTCTTTCCCCATCCTCCCACGTCCCAGCCACCCCCCCAAGGGTATTCCCCCAATTCCTGTTTTGGCTCTGCTCAAAGTCTCACCAATGTGTGGGCTTGAAATGTTCACAACAATGCCAGGATACTGACATTTTGCTTTATCTTCTGTTGAAAGGCTCCCTCATCCTCAATGGAATTAATTTTACATGGTCTGTGGGTCAGAGCAAAATGCTTAGTGAACTCAAAATGATCGAGGAAAGTTGAGTAAAATACTTCACAAAATACATTAGAAAGGAATTTAACTTTTGTCCACAGTTAATGAACTAAATTTTGATCATGCTAAATACTGAAATTACAATTGTTAGAGTATAATAAACTATTAATATGATGAATGTTTCTGTAAAACTCATCTTTAGGAATACGATTAATCATTGTTACTTGTATATTCAAAATTTCTGTCAAATTATATTTTAAACTTGAGGAAAAAGTGGTACTTTGCGAAGTAATTTTGGTTTTAACACTGGGAATATATTACCATGAATGGAATGTACGTTTTTGTGTATAATCAGCATTGTAAATGTGTTTTATTCCTATTCATGCCTTAATTTTAACAAAATATAACATTTTGCTCTGTATAATTTTATGAAATCTGATATTGCAAGGTGCAACCTGTTGTGACCTATGTGAACAAAATTTATTGATTAAAGGAATGACATAAATGAATGAACAAAAACTGCATTAAGCGCAATAAATAATGACTGGTACTTCATTGTAATGTTCATGATTTTTTTCTGTGTGATTTGTTTTCACGGTTATGGAACATATCAATTTACACATGTTGTTATGTACTTCTTATTTCAATAATTATGGTATTTTGGTGGTGATGTTTTAAATGACAACAGTGAAGTAATAACTTATCCATCATTATACCCTAAGGAAGTAGGGACTGGCAAGTTTCCAGTCTGTTGCAGTGAACCTGAGCATGGTTCATAAAACAGATAAAAGGGAAATTCAAAGGTATTGATTATGCAGAAGAAATGAAGAAATATGTTTGAATATAAGAGTAAAATATTGACATTGAATTTGGCTTTCCATGAACTGACAGTTGCTGCTTTCTGAACCTCTGTCTGAGACAGCAGGTGTAAAGGACAGGTAAGTGAAAAAGCAGTGATTTTTCATTGGTTCTGCTGGGACAGTTCTTTAGCTTCCAGGCTCTGATACAGGAGGACAGGAGGTCTCTGATGGGAGGGGTCGGGGGGGGGGGGGGGGCTGGCAGGATTTGCATTGTGGGTGTGCCCTCCCTTGGACTTTGGAGGCACCTGCGTTACATACTTATCCTCTTATTTACTGAAAGATATTACCACCAATCCCCTTACCGTAAATCTATGCCCGTTTGTCATTGATCCCTCCACCAAGGGGAAAGGTTTCTTCCTGTCTACTCCAGCTATGCCTCTCATAATTTTATACATCTCAATCGTATTCCCCCTCAATCTCCTCTGCTGCAAGGTGTGACATTATGTGAAATGTTCAGAATACAAAGGGTTAATGTCATATCATAATTTACCACTAGATGGAGCTAGATGCAGAACTATATAAAGCACTGACTCACAGACTTCTGGGAGAGAACTGGAGATGAGCTAGAGAGAGCTGGAGGAGAACTAGAGAGAGCAGTGAGAAAAAGTAGAGTACAGTTACAGCTAGAGTGTAGAGACTAATTTTCGTAGACTAGATTGTAGATTACTAGATTATTGTTTACTAGAGGAGTAAGTGATCGAGCTTTGATATATAGTGTACATAAATTAATGAAATTAATGTTAATGAACTTAGCTTCTGTGGGACTTCCGGTTGCGGCTTTGTGGAGCTAAGCCGCACGTTCGGCAGCTCCCGCTTGGAACGGACTTTTGGGCTCTTTTCAGGGCCCCCAACGGCACTTTTTCAACATTTCCCGGTGTGGAAAGGAGTCTACAACAGCTCCCCATCAGTATATGGCTTCAACCAGGAGCGGGGCGACAGAAAAAGTGGTGGTGGACCCGAAGAAGGTGCGAGGGAAGAAGGACAAAATGGCGGCGGGCGGAGACCAGGCAGCGTGGATGCAGTGGGCGGAGGAGCAGAAGGAGGGTATCCAGCGCTGCTTCAGAGAGATTAAAACGGACTTGTTAGAGCCGATGAAGGCTTCTATTGATAAGCTGCTGGAGACACAGACGGCCCAGGGGGTGGTGATCCGCGAGGCTCGACAAAAGATCTCTGACAATGAGGACGAGATCTTAGGCCTGGCGGTAAAGGTGGAGGCGCACGAGGCGCTCCACAAGAAATGGCAGGAGCGGTTTGAGGAGATGGAGAATCGGTCGAGGTGGAAGAATCTGTGGATTCTGTGCCTCCCAGAGGGGCTGGAGGGGCCAGACGTGGGGGACTATGTGGTCACCATGTTGAACTCGTTGATGGGAGCGGGGTCCTTCCAGGGGCCCCTGTGTTAGACGTTTTAGTTGCTGTGAAATGAAGAGTCTAACGTTCTTGTTCCTTTTCACCAAACACCATTTATTTCACTTCCACAGCCTCTGCACAAAACTCTTAACAACACACCACCTGCCAGAGGCCACCTGAAGCCCCTTTACATATCAGTGTCAATGAATGGATACTTAACATAAATGAGACAACTAATTGCAATGTTTCTTAACCAAAACCTTAACAGTCTCCCCTTCCTTAGAGAAAAAAAATAATAAGGTGAAAACAAAATTTCAAGAAACTCAAAAACACACACATGATGTCCTCCCCTTTTTTTTTGTTTGGACGAGAAAGAAAAAAAAAGTCACAGAAACAAGCGCCCCTCATTAACAATATCCAAAGGTTTCTGTGAACTCGCCCCTCTTTTCGTAAAACAGTCTGACAGTTGATAGCTCCTGTCAACCCATTTAATTTTTGTTATTTCCCCTCTATCCAACATCTGCTTCAAACTTGCGATGTCTATCCGTAACCTCTTTTCATTGACACTTTTTGTAGAGTGCACATTTTCCCACAAGGATTTATTGTCAATGTGACAGTCAATAGGTATATTACCCAAATCCCCGAATCCCAAAATTTCTATCAATATCATACTTATGTAAAAAGCCATATCCACCGCCTCTACAAGGCTTAACGTCTCAGCAGCCAAAGTGCTTTTTACCACTCTCCTTATTTTCTTTGTTTCCCACACAAGTGGGCAACATTTACCATTGTTCCCCAAAAGGAAAATTATAAAACCTCCTGCGCTTGAAACCCCATCACATAAATTTGCGTAGGACGCATCACTATAAACTATGAGTTTCAAGTGCTTAAGGTCACCTAAAACCGGGAACTTCAAAACACACGCCTGCATTTTTAGTTTGGCCCACGCTTTATTTGCTCTTATTATGTCTTCCCCTTTGATATCATTCAGTTTTGTACTCAACTCTAAGACACCAAAACTCACGTCTGGTCTAGTCTGTCTACCTAACCAGTTCAGTTGCCCAATTAAACTTCGCAGTTGCTCTTTTTCTATCTTTGAAACCATTGCGTCTTTTTGTGAAACTCGGCCACGACTAATTGCTATTGGGGTGATGTTTTCCAAATAAGATTGCTGATGTAAAGTTGCCCCTAACTTAGTCTGTCCAATTTCCAGTCCAATATATTTAAATGCACCGGAAGTCTGAGTTCCAACCCTGAATTCTTTCCTCATTGTCCGGAAGGAATTTTGCTGGTGGACCCATTCCTGCCCCTATCCATTTTTCCACGATTTTATCCAGAATTACTCTCTTTTCTTTACTTCGTACAATCGTTGATTGACTAAATCTGGTTGCTAAATCTACAAAATGCAAAATAAATATATAATTTGCATTATCCCAGATCTTAAGGTCCATGGACACAATGTCGTTAAAATCCCTGGCCAAAGGTAGGGTTACTATTGGTCGTGCTGGTGTCCTTCTGTACTTCCTACAAACTTCATAGCGGTTTAGTCTCGTCGTCATCCCTTACCCCTGCATCCTTTAATAAATTTTTCAGCCTCCGAGGAGACGGATGTGCAAATTGCCTATGCAGTTTTAATACCACAAGCTTTTTATCAGCTAAAGTCCCATTTTCAACTGCCATTAGCAGATCCTTAACCACTCTACTTGAAAAATTATTTGTCAGTAATGGAATACAATAGTGTCCCGACTGTAAATTGTAAGTCCACAGTCTTTCCAAAAACTGTTGCCTTATCCTGTTCCATATCCAGTTTCATGTGTGTTTTCTTCATCGATGGTCTGCTCAGAAGCAAAGGTATCTCACTTGATACAACATCCGTGCTAATGAAATGATTCACTCCGGCAATATTGCAAGGGATCACCACTCTTTTCAGCGACTTCAGAGTATTATCATCCCCAAACCTGAAACTTGTGGAACTTTCAAATTCCTTAACCTTGTTACGATTTTCAGCATTCAAAGAGTCCAGGTAACATTTTAACCAGTCAATTCCACACACAGTAGATATGCAGCCACTGTCCAATACAGCACAGTTGAAGGATTCTGCAACCAACACCCTCAACACCGGCGTAAAACTGCTTGTCAATAGGACAATGCCTTCTTTCGGGTCACTATCTTTTTCCTCTTCTGACTCTTCCGTGTCATGTGTCGCTTCAAACACTCTATCATAACGAGTTGGACAGTTGAAAGCATAATGGTATTGAAAGTCACATCGAAAACATCAATTTATCTTGCCCCGTGCATTTCTGAGGTTCATCTTCCTATTGTAGGTTCTAACTGGGTTTCTGTCTTCATAATTTCCTTTTCTCCGTCTCCGTCTATAGTCTTGAGCCCTGTTCGTAGCCATGTGATTTTGCCATCATGTTACTAGTGTATCTTCCATATTCTGCCTTATTGCAGGCTGACCTATTTGGGTCATCAGAGCCATCGGAATCGAATGTTTCCCCAGAAACGTTTGTAAAGCATTTGTCATCTGTTCGAATAAGGTATCCTTATCAGTAAACTGAACTCCTGTCAAAACCAGGAGCCTATCCATGTTGCTCACTCTAGCACAGTCAAGTAATTTAAAGGCCAACACAGACTGTGGAAATTCCAGATTGTGTTTCTGCAGCCTTTTATATAGTCTGCCAAATTCCATTATATAGTCTTCCATGGAGATATCCTCCATTTTCCGGAACTTATCAAAATCCGACCATGTTTCATGCGCACTTAACAAGTCATCTTTCTTATAAATCTTATCCATATAATGTAATAACGTCTCCAGGCCTTCTTCTGAGTCTAACTCTTCCAATTCCAGCTCAGAAAGCACTTTGTTTCGGATTTTACTGCCATATGGTAGAGAAAGAGCCAATGCCATACCTTGTTTTCTGTTTCCCAAAGCAGTTACTTTAGTCCACATAACTACTGCACTTCTCCATTGGTCGTACGATTCCCTTTCAGAAAATAAGGGAGGATAGTCATATCCAGCCATCTTTATCCTGGGTTCAGCCATGTATCTTTGTTTTTTTCCTTCTCACTCACTCCTTGGTTTGATCAGGAAAAGTTGTATCTTTCAAACCTTCACATTTGCACAGCAACCATCCTCTGCTACCATTGTTAGACATTTTAGAAATGAAGAGTCTAAAGTTCTTGTTCCTTTTCACCAAACCCCATTTATTTCACTTCCACAGCCTCTGCACAAAACTCTTAACAACACACCACCTCACAGAGGCCACCTGAAGCCCCTATACATATCAGTGTCAATTAATGGATACTTAACATAAATGAGACAACTAATTGCAATGTCTCTTAACCCATTACTTAACACCCTGGAGCTGTAAGGAGCCCATAGAGTGCTGGCGAGGAGGCCCAAGGCTAACGAGCCTCCGCGGGCGGTGCTGGTGCGGTTCCGTCGGTTCATCGATCGGGAGTGTGTGCTCAGGTAGGCCAAGAAGGAGAGGAGCAGCAGGTGGGAGAACGCGGAGGTGCGCATATACCAGGACTGGAGTGCGGAGGTGGCGAAGAGGAGGGCTGGGTACAATCGAGCGAAGGCGGCGCTGCACAGGAAGGGGGTGAAGTTTGGCATGTTGCAGCCGGCGCGACTGGGTTACATACAAAGACCGGCACCATTATTTTGAGTCTCCGGAGGAGGCGTGGGCCTTTGTTGAGGCCGAGAAGTTGGACATAGATTGAGGGTCGGGATGGACGACTGGGGACTGCGGTTGATATGTTCAATTTTTTTTTTTTAATTCTCGAGGGGGGGGGGGGGGCTTTGTATTGCTCCGGCTTTCTTTTTCTCTGTATTTTTCTCTTTCGGGTTGGTGAGGGTGGCTGCGGCGGGTTGGGCATTGTTTTGGTTGGGTTGGTCGGGGGGGGCTCTTGGAGGGGGGTAGGTAAACGGAACAGGGGTGGTGGCCGGCAGTGAGATGGGACCCCGCGGAGGAGGGGGAGGCCTGAGTCAGGGGTGAGGGGACTGGGCCTGTAAAAGGAGCTGCGTCAGAGGTGGCGGGGCCGGGTAGGTGGAAAGCGTGGGCTTATTCCCGTGCTGAAGACTGGAGGGGGCGGGGCGGGGCCGGGGAATCGAGGGTTGTTTCCCGCACTTAGAATGGAAGGGGGGAGGAGGGAGAGCCTATGGATGGGGAATGGGAGAGGAGGGTGTGCCACACAATGGAAGGAGACGAAGGAGAGGCGGGAGCAGCCGGGGTCAGCAGGAGTCAGCTGACTTGCGGAAGTGCAATGGGGGGAGTAAATCAGCTAGGATGGGTCCTATCCGGTGGGGGGTGGGGGGTTGGGTGGGGGGGAATCGAGTAGCTGCTGCTATGGTCAAGGAGGAGCTGGAGCGAGTGGGGGGGGGGGGTCGAGACGGGGATATGCCGCTGTGGGGAACAGGGCGGGTGTGGGGTGCGGGCACGTGGCTGGCCGAGGAGGGGTCATGGCTAGTCGGCGGGGGAGGGGGGCGGGTAGCCCCCTGATCCGGCTGATAACCTGGAATGTAAGGGGACTGAATGGGCCGTTTAAGCGGGCCCGCGTGTTCGCGCACCTGAAGGGGCTCAAGGCGGATGTGGTTATGCTTCAGGAGACACACCTGAAGGTGGCAGACCGGATAAGATTGAGGAAAGGGTGGGTAGGTCAGGTGTTTCACTCGGGGCTAGATGCCAAAAATCGAGGGGTGGCAATCTTGGTGGGAAAGAAGGTGTCATTCGAGGCGTCGAGCATTGTGGCAGATAATGGCGGTAGGTACTTAATGGTAAGTGGTAAGTTGCAGGGAGAGAGGGTGGTACTGGTTAATGTGTATGCCCCGAACTGGGACGATGCGGGTTTTATGCGGCGTATGTTGGGTCGGATCCCAGACTTGGAAGTGGGGGGCCTGATAATGGGGGAGACTTTAACACGGTGCTGGATCCGGCACGGATCGCTCCAGGTCTAGGACGGGTAGGAAGCCGGCGGCGGCTAGAGTGCTGAGGGGGTTTATGGACCAGATGGGAGGGGTGGACCCTTGGAGATTTGCAAGGCCGGGGGCTAGGGAATTTTCATTCTTCTCACATGTCCATAAGGCTTCTTCCCGAATCGACTTTTTCGTTTTGAGTAGGGCGCTGATAGCGAGAGTAGAGGAGACCGAGTATTCATCAATAGCCATTTTGGACCACGCCCCGCATTGGGTGGACTTGGAGATGGGGGAGGTGAGGGACCAGCGACCGCTGTGGCGCTTGGAGGTGGGGCTGTTGGCGGACGAGGAGGTGAGCGAGCGGGTCCGGGGAAGTATAGAGAGGTACTTGGAGTCCAACGACAACGGGGAGGTCCGAGTGGGGATGGTATGGGAGGCACTGAAGACGGTGGTGAGGGGAAAGCTGATGGGCGATTTACGAGTATGGGGAAAAGGCAAGCCGGATGCTGGCGCATCAGCTTCAGAAGCGGGACGCAGCTAGGGAGATCGGGGAGTTAAGGACAGGGGAGGGAATGTGGTGCGGAGTGGGGTTGGCATCAATGGGGTCTTCAGGGACTTTTACGAGGAATTGTACCGATTCGAGCCCCCACGGGCGGAGGGAGGGTTGGGCCGCTTCCTGGACCAATTGAGGTTTCCAAAGGTGGAAGAGGGACTGGTGGTGGGATTGGGGGCCCCGATTGGGCTGGAGGAGCTGATCAAAGGAATAGGAAGCATGCAGGTGGGGAAGGCACCGTGGCCGGACAGTTTCCCGGTCGAAATGTAGATGCCAAGGTGCTGGCGAAGGTCTTAGCCACGAGGATTGAGGATTGTGTGCCGCAGATCATCCATGAAGACCAGACGGGGTTTGTGAAGGGGAGACAGTTGAACGCGAATGTGCGGAGGCTTCTGAACGTTATCATGATGCCGGCGAGGGAGGGGGAGGTGGAGATAGTGGTTGCGATGGGCGCTGAGAAAGCCTTCGATTGGGTAGAGTGGGGGTACCTGTGGGAGGTGCTGAAGAGGTTCGGGTTTGGGGAGGGGTTTGTCAGGTGGGTTAGGCTGTTGTATGAGGTCCCGATGGCGAGTGTGGCCACTAACAGGGTGAGGTCCGAGTACTTTCGGTTGCACCGAGGGACGAGGCAGGGGTGTCCCTCCGTCCCCCCTGCTCTTCGCACTGGCGGTTGAACCCCTGGCTATGGCATTGAGGGAGTCAAGGAACTGGAGGGGATTGGTGCAGGGTGGGGAGGAGCATAGGGTGTCACTTTATGCGGACAACCTGCTGCTGTATGTGGCGGACCCACTGGGGGGAATGCCGGAGGTAATGAGGATTCTTAGGGAATTCGGGAACTTTTCGGGGTACACACGCAACATGGGGAAGAGTGAGCTGTTCGTAGTTCATCCAGGGGACCAGGAGAGGGGGATTGGCGAGCTCCCACTAAAAAGGGCGGAGAGGAGCTTCAGGTATTTGGGGGTCCAGGTGGCCAGGAGCTGGGGGGCGCTGCATAGGCCTAATTTTACAAGGCTGGTGGAGCAAATGGAGGAGGAGTGGCCATTTTGCAAGAGGTGGGACGCGTTGCCGCTGTCGTTGACGGGTAGGGTGCAGTCAATCAAAATGACGGTGCTTCCAAGGTTTTTGTTCCTGTTCCAGTGCTTCCCCGTGTTTATCCTGAAGGCTTTTTTCAGGCGGGTTAACAGGAGTATAATGGGGTTTGTGTGGGCGCGAGGGACTCCGAGGGTGAGAAGGGTGTTCCTGGGGGGGTTTACTTTATTTTTGTTTTTGTTATTTACACTGAAGGGTCTGAGAGGGTGTATATACCTGTTGTGTTAAGTCGGGGTGTTAATGTTAATTTATTATTCATGTACAGGGGGGTGGGGGTATCGGGGGTTGCTTTTCTAGATTGTGCTTTGTACTTAACCCTGTTGGGTTCTTTTTTTTCATTTTGTTATTGATATTTTATGAAAACCTTTAATACAAATTTTTTTTAAAAACGTAGCTTCTGTGATCTTTGTGAACACTACAACATCAATCCTGATAACAAGAATCACAAAGAACACCACATGGCACCAGGTGTGATGTCCAAAAAGTAAGCAGTGAGTTTAGAGAGTGCATTCAGCTTCTGAGACGAAATGAAGACCAATCACATCATGACACAAATCTCAAAGAAAGCACCAAGCTACTGATCGTAAGGTATGAAAAAGCCTGAATACTTCAGGACAACCGGTAAATTAAGTCTAAACTGGAAACATTTCAAACAGCAATTTGAAGTTTTTTTTTATCTGCCTCCGCATTAGAATCCGCTCCTGATCATCAAAAATATGCGCTCCTCCTCAATTTGGCAGTGCTGCAGGCGTTAGAATTATTTAATTCCTTTGAATTCACAGACTGTGAGGAGAAGAAAAAATTTGCTCGGGTCATGGACAAATTTGATGTTCATTGCAAAGCGCAGGTGAATGAAATGTCCGAGCGCTACATGTTCAGAAAAAGGCTGCAGCTTAAAGGAGAATTGACAGATTTGTTTATATCTGATTTAAGACTGCGAGCACAGTACTGTAATCTTTCCTTTGTTGCGGATTCGATGTTGCGGGTTCAAATAGTGTTTAGTATATATGATGTGCGATTGCGAGAACTATTACTAAGAGGACCGATTTTGCCATTAGAAGAAGCCATAAGTCTTTGCAAGGCCAGTGAGCAATCCACAAACGAATATGTTGAGTTCAGGGCTAAAGAAAAAGGTCGGGAAATGTGGTTGACGCCATTGAATCTGTGGCACAGCTAGAAAAACAGCGTGCTGCAGATTGTGGCCATTTTGCATCGGTGCACTTGAGAAGGAAGCATGATGCGGAAGTTGACCGTTCTGCACATGCGCATGATGTCACGGCCGTGATGTTGTGTAGATGCTGTGGCCATGCCCGCTTCAGAAAAAAATGCCCGGCATTTGAAAAAAAAATGTTTGAAATGCAGCAAGTTCAATCACAATGCCCTTTATTTCAGCGAGACCGGCAAACAACTCTTAAAAAATCATTCCATAGATATAAAACCGTACAGAATATACAAAATGAAGGACATGAACAAAAAATGAAACTTCAAGTAATGATTCCTCTAAGTTTACTCTGTAGGATAACTTCATGGTAGAAGCGATAACCAGAGTTAATGCGCTGGACACTGGCGATAGAACAATATTTCAACTCTCCAATTTAATTAAAGATTGGACTGTAACAGTTAATATTAATGGGGCTGATGTTCCATTCAAGCTGGATTTGGCTGCGCATGCAATTTAATCACAGAGGCAGGTCTAAGATAAGTGAACAAGATTCCAAGAATTAAAAAATTAAGCTGTAGGTTACCCGACTACAATGGGAACAAAATAGTGACCAAAGGTTCCTGTTGCCTGACGGTACAGAATAGTGACATCTGTACGCCATTGGAATTTGAAATAGTGGATGATACGAAGTCATCACTAATTGGGGTAGATGCATGCATTAAATTAAAGTTGGTGCAAAGAAATCAGACTGCCAACACATCTGAGAATGAAGCTGAGGGCAACGAACTAGTTGTTGCAGATGCATTGTCACGAGCTACAAGTTACAATGATGAGAAAGCATCGGAAGTATACTCAATGTGGAAGCACATTGTCACAGAAATGTTACCTGATTCTGATGAAAAGCTAAGTTTAATATGGGATGAAACTGAAAGAGACACAATACTTCAACGGGTGATCAAAAGCCTAAGAGAAGGATGGCCTAATGGCAGTTGTAAAATTTTTCAAAGCATCAAGTATGATGAAAGGAGACAGAATTATAATACCATCCTGCCTACAAAGAAGTATTCTGGAAAAAATACATAAAGGGCATCAAGGGATAGAGAAGTGTTGCAGGTGTGCCAGGCAGTCAATATATTGGCCAGGCATCAATAAAGATGTTGACAGCTGCTGTGTTATGGTATTGCCAGCAACATAAACTGCCACTTGATGTAACCTCTGCTGAAAGATGCTCCAGACTCGGAGGTATGTTTGATGCATTTATTGAATGATTAACAATGCTCTTAAATGAGTTCGACACTCTACTAATCTGCCTCTAGTAACTCAGTCTATTTTGCTAACTATACAAGCTTGCTCTCGACCATGTGCTAGGGTGTGATGTTGCTGATAATCAACCCTGTCCTGCCCTCTCGGTTTCTGCGGTGGAAGAGGCAGAGCCTGTATGCCTTGTCCTTTTTATATGGGTAGTGTAGTGCCCCCTTGTGGTAATGCCACCTCTGGGTGTCTTGATTACCCATTGGTTGTGTCCTGTTCTAATGACCCATTGGTTGCGTGTCTGCATGTCATGACATCTCTGGTGCTCCCTCTAGTGGTCACTTAGTTGTAGTGTATTTACATTAACCCCTTGTGTATACAGTGATGCATATCACTACATCCCCCCTTTTTTCGTGTTACATATTTTCTGTACTTTGTCAAAGAAAATTGTACAAAACAGATAGATGAATGATGACATGTACAAGTTGTGATGATATTGATGATTATACAATACCAATTAATATCTATGAGTCCAATCTTATGAATTTGTACGGTTGAGTTGCGTTCTTCTTCTGTTGTTGAAGTGGTGATGTTGATGTTGTCATTTCTTTGTCTTTGAATGTCGGCAGTGTTCTTGTGTTTCAGTAACCAAGAAGTCATCATGAGGTGTTCGAATGCTCGAATCACTTCGTTGTCTGATTTAGACTTTTTTTTTTCTATGCTTGTGGTAGCGATTCTGTATGTCATCTTTCTTGAAAACTGGTTTGCTTGTTCGTAGTGGAGCAAACATGAATTGGTGAGATTTGTTGTCATGCCGTATGTTGTACTCTTGCCATTGTTTTGAGCTGTGCTGTTACAGTGTCTTTCATGTGCAGAGTTGTACCATGTCGTACAAGTTGTTGTTTTATTGTTGTTGTTTTTGTTATTTTTGTCGCGCTCAATGACTGTTCCGTGTGGTAATTCGAGTCATTCTCAAAGTTACTTGTGTCAGTGTCCTTTGTGGTATCTAATGCTTCATTGAGTGTTTTTTCTTGAGGATTGTGAGAATGACCAGATGTTGCATTGATCTTGGTGACATCACTCCTTTGTGGTTGATGTGATTCCTCTTTGATTCCTTGGTGCTCCTCTTTTGGAGTCATTTCTGGTTCACTTGAATCATCATTGGTTTCTTGATGCTCCTCATCTGGAGTCAAAATCTTCAAGATTTCATTTTCTTGTGGATAGGGTCGAGTGAATGAGGTTTTAATTAATGTGGTCTTAGTGGACTTAAGAATAGTTGCACTTTGATTGTTGAGTGCCTCTGTACATACGAGCTGAGATCTGTCAGTGTCGCTGTGATCTTGCACATCTTGTATGGGAATTGTGATTACTTTGTCACTTGTCTCATATACAGAGGGTAGACATTCAGTGTCTTCTTGTTGGTTAACTGAGCTGGGTAGACTTTCATAGTCTGCTGCTGGATGCTCAGATAAGGTTGATAGACCTTCATGGTCTTGTTCATGCATGGACTTCGGTATGGAGTCTTGTGTTGCTTCCATTGTGGAGTCTGTCAACGAGCTCTCTGTGGAGGCTTGTATCGCTCTCTCTCTGGAGTCTTTCATCACTCTCTGTGTGGAGTCATGCAGTGGTCTCGCTGTGGCGTCTTTCATCGCTCTCTGTGTGGAGTCGGGAACTCTCCGTGGTGCATGGACCACGGGTTTGGCGTCAGGCCGCAGTAGAATCCTGTACTCGTACGGAAGTGTGCCCATCCCGCTGAAGACATCTGGGTACTGGTCAGGATGTTGTCGATGCTGGCCTGAGGATCCTGATGAGATGGCGTCATGGTGTAGACCCGTCAGATGATGTTCAGTTGCTTGCAGGCATGCGCACCTTGCAGGGACACCCTGTTTGGCTGAACAATCTCGAAGCATAGGCTTGTCTGTCTGTGTTGGTTGGACACTGTCAGGTGGCAGGACCCCAGTGCTTTAATTGCATTGCCAGTGTAGTCCTGGAGTTTGCAGGCAGCTGGAAGGAGCTTGGGAGCTTCTTGATTCTCGTGAAGTCCGACTGCGAGATCAGGTTGGCGGAGGCACCTGTGTGCAGTTTGAACTGGATGGGGCATTGGTTGGCATCCATCACTGCAATCCATTCATCCACGAAATCCACGGCAAGGGTCGATGAGACTTGCAATGTGCCCGGTGTGGCGTATTTGCACTTCGTGATGATACCTACTCAGTATGCGTTATCCAGGTAATCATTGTCTGGATCTGTAGCACTGCCTTGATCAGAGTCATGCGTTTGGTGTCGCACACTCCTGATGCCAACGGAGTCGTTCAGTACTCGCTGTGTGGCATCATTTTCTTCCTGCTGTTCCAGGGAGGTTATTTTCAACATCTATTAGAAGTTCAGGAAGTGTTCTGTCTTTCGAGGTGAAAGAATTGTGTTTTGTGGCTTTAAAACACTTCTTTTTAATTTTCAGACATTTCCCCTTTAAGTGGGCGTGATCCGGGGACTCTGACGTCATGCCACTCGTGACGTCATGCGTAGGACTCAATTGCGCATGTGCACACCAAGGTTCATTTACTGTGCGCTCTTTTCGCAACTGCGCATGCGCGGCTTCTCACGCATGCGCAGAACACCGATTTGCCGGTTTGCATCTTTTAGGGAAGTGCGCATGTGCGGACTGGTCAGACTGCACAAGCGCAAGATGGCTGCCATTCAAAACTGCAGTCTTCTTCTGTTTCAACCCTACCTCTGCCTCGTGGTGAGTATTCGGGCCATTTTTACCGATTTTGTTCGTGTCCACCTCACAGTGGCTGTCGAATTTGTCCAGGATGGCCTGGTATTTCGTTTTGTCCTGCCCTTCTGAGTATTGAAATGAGTTGAACATCTCCATCGCATGTTCACCCGCAATGGTGAGTAGAAGAGCTATCTTCCAAGCATCGGTCGCGCCATTCAGGTCGGATGCTTCCATGAATAGTTGGAATTTTTGTTTGAACGAACGCCAGCTAGCACTAAGATGACCGGTGGTCCTGAGTTGATGAGAAGCTTGAATCTTGTTAATTGTGCCTGGATTCGGTTGCTGGTTGTCTCTAACCTTGCTGAGTTGAACTAGGGAGATTGAGCAGTCACTCCTGTACCATGTTGTGTTATGCTATTGCTAGTAACATAAGCTGCCACTTGATGTAGGCTCTGCTGAAAGATGCTTCAGACTCGGAGATAAGTTTGACGTATTTATTGAACGATTAACAATGCTCTTAAATGAGTTTGACACTCTACTAATCTGCCTCTAGTAACTCAGTCTATTCTGCTAACTATACAAACTTGCTCTCGACCATGTGCTAGGGTGTGATGTTGCTGATAATCAACCGTGTCCTGCTCTCTTGGTTTCCTCCAGTGGAAGAGGCAGAGCCTATGTGCCTTGTCCTTTTTATATGGGTCGTGTAGTGACCCTTGTGGTAATGCCACCTCTGGATGTCCTGATTACCCACTGGTTGTGTCCTGTTTTAATGGCCCATTGGTTGTGTGTCTGCATGTCATGACATCTCTGGTGCTCCCTCTAGTGGTTATTGAGTTGTAGTGTATTTACATTAACCCCTTGTGTATACACAGTGATGCATATCACTACAACAGCTATGTGCAAGAGTGTGTGGTGTCTGTCAAACACATCAACCACCCCAGTGTAAAGAAACCTTTGTAGCAAGTGAGATCGTCACAAACCCATGGTCAAAGGTTGGGATAGATCTGTTCTATTTCAGAGGGAATGATTATTTAATAATCATTGATTACTATTCCAATTATCCTGAAGTCAGATAATAATAACCATAACATTCAACTGCTCACTCAGTAATAAGAGCGGCAAAGTCTGTATTTGCTCAGCACGGAATTCCATTAAAAGTCGTGATGGATAGTAGTTGGGAATGGTTGTCATTTGCGGAAGGATATAACTTCCAACACATCACCGCTAGTCCATTAAATCCCCAATCCAATGGGAAAGCAGAGAAAGGAGTCAGAATAGTGAAACAACTGTTCAAAATAAGTATTTGATGATAAAAAGATTTTTTGCTGGAGCTACTCCTTTATCATCAGGATTGTCACCTCCCCAGTAGCCCATGGGAAGGAAGATTCGTACAACATTGCCTGCCATAAAAATTCCAAACATGGATGAGCAGTTAATACATGAAAAAATAAAGCAACAGCAATGCAAACAAAAAGCATACAAGGCAAGCAAAACAATTACTGCCACTGAAAGAAGGAGATGTCGTCATGATATGAAATCCAGATGGTGATTGGTCAGACATTGCAAAGGTGTTCAATGAAGTTGCACCACGATCGTATGTGGTACAAATTGTGGCTGGACTGATGATTCATAGAGATCGACGAGCATCATTAAAAGTGAAGAATTCTCTGCAGTTTCCAGAGCCAACTATAGCAAACCCAGACACCATGGGGCGGATTTCTCCGACCCCCCCGCCGGGTCAGAGAATCGGCGCGGCACCGCGCAAATCGCACCAGGCTGCCCCGATGCCGGGACACAATTCTCCGCAGTGTGCCCATCGGCGCTGGAGTGGTCGGCGCGGCGCCGTTGGGGTATGCGGCAACTCTCCGGCCCAGGCCGGCGCACGGTTTCTCCGGCCCGAATGGGCCGAGCGGCCGTCAACAAAAAGCCGAGTCCCACCAGCGCCTTTCTAACATCCTCTGAGGCGGCGGGACCTTGGCGTTGAAGGGTCCGGGGGCAGCCTGTGGGGGGGGGGGGAGGGGGGTCCGGCCCCGGGGGGGGGCCTCCGTAGTGGCCTTGCCCGTGATCGGGGCCCACCGATCAGTGGGCTGGTCTCTCTGCCACCCCCCGCAGCCTTCTTTCCTCCGCACCAGCTCCTGTAGCCCTGCGGCATTTGGCATCGGGGCCGCCGCAGGGAAGAAGGCCACTGCACATGCGCTAGTTGGCACCGGCCCAACTGCTCATGTGCACACCCTGTGGCACCGGGATCAGCAGCTATGCGCCGCAGAATGGGGTCACGGAACAGGCCCCGATGCCGGAGTAAAACACTCCTGTTTTTAATCCGGCGTCGGCACTTAGCCACCCGTTGGGAGAATCCCACCACATGTGTTGACTTACCAACTGCGTTGTTATCGAGTATACATACGGAACAGACAGCAGACAATTCCAATTACACTGCAAGTGCATTGAGAAGGTCGAAAAGGACAAGAAAACCACCTAACCGACTAAATTTGTAAAACACTAAGGACTGCAACTCTGTAATTGCAATTATGATATGTGATATAATATTATGCATGAACTATATGAACGCATTCTCATCAATGTATGTAAAAAAAATGTTAGAAAGAATTTCAAACATTTTTCACAAAGAAAGGGGGATGTGACATTATGTGAAATGTTAAGAATACAACGGGTTAATGCCATATCATAATTTACCACTAGATGGAGCTAGATGCAGAACTATATAAAGCAGTGACTCACAGACTTCAGGGAGCGAGCTGGAGGAGAGCGAGAGAGAGCAGTGAGAGAGAGTAGATAACAGTTATAGATAGACTGTAGAGACTAGTGTTAGTAGAGTTTAGATTGTAGATTACTAGATTATTGTTTACCATAGGAGTAAGTAGTGTAAATAAATGTTAGCTTTGTTAATTAACTTAGCTTCTGTGGTCTTTGTGAACACTACAACATCCATCCTGATGACAAGAATCACAAAGAACACCACACAAGGTGGGGGGGGGGGATGGGAACCAGAGAGTTGGCTTAGAAGGTGCAATAACTGAAGGGGAAATAGAGAACAGAAATAAGAGTCCAACATCACCCACAGGCAGAGCAAAAAAGGTGACAAGTGTGAGAAGGTAGGTGGTCAATGCAGGATTGAGGGTGTTGTACCTAAATGCGTGCACTATACGGAACAAGGTAAATGAGCTTGTTGCACACATTGAAATTGGCCGGTACGATGTTGTGGGCATCACAGAGACATGGCTGCAAGGGGATCAGGGCTGGGGTCTAAATATATAAAGATATGTGTCCTATCAAAAGGACAGGCAATTGGACAAAGGGGCGGGGTTGCATTGTGAGTAAGGAATTAAGTTAAATCGATAGCAAGGAGCGATACAGGATCAGAGGCATAGAATCTGTGTGGGTAGAGTTGAGGAATCGCAACTCCTGATGGGAGTTATGTACACGCCCCCTAGCAGTAGTCAGGATGTGGGGCAGAAAATCAATCAGGAGATAGAAAAGGCATTTAAGAAAGGCAATATTGCAATAATGTGGAGATACCAGCGTTGGACACCAGGTTAAAGTCCAACAGATTTGTTTTGAATCACTAGCTTTTGGAGCGCAGCTCCTTCCTCAGGTGAGTGAAGAGCTGGGTTCCACAAACACGTAAACGGACAAAGTCAGTGATGCAAGATGGTACTTTGAATGCGAGTCTTTGCAGGTAATTAAGTCCAGACGGTGCGACTGAAGAGAGGGATAATCACAGGTTAAAGAGGTGTGGATTGCCTCAAGCCAAGACAGTCGGTAGGATTTCGCAAGCCCAGGCCAGGTGGTGTGGTGTGAGTGAAATGGGACATGAATCCAAGGTCCCGGTTCAAGCCGTACCCATGCATGTGGAACTTGGCTATCAGTTTCTGCTCGGCGATTCTGCGTTGTCGCGCGTCCTGAAGGCCGCCTTGGAGAATGCCGACCCGAAGATCAGAGGCTGAATGTCCTTGACTGCTGACGTGTTCCCTGACTGGAAGGGAACATTCTTGCCTGGCGACTGTTGCATGATGTCCGTTCATCCGTTGTCACAGCATCTGCATGCTCACGGCAATGTACCAAGCCTCGGGACATCCTTTCCTACAGAGTATGAGGTAGACAACGTTGGCCAAATCGCACGAGTATGTACCACGTACCTGGTGGGTGGTGTTCTCATGTGTAATGGTGGTACCCATGTTGATGATGACCTGTCTTTCAGAGGTTGCCATGGCAGGGTTGTGAGGTGTTGTGGCCGTTGTTCTGAAGGCTGGGTAGTTTTCAGCAAACAATGGTCTGTTTAAGGTTGCACAGTTGTTTGAAGGCAAGTAGTGGGGGTGTGGGGTTGGCCTTGGCAAAATGTTCATCTTCATCAATGACGTGTTGAAGGTTGCGAAGAAGATGTTGTAGTTTCTCCGCTCCGGGGAAGTACTAGATGGCACAGGATACTCTGTCGGTTGTGTCCCTTGTTCGTTTTCTGAGGAGGTCAGTGCAGTTTTTTGTTGTGGTGCGTTGGAACTGTTGATCGATGAGTCGAGCGCCATATCCCGTTCTTCTGAGGATGTCTTTCTGTAGATGTCTGTTACGCTCCTCCACATCTGAGCAGATCTTGTGTATTTGGAGGGCTTGTCCATAGGGGATGGCTTCTTTAATGTGTTTGGGGTGGAAACTGGAGAAGTGGAGCATCGCGAGGTTATCCATGGGCTTGCGGTAAAGTGAAGTGCTGAGGTGACCGTCCTTGCTGGAGATACGTGTGTCCAAGAATGCAACCGATTCTGGAGAGTAGTCCATGGTGAGTCTGATGGTGGGATAGAACCTGTTGATGTCATTGTGCAGTCGTTTTAGTGATTCTTCGTGGGTCCAAAAGAAACAAATGTCATCGATGTATCTGGTGTATAGCGTCGGTTGAGGGTCCCGTGTGGTGAGATAGGTCTTGCTCGACCTTGTGCATGAAGATGTTGG
Source organism: Scyliorhinus torazame (assembly GCF_047496885.1). Taxonomy (NCBI): domain Eukaryota; kingdom Metazoa; phylum Chordata; class Chondrichthyes; order Carcharhiniformes; family Scyliorhinidae; genus Scyliorhinus; species Scyliorhinus torazame. Next base: position 204,106,607 of record NC_092710.1, read on the forward strand.
CGTATTGAGGTGCGAATCGGGTCCCCATGGCTGTCCTATGTGTCTGGATGAAGAACTTGTTGTCGAAGGTGAAGACATTGTGATCCAGGACGAAGTGAATGAGTTGTAGAATTGCACATGGAGATTGGCAGTTGTCGGTGTTGAGTACTGAGGCTGTTGCAGCAATGCCGTCATCATGGGGGCTGCTGGTGTAGAGTGCTGAGACATCCATTGTGATGAGGAATGTTCCTGGTTCAACTGGTCCGTGGTTGCTGAGTTTCTGTAAGAAGTCCGTTGTGTCGCGACAGAAGCTAGGGTTCCTTGTACAATGGGTTTCAAGATGCCCTCGATGAAGCCAGAGAGGTTCTCACACAGGATCCAAATGCCTGATACGATAGGACGGGATTCATGTCTCATTACATTCACCCCTCACCATCAGGCCTGGGCATGTGAAATCCTACTGTCTAAGCTTGAGACAATTCACACCTCTTTAATCTGTGATTATCCGTCTCTCCAGTCACACCACCTGGACCTGTAAAGACTTAATTACCTGCAAAGACTAGCATTCAAAGTATCATCTTGCATCATTGCCTTTGTCTACATATTTGTTTGTGGAGCCCACCTGTTCACTCACTTGATGTAGGAGCTGCACTCTGAAAGCTAGTGATTCGAAACAAACATGTTGGACTTAAAGCTAGTGTTGTTAGACATCTTAATATTACAATAATCGTGGGAGACTTCAATATGCAGGTGGACTGGGAAAATCAGGTTGGTAGTGGATCCCAAGAAAAGGAATTTGTGGAATGTCTAAGAGATGTTTTTTTTGGAGCAGCTTGTGACAGAGCTTACTAGGGAACAGGCAATTCTGGATTGGGTGATGTGTAATGAGGCAGATTTGATTAGGGAATTTAAGGTGAAGGAACCCCTTAGGGAGCAGTGACCACAATATGATAGAATTTACTCTGCAGTTTGAGAGGGTATCAGATGTAACGGTATTACAATTAAATAAGGGTAACTACAAAGACAAGAGGGAGGAGCTGGTCAGAGGTGATTGAAAAAGGAGCCTAGCAGGAAGACAGTGGCAGGAGTTTTTTGGGGTTATTCAGGAGGCACAACAGAAATTCATCCCAAGGAGGAGGAAAGATGCTAAGGGGAGAACAAGGCATCCATGACTGATGAGGGAAGTCAAGGACAGCATAAAATGAAAGAAAAAGCATAAAAAGTGGCAAGGATTAGTGTAAAGCCACAGAATTGAGAAGCCATTAAAAGCGAGCAGAGGACAACTAAAAAAGCAAGAAGGGGGGAGAAGATGAAGTATGAGTGCAAGCTAGCTAGTAATATAAAGGAAGATAGGAAGAGTTTTTTTCAATATATAAAGGTAAGAGAGAGGCAAAAATAGATATTGAACCACTAGAAAATGAGGCTGGAGAAGTAATATAATATCAGCCATGATTGAATGGCGGAGCAGACTTGATGGGCCGAGTGGCCTAATTTTGCTCCTATGTCTTATGTTCTTATAGATACGGGGCCCAAAACTGCTCACAACACCCCAAATGGGGTTTGACCAGAGCCTTATACAGCCTCAGAAGTACATCCCTCGTCTTGTATTCTAGCCCTCTTGACATGAATGCTAACATTGCATTTGCATTCTGAACTGCTGACTGAACCTGCACATTAATATTAAGAGAATTGGAGGGCTTCCGGTGGTGACCATTCGATAGCTCCCGCCTGAAACAGACTTTCGGACCTTTGTTCCTGACTTTTCTCGGACTTTAGAGGATAGATCGATGTAGTGGACGATATTAAGAAGGATTCCCCCTCCGATGTATGGCTAATTGGACTAGAAGTGGCCGTGTGAAAAGACTCAGCCCGGATAGAGTGAAGCAGTTGGAGCTGGTACCACAGCGCAGCATGGCGGAGGGCCAGGACCAGGGAGCGGTGGCTCAGTGGTCTAAGGAGCAGCAGATGAAGTTCTTTGAGGACTGTTTCACTGAGATGAAAAAGGAAACGTTGGACCCGATCAAGGCTGCGATCGATCAAGTGGTATTGAATCAGGCGGCCCAAGGGAAAGCGATACAAGAAATTGAGCTGAAGTTGTCTAGCCAGGAGGACTATCTAACCGTGCTGAAGCACAAGGTGGAGGTGTTGGATGAGCGTCACAAGAGAATGCAGGAGAAGTAAAGGACCTGGAGAACAGGTCCAGGAGGCCGAACATAAGGATCGTTGGCCTCCCCGAAGGCATTGAGGGGTCGAATGCGGGAGCATATGTGTCGAGCATGCTGGAGACGCTGATGGAGCCCGGGATGTTTTCTCAGCCACTGGAAGTGGACGGAGCGCATCGAGCTCTCGCAAGGAAGCCTTAGGTGAATGACCCGCCGAGGGCCATGGTGGTGCGTTTCCACCGTTTTTCGGACAAAGAACTCGTCTTGCGGCGGGCCAAGAAGGAGCGGGGCAGCAGATGGGAGAATACTGAAGTACGCATCTACCAGGACCTGGGAGCGGAGCTGGCCAAGAGACGTGCTGAGTTTAACAGGGTGAAGGCGATCCTCTTCAAGAAGGGGGTGAAATTCAGGATGCTGTATCTAGCGCGGTTATGGGTTACACATGAAGACCGGACTTTTACTTTGAGGCACCGGATGATGTATGTTTTTTTTATCAAAAAAAAGAAGTTGGAAGCATCTTAAAGGACACTTAAGTCTTGAAGGAGTTATGTGGCGGCGGTTTGTTATTTTTGTAATTCTTGTATCGGTTTAAATAAGACTGTTCTGGGTTAAGTATGGGGCTGTGGTGGTGGTTTGAGGGTGCTTTGTTTTAGCAGAAATTGGATGCGGAGGGGGTAGGGGAGCCCCGAAGTTGGTGCTATTCTGTGGGAGGGTGGGTTTGGTTCCAAGCGATTGTTTTCTGCATTGGTTTATGTTAATTTCTTTTACTTGAGGTTGTTTACTTACTCGGGACTGAGATGTTGTTAAATGGTTTAAGCATGTCGGGAGAGCGGTTCGAATAATAGTGAGCCAGACTGTTTGGCATCAGGGGCGGGGGCTGTCGGGGCCAGCATGGGTCAGCTGATTCTCGGATGTGAGGTGGGGGGTGAACATGTGTTAAGCCGGTGTTTGACCTGGGGGGTTAGGTTTCGGGTGCTGGTGTGAGGGAGGGGGAGGCTGCTTCGCTGACAGGGGAGGAACGATTATCGGGGAACAAAAGGGAGGTCGAGGGCGGTGGCTGCTTGTGGGGCAGCTCGGGGAAGCGGGGGGCGCGGGCTCTGGGCTGGCCAAAAAAAGGTTATGGCTAGTCGGCGGGGGTGAGGGGGGAGGTGGTGGCAGCCCCCCATCTAGGCTGATTACGTGGAATGTGATAAACCGATACAAGAATTACAAAAATAACAAACCGCCGCCACATAACTCCTTCAAGAAGGAGAAGAGGCAGAGGTGGTGGTTGCGATGGACGCGGAGAAGGCTTTTGATTGGGTGGAGTGAGAATATCTTTGGGAGACGCTGGGAAGGTTTGGTGAGGGCTTCATCGACTAGGTGCGATTGCTCTACCAGGCGGCGGTAACGAGTGTGTGCACAAACCGGCTGAGGTCGGGGTACTTACGAGGCAGGGGTGCCCCCTCTTCCCATTGCTGTTCGCTCTGGCTATAGAGCCGTTGGCCATGGCGCTGAGAGCATCAAGGAAGTGGCAGGGGCTGACTTGGGGGTGGGGGTGGAGCACCGGGTTTCACTGTACGCGGACGATCTGCTCTTGTACATCTCGGACCCGGAGATGTACAAGAGGGGATGGGGGAGGTTCTGCAGACCTTGGGGGAATTTGGCAGGTTCTCAGCGTACAAATTGAACATGGGAAAAAGTGAATTGTTTGTTATCCAGGCAAGGAGGTAGGAGAGGAGACTGAAGGAGCTGCCACTCAGGACGGTAGAGAGGAACTTTCACTACCTGGGAATACAGGTGGCTTGGAAATGGGAGGTATTACACAGGCTCAACCTAACCCGGCTGGTGGAGCAAATGGAGGGGGACTTTAAAAGATGGGATATACTCCCGTTATCATTGGCGGGGAGGGTACAGACTGAAAATGACGGTCCTCCCCAGATTTTTGTTTGTCTTGAAGAGCCTCCCCATCTTCATCCCTAAGGCCTTTTTCAAGCGGGTAAACAAGTTTATTTCGGGCTTTGTATGGGCGAATACAACCCCGCAGGTGAAGAAAATGTTGTTGGAGTGCAGTCGGGGGGAGGGTGGGTTGGCGCTGCCGAACTTCTGCAACTACTACTGGGCGGCGAATATAGCGATCATTAGGAAGGGGTAATGTGGGAGGGGTCGGCATGGGAGCGGATGGAGGCGGCGTCATGCAAAGGCACCAGTTTTGGAGCACTGGTAATGGCATCTCTGCCGTTCTCGCCGGCCCGGTACTCCACTAGCCCGGTGGTTGTGGCGGCATTGAGGATCTGGGGCAATGGAGGAAGTATAAGAAGGTGGAGGGTGCGTCAGTCTGGATCCTGATTTACAATAACCACAGGTTCGTGCCGGGCAGGATAGATGTCGGGTTCCGAAGTTGGCAGATAGTAGGAATTAGACAGATGGGAGATCTATTCATAGATGGGAGTTTTCCCAGTCTGAAGGCGCTGGAGGACAGGTTCAAGCTGCCGCCGGGGAATGGTTTCAGATATTTACAAGTCCGGGACTTTTTGAGGAAACAGTTGTTGGCTTTCCCGCAGATGCCGCCACGGGAGATACAGGACAGGATCGTCTCTGGTATCTGGGTGGGGGAGGGGAAGGTGCGGACATCTATCAGGAGTTGTTGGAGGCGGAGGAGACCCCGGTGGAGGAACTGAAGGGCAAGTGGGAGGAGGAGCTAGGTGGGGAGTTAGAGGCGTGTCTGTGGGCGGGCGCCCTAAGCAAGGTTAATTCCTCCTCATCATGTGCCAGGCTCGATCTAACACAGTTTAAGGTGGTACACCGGGCACACATGACGGCAGCGAGGATGAGCAAGTTTTTCGGGGTAGAAGATAGATGTGCGACGTGTGCGGGAAGCCCAGAAAACCATGTCCATATGTTTTGGGCATGCCTGAAACTTGGAGGATTCTGGCAGGGGTTTGCCAAGGCAATGTCCAAGGTGCTAGGTACGCGGGTGGTGCCGAGTCCAGAGATGGCGATCTTTGGAGTGTCAGAAGACCAGGGAGTGAAAGAGGCCAACATTTTGGCCTTTGCCTCCCTGGTAGCCCGGAGACGGATCTTTTTAATGTGGAGGGACTTGAAGCCCCCAAGTATGGAGACTTGGGTCAGTGACATGGCTTGGATTCTCAAGCTGGAGAAAATAAGGTTTGCCTTGAGGGGGTCAATGCTGGGGTTCTCTCGGAGGTGGCAGCCATTCGTCGACTTTCTCGGGGAAAATTAAAATGTCAACAGAAGCATCATTCTGAAGGGGGGGAAGTGGGGGCGGGTAGGTGCAATATGGTTAAGGGATGTACAGAAAGGGTTGGGTGGGAAATGTCTAGTTTACCATGTTTATGTTATTATTGTTTTGTTTGTTATTGTTATAAAATTTTTGCAAATGCTTCAATAAAAATATTTTAAAAACAAAACATTAAGAGAATTGTGAACAAGGACTCCAAAGTCGCTTTGTGCTTCTGATTTCCTCAGCATTTCCCCATTTAGAAAATAGTCTTTGCCTAAATTCCTCCTTCCAAAGTGCATAACCTCACACGTTTCCACATTGTATTTCATTTGCCACTTCATTGCCCACTCTCCTAGCTTGTCCAAGTCCTTCTGCAGCCCCCTTGCTTCCTCAATACTACCTGTCCCTCTACAGATCTTTGTATCAACTGCAAACCTAGCAACAGTACCTTCAGTTCCTTCTTCCAGATCATTAATGTATGTTGTAAAAAGTTGTGGTCCCAGCATAGACCCCTGAGTCACCACTAGTCACCGGCTGCCATCCTGAACATCCTGAAAAAGACCCCTTTAACCCCAATCTTTGCCTTCTGCCAGCCAGCCAATCCTCTATCCATGCCAGGATTTTAACCTTAACACCATGGGCTCTTAACTTATTTAACATTCTCCTATACGGCACCTTGTCAAAGGCCTTCTGAAAATTCTGATATTTTTTTCAGCTGGATAGATTCTCCTGGTCCACGACATTCCCTTTCAGGTTCCCCTGGGTCGCCACCAACCTCTTGACGTTGGCCTCCTCTCTTGAGCTTCTACCATCTTTTCCATGCCATCGAGCATCGTTTGCATGGCGGCCAGCGCCACCGTCACCACCACCTTGACTGCCGTTTGAATTTCCGCCTTTATCTCGCCCTTCATCGTGGTTAGTTCTTTAGTTAGGAACATCTTCCAACCATCTCCTGGTGTGGGGGGTGGGGAGGGAGCCTGCTGTCTAGGTCGCCGGTCTACCTCTCTCTCGGGTGACCAGGGACCTCTCGCCTCATGGGTCCGCTGACCCACTTGCTCGCTTCTCCTACCCTTTGCTGCAGAGTCTGGCTTCCCTGCGGATTTCAAGCTTCCTGGCATTATTTTCCTCTCTGTTGTCTTTGTGGGTGAGGGGATGAATGAGTCCGATTTTCCGGGCTACATTTGGCCAAAAGTGTCTATTTTGCATTTTCCTGGAGGAGAGCCACCTGATGAGCAACTGGTCAGCACATCCCCATCACCAGAACTGGACCAGCCAAATGAGAAGATGAGAACCAATGTGCTGCGGGCAGAAGATGTAGAGAAGAACCATAAGCCTCAACCACACTGTCCAACAATCGCTGTCAGACATACAACCAGCAAAAACCAAGGTTTGAATCTGCAGTTTTCACCTGAAACACACAGCAGAAAGTTGATACTGGAGCAGGAGAGCAGTGGCCGCCAACCCGTCAAAGCACACAGCTCGTCAAACCACAAGAACGTACGGTATAAGACTAGAAAATTTGACACTAGTTAAGTTGGCACAGGTGCAGGCCACAGTTTAGCTATAGAGGCGAGGGCACAAATCTGTATGTACATTGTCAAATTAAATACCTGTCCACACTGCTACAACCTGCCTCGGTGCTCTGTCCGCTGAGTGTGAAGGGTGGACTGGTCTGGGCTGGCCAGAGACGTGGGGGAGGGAGGGTTTGAATGGGCGGATGTTGTGTGTGGCCCGGGCTCCGACCCCCCCCCCCCCCCCCCCCCCCCCCAACCGCCCCCACCACTATCACCCAGGGATTCAATGGTACTGTGTGATGGAATGGCCAACTCGTTGGGAGGAATCACCCTGGTGGACCGTGGAAGTGCTACTGTGGGCAGCAGTTAGACATTGTCGGGCACCAGAGCTCACTGCAGAGCAGGTTGTCATCATCCTCCATCCCATGGATCAGTCTCGCTGTTACTGCCAACCCAGGCCCCACACCCCGTAGTGCGGCAGGCATGTATCATGGAGGGAGTTGCAGGAGGGGGGGGGGTAGTGGGGGTGCACCTGGTCAGTCCCCCTCACCTTCCACAACCCCCCCCCACTTGGGTGAACCTGGAGGCAATCAAAGCGTCCCATGCACGTTGGCACTGGTGCACAAGTCGTGTAGCATCCCTTGACTGCCTGGGCCCTCTGTCCTGTCCATTTTCACCCTTGCATGCATCTTACTCATCGGACGAGGCCTGGTGTTGCATGCATTTTATTCATTAGATGAGACCTGGCCACAATGCGGGCAGCACTCTCAGCATCATACTGGAGGGCCCCTACAGAGCAGTCGAGGCACCTGAACCGCATCTTCAGAAAGCTGAAGCAACACTTGATCACACTCCTGATCGCTGTATGGACGTGGTTGTAGCGGGTTTCCGTGTCGGTCTGATGCCTCCAGATACGTGTCATCAGCCACGACACGAGTAGGTATTTCCTGTTGCAAAGGAGCCAACCCCCCAGCTGGGGGGGGGGGGGGTTCAGGAGGGGGGTCCTGGGCAGCCTGGTGGGCTCTGTCCACATGAAGTGGATGTAATGAGCCGCCTGGGCATAGGGTCTCCGTGACGGCACAGATGCACCTTGTCACCGAGGTCTGTGAGATCCCGGACAGGTCTCACTTGGTGCCTAGAAGGACCCTGTCACGTTAAGGTTCAGGGCAACCGTCACCTTGATGCCACCGGAAGCGGGTGCCCTCCCCCATTCCCCCGTGGTTCCAGGTGTGCCATCATCTGCCAGATATGTCGTACTGTCTCTCTGCTCAGTCGGAGTCTTTGGCATGCCCGGTCCGGCAGGTCCTTGAATGACAGGCGCTGCTGGTACACACAACACATCTTGCGGCACCTCCTTGGCACCTTCTCCTCCTCAGTCTTTTGGGCGGCTCGCTCTCCATCTTGGGAGGCTACCACCTGTCCTCTGTTGCACATTCCACAGCTGCACCCTTCGCTGGTGCATGCTCTGCCACTGCAACTTCCTCCTCCTTGAGCAGCTCCAGCTCAAATAGCCGCAGGGCATCCCCCAGGGCTGCGGCGACTAGCACAAAGGCCAACATTGTTGGTTGAATTCCAATATCCGTTGTCTGCAGGGGGTGAAAGAACGACATGTTAGCATGGTGCATACCACCGTGTCCAACCAGGTCCACCGGAATACATGGTGGCCCCGGTTGACACTGCAGGCTCTGCCACCACATGTTCCCCTCCTCATCTCCACACCCCTGGCCCAATCTGTGGCTGGCACCGTGGGAGCCTCTGGGCCTGCAGCCCGTCCCTGTGCCAGGAATACTGTTGGATGGCACTGCCCTCACCAGGGGCATGCATCACAGCCACCAGGGGATACTGTGGGCATTGTCCTGGGCGAGCCACCAGCGAGAGGCAGATGGGTGGGGGCACCCATACGACCGGTGTCACTCTGCAGGACCAGTGACCAAGATGAATGGTCAGTGGGGTGCGCAGCAAGGTGGCAGGACACATTAATGGCGATACTTTCTGGGCACTGCCCAGTCTCGTGGGGTGGTCACCCCGGGCACTCCGCCTGTTCCTCCGTCAATCCCCCCCCGGCCCTGACTTGCCGCCCCCCCACCCCAGCCAGCCTGGCAGCCCACAGTCATGCCTCTCTATGTCCTACCTCTTCCCTCTCTCCCTCATCAGCCATGACACCAGTTTCTCAATTTTTAAAAGCACAAGTGAACTGTGCCGTCGGGAACTCAGTTGCTGCCAAGTGAAATGGCAGCTGCCCCCCCCCCCCCCCCCCCTCCCCTCCTACCCCCATTCCAACCTCCAGTGGAGAGACCAGAAAATATTTGCTTTTCCCTAAATTCAATTTATATCCCAAAAATGTCCTGAACTTCTGCAGCAGCTCCATTACATTCCCTACCGATGTGTTCATTTCCGGAATATACAGCAACAGATCATTGGCATATAGGGACAGCCTGCATTCCACATCCATCCCCCCTCACTCTCCCCTTGCATAACCCCGAGCTCCTCAATGCAATGGCCAAGTACATGCAAACAGAAGGGAGGACATGGGACATCCCTGCCTCGTATCCCGGTGTAATGCAAAATGCCCTGAATTTGTTAGTGTGCACACTCACCATCGCCTCCTTATACAGCACCCACGCCACAAACTTCGGCCTAATCCCAAATCTCACCAATACTGCCATTAAATACCTCCACTGAACCCGATCAACACCTTTTCCATGTCCAGCATCACCACCACCTCCGCCTCCCTTCCTTTTGCCGGAGAAAGGACCACATTAAACAACTCCTCACATTCGAGAACAACTGTCTTCAGTTCATGAACCCTGTGTGGTCCTCCCCAATCACCTTCAGGAGATACCCTTCCAACCTTAACACCAACACCTTTGCCAGTATCTTCACGCCCACATTCAACAGAGATATGGGCCTATACGACCCATCTCCACCGGTTCCTTGTCCTTCTTTAACTACAGCGAGATGGAAGTCTGCCCAGTTAGTTGCGTTGCAATGATTGAGTCAGTGCACCAAAGAACGTTTAGTTCATTACTTAAATTATAATAACATGTATAGAATCATAGATTCATAGAATTTACAGTGCAGAAGGAGGCCATTCGGCCTATCAAGTTTGCACCGACCCACTTAAGCCCTCACTTTCACCCTATCCCCGTAACCCAATAGCCTCTCCTAACCTTTTTGGACACTAAGGGCAATTTATCATGACCAATCCACCTAACCAGTCCATCTTTGGACTGTGGGAGGAAACCGAAGCACCCGGAGAAAACCCACACAGACACGGGGAGAATGTGCAGACTCAGCACAGACAGTGGCCCAGTTGGAAATCGAACCTGGGACTCTGGCGCTGTGAAGCCACAGTGATAGCCACTGTGCTACCATGCTCCCACTGGATTGGATATGCCTGAAGTTGAAGGACTGGATGGGACATGCTTGAAGTTGTACTTCTGTACAAATTCCCTCCATTCTAACAGAAACATGGACCATTGTCATTCATGACAGCCTGTGGAATGCCATGAGCAAATATAACTTTAGTATGCATTACAACACACCTGGCTGATGAGCTGGGTAACTGTGCCACTTCAGGAAAATTGGAAAAGTAATCTACGACCAGTAAATACTCTTTCCCTTCCAGACAAAACAAGTCTATCACTACTTTCTGCCATGGATGTTACATATCTGAATTGGTTCTTTCATATGACTGTGTTGGAATTTGTGACATGTTGTGCATTCCTCTACCATCCTTTGAATATACTTGTTGATCCCTGGCCAATATATTGTGTCTTGTGCTCTCCTTTTACACTTTTCAATTCTGAGGTGGTCTTCATGAATTTTTTGTAAGATTTCGGCTCCCAGAGGTTGTGGTATTATTATTCTTTGTTGCCTTAATAGGAATCCTTTGGCTACACTTAGTTCTGCTTTGATGTTGTGGTACTTTGAGCATGACCCTTTTGCCTATCCCTCTTTGAGATTCTTCATTACCATCTGCAGAACTTCATCCTTTTTGGTTTCTGCCACTTTATGTTTCAATTTTTCATCAGATACCAGGAGTGTCTCTGTTTTCGGGTAGCACAATGGGTAGCATTGTTACTTCACAGCTCCAGGGTCCAAGATTTGATTCCCTGCTGGGTCACTGTCTGTGCAGAGTCTGCACATGCTTATCTGTCCATTCAAAAGTGTTCATCTTCTTGATAACTTCTCTCAGACACTTTGTCTTGGCTGACAAATTTGGAATAAGTTTGCCTATAAAGTTGATCATTCCTAATATTTCTTGTCTGACAGTTGTGGCATATTCATTATTGTCTGTATTTTCATTTGATCAGGTTTTACGCCTTGAGCAGACAACTTGGGCGAAATTCTCCGTTATCGGCGCGATGTCCGCCGACCGGCGCCAGAAACGGCGCAAATCCCACCTGCATCATGCCGCCCCAAACGTCGCAAAGTCTCCGGCCCGGAATGGGCTAGCAGCGACGTGACGCTCTCCGTTCTGGCTCATGTGGTTCACGCCGTGCGGCGTCATGCACGCCGCACGGCGTGACGGCTCATAAGGCCGCGCTGCTCCCCCCACCCGACCAGAAGACCCGACCGGATGGCCGCCCGCCGCTCAGCCCCGAGGTTCCAGTCCCGTGACATTGAGGCGCTCCTGGACGCAGTGGAGCAGAGGAGGGAGGCCCTGTATCCCGGACACGGCCGCAGAGTTGCCCCACGCCACAGCCGGCGTCTGTGGAGGGAGGTGGCAGAGGCCATCAGCGCTGTGGCCCTGACACCACGGACAGGCACCCAGTGCCACAAGAAGGTGAACGACCTTGTCAGAGCAGCCAGGGTGAGCCTCCCACCCCCCTGCCCGATATACATATCCCCCCTCCCCCATATCCCCCATAACCCCCCCTCCCCCATATCCCCTCCCCCATATCCCCCCTCCCCCATATCCCCCCTCCCCATATCCCCCATATCCCCCCTCCCCATATCCCCCCTCCCCATATCCCTCATATCCCCCTCCCCCATATCCCCTTCCCCATATCCCCCTCCCCATATCCCCTCCCCCATATCCACCTTCCCCCATTTCCCCAAGTGAATCCAGCCCTAACCTTAACCTCTGCAATACACGCGCAACCGATGGCGTGCATTCATATACCTGTCTAACACTGTTGCCTTTTACCCCTGCCACCCCCCCCCCCCCCCCCCCCGCCCCACAGGAGAAGCGCGCACACAACACCAGGAGATGGAGAGACCCGGACCCTCTGGCATGCGACGCCCGCAGGATGCCCCTTCGGAGACCACTGGAGATGGAGAGACCCGGACCCTCTGGCATGTGACGCCCGCAGGATGCCCCTTGGAGACCACTGGAGATGGAGAGACCTGGAGCAACAGGGAGACGACGCCCCCGTCTCGTGCGGGTGTGACGACGCAGGCGTGTGCCACCCAGCGACGAGAGGGGCAGCCACAGGCCCCCGTCACAGCCGAGCCACGAAACCACAACCCAGGACACCCCTACCCAGGACACCACTACCCGGGACACCACTACCCGGGACACCACTACCCGGGACAGCCCTACCCGGGACAGCACTACCCAGGAAGACAAAATACCGGACAGTGACACAGATTGGATGGGCAGAGACGAACCGCCACCCCAAAGTGCCATGGACTCAGAGTGGGACGAAGAGCACGACCCAACGCCACTGCTGTCACCAACACCCTTCACCATCGCAGAAACACTCACCTCGGTTGGGCACTTTAGTGATGAGGCGGCTGGTACACTCACTGGTGCGCACAACACAGCCGTCCCGGTACAGCAGGTGGAGGTAGGAGCAGCAGAGGGGCCGGGCGGTCGGAGGGCAGCCCAGCCCAAGTGAACATCTGCCGCCCAGATGGATCCCGGGTTCCTGCAGTTACCACACCCACACATAGATCCGATGCAACCACCGACCCGGAAACGAGCGAAGAGGGTGACGGCCGGCTTGCGGCAGCTGCAGTCGCAGGTGGAGGAGTCCACCCATGTCCAGGAGCTGGAAGTGGTGCCGGCCATGCGTGCCACCCAGGCCGACACCGCACGGGTGGCGTCCGCGGTGGAGGCAATGGGTGCGACGGTGTCAGACATGGGGAGCGGTTTACGAGGCCTGGGGCTTTCCGTGCAGGCGGCGTCTGTGGCCCAGGACATGGCTGCCCTCTCACAGGAGGCCATGAGCCAGCGCCAGCGCCAGATGGCAGAGGCGCTCAACGCCATGGCCCAGTCTCAGCAGGCCATGGCCCAGTCTCAGCAGGCCATGGCCCAGTCTCAGCAGGCCATGGCCCAGTCTCTGCAGGCCATCGCTGAGGGCATCGACGCCATTGGCCATGTGCTAGCCGGCGTTGCCCAGACACAGACAGGGATGGCCAACTCCCTGAGCTCCATGGCTGCAAACCTGCAGATCCTTGTCGATACCAGCACGGGCCTCCAGGACTGGCAGCGCCAGATGTCGGGGGGCGTCGAATGGCCAGTCCGTTCACATCCCCCACCCATGTAGAGGCCTGGGGGCCATCGGGCACCCCGAGGGAGGAGGAGGTGGTGTGGTCCGTCTCGGGTCCCGCTGTAGGGGAGGTCCCGGAACACAGCGACACCTTCGAGTCCCCCCCCCCCCCCTTCCGTCCCAGGTGCATCGGGTGGGCAACGGGCAGGACAGGCTGGCAGCTCGCCATCCCAGTCGCCCGGGCCGCAGCCTGGCCCACCTAGGCGAGGACGGCCCAGGAAACGGCCACCAAAGGGATCCCGTGTCAGAGGGCAGGAATCACAGGAGTCCACCTCCAGTTCTGCCGTACCCTCTGGGGAACCACGTAGACGTAGTCATAGGGTCCGTAAGGCCAAACAATTAGACACTGAGTAAGTTGGCACGGGTTCAGGGCACAGATGAGTTTTAGGAGCTAGGGCACGTGCATGAACTCCTTTGGTTATTAAAGTCAATGTTACACCTACAGAAGCTGCTTTTGTGCTCTGTCCAAAGCGTGCGGGAGTGTCATGTACGTTGAGCGCAAGTGTGTGTGTGAGGGGTGGTCTTACCTCAGCCCCAGATGAGTCTGCCCCCTTCCCCCTGGGCCTCCATCAACATCCCCCCGGGCAGAGGACGGGACCGTGCGCTGCAGTGTCACAGCCGCATGCAGGGATGGTCCGGGTGGATGGTGGTACTGTGGCCATGGGTCAGACATAGTCCAACGATGTGGAGCCAGGGACTCATCGCAGAGCGGGTTGTCATCATCCTCCATGGCCTGCAATAGACACGCGTCCACCGGCAACTGCGTGAGCCCGGCCGTTGTGCCGCAGGTGGATCGGCAATGGGGGGGTGGTGTGCATGCGGGTGGGGTTGGTGGGGTTGGGGAGGGGGGTGAGGGTGCTGGGTGGGTGGATGGGTGGGGGGTGTGGGTGGTCGGCTGTTGCCATGGTGTGCGGTCTGTGGCCATACTACCCGATTCCCACGCCCATCTAGTCAGTGAAGCGGGCGGCTATCAGCCTGCCCCGTGCCCGCTGGCCCAGCCGGTATCGGTGGACAGCCACCCGCCCGTGTCTAGCCCATCTGCCCTGACCATTGCCCCCATCCCCCTCATCTGGGGAGGACTGCGCCTCTTCCTGCTGCTCCTCCACTCCGCCCTCCTCTGCCTGTGGCACATCGCCCCTCTGCTGGGCTATATTGTGCAGGACGCAGCACACCACAATGATGCGGCCGACCCTATCTGACCGATACTGGAGGGCGCCCCCAGAGAGGTCCAGGCACCGGAAACGCATCTTCAGCACGCCAAAGCACCTCTCTATCACTCCCCTTGTCGCTACATGGGCAACATTGTAGCGGTTCTCCGCCTCATTGCGTGGCCTCCGTATAGGCGTCATCAGCCACGATTGCAATGGGTAGCCCCTGTCGCCCAGAAACCAGCCACTCAGCCGGGGATGGCGTCCCTCTTACATGCCGGGGATGTATGACCGTAACAAAACGTATGAGTCATGTACACTGCCCGGGTAACGGGCGCAGATGTGCAGGATCATCATGCGGTGGTCGCAGACCACCTGTATGTTCATCGAATAGGTCCCCTTCCTATTGGTGAACACGGCCCTGTTATCTGCAGGTGGCCGCACGGCGGCGTGCATCCCATCAATCGCGCCCTGGGCCATGGGGAACCCGGCCACGGCAGAGAAGCCCACGGCCCGGGCATCTTGGCTGGCCCGGTCCACAGGGAAGCGGATGTAGCGGTGCGCCATGACATTTCGGGCGTCTGTCACTGCCCGGATGCACCGGTGCATCGATGTCTACGATATGTCGGACAGATCCCCACTTGGTGCCTGGAATGACACCGTTGCATAAAAGTTCAGGGCCACCGTAACCTTGACGGACACGGGGAGAGGGTGTCCCCCGCCAGTGCCACGCGGTGACAGATGTGCCAGATGTGTGCCACGGTTTCCATGCTCATCCGCAGTCTCCTCCTGCATTCCCGGTCCGCGAGGTCCTGGTATGACAGCCGGGGCCGGTACACACGGGGCGTCCTCGGGTGCCTCCGTTGCCGTGGGGCCACGACGTCCTCCTCCCCCTCCTCGTCCTGTCAGTCAGGTGTCCCTCCAGCCTGGTCGGCTGCTGCCTGACCCTCTGCGGCAGCCTGCGCCGCCTCTCTGGCACGCTCCTCCTCCTCCTCCTCATCCAGGGCAACATGGACATTAGCGGCTGCCGCCACGGCGGCCAACATCACTGGATGATCGGTAAACATGACGGCCTGGGGGGGGTGGGGGTGGGGAATGATGACATGTCATCATTGCCCATACCCCCTCCTCCCCCCAGCCAGGTGGCATGGACCACATGGGTCCGACTGTGGAGGCTGGCACCTGGCCAGGTGGACCAACTGACTTGCCCCCCCCCCCCCCCCCCCCGACGTCCCTCCACGGCACGGACCCCGTCCCCCTCCCCGGCACGGACCCCGTCCCCCTCCCCGGCAGGGACCCCGTCCCCCTCCCTGGCACGGACCCCCGTCCCCTTCCCCGGCACGGACCCCCGGCCCCCTCCCCCTCCCCGGCACGGACCCCGTCCCCCTCCCCCTCCCCGGCACGGACCCCCATCCCCCTCCCCGGCACGGATCCCCGGCCCCCTCCCTGGCACGGACCCCCGTCCCCCTCCCCGGCACGGACCCCCCCGGCCCCCTCCCCCTCCCCCTCCCCAGCACGGACCCCGTCCCCCTCCCAGCACGGACCCCGTCCCCCTCCCCCTCCCCGCCACGGACCCCCGGCCCCCTCCCCGGCACGGCCCCCCGTCCCCCTCCCCGGCACGGACCCCCAGCCCCCTCCCCCTCCCCGGCACGTACCCCGTCCCCCTCCCCCTCCCCGGCACGGACCCCGTCCCCCTTCCCGGCATGGACCCCCCACCTCCCCGGCAGTCATGTCCCCAGCACTCACCCCCCCTCCCGGCACTCCCCCGGAGCCCAGCCCACTCTAACCACCCCCCACCCCCCCCCCCCCCCGCCGCACACACACACACACAACCCTACACACACCTCTCCCCCACACATACAGACTGCGGCCACGCCATCGCCTCTCCAGCGCCCAACCCCCCAGGCCGTCACCCACCTCCACGCTGGTCGGCGGAAACCTTGAGCACTGGTCGACGCCGATTGAAAGGTAGTTTGATTTACGCTGACGTGACCCGTGATCACATCGGCGGGACTTTGGCCCATCCGGACGGGAGAATATCGGCAGCCCCAAAATCCATTGCCTTGCGCCCACTCGTGCCATTCTCCGAGGTGTGCGGCGCGATTGACGCCCCGGTGGGGAGTCGGAGAATCTCGCCCATGATTTCTTGAACTCCAAATTGACACTTGTCTTTGTTCAACTTTAGCCCATACTTCTTAGCACGATGCAGTACTTTGATGCATCGGTCGTTGCGTTCTTCCTTTATAGAACCCCATTTGTGAACATATACACAAACTCCTTGAGTACCGTCCACAATGTGCTCCATTGCCCTATGAAAGATTTCAGATGTGGATATTATCCCAAAAGGCATTTGAAGAAAACAGAAGCGCCCAAATTGCAGGGGTGCAATTTGCTGCAGCGATTCAACCGTTCCCAAGGGGCTAGCACGGGTGGATCGGGAAACTCATCATGCTGTTCCGTGAATGACGCGACAGCGGGGCTGCACATAAACAAATCTCTCTCTCACGCACACAAGCATCGCAGCCAACAATGCCGCAAGGAGGGCAGTTTCACGATTCCGGGATGCTGAACTGGAGACCCTACTTGACTCCGTGGAGGAGGGGAGGCTGAGATGCATCGTTTGCCGTGCCTGGGCAGAGGTGGCAACCGCCGTCAGCGACATGGGGGTGGTGGCCCGGACTGCAGACCAGTGTAGAAAAAAACTGCACAACCTCCTCAGGGTGAGTACCCAGCGCTGGGCCCCTGGCACTAACCCTACCCCCCCCCACACACACATGTGACCCTCCCCCTCCCCCAGGGGGGACGGTGGGACCCCCACCCTGACCTACATGGCTGCACCCACCCATGCCAGCCGCAATGGCTGTGCACCCTGGCCACTGATGCCATCAGATACCCAACCCCTGGGCTGCATGCGTCGGGCCGAATAACACTGTTGCTGTTTGCACCCCCCAGGACAAGGCTGCGCACAACTGCCGGAAGAGGCAGAAGACCGGAGGGGGATCACCAGACCTGCGTCCCCTCACTGTGCCCAAGCAGAGGGCACTAGACATTGTCGGCGGGCCGGAGGAGAGGGAGGTCGCCGGCGCAGAGGTCAGCGGCGTGCCACGAAGAGAGACCCCCCCCTGCCTGGTTGTGGGTCCTCACGATAAATGTGTGCCCACCACAACCACCCCTCACCCCACACCCCTCAGCCCCTCAGCCCACACCCCTCACTCCCTCACCCCTCTCACCCCACCCCTTCACCCCCTTACCACTCACCCCCCACACCCCTCACTCCCTAACTCCTCACTCCCTCACCCCACACCCCTCACCCCTCACCCCACACCCCCACACCCCCTCACCCCACACCCCCTCACCCCTCATTCCCTCACCCCACACCCCTCACCCCACACCCCTCACCCCACACCCCTCACCCCCTCACCCCACATCCCCTCACTCCACACCCCTCACTCCCTCACCCCTCACCCCACACACCTCACTCCCTCATTCCTCTCACCCCACCCCTTCACCCCCTCACCACTCACCCCCCAGACCCCTCACTCCCTCACCCCTCACTCCCTCACCCCACACCCCTCACCCCAAATCCCTCACCCCCTCACCCCTCTCACCCCATCCCTTCACCTCCTCACCACTCATCCCCCACACCGCACACCCCTCACGCCTCACTCCCTCACCCCACAACCCTCACCCCACACCCCACACCCCCTCACTCCCTCACCCCGCTCACCCCACCCCTTCACCCCCTCACACCCCACCCTTCACCCCCTCACCCCTCATCCCCCACACCCCTCACCCAACACCCCTCACCCCATACAGCATACCCCTCACCCCTCACCCCCCACACCCCTCACCCTCACTTACGCACCCCACACCCCGTACCCCACACCCCAAAACCCTCACTCCACATCCTTCATCCCAGCCCTCGCCACTTCATGCCTCACCCCCATCTAACCATACATGCCGTCTTGTGTCTTACAGGACCAGCCAGGGATGGGCCGGCCCATCCGGGAACCCATGCCCCTAGCGAATGCCAGAGCCGGTGCCACCTCAGACAGCCAAGCACCGATGGGGCTAGCAGCCGGAAAACCAGCCCTCTGCCCGAGACTACCCAGGACACCACCACCAGGCCACCACGACCCAGGACACCATGATCAAACTATTCGGAAGGACAGAGTGGATGGTAAGGGAGGTGATGTAGCTCTGTTATTTAAGGATGGCATCCGGGCAATAGTAAGGGATGACATCGGTGCTATGGAGGATAATGTTGAATCTATTTGGGTGGAAATCAGAAATAGTAAGGCGAAAAAGTCAATGATAGGAGTAGTCTATAGGCCACCAAATAGTAACATTATGGTGGGGCAGGCAATAAACAAAGAAATAACTGATACATGTAGAAATGGTACAGCAGTTATCAGGCGGGATTTTAATCGACATGTCGATTGATTTAACAGGTCGGTCAAGGCAGCCTTGAGAAGGAGTTTATAGAATGTATCCACGATAGTTTCCTAGAACAGTATGTAATGGAACCTACGAGGGAACAAACGGTCCTAGATCTGGTCCTGTGTAATGAGACAGGATTGATTAATGATCTCACAGTTAGGGATCCTCTCAGAAGGAGCGATCACAATATGGTGGAATTTAAAATACAGATGGAGGGTGAGAAGGTAAAATCAAACACTAGTGTTTTGTGCTTAAACAAAGGAGATTACAATGGGATGAGAGAACAGCAAGCTAAGGTAGACTGGGAGCAAAGACTTTATGGTGAAACAGTTGAGGAACAGTGGAGAACCTTCCAAGCAATTTTTCACAGTGCTCAGCAAAGGTTTATACCAATAAAAAGGAAGGACGGTAGAAAGAGAGAAAATCGACCGTGGATATCTAAGGAAATAAGGGAGAGTATCAAATTGAAGAAAAAAGCATACAAAGTGGCAAAGATTAGTGGGAGACTAGAGGACTGGGAAATCTTTAGGGGGCAACAGAAAGCTACTAAAAAAAGCTATAAAGAAGAGTAAGATAGATTGTGGGAGTAAACTTGCTCAGAAAATAAAAACAGATCGTAAAAGTTTCTACAAATGTATAAAACAAAAAAGAGTGGCTAAGGTAAATATTGGTCCTTTCGAGGATGAGAAGGGAGATTTAATAATGGGAGATGAGGAAATGGCTGAGGAACTGAACAGGTTTTTTAGGTTGGTCTTCACAGTGGAAGACACAAATAACATGCCAGTGACTGATCGAAATGAGGCTATGAAAGGTGAGGACCTTGAGATGATTATTATCACTATGGAGGTAGTGATGGGCAAGCTAATGGGGCTAAAGGGGACAAGTGTCCTGGCCCTGATGGAATGCATCCCAGAGTGCTAAAAGAGATGGCTAGGGAAATTGCAAATGCATTGGTGATAATTTACCAAAATTCTCTAGACTCTGGGATGGTCCCGGCGTATTGGAAATTACCAAACGTGACACCACTGTTTACAAAAGGATAATTATAGGCCAATGAGCTTAACTTCGGTAGTAGGGAAGATGCTGGAATCTATCATCAAGGAAGAAGTAGCGTGGCATCTGGATGGAAATTTTCCCATTGGGCAGACACAGCATGGGTTCATAAGGAGCAGGTCGTGCCTAACTAATTTAGTGGAATTTTTTGAGGACATTACCAGAGCGGTAGATAACGGGGAGCCAATGGATGTGGTATATCTGGATTTCCAGAAAGCCTTTGACAAGGTGCCACACAAAAGGTTGCTGCATAAGATAAAGATGCATGGCATTAAGGGTAAAGTAGTAGCATGGATGGAGGATTGGTTAATTAATAGAAAGCAAAGTGTGGGGACTAATGGGTGTTTCTCTGGTTGGCAATCAGTAGCTAGTGGTGTCCCTCAGGGATCAGTGTTGGGCCCACAATTGATGAGTGGTAAAGCAAAAAGTGCAGAGGATACCGGAAGTCTGCAGAGGGATTTGGATAGGTTAAGTGAATGGGCTAGGGTCTGGCAGATGGAATACAATGTTGACAAATGTGAGGTTATCCATTTTGGTAGGAATGACAGCAAAAGGGATTATTATTTAAATGATGAAATATTAAAACATGCTGCTGTGCAGAGAGACCTGGGTGTGCTCGTGCATGAGTCACAAAAAAGTTGGATTACAGGTGCAACAGGTGATTAAGAAGGCAAATGGAATTTTGTCCTTCATTGCTCGAGGGATGGAGTTTAAGACTAGGGAGGTTATGCTGCAATTGTATAACGTGTTAGTGAGGCCACACCTGGAGTATTGTGTTCAGTTTTGGTCTCCTTATCTGAGAAAGGACGTACTGGCACTGGAGGGTGTGCAGAGGAGATTCACTAGGTTAATCCCAGAGCTGAAGAGGTTCTATTACGAGGAGAAGTTGAGTAGGCTGGAACTGTACTCGTTGAAATTTAGAAGGATGAGGGGGGATCTTATAGAAACATATAAAATTATGAAGGGAATAGCTAGGACAGATGCGGGTAGGTTGTTTCCACTGGCGGGTGAAAGCAGAACTAGGGGGCATAGCCTCAAAATAAGGGGAAGTAGATTTAGGACTGAGTTTAGAAGGAACTTCTTCACCCAAAGAGTTGTGAATTTATGGAATTCCTTGCCCAGTGAAGCAGTTGAGGCTCCTTCATTAAATGTTTTTAAGATAAAGATAGATAATTTTTTGAAGAATAAAGGGATTAAGGGTTGTGGTGTTCGGGCCGGAAAGTGGAGCTGAATCCACAAAAGATCTGCCATGATCTCATTGAATGGCGGAGCAGGCTCGAGGGGCCATATGGCCTACTCCTGCTCCTAGTTCTTATGTTCTTATGACCCAGGACACCATGATCCAGGACACCACAAACCTGGAGGCCCCGGAGTTGATGAGGACACTGACTTTCCGTCACATTTATCTCCAACACTCTCCACCATCTCAGAGACTATCACTTCCGTTGGGCAGACTAGTAAAGAGGCTTCTGGGACACTCACTGGTGCGCACCACACAGTCGGTCCAGTACAGCAGGTGGAGGTAGGAGCAGCTGAGGGGCCGGACGGTCAGAGCGCAGGCCGGCCCCAGTAACCAGCTGCTGCCCTGATGGGTCCTAGGCTCCTTGAACATCCAGTCCCACCCACAGTGCAGGTTCAGGCAGAGACCCAGGGACTAGAGGAGGAGATGACGGCCAGCCTCCAGCACCTGCTGATGCAGGTGGACAAATCCATCCAACTGCAGGAGTAGGGAGTGATGCCGGTCATGCGTGTCACTCAGGCCGAAACAGCACGGGTGGAGTCCGTGGTGGAGGCAATAGGGACGACGGTGTCGGACATGGGTCAGTGTGCAAGACCTGGGGCATTCTGTGCAGGTGGGGACCGTGGCCCAGGACAGGACTGCCCACTCACAGGCAACCATGTGCCAGAGCCAACTGAAAATTGCAGCAGCGCTCCTCAGCAGGTCATTGCTGAGAGCATCAGTGGCATTGTACAAGTGCTGGCCGGCATCTCACAGACACAGAGGGTAGTGGTCCAGTCCCAGAGGGAGGTGGCCCATTCCCAGAGGGAGATGCCCCACTCCCTGTGCTCCATGGCCGCTAACATTGAAACCCTTGTCGAGACCAGAGCAGGCATCCAGGACTGGCAGCGCCAGGTTTTGGGGAAGCTTTGGTGGATGGCTCCATTCGCACCCCTGTCACATGGAGAAGCCCTGGAGCCATTGGGCACTCCGTGGGAGGAGGAAGTGATAGCGCCCATGCCGGTGACCCCTGCAGGGGAGGTCCCAGAACAACACAGCACCTTGGACCACCCCTCTCCTGTCCCTGGTACATTTGTGGGCAGAGGGCAGAACAGGACGGCACCATGCCATTAGGACGTCCGAGGAGCAGCTGGGCCAATACAAGCCGGGCCGCCCCAGGAGACATACGCCAACGGGGACCCTCGTCGCAGGGCAGGGGTCACAGCAGTCCCCCTCCACTCCTGCTGTACCATCTGGGGAACCATCCAGGCGCAGTGTTAGGGCACGTAAGGCCAGAAAGTTAGACACCAGTTAAGTTGGCACGGGTGCAGGGCACAGTTTAGTTATAGGGGCTATGGCACAGACTGTATATACCTCTTCACATTAAACACATGTTATCACCATTGAAACCTGCCTCTGTGCTCTGTCTTGTGGGTGTGGGGGTGGAATGGTCAGTGTTGGCCACTGGGAGTGAGGGGTGGTGGACGGGTGAGGCCCAGTGGGTGGACTGTGCAGCACCTCCCCCCCTCCCTCAACCATCCCCATCACCCCAACCCAGCGATTCGACAGGGCCATGTAATGGACTGGCCAGCTCGCATGCAGGGATCACCCAGATTGAAGGTGTTACTGTAGGCTTGAGGAAGGTGCTACTGTGGGCATGAGTCAGCCATTGTCTAACGATGCAGAGCACGGAGCTCATCGTAGAGCGGGCGGTCATTATCCTCCATCACATGGACCAGACGCGCTGTCACTGGCAACCCAGTGCCCCAGCTCGTAGTGCCGCAGGTTTATATAACGGACGGGGGTGTGCATTTGGGTGTTTTGGCGGTGTGGGGGTGAGGGTGTATTGGTGTTATCGGAGGTGAGGGTGTATCGGTGGTGTGGGAGGTGATGGTCACAGATCACAGATTGTGCCAGGATGAAAGAGTTGTGTACACCGCCTGGGCGCAGACGTGCAGGATCCTCATCTAGTGGTCACAGACCTCCTGAACGTCCATGGAGTGGTACCCTATTCACCGACATGCACCCCATCTATCACCCCTTTGACCCGGGGCATCCCGGTGACGGCAACGAACCCCACTGCTCAGTCATCCTGGTGGGCGCGGACCACAGGGGACTGAATGTACCGGTCCGCCATGGCATACAGGGCATCCGTAATGGCGTGTATGCACCTGTGCGCCAATGCCTGGGAGATGCCGGACAGGTCCCCACCGGGCGACTGGAAAGACCAAGTCGCATAGAAGTTGAGGGCCACCTTCACCTTGACGGCCACCGGTAGCAGGTGTCCTCCCCCATTCCTTTGCGGTGCCAGGTGTGCCACCATGTGGCAGATACGTCAGACAGTCTCCCGGCTCATCCGCAGTCTCCTCCTGCACGCCTGGTCCGGGAGGTCCTCAAAGGAGATGTGGCGCCAGTACATGCGGGGCCTCATACGGCGCCTCCTTGGCACAACCTCCTCCTCATCCTTCTTGTCCTGTTGGGCAGCCGACCCCCGTGCCTGAGTGGTTGCCCCTCTGAGCCCGCTCCTCTGCTGCAGACTCCGCCTCCTCTCTGAGCCGCCCCCGCTACCACAGGGCTGCATGCAGGGCAGGGGCCGCTCCTACGGCAGCTAACATCGCAGGTTTATGACCAAACATAATTATCTACAGGGGGTGCGTGAGGGGAAAACATGACATCATGACGCATACACTTGTGCATACCCAAGTACCATGGGCTACATGGTGGTCCCTGTTGTCACCACACGCCCCAGCCACGCATGCCCCCCCCCCCACCCCCGCACCCCAGCCCAATAAGTGCCCCCAGTCCTGGCGGCCATCTCTGCTGCCAGGGCTACTGTTTGGTGGCACCGCCATCACTGGGGGCTGCCATCGATGTGGCCCTGGGTGGTCCACCGGTGGGTTGTGCCGGTTGGAAGGGTGACCCACCCATACGAGGGGGGCACTCACCCATACGGCCATTCTCGTGTCGTCTACCCAGGGGCTGGGATGGGTGGCCAACAAGATGGCCGCCGTAATGGGGCTCGGTGCGTGGGCACTGCCCCTGTCATGTCGGGTGCTCCCCAGCTGCTTGGCCTGTCCCCCCCACTTCCACTCCCCACCCATGGCCCTGGCTGTCCCCACCCCCACCCCCGCAGTAAGCACGGCTGGTGTCCAATACGGGAGCCTGCAGTCCCCCCTCGCCACCTCCTACCTCCTCTCGCAGCCGCTTCAGCCAGCACACCAGCTTCATGATTTCTAAATGGTGGTTAGAAACACGCCGTTGGGAAGTCGGTCCCTCCAGGGCGCAAAAGCGCTGAGGACCCGGAGAATTGGTCGTCAGGGCAGATAATGAGATGCATACTGTACTTCCGGGCCGCCCAGCGCGATTTCGTCGAGTAGGGGGGTCCGAAGAATTCCGAATCAGCGAGAAAACCGCCGTCAAGCCTTATTTCGTCGTTGGAGCCTATTCTCCGGCCAGTCGCGTTTCGTGATTTCGGCGTGATGTCACAGAGAATCCAGCCCACAATACTTTGTACTCTCTTCATCCAATTTGAGTTGCCAAGAACCGTGTGATGCATCCAGTTTACTGAAACGCACCTCAACTGACGTTTTGGTCGTTATTTCTTCACGTTTTGGTAATGGATAATGTTGTCGCTTGATGTTGGCATTCAGGCCTTTAAGACCCATGCATATTCTTAAATCGTTATTGCGTTTCTTAACACATACCCTTGAATTTACCCAATCTGTCGGTTCTTCGATTTTCTTAATGACCCCCAGATTCGTCATTCTACCAAGTTCAACTTTCAACCGATCCCTTAACGGTGTTGGTGCTCTCCAAGGAGCATATATTAAATCAAGGGGCTGGTTTAGCACAAGGCTAAAGACCTGACTTTTAAAACAGACCAAGGCAGGCCAGCAGCGTGGGTTCAATTCCCGTAGCAGCCTCCCTGAACAGGCGCTGGAATGTGGCGACTAGGGGCTTTTTGCAGTAACTTGATTTGAAGTCTACTTGTGACAATAAGTGATTTTCATTTTTTATTTTTATTTTCATTACGAGTTACGCATTATCTTTTAGCTGAATTTGGTAAGTAAATGGCAAGACATGAAACATTGGAAAATTCTCTGGAATTGCTTGTGCTATTGAATCCATCAATCCACTGTACGCATTTAAAGCATAGTCAGCACTATATCCTCTCTTGACTAACTGAAATGTTTCACAAGCTTCCACACCTAGTAACGATTCACGATCTGTGGCTACAATTGAAAATTTCATTTTCTGGATTCTATCGTTGCCCGGAAGGGCAGCACGGTAGCATTGTGGATAGCTCAATTGCTTCACAGCTCCAGGGTCCCAGGTTCGATTCCGACTTGGGTCACTGTCTGTGCGGAGTCTGCACATCCTCCCCATGTTTGCGTGGGTTTCCTCCGGGTGCTCCGGTTTCCTCCCACAGTCCAAAGATGTGCAGGTTAGGTGGATTGGCCATGATAAATTGCCCTTGGTGTCCAAAATTGCCCTTAGTGTTGGGTGGGGTTACTGGGTTATGGGGATAGGGTGGAGGTGTTGATCTTGGGTAGGGTGCTCTTTCCAAGAGCCGGTGCAGACTCGATGGGCCGAATGGCCTCCTTCTGCACTGTAAATTCGATGATTCTATGATCTATGACTTGAACTTCAAGCTCACACACGCCTAAAGAATTAATTCTTTGACCTTTGTAATCTTTGAAAAATACTGGCATTTTCAAAATGTTGTGTTTGATTCTGAACGCTTCAGTGTCCGTGAGACTGATGAGATTCACTCTCACTCCTGTGTCGAGTTTGACATTTAGAAACGTTTGATTTATGAGTAAAGAAACTGTTTGATTATCTTTATTTACAGTACATACTTCATTGTTACTGCATCTTATGTTCATCGAAGACATTTCATTTTGCTTGGCTACGTTGGCCTGGTCTTCATCAGTAACAGTAAGAAGTTTTACAACACCAGGTTAAAGTCCAACAGGTTTGTTTCAAATCACTAGCTTTCGGAGTACTGCTCCTTCCTCAGATTCACCTGAGGAAGGAGCAGTGCTCCGAAAGCTAGTGATTCAAAACAAACCTGTTGGACTTTAACCTGGAGTTGTAAGACTTCTGACTGTGCTCACCCCAGTCCAACGCCGGCATTTCCACTTCATTAGTAACAACATAGTTATTGATATAGTTGCACTGGAGGCAGTTCAGAGGAGGTTCACGAGATTTATTCCAGAGATGTAGGATTTGTCTCATGGTGAGAGATTGAGCAATTTAGGCCTATACTATCTAGAATTTAGAAGCATGAGAGAAGACCTAATTGAGGTATATAAAAGGTACTGACAGCATAGATGTAGAGCAGATTTTTCCTCTTTTGTAGCAATTTAGAATGAGAGGTAATAATTTTAGGATAAGGGACAGCAGATTTAAAGCAGAGATGAGGAGAAATTACTTTTCTCAAAGGGTCATAAATCTGTGGAATTCACTACGACAGAGTGCTGTGGATGCCAGACTTTTGAGTAAATTCAAGGAGGAGATAGGCAAATTTTAAATTAGTAATGTGTTATGGAGAATGGGCAAGGAAGTGGAATTGAGGCGAAGATGAGATCAGTCATGCATATTGAATGTTGGTGCAGGCTCGAGGCGCTGAATTGCCTACTCCTGCTCTTAGTTTTTATGTTCTTAAATAAATGACTAATTCTGTGATGGTACGTGTAATGACTATAAACTACAGGTACAGGAATATCTTAATAAACTCTCTATGAGCTTGGAGAAAAGAGCAATTATTTCAAAACCACTCACAAGACATTTTAGAATATAACATAAGTACTAGGAGCAGGAGTAGGCCATCTAGCCCCTCGAGCCTGCTCCGCCATTCAATAAGATCATGGCTGATCTTTTGTGGACTCAGCTTCACTTTCCCGCCCGAACACCACAACCCTTTATTCTTTTATTCTTCAAAAAACTATCTATTTTTATCTTGAAAACATTCAATGAAGGAGCCTCAACTGCTTCACTAGGCAGGGAATTCCATTGGTTCACAACCCTTTGGGTGAAGAAGTTCCTCCTAAGCTTAGTCCTAAATCTGCTTCCCCTTATTTTGAGGCTATGCCCCCTGGTTCTGCTTTCACCCACCAATGGAAACAACCTGCCCACATCTATCCTATCTATTCCCTTCATAATTTTATATGCTTCTATAAGATCTCCCGCATCCTTCTAAATTCCAATGAGTACAGTCCCAGTCTACTTTTTAAAAAAATATATATTTTATTCAAATTTTTTCCGGTCAAACAAAACAATACAAAGGTTTACCTTTTTACAACAATAAAACAATATATATAACAGTGACCGTTTTAACAAATAAATAAATAATATATAAACTAAATGGCAACTGCCATAACAAAAATAATAACTCTCCAGAGATAAAATCAAACAATCCAATATACATAACCAAGTACAAATATGTATACAAAAACACCCTGAGGACCTGCCCGAGCCCCCCCCCCCACACTCCCCCCTGGGTTGCTGCTGTTGCCTTCCCATTTCCTTTATCGTTCTGCGAGGTAGTCAATGAACGGTTGCCACCGCCTGGTGAACCCTTGAACCGAACCCCTCAGTGCGAACTTTATCCTTTCCAGTTTTATAAACACTGCCATGTCATTTATCCAGGTCTCCACGCCCGGGGATTTGGCTTCCTTCCACATAAGCAATATCCTTCGCCGGGCTACTAGGGACGCAAAGGCCAAGACATCAGCCTCTTTCTCCTCCTGCACTCCCGGCTCTTCTGCAACCCCAAATATAGCCAACCCCCAGCCTGGCTCGACCCGGACCCCCACCACCTTCGAAAGCACCTTTGCCACCCCCACCCAGAACACCTGCGGTGCCGGGCATGACCAAAACATGTGGGTGTGGTTTGCTGGGCTTCTCGAGCATCTCCCACACCTATCCTCTACCCCGAAAAATTTACTGAGCCTTGCTCCGGTCATATGCGCCCTGTGCAAAACCTTGAACTGTATCAGGCTTAGCCTGGCGCACGAGGACGATGAGTTTACCTTCCGTAGGGCATCAGCCCACCGCCCCTCAATCTCTTCCCCCAGCTCTTCTTCCCATTTCCCCTTCAGCTCATCTGCCATGATCTCCCCCTCGTCCCTCATTTCCCTGTATATATCCGACACGCTACCATCCCCCACCCATGTTCCTGAGATCACTCTTTCTTGAATCTCCTGCGTCGGGAGCTGCGGGAATTCCCTCACCTGTTGCCTCGCAAATGCCCTCAGTTGCATGTACCGAAATGCATTCCCTTGGGGCAACCCATATTTTTCCGTCAGCGCTCCCAGACTCGCAAACGTCCCGTCTACGAACAGATCTCTCAGTTGCACAACCCCAGCTCTCTGCCATGCTCCAAATCCCCCATCTATTCTCCCCGGGACAAACCTATGATTATTTCTTATCGGGGACCGCACCGAGGCTCCCGTCCTTCCCCTATGTCGTCTCCACTGCCCCCAAATTTTTAGCGTTGCCACCACCACTGGACTTGTGGTGTATTTCTTCGGGGAGAACGGCAACGGTGCCGTCACCAGTGCTTGTAAGCTGGTTCCTTTGCAGGACGCCATCTCCAATCTCTTCCACGCCGCTCCCTCCCCTTCTCCCATCCACTTACACACCATTGAGATATTGGCGGCCCAGTAGTATTCACTTAGGCTCGGTAGTGCCAGCCCCCCCTATCCCTGCTACGCTGCAAGAACCCCCTCCTCATTCTCGGAGTCTTCCCGGCCCACACAAAACTCATGACACTTTTCTCAATTTTCTTGAAAAGAGCCTTTGTGACCATCACCGGAAGGCACTGAAATACAAAAAGGAATCTCGGGAGGACTACCATTTTGACCGCCTGCACCCTACCCACCAGTGACAGGGGCACCATGTCCCATCTCTTAAAATCCTCCTCCATCTGTTCCACCAATCTTGTTAAATTAAGCCTATGTAAGGTTCCCCAACTCCTGGCTATCTGAATCCCTAAGTACCTGAAATCTCTTATTACATTCCTCAGCGGTAAATCATCTATTCCCCTGCTCTGCTCCCCCGGATGCACCACAAACAACTCACTCTTCCCCATATTCAATTTGTACCCCGAAAACTCCCCAAACTCCCTGAGTGTCTGCATTATCTCAGGCATCCCCTCCACTGGGTCTGCAACATACAGCAATAAATCATCTGCATACAAAGATACCCGGTGTTCTTCTCCTCCCCTGAGTACTCCCCTCCACTTCCTGGAGCCCCTCAGTGCTATGGCCAGGGGCTCAATCGCCAATGCAAACAGTAACGGAGACAGGGGACACCCCTGCCTCGTCCCTCTATGAAGACGGAAGTAGTCGGACCTCTGCCTGTTCGTGATCACACTTGCCACCGGGGCCCTGTACAGCAGCTGTACCCATCCAATAAACCCTTCTCCAAAACCAAATCTCCTCAACACCTCCCACAGATAATCCCACTCCACTCTGTCGAATGCTTTCTCGGCGTCCATCGCCACCACTATCTCCGCCTCCCCCTCTGGTGGGGGCATCATTACCCCTAGCAACCTCCGTATGTTCGTGTTCAGCTGTCTCCCCTTAACGAACCCAGTTTGATCCTCGTGGACCACCCCCGGGACACAGTCCATCCTCGTCGCCATCACCTTGGCCAGGAGCTTAGCATCTACATTTAAAAGGGAAATGGGCCTGTAGGACCCACACTGCAGCAGGTCTTTATCCTTCTTCAAAAGGAGCGATATCGTCGCCTCCGACATAGTCGGGGGCAACTGCCCCCTTTCCCTGGCCTCATTAAAGGTTCTCGTCAAAAGCGGGGCCAGTAGGTCCATATATTTCCTATAAAATTCCACCAGGAATCCATCCGGTCCCGGGGCCTTCCTCGCTTGCATGCTCCCAATCCCTTTTACCACCTCCTCCATCTCAATCTGTGCTCCCAGTCCCACCCTCTCCTGCTCCTCCACCTTCGGGAATTCCAGCTGATCCAGGAAACACCTCATTCCCTCCTTCCCTTCCGGGGGCTGAGCCTTATATAACCTCCCATAGAATGCCTTGAACAGCCCGTTCACTCTCTCCGCTCCCCGTTCCATCTCTCCCTCCTCATCTCTCACCCCACCTATCTCCCTCGCTGCTCCCCTCTTCCTCAATTGGTGGGCCAGTAGCCGACTCGCCTTTTTTCCATACTTATATTGTACACCCTGTGCCCTCCTCCACTGTGCCTCTGCCTTACCCGTGGTCAGCAGGTCAAACTCCACATGTAACCTTTGTCTTTCCCTGTACAGTCCCTCCTCCGGTGCCTCTGCATATTGCCTGTCCACCCTCAAACGTTCTTTCAACAATCGCTCCCTTTCTTTACCCTCTTGCTTCCCTTTATGTGCCCTTATGGATATCAGTTCCCCTCTGACCACCGCCTTCAGCGCCTCCCAGACCACTCCCACCTGAACCTCCCCATTGTCATTAAGCTCCAAGTACCTTTCAATACACCCCCTCACCCTTAAACATACCCCCTCATCCGCCAATAAGCCCATATCCATTCTCCAGAGTGGGTGCTGTTCTTTTTCCTCTCCTACCTTCAGGTTTACCCAATGTGGAGCGTGGTCCGAAATGGCTATGGCCGTATATTCCGTCCCTGTCACCTTCGGAATCAGTGCCCTTCCCAAGACAAAAAGGTCTATCCGTGAGTATACTTTGTGAACATGGGAGAAAAATGAAAACTTCTTACTCTAGGCCTACTAAATCTCCAGGGGTCTACCCCTCCCATCTGCTCCATGAAGTCCTTGAGCACCCTGGCCGCTGCCGGCCTCCTCCCGGTCCTGGACCTCGACCGGTCCAGCCCTGGATCAAGCACCGTATTGAAGTCTCCCCCCATTACCAACTTTCCCGCCTCCAGGTCCAGGATACGTCCCAACATACGCCTCATAAAATTTGCATCATCCCAGTTTGGGGCGTATACGTTCACCAGAACCACCGCCTCCCCTTACAATCTGCCACTCACCATCACATATCTACCCCCACTGTCCGCCACTATGGTCTTTGCCTCAAACAGTACCTGTTTCCCCACTAAGATAGCCACCCCCCTATTCTTCGCATCTAAACCCGAATGAAACACCTGTCCCACCCATCCTTTACGTAGTCTGACCTGGTCTATCAGTTTCAGATGCGTCTCTTGCAACATAACCACATCTGCCTTTAATTTCTTTAGGTGTGCGAGTACCCGTGCCCTTTTAATCGGCCCATTCAGCCCTCTCACGTTCCACGTGATCAGCCGCGTTGGGGGGCTCTTTACCCCCCCCGCCTTGTCGATTAGCCATCCCCTTTTTTAACCCAGCTCCTCACCCGGTTCCCACGTACCCGTATATCCCCCCGACGGTGCCCTCCCGCCTCGACCACCCCATCCCATAACAGCTCCCCCTTCTCCTTAGCAGCAGCAACCCAGTTAACCCCCCCTCCGCTAGATCCCCCTCTAGTGTAAGTTGCACCCCCCATGTTGCTCCCAGAAGTCAGCAAACTCTGGCTGACCTCGGCTTCCCCCCTTATCTCGGCTCCCACTGTGCGAGGCCCCCTCCTTCCTGCGTCCCTGTTCCCGCCATAATTACCATAGCGCGGGAACAAAGCCCGCGTTTCCCACTCGGCCCCGCCCCTAATGGTCGATGCCCACAGTTCCTCATGCTCCCCCCTCCCCCCCAACATGGGGAAGAGAGAAAAGTTACAGGATTACAAAATTTACAAATTAAAAAATCATCCCCCCCCCCCCCTGTAATCACACCACCACTTGTCCCAAAAGCTCTTTCTCTCGCCAGACTATTCCAGCTCTCGTCCACAATGAATGTCCACGACTCTTCTGCCGTCTCAAAGTAGTGGTGCTTCCCTTGGTGTGTGACCCACAATCTCGCCGGTTGCAACATTCCAAGCTGGACCTTCTTTTTGTGAAGCACCGCCTTAGCCCGATTGAAACTTGCCCTCCTTCTCGCCACCTCCGCACTCCAATCTTGGTATACGCGGATCACCGCGTTCTCCCACCAACAGCTCCGAATTTTCTTCGCCCATCTGAGAACCGTCTCTCTGTCATTGTAGCGGAGAAACCTCACCACTATAGCTCGAGGTATTTCTCCAGCCTTTGGTCTTCGCGCCAGAACTCGATAAGCTCCCTCCACCTCCAAAGGGCCCGTCGGGGCCTCCGATCCCATTAGCGAGTGAAGCATCGTGCTCACATATGTCCCGACGTCCACCCCTTCTGCGCCTTCGGGAAGACCCAGGACTCTTAAATTCTTTCTCCTTGAGTTATTCTCCAGCGCTTCCAACCTCTCCACACACCTTTTATGCTGTGCCTCGTGCGTTTCTGCCTTCACCACCAGGCCCTGTATTTCATCTTCGTTTTCAGCAGTCTTTGCCTTCACGACCTGAAGCTCCAGCTCTTGGGTCCTCTGCTCCTCTTTTAGTCCTTCAAGCGCCTGCAATATCGGGGCCAACAGCTCCTTCTTCAACTCCTTCTTCAGCTCTTCCACACAGCGCCACAGGAACTCTTGCTGCTCCAGGCCCCATAGCAAACGGCCACCTTCCGACGCCATCTTGCTTTGAGCTTCCCTTCCTTGCCGCTGCTCCAGAGGATCCTCCGCAATCCGGTCGCTATCCTCTCCCTTTTCCATGAGTGTCCGGGGGGATTCCCTTCTGGTTTACCACACAGTGTTTTTGCCGTTTAAATTGCCGTTGGGGCTCCTATTAAGAGCCCAAAGGTCCGTTCCAACGGGAGCTGCCGAAACGTGCGACTCAGCTGGTCATTGCCGCACCCGGAAGTCAGTCCCAGTCTACTTAGCCTCTCTTCGTAATCCAACCCCCTCAACTCTGGGATTAACCTCGTGAATCTCCTCTGCACACCCTCCAGTGCCAGTACGTCCTTTCTCAGGTAAGGAGACCAAAACTGAACACAATACTCCAGGTGTGGCCTCACTAACACCTTATACAATTGCAGCATAACCTCCCTAGTCTTAAACTCCATCCCTCTAGCAATGAAGGACAAAACTCCATTTGCCTTCTTAATCACCTGTTGCACCTGTAAATCAACATTTTGTGACTCATGCACAAGGATACCAAGGTCCCTCTACACAGCAGCAAGTTTCAATATGTTATAATTTAAATTATAATCCCTTTTGCTATTTTTCCTACCAAAATACATAACCTCACATTTGTCAACATTGTATTGCATCTGCCAGACCCTAGCCCATTCACTTAAACTATCCAAATGCCTCTGCAGATGTCGGGTATCCTCTGCACTTTTTGCTTCACCACTCATCTTAGTGTCGTCTGCAAACTTGGACACATTGCACTTGGTCCCCAACTCCAAATCATCTATGTAAATTGTGAACAATTGTGGGACCAACACTGATCCCAGAGGGACACCACAAGCTACTGATTGCCAACCAGAGAAACACACATTAATCCCCACTCTTTGCTTTCTATTAATTAACCAATCTTGAAAATGAATATCGCTTATTGTCACAAGTAGGCTTCAAATGAAGTTACTGTGAAAAGCCTCTAGTCGCCACATTCCGGCGCCTGTTCGGGGAGGCTGGTATGGGAATTGAACCGTGCTGCTGACCTGCCTTGGTCTGCTTTCAAAGCCAGCGATTTAGCCCTGTGCTAAACCAGCCCCTATCTTATATCAATACTGCTACAATCTTATATCAATACCGCTACTTTACCCTTAATGCCATGCTTCTTTATCTTATGCAGCAATCTTTTGTGAGGCACCTTGTCAAAAGCTTTCTGGAAATCCAGAGACACCACATCCATTGGCTCCCCGTTATCTACCACTCTGGTAATGTCCTCAAACAATTCCACTAAATTAGTTAGGCACGACCTGCCCCTTATGAACCCATGCTGCGTCTGCCCAATGGGACAATTTCCATCCAGGTGCCTCGCTATTTCTTCCTTGATGATAGATTCCAGCATCTTCCCTACTACCGAAGTTAAGCTAACAGGCCTATAATTACTCACTTTCTGCCTACCTCCTTTTTTAAACAGTGGTGTCACGTTTGCCAATTTTCAATTCGCCGGGACCACCCCAGAGTCCGGTGAATTTTGGTAAATTATCACTAGTGCATTTGTAATTTCCCTAGACATCTCTTTTAGTACTCTGGGATGCATTCCAACAGGGCCAGGTGACTCATCTACCTTAGCCCCATTAGCTTGTCCATCACTACCTCCTTAGTGAGAACAATTGTCTCAAAGTCCTCACCTGTCACAGCCTCATTTCCATCAGTCAAATTACTATAATTACTGTTACTGTTTTTGTTTAAATATGGTTATTCTTTCACCAAAGATTTGAACAGAATCAAAACTTTTCACTCTTGCAAAAGGGACATTCTTCAAATGTTCAAGTGCAAAAACATGTCGAGGAATTTTAAAAAATGTTGTCAAGAATTTGGCTTTGGGACTTGGTTATAGTCATAGAACATGAAGGTCTAAGGCCACATCTGGTTATTCAGTTTTAATACTTATGTGCCTTCAGACAGGTGGCCACAGTCTACACTGTGGTCTTTGACTGTATTAAACATATACCAAAGCCATGTGGCTCAGATACAAAGGGTTGGATGTTGCGTGCCCCCATCAGACATGTTTCCAGAGCCAGGAGGTGGGGGGAGGGGTGGGGGGGTTGGTGTGGAAGGGTAACATAAAATAGGGCAGGTATCTTTGGGGACTCTTATTTTACCTTCTAATAAGAATCAGTAGTCCGGTTGGTGGGAGGTGTCAAAAATAACACTTGATTGTTAGTTTCTCCTAATTTCCTGCTTAAGTACCTTCCTACTTTCTTTATACTCCTCAAAGGGTTCGACTGTCTCCACACTTCTAGACCGTACAAAGCCTCCTTTTTCTTTTTGATGAGGTTCAAAATATCCCTCATTATCTAAACTTCCCATACTTATCCTTTGTTCTCTCAGGAGCGTGACTATCCTGAATCCTAATCAACTGTCGCTTGAAAGGCTCCTACATGTCTGATGTTGATTTACCTTCCAACATCCACACCCAATCCAAATTCTTCAATTCCTGTCTAATTTGCCTTTCCTTAGTTCAGCACCTTAACCCGAGGGTTACCCTCATCCCTATCCAAAAGTACTCTATAACTTACGGAATCGTGGTCACTACTCCCAAAATGTTCCCCTACTGAAACCTCAACCACCTATCCAGGCTCATTCCCCAATACCAGGTCCAGTACTGCCCCATCCCTAGTTGGACTATCCACATATTGCATCAAGAAGCCTTACTGGATACACCTTACAAACTCTACCCCATTGAAGCCGAGAGCAGTGAGTCCTAGTCAATATAGGTGAAGTTAAAATCCCCGACCACAACAACCCTGTTACTTTTGCACTTATCCAAAATGTCTCTACCTAGCTACTCCCCTATCTCTCGCTGGGGGGCCTGTAATAAACCTCAAACATTGTGATTGCCCCCTTCCTGTTCCTGAGCTCGACCCAGATTGCCATTGTAGGAGCCCTCCAAAGTGTCCTCCCGTATTGCAGCTATACTTTTTTCCTCAACCAGTAATGTTACTCCCCCACTGCTTTTACATCCCCCTCTATCTCTCCTGAAGATTCTATATCGTCCAACATTCAGCTGCCAATCCTGCCCTTCCTTTAACCATGTTTCTGAGATAGCCACAACATCATAGTGCCAAGTGCTATTCAGTGCTCTAAGTTCATCTGCCTTACCTGTTATACTTCTGGCGTTGAAACATATACATGTCAGACCACTGCGTTTGAGCAGACAGGGTGATGTTGTTGTTCTCTTATTTTTGTTCTCTATTTCCCCTTCAGTTACTACACCTTCTAAGCTAATGCTCTGGTTCCTATCCCCCCACTATAAGAGTTTAAATCCTCCCGAGTGACTCTAGCAAACCTCCCAGCCAGGATATTGGTGCCCTCCAGTTTAGATGCAACCCGTCCTTCTTGTACAGGTCCCATCTGCCCCGGAAGAGATCCCAATGGTCCAGAAATCTGAAACCCTCCCTCCTACACCTCCAGTTCAGACCTGTGTTTAGCTGCATTATCCTCCTATTTCTCGCCTTAATGGCAGGGAGCACAGGGAGTAATCCTGAGACTACAACCCTCGAGGTCCTGCTTTTTAGCTTACTGCCTAGCCTGAACTCCTTCTGCAGGACCTCATCGCTCTTCCTACCTATGTCATTAGTACCTATGTGTACAACAACCTCTGGCTGTCACCCTTCCCCTTCAGGATGTCCTGTGTTCAGAGACATCCTTTACTCTGGTACCCATGAGGCAACATACCATCATGGAGTCTCTTTCATGTCCACGTATCAATCATACAGTTGGTATAATTTATGTCAGAAAATAGCTGGGGTGAGCAGGTTATAAGATTAGGCAATGATGGTCCAATATTGAACAAGTGTTGGGACTGTGTCAAAGATTTGAAGGCAGGTAGATTGGTTGAAAGAAAAACCAGTTACCAAGTTTAAATCTATTCTTCTTGTTTGATCATTCTTCCACATTCAGTAAAACAGTTTGTGTCAAGAGTTTCATTCAGATAATAACTTACGTTCACAAAACACTTTAAAATTATTTTTGATTTAATGTTCCTGGTAGCCATGGTTATCTGAGTTTTGGATTCCAGATAACATGCCAGGTATGGACTTCATACCTGTTTTCATAAATCCACATTCTGGGAAAAAGATGATGTGCTACATGATCGTATGGAAAAAATGTCAGATAGTCTCAAGTCCACTGTACACATTTTACAATATTCTTAAATGATAAATGAACAAGCAAACACCAGTCCCATATCCTGTTATGTTCTTGTACAGAGACAATTACTGAGTTTGAGTACGAAAGAATATCTAATTCATTTTTATTAATTAATTTTATTATAGTATAATAAACTGTGGGTGGGAAACGAATGATATAAAACTGGAACTAATACAAACCCAACTGACCACAATGGTTTCTCCTCAAGACCCGCTTCTCTTCCCCCCCCTCCCCCCCCTCCCCCCCCCCCCCCCCCAAGGCTACAGTGTTGCGTGTAACTACTTGCCTGATACCTACTGGTCGGAGGCTGTACATATTTACACATACACTTGTTAATGCAGATCATAACACCCCTTTCCTTGAGATTTCAACGAAAACATATGTAGAATACATTATTTCAGTAAATATTACGAATGATGTGCATAACAATGTATTTTACATCATGTACAGTTATATTGACCATTCACAGATCCAACCGTTCCGGTTTCTTTCTGTTCCTCGTTGATCGTCTCAACTTTGGTAAATCTGGTGGATCTGTGTGATAATTCTGAACTCTACTATGATTGTATCATTGTTCTGAACATCATTCTGTACATTGACATTTAACTCGTTCACTGCTTGTGTCAATTCCAATGAATGTAAACTTTCATATACATCCTCGCCACGCTGTTCAGCAACAGGCTCTTTCACTTTTAGGAGTGCTCGTCTAGTCCTCCTTAAAATCTGTCCTTGCTCAGTTATCACGGTTTAGGACCTTGGACCTGTTTTCTGTTATACTTTAGCACATTTTGACCAGCCTCAGGATCCCCCACTCCCACCATGTCATTTGGTTTCAAAAGTTTCAGATTCCTAATACACTTATCATAATATTCCTTTTGTTTCTTCTTCTGAGATTCCATTTGATCTCTTATCTTTTCATTCAGCCTTTGCTTGGTATAGCATGGCAGAGTTAGCTGCTGGCAATAAATCACAACTTAATAGAGACATTCGATAACTTAGCAGTGCTAAATATGGATCATCTTTACTGTCTATAGCCTTCTTCAGTAATTGCTTGACTATCTGAACCCTTTTTCCTGCTTTGCCATTTGATTGCGGATATAATGGACTTGATGTTACATGCTTAAAATCATATTGCCGTGCAAATTCCTGCCATTCTTTACTGTTAATGCATGGTCCATTATCACCCATTGCTAACTCAGGTATTCCATGTCGTGCAAATGTTGCTTTCATATGCATGATTGCACGATTTGCTGAGCTATATAATTGTGCTATCTTGGGATGATTTGAATAATAATCTACACTATCAAATATTCTTTGCTATCATTTCCATTTCATTTTTTCATTTTCATTTAATTTCATTTCATTTCATTTTCATCAAGGTAGAATAAGTCTACCTCAACCTTTTGCCAAGGAACTTTGCTTGTTGATATTGATATCAGTGACAAGTGGTGTACTTTTCCACCATGTTCTATATGACTTTGTTTATTCCCGGCCAATATACAGTATCTTGCTCTCTTCGCTTACATTTCTTGATTCCAAGGTGACCCTTATGAACCTTTTGTGTTCAATCCTTGCGCAGACTGTGGAAGTACGATTCTCTCTTGCCTCAGTACACTTAGCTACACTAGCTCTGATCCTATGTGATGATATTTAGAACATGAACCTTTCAGCCATCCATTGTTGAGATTGTGTATCACCATGCGGGACAATGCATCTGCAATGATGAGCTCTTTGCCAGGCGTGTACACATGATTGAAATCGTACCTCCGAAGTTTGAGCAGAATTCTCTGTAATCGGGGCGTCATGTCGTTCAGGTTCTTTTGGATGATGTGGACCAGGGATCTGTGATCTGTTTCAACTGTGAATGTTGGCAGTCCGTAGACATAGTCATGGAAATTGAGGATGCCGGTGAGATGACCTAAACACTCCTTTTCAATCTGCGCTTCAATCTGGTCTCTGTCGGTGTCATTGCCTGTGATGTGCATGCTATTGGGACCCATGATGATGTGTCGTCTTTCTGTAGCAGTACTGCTCTAATGCCATCCTGACTTGCATCGGTCGAGATCTTAGTTTCACGATCTGGGTCAAAGAATGAGAGGACGGGTGCAGTGGTGAGTTTGGCCTTCAGCTCCAACCACTCTGTCTGGTGCTCCGTCGTCCACTCAAAGGCGGCTGATTTCTTTATTAAGTTTCTTAGGGACGTGTGTGTAGCCAAATTCGGGAAGAATTTGCCTCGGACGTTTACCACTCCAAGGAAGTGCAGTACTGCTTTCTTGTCCTCGGGGACTTTCATTGCCTCAAGTTTGCTTGCATACTTGTCACTGACCCCCTCCAGCACTGAGGCACTGTGGCTGCAGTATCTACCATCTACAAGATGCAGCACAGCGCTTTCTTGCTCCTGAACCTATATCACCAAAGGGAACAAGAACACCATGTTGCAGGCACCACTTGACTTGGACCAGGATTCCCATCACTCCCCTTTTGGTTGGAGTCTACAGGAACAAGCGATTGGTCTCACAAGTGCCTCTGTTGGCAACTCAGGAGAAATAGTCGTTGTGTGTGTGATTCACAGTACTCCAGTTTGTCATGGATTGTAACCAAACCACATTATCTGAGCTCTGTTGATCCTTATTATTTAGAAACACGGCTTCATTTTTGGTTGCAATGTTGATAGCTTGGATACTATTCTCCTAAGAAAGCAATTGGGGAGAGAGAGCAAACCATGTTGTGGGTGGGCAAAGCGAGAAACTAGTGATGCCAGGGGGAATGAGGAGCAAGAGATGGACAGAGATAGGATCATAAACGACAATCATAGAATAGAATCACAGAATCCCTACAGTGCAGAAGGAGGCCATTTGGACCATCGAGTCTGCACCAACCCTCTGAATGTGCACCCTGCTCGGGTCAAGCCCCATCCTATCCCTATAACCCAGTAACCTTATCTAACCTTTTAGAACAAAGAATACAGTACCGGAACAGGCCCTTCGGCCCTCCAAGCCTGAACTGGTCATGATACCAACCTTTACTGAAACCCTCAGCACTTCCTTGTGCCGTATCCCTCTATACCCATCCTATCCATGTGTTTGCCAAGATGCATTTTGAATGCCATTAATGTATCTGCTTCCACAACCTCCCCGGGCAACACGTTTCAGGCACTCTTCACCCTCTGTGTAAAAAAAACCTCCCTTGCACATCTCCTCTAAACTTTGCCCCATGGAACTTAAATCCATGGTGACTGACCCCTCCACCCTGGGAAAGAGTGCCTGCCCATTCACTCTATTCATGTCTCTCATGATCTTATAGACTTATACCAGGTCACCCCTCAACCTCCGTCGTTCTAATGAAAACAGTCCAAGTCTACTCAGCTAACACCCTCCAGGCCAGGCAAAACTGGTAAAACTCCTCTACACACTCTCCAAAGTCTCCACATCCTTCTGGTAGTGTGGCAACCGGGATTGTGCCAGACTAGTGGGCCTTACCAAGGTTCTATACAACTTTGGACACTAAGGGGAAATTTAGCATGGTCTATCCATCGAACCTGCACATCTTTGGACTGTGGGAGGAAACCAGACTACCGAGAGGTAACCCTCGCAGACACAGGAAGAACGTGCAAACTCCACACAGGCAGTCACCCAAAA
The DNA here is from genome assembly GCF_047496885.1 of Scyliorhinus torazame. NCBI lineage: Eukaryota > Metazoa > Chordata > Chondrichthyes > Carcharhiniformes > Scyliorhinidae > Scyliorhinus > Scyliorhinus torazame. The sequence goes on from NC_092710.1 coordinate 204,147,246, forward strand.
TCAGAATTGAACCTGGTCGCTGGCTCTGTGAAGCAGCAGTGCTAACCAATGTGCCACCGTGACGCCCGAAGGAAAACAAATCCCAACCTATCAATTATTTGTTTTAAATCAAAATTCTCCATTTCTGATAACATCCTTGAGACATTCTATCCTTCACTCTAATCACTCAACTACTGTTTTTCTGAGTCCTCCAAGTCACACATGGCAAACAATTTCTGCAAATTGTGTAGTGTGCAATGCATACCCTTATGTCGATTGTATTTTCAGTTTGTCAGGACTTGTTCCATTTGTATGTAAAGTGCTTGTATGAATAGCTTGGCAAGGAACCTTTTTCACCTGATCCCTCTTCAATTAGAGTTACATTTTATCCTCTGGCCAGCCTGTCAAACTGGTCTGAAGTGCTCTTGTAAAATGTGTGCGAGTTTTGTTTTGATATGACTGCATAGTTTTAGGCCTGTTTATGGCACAGCCATGCAGTTTGACTGGCATGCAACTCCGGAATGTGGTTAGGTAGCTGTGTTCCTGTGGAATGCAGAAGATCCAGTAAATTTCCAAAATAATCTTTGTTCATGTTGTAGTTTGCCAGTTTGTGAATTTGAAATCATCCCGGTATCAGCAGCAAGGGGAAATAGAAATGTTCACAATTAAAATATGTTACACTTGATACATGAGAAGTCCCTGTCACGTTAATCTTCACAATGGGCCTACCTCCATCCCCACCCATTGTTGCTCTCCGCTCACTCCCACACCTGTTTCCTCCCCACCGCCACTCCTCCCCCACCTACACTCCTCCCCCCCCCCCCCCCCCCCTCCCCAGGGCACAGTGTTTCAAGATCAAACGTCCCCAATGCAGACCTCACAGATGGTGTGAACGGGCTGTCAGCAGAAAGGCAGGAATCAGACTTTGGCATAAACTGAGGAGTGAGTTATCATAACTATCCTGCCTTGTATATTGACCAACTGGCAGTGCCGACACAGGCCCATCAACCTGGGGTGATGTTGCACAAAGCCTTGGAGGTGTGGAAGGGCGGAGAATGGGGTGTGGAGGAAGGATGTGAAGGAGGGGAATGCGGATAAGGTGGGGATTGGGGGACAAGGAGGGATTGGAGGAGGAAGGTGGTGCTCACACATGAGTTGAACATTCAGACAGTGGAATGCCTTCCTGTTAATGAAGGGTGCTCCCTGATGCCCCAGAGGGACACAAGGCGACATGTGTGCCATCATTACTCCCTAAGCTGGGCGCCTCGGCGATAGCGCAGATTCTTGCTGCCCGGGCATCTTGGTGGGCTTGATCCAGCATAAAGTTGATAAAATTTGATGCCGGGCATAAAGAGCATCCGTGACCTCACCGTTGCACTTAAGGGCTGTAGCTTGTGATATGCCGCAGAAGTCCCCACTCAAGCTCTGGAATGATTCGGTTGCATAGAAGATGAGACTTGCGGTGACCTTCACGGCCACCAAGAGCAGGTGTTCTCCTCCTCCATGAGGTGCGAAGTCAGTGAGGACGTGACACAGATGCCTCGTTGTTTCTTTGTTGAGACGGCGTCTCCTGCGGCACATGCTGTCAGTCATCTCCTCGAAAGACCAATGACGCCTGTACACTTTGTACCATCGCTGCCGTCCCCTTCTGGATTCCTTCTCGGCCTGATAGGCAGCCACGCCTCCAGCCTGTGTCAAGGCTGCTGCCACCTTCTCTGGCAATAGGCTGCTTGGGCTGCCCTTAGCACAGTGAAGACAGCCTCTGCGGGACCGACATAACTAGCCATATTGTTATATCTGTAAGGAATTGGAGAAGGAGAGAGACCAACATTCAATTAGGGTTTTCACTCCTCAAATCTCCCAAGCTTCCCCCACCCTTACATCTCCCATCTTCTCTCAGAGTACCATCATCGAGCCTCTTGTGCTGGAGAACTTCGCTCTGCACACTCACCCATGGCCACAGCAGGAGCCCCTAGATCCCTAGAATAAAAAGGGGTTGGTTTAGCACAATGGGCTAAAGAGCTGGCTTGTAATGCAGAACAAGGCTGCAGCGCGGGTTCAATTCCCATATTGGCCTCCCCGAACAGGTGCCGGAATGTGGCGACTAGGGGCTTTTCACAGTAACTTCATTGAAGCCTACTACAGCCTACCTACAATAAGCGATTATTATATTATATTATAGACCCTCAGACCCTGCCAGGAATAGTAGGAAGACCGTGCATAGGTGCACTCTCCTGATCCACACACTCACCCTTTGGTTGTGAGGATATCCCCGTTGCTGAAGCCCAGCTCTGGAGTGTTTGATTGTTGGCTGCTGCCTCTATGGTGCTGAGGCTTCTAGAGTTCAGGCAAACTGTTCAGGCTTCAGAGTTTGATTGAAATGCGATGCCATAATCATTGACTAGAACATGGCACGTGTGCCTGCAAGAAGTCATGTGAGAATATTTTGTTTATTAATCACACCAATGATTAAACCACAAGAAAACATCACTGTTCCATATTCATACCAATATGAAGCTATATCAGCTCATATTCACAAAAACAAACAAACACAGAGTATCACCCTTCGCAGGTTCATCAACAGAAATTGAGGATAAGACTTCCAGTGAAAATGTGATTCTTCTCCTAAGAACCCAAAATTAGGCTCCTTTACTCAAAGTTGCCTGCTAGAACAGGTAAAAGCATCCCCTCACCCTATCTAACAACATCACAAGATACGATGTCAAACAACAGTAGCTCCAGAAGATCAGAGAGACAAATAGGCGGCAGAAGCCAAGAAAAACAAGTGGTCGAGACGGCGAATCCATGAGGCGAAGAGACGCCGCCACAACAGAGCAAGAGGGACCAACAAGTCGCGCATGGGGCTCTCCCTCACCGAAGGGTGCATGGAGGAAGTTCCTCACCAGAGAGCTAAGGGAGCTCAAGGAAGAGATAAAGACCGACATTAAAGTGGTGGTCAGGGTGGCAGTCACGGAGGCCGTGGCCACCATGCAGGTGGTGCTAGACAAGGTAGAGAAAGAATTGGAGGCTCAGGGGAGCACCATCAAGGAATTGGAAAGAGCCTCAATGGATCAGAGCGAACGGAGCGCCGCCCTAGAGAAGGAGATAGAGAGTTTGATGACAAGGCAGGGAAGTCTAAAGGGGAAAATAGTGGACCAGGAGAACCAGTCATGGTGCCAGAACCTAAGGATAGTGGGCCTGCCGGAGGGAACCGAAGGCAGTGACCCCATGGACTATGTGACCCAGATACCGAGAAACCTGGTCAGAAGGGACAGCTTCCCCAGCCCACCAGAGATAGACAGAGCCCACAGGTCGCTCCAGCCGAAACCCAAGGCCGGAGATCAACAGATAATCGTAAAAATGCACCGGTACCAGGTCCGGGAAGGAACCTGCGCTGGGCCATGCAAACAAAGGCCTGCAACTGGGAAGGACTCCAGATCAGGATTTACCAGGACATTCGGGCAAACCTGGCCAAGCGCCGAGTGGAGTTCAACAGAGCTATGGCAAGCTCTGTACAAGAAAAAGGCGAAGTTTGGGACCCAACGAAACTAAGGGTCACATTCCAGGAGAGGGAACATTATTTCACGAGCGTTGCGGACACGGACAAATTCGTCCAGGAGAATGAGCTGGGAAGACAGCAGGGAAGAAAGCAGTGAGAAGATCATCCAAAGGGACTAAAATCATCTGAGAGACATTTTGCACGGACTGTACTGCCTCGCTCTGAATCTGGGAGCCAAAACAGAGGAAGAATGGGGCGAGGGCAGCAGAGCGCAGGAAAAGGTGAGGATGAAAAGGGGGGAAACTATGTAGCGAGCGAAGAGTAAGCTTAAAACCGACCACAGTAGTGGGGCCACCGCACGAGGGGAAAAGCTGTACGAATGAGGGGGCTGTCACGGCGCATCGCCCTCAGAGGAGAGAGTGACTGGCAACTGACTAGCTAGCAAGGGGCCGGCTGCCACCAATGGTAGCACATGGCTCAATCCCACCAATACCCAAGAAAGACAAACACCCGACTTAATGCAGATCCTACAGGCTTATTTCGCTGCTCAATGTAGACTCGAAAATATTGGCCAGAGATGGTTGGAGAGATCTGATGGTTTTGTTGAGGGTAAACAGCTAACATCAAATATCAGGACCTGCTGAACGTGATAATGACCCCATGCGGGGAGATAACACCTGAGGTGATCATTTCCCTGGACGCAGAAAAGGCCTTCATTAGAGTCGAATTGAAGTACCTCATAGAGGTATTGGAGTGGTTTGCCTCCTGGATGAAACTCCTGTACAGTGCTCCCAATGAGCGGACCTACATCACCAGCTCTAAATACTTCCAGCTGCACAGGGACTCAAGGCAGGTATGCACACTGTCATTGCGCCTATTCGCACCGGCGATCGAACCACTGGTGATCGCCCTCAGAATGATGAGAAATTGGAAGGGGATCCAGCGAGTCTCATTCCATGCGGATGACCTGCTCCTCTATGTTTTGAACCCCCCAAGCAGCATGGAGGGGATCATGAAAGAGTTTGGGGCCTTCTCGGGCTAGAAACATAACTTGAGTAAAAGTGAAATATTCCTAGTGAACATGCAAGGGAGAGGGCAGCCGTTTAAACAAGCCCAAAACAAATTCCGCTTCCTGGGATCCAAATTGCCCACAAATAAACATGGATCCACAAATGGAACCTGACCAGCCTGACATACGACGCAAAGAAGGACCTGCAGATGTGGGACACATACCCACTCTACCTGGAAGGGAGGGTGCAGACGATCAAGATGAACGTACTGCCCAGGTTTCTCCTCGTGTTCAGATATATACCGATCTACATCCCCAAGGCCTTTCTCAACACAATACATAAAATTATTATGGAATTTGTGTGGGGGGAGAGGGGAAAAGAAGCATGGGAGACATGGCGCTCCCAAACCTGCAATACTACCACTGACCGTTCACAGCGGAAAGAGTGTGGATATGGGTAATGGAGCTGCAAACAGAATGGGTAAGGATGGAGGAATGTCCCTCCAGGCCCTTGCCACAGCAACACTCCCATCCCCACCAGTCAAGCAGTCTACAAGCCCAGTGGTAATAGCCACACTCTGGACGTGGAATCAGCTAAGGTAGCACTTCGACTTGACCAAAATTATTCAGCCATTTACAACAATCAAAGGTTCACACCAGCCACAATGGACGCCACCTTTAAGAGGTGGAGACAGGACAAAGGGACACTCATAGTTAGGGACTGAGGCATGATCAATTTGGCTGGAGACGAAGTTGAATTCAAACTGAGGCTTTATTAGTATCTGAAGTGTGGCCTCCTACAGCAGCTGACGAAATGGCTGCGAGCTGAAGGCCACGCATATTTATAACCCGGCTCCTGGGCGGAGCTAGCATGCAGGGGCCCAGGTGAACCTGTAGTGCAGGTTCTACCGTACAACCCTTAATATAGGAACACAGTGGTTTCCCACAGGGACTTTGACACCACAACAGACTAGCGAAGTTAGACGAGCTGACGGAGAGGTTGCAACTGCCCAAAGGGAATGAATTATGACATTTACAAATCAAAAGCTTCCTGCACAAGGAGACGACAACATACCTGATGCGCAATCAATTACTCTCGAGACAAGGTGAGTCATAACTAATAGGCTTTAATCTGCTAGAACTGTTCCCCAGCAGCTTCGATACCGAAAGTGAAGGCTGCTGGGATGGCATTGGTTCTTATACTCCGCCTCTCAGGGCGGAACTATGTACATCAGCCAATGGTAGACTCCTGGGTCTAGCCAATGGTCATCCACCTCTCAGGTACCGCAATGCCTGGTATTACCACATTCACCCCCTGTTAAAAAAGAGCCCGGCGGGGTGATGGCCAGCATTAATGTCGCTTTTCGCATGGTAGGAACAGGTATGGAGGTGCCGTGATGTCGAGGGTAATAGCAAAGTGTTCATGGTGCAGCAATCAGTCGATCGGGTGGCCTGGTCATCTTTCTGGAATGTCTGGGCTACGGCGGTGATCCTGATGGGGGTCCCGGTGGTTGCGACTCCGGGAACGTGGTGTCGTCCTCCCAGGCAGCTTCGTCACCCCTAGGCTGTTGGGGTGAAAAGAGGGCGGGGGGGGCGCCTGTAGGGGGCGTTGGTGCTTGTTCAGGCCTAGGCAAGGGCGGCGGGAGTATTGACCCTCCGGTCAGGTGCTGCGGGGAGGGTGGGGTTGGGGGCACTGGTGCGGGTGCGCGTGGGGCTCCGGCGGGCGCCAGGTCCCGAAGGGAGACCGTGTCTTGACAGCCGTCAGGGAACGCTACATAGGCGTACTGGGGGTTGGCGTGCAGCAGGCGGACCCTCTCGACCAATGGGTCCGACTTTTACGATCTCACATGTTTCCGAAGCAGGATGGGTCCGGGTGTCGCTAGCCAGGTTGGGAGCGAGGTCCCGGAGGAGGACTTCCTGGGAAAAACAAGGAGACATTCATGAGGTGTCTGATTTGTGGTAGTACAGAGCAGCGACCGGATGGAATGAAGGGCCACCGGGAGGACTTCCTGCCAGCGGGAGACTGGGAGATTCCTGGACCGTAGGGCCAGCAGGACGGTCTTCCAGACTGTGCCGTTCTCCCTCTCAACCTGCCCGTTTCCCTGGGGGTTGTAACTGGTCGTCCTGCTCGAGGCGATGCCTTTGCTGAGCAGTAATTGACGCAGTTCGTCACTCATAAAGGAGGACCCCCTATCACTGTGAATGTATGCGGGGAAACCGAACAGTGTAAAGATACCCTGGAGAGCCTTGATGACGGTGGTTGTTGTCATGTCTGGGCAGGGGATGGCGAATGGGAACCGGGAGTACTCGTCAATCACGTTCAGGAAGTACGTGTTGTGGTCGGTGGAGTGGAGGGGGCCTTTGAAGACCAGACTGAGGCGTTCAACGGGACGGGAAGCCTTTATCAGGTGCGCCCTCTCTGGCCGGTAGAAGTGCGGTTTGCACTCCGCGCAGATTCGGCAGTCCCTGGTAACGGTCCTGACCTCCTCGATGGAGTAGGACAGGTTGCGGGTCTTGATAAAATGAAAGAAACGAGTGACCCCCGGGTGGCAGAGGTCCTCGTGGAGGGATCGGAGGCGGTCCACTTGTGCGGTGGCACAAGTGCTGCGGGACAGGGCATCAGGAGGCTCGTTCCTCTTCCCCGGACGGTACAAGATCTCGTAATTGTAGGTGGAGAGCTCGATCCTCCACCGCAAGATCTTGTCGTTCTTAATCTTGCCCCGCTGCGCATTATCGAACATGAAGGCAACCGACCGTTGGTCCGTGATGAGAGTGAATCTCCTGCCGGCCAGGTAATGCCACCAGTGTCGCACAGCTTCTACTATGGCCTGGGCCTCCTTTTCGACCGAAGAGTGGTGAATTTCAGAAGCATGGAGGGTACAGGAGAAGAAAGCCATGGGCCTGCCCGTTTGGTTGAGGGTGGCCGCCAGAGCTACGTCGGACGCATCGCTCTCGACCTGGAAGGGGAGGGACTCGTCAATGGCGCGCATCGTGGCTTTAGCAATGTCTGCTTTGATGCGGCTGAAGGCCTGGCGGGCCTCCGTCGACAGGGGGAAGGTTGTGGACTGGATTAGGGGTCGAGCCTTGTCTGCGTAATTGGGGACCCACTGTACATAATAGCTGAAGAAGCTGAGGCAGCGCTTTAGGGCCTTGGGACAGTGAGGGAGGGGGAACTCCATGAGGGGGCGCATGCGCTCAGGGTCGGGGCCTATGACTCCACTTCGCACTACGTAGCCTAGAATGGCTAGACGGTCGGTGCTAAACACGCATTTATCCTTATTGTAAGTCAGATTAAGGATATTCGCTGTCTGGAGAAATTTTCGGAGGTTGGTGTCGTGGTCCTGCTGGTCATGGCCACTGATGGTGACGTTATCAAGATACGGGAACGTTGCGCGTAAGCCGTACCGGTCAACCATTCGGTCCATCTCTCGTTGGAAGACCGAGACCCCGTTCGTGACACTGAAGGGAACCCTTAAGAAGTGATAAGAGCCTCCCATCTGCTTCAAAGGCAGTGTACTGGCGGTCACCATTACGGAGGGGTAGCTGGTGGTAGGCAGACTTGAGATCCACCGTGGAGAAAACCTTGTATTGCGCAACCCTGTTCACCAGGTCAGCTATACGGGGAAGAGGGTACGCATCCAGCTGCGTAAACCTGTTGATTGTCTGGCTGTAGTCAATGACCATCCTATGTTTCTCCCCGGTCTTTACCACCACTACTTGAGCCCTCCAGGGACTGTTGCTCGCTTCGATGACCCCTTCCCTCAGCAGCCTTTGGACCTCCGACCTGATAAAGGTCCGGTCCTGGGCACTGTACCGCCTGCTCCTGGTGGCGACGGGTTTGCAATCCGGGGTGAGGTTCACAAACAGGGAAGGCGGGTCGACCTTAAGGGTCGCGAGGCCGCAGACAGTATGGGGGGGGTATAGGGCCGCCAAATTTAAAAGTCAGGCTTTGCAGATGGCACTGGAAATCCAGACCAAGGAGGGTGGCTGCGCAGAGGTGCGGCAGGACGTACAGACGGAAATTGTGGAATTCCCTGCCTTGGACAGTGAGGTTTGCTCGGCAGAACCCCTTTATCTCCACTGCGTTTGACCCGGAGGCAAGGGAGATCCTTTGGTTTACGGGATGGGTGACAAGAGAACAGCGCCTTACCGTGTCGGGGTGAACAAAGCTTTTCGTGCTCCCAGAGTCGATCAAGAACGACGTCACGTGGCCGTTGATGGAGATCGTCGTTGTAGCTTTCGCAAGCATCCGGGGCCGACTCTGGTCCAGAGTCACCGAGTCCAGCTGCAGTAATGGAGAGTTCAGGTCGGGCAGCATGTAGTCGGCTGTGCTGGGGGCCTGGGGCCCCATCCAAGATGGCGTCAGCCATGGGTCGCACATGGAGTCCGGGGATGAAGAAGATGGTGGCGGCGAGGGACAAAATGGTGGCGCCCACCCATCCAGCGTGGTGGCCGGGGGGCAAAATGGCCACACCCGTGGGTCGCACGCGGCCGGAGGATAGGGGGGTGGCGGTGGCCGCTGGACGGCCGGGGCCTGAAAGGGGGGCTGCCGATAGTTGCTGGAGACCGCGGCCACAGCACGGGCCTGGCAGACCCCGACATAGTGGCCCTTCTTTCCGCACCCTTTGCAGGTGGCGGTGCGGGCCGGGCAGCGCGGGCAGGGATGATTCGCCTGCCCGCAGAAGAAACAGCGTTGTCCGGCGGCGGTAGCGGGCCGTCTCGCCGCGCAGGCTTGCGGGGTCAGGGGGAAGGTCTGAGGGGCTGCCGCAATGGGGTGCCACGCAGCCCAGGGTGCCGCCACGCGTCCGGGAGCAAAAGCCAGCGCGTTTTTATATGCAACGTCCATGGACCCAGCCAGGGCCCGTGCCTCAGTAAGTCCCAGAGTGTCCATTTCTAGGAGCCTTCGGCGGATATCGGGGGAGGTGATACCTGCCATGAAAGCATCCCTAATCAAAAGTTCCGTGTGCTCGTTTCCCGAAACTGGCGGGCAGCCACAGTTTCGGCCCAGCACCAGCAGCGCCCGGTAGAAGTCTTCCAACGTTTCCTCGGGGCTTTGCCTCCTAGTCGCCAGCAGGTGATGAGCGTAGACCTGGTTCACAGGGTGGATATAATGTCCTTCTAGCAGCTCGATCGCTGCAGCATAATTCTCCGCCTCCTCGATCAGAGGGCAGATCCCAGGGCTGACCCGCGAGTGTAGAAGGTGCATCTTTTGTCTTTCCGTGGGGGTGTCGGCAGCCGTGTCGAGGTAGCCCTTAAAGCACGCCAGCCAATGTTTGAAGATAGCAGCAGAGTTGTCCACGTGGGCGCTGAGCTGAAGGCACTCCGGTTCGATACGGAGATCCATCCTTTCAACTGAAGTTGTAGCAGATTAAATTGATGCGCAATTAATTACTCTCGAGACAAGGTGAGTCATAACTAACAGGCTTTAATCTGCTAGAACTGTTCCCCAGCAGCTTTGATACAGAAAGTGAAGGCTGCTGGGACGGCATCGGTTCTTATACTCCGCCTCTCAGGGCGGAGCTATGTACATCAGCCAATGGTAGACTCCTGGGTCTAGCCAATGGTCATCCACCTCTCAGGTACCGCAATACCTGGTATTACCACAATACCCACAGACCCTGAGACACTCAATGATAGAGGAACTGTTGGACACGGTCAACTTAGGTAGATGGAACTCCAGGCACCTGTATGGGCATCTGTTAGATGAGGCACATTTCCCACTGGACGAGACACGGGAAAAATGGGAGGAACAATTAGGGATTGAAATAGGGTAGGGACTCTGGAGTGAAGCACCGAACAGGGGAAACTCCACCTCCACATGAGCAAGGCTAAGCCTAATGCAACTGAAGTTGTACACAGAGCACACTTAATCAGAACCTGAATGATCAGGTTCTTCTCGGGGGTGGAGGACAAATGTGAACGGTACCTGGGAGGCCCGGCAAACGACAGCCACGCGTCTTGGGCATTCCCCAGATTTGTCGGGTACTGGACAGCCTTCTTTGAGGCAACGTCTAAGGTTGTTGGGGTGAGGGTGGAGCAAGCCCAGAAGTGGCAGTCTTTGGGGTATTAGAGCAGCCAGAACTCTTCTTGGGGAGAAGGCCGACGGCCTTGCCTTTGCCTCCATAATCGCCCGCCGAAGAATCCTGCTCGGCTGGCGATTAGCAGCATCACCAAAAGCTTAAGACTGGCTGTCCGACCTGTTGGAATTTCTCCAACTAGAGAAAATCAAATTCCTCTTCTGGGGGTTGGAAGATGGCTTCCACAAGACATGGAAGCCATTCACCAATTTATTCCAGGACCTGTTTGTAGCCAACAACCAATAAATTGGGGGACGGGCGGAGGGGTGGGTAAAGACCTTCAAGAAGGCTGTGAGGCACAAGGGGCTGGAATCTCTGCCCCGCTGCGCCACATTTCATCCCGCCGGCAGGATGATCTGTTACGCCGGCCAGTCAATGGGGTTTCCCATTGTGGGGCAGCCCCACGCCGTCGGGAAACCCCCAGGCTGCCGGTAAAACGGAGCATCCCGCAGGCGGAGAATCCAGCTCAAGGAGTATAAGCCCAAGGGCAAAAAGAGGACTAGAGAGATTAACTACAAGTGGAGAGGCACAAGCCAGGGCCAACAACAGGCAGGGCAGCAGAGCCAAATAAGGCCCACAGTTTCCAAAGAGAGACAAAGCAGGCAATTGTAAATATGTACAGTGGGCCTCGTCTGTTCGCACTTTGGTGAATGTTTGAATCTTTTCTTCATTGTTTTTTCTTCCCGTGTGTCTCTTTTTCTCCCCTTGTATAAACCAGAACTGTACTCTGAATGCCTTTGTAAAATAATACTCCCATGTACGACACCTGGAACTCAACGTTCAAACTAAAAATATGTGATATAAAATGAATTGTTAAATATAAGATGTGAAAATCCAATAAAATCACTTTAAAAAAAAAAAAGAAAGGGAGGAGGATAAGCCTGAGAATGTGTTATCATGTCCAGAACTTTGTCACAGAAATGATATGTCCTTAATATGTTACTTGTTTCACATATCAGTGTCATTCTCGACCAGGAGCCAGACCTGTGCAGGCCCTTCCACACGACCCAATCTCACTGGAACTAAATCCTGGCATCCACATATTCCACTGGCGCTCAAGGTGCAGTTGAGCATTCTTGACTTCCAGTGTCTTAAACCCACGGTGACGTGCCAGTTACATGCAGTACTCACCACATCAGCAACAAAAGCATCAGCAATCTGCAAAAGGATTTCTTCAATGGTATCATTGACCAATGTAATGCGTCAGGTCCCACAGCACCTTCTTGCTTCAAACTCAATTGCTTTATGGACTCATATGTCCCCCTGAGCTCAGTGTTCCAGGCCCAGGTATTTTGGAAAAAATTGTCCTTTCCGACTACAGAAAAGGAAGGAAATAGCAACAGCAGCCTCCAGGTGTCTGCAGCCACCAGCAGGAGCAAGCAGCAAACACAACCTGTAGCTGTGAAGCCACTTGAGAATATTTTGTTTATTTAACTGTCAACAGTAATAAATATTTGTAAATCAGCTCTGTAACATTCCACATATCACACTAACCATTGAACAACAAGGAAACATCACCGTTCCATATTGGTACCAACACAAAGTTGTATCAGCTCATTTTCACACAAAAAAAACAAACACGCGGCATCACCCCTCATAGGTACTCAACAGATACAGAGGAGAAGCCTGAGAATGTGTTATCATGTCTAGAATTTTGTCGGAGAAACATCCTTGACTTGGTCACCAGTTACACGCAGCACTCACCACACCAGCAACAAAAGCATCAGCAATCTGTGAAAACATTTCTTCAACTGCGTTAGCAGGTGGCCCATTTTACCATGCAGCGTCTTCTTGCTTCAAGCCTTATTGCCTTCTGGACTCGTACATCCCCTGAGCCCAGTTTTCCAGGACCCAGGTATCTTATAAAACAATGGTCCTTCTTTCCGGCTACAGAAAAGCAAGGAAGCAGCAACAGCAGCGTCCAGTCATCTGCAGCAGGAGCAAGCAGTAAACACAATCTGCAGTTGTGAAGTAGTCTCACAACTAACAAGTCCAGTTCCTCATTACAATAGATTTAATCTTGAAGCTAGAGGCTTCTCGCAGTTAAAGGGAGTTAAAGTGACCTTCAGCATAGAACCAAGAGCAGGGCTCTGCTCTGGTAGTGTTTGGTAGGAGAGACAGTCAGTAGCTGTAGTTCACCCTGTTGTGGGCATTCACAACATTCAAACATGGCTTGAAGGTCTCACCGATATAAACCCCCTCACCTCCAACGCATCCCCCCTCCCCTCCCCAGCAGCCTCTCCCTTCCGGAGCAGGGGTGATTCCTGATCTGGAACTCTGCAGCACTCCAACCAAACCCAACCCCCCTCAAGGGTCTCCCACTCCTGCCCAAGCACTGGGGCAGCAACTGCAGTGCCTCTGAGTTGCATGCTGGAAAATCAAAATTACCTCCTCAGTTCCTCTCAGCAGCCATTGCACCAAAGTCACTAAAGGAGTATTAAATGAAGCCTTTTAATTCCCGGGAGGCTGTTGCATTTGACTTCAATCGCGCTAACGAGATGGAAATTAATGTAAATGAGGGTAATGATAATACACACCATATTTGGGGATGATCCGGAACTCACCATTGGGGACAGTCAGTTAGATAGCAAACTGATTCCCACTATTAACAGGCATGCCCAGATCCACGCCGGGTGCAACATGGTGGTTAAACCACGCCTCGTCTATTGGCCTGAAATCCTGCCTTCCCAATCTCCCTTTATCCACAGTGTTCAGCCAAACCTAAATGCTCAGAAGCAAGAAAAAAATGACATTTTCCCTCATCAAAACATTTTTCCCTAGTTGTCAAGTCTTGTGACTCTGGTGAAGCCGACAGCAATTCCATCCAATCCTCTGCCCCTGACCCTGCCTCCAGAGTGATTTGCACATTTATCTGCGCAGGGAATGGTGACAGTGGGTGGTTGTGTATTTATCACAGTGCATGTAGCCGACTACCTCAGGGTGACAGCAGCATATTCAACATCCATCACAATCAGGGTGGCTAACAGTCTCAAGCTGGCAGTGGATTGTTGGGCATCGGTCACAGTGCTGGATAGTAATTGGGTAGGATTTTCCATTTCAGAGACCAAGTGTTAACATGGAACTGAATCGGTGGACTTCCACGACAACAAAATTGGCGCTAAACTCGCACCAATTCATCCACTAGCCACTAGCCCATTAACAGTGACAGCAGTTAGGTTGGCACGGGTGCAGCCCACAGTATAGTGTTAGGGGCTAGGGGCACAAACCTTTAAAAAAAATGTTTAGTACCCAATTATTTTTTTTCCAATTAAGGGGCAATTTAGCGTAGCCAATCCATCTAACCTGCACATCTTTTGGGTTGTGGGGGCAAACGCCACACAGACAGTGACCCAGGGCCAGGATTCGAAGCCGGGTCCTCAGCGCCGCAGTCTCAGTGCTAACCAATGTGCCACATGCCACCCCAGGGGCACAGACCTGTACATAAATGTTCACTGTTTCACAATAAATACCTGTTCACAACATTGTAACCAGCCTTGTTGCTCTGTCTGGGGGGGAAGAGGTGGAAATAGAAAACGACAGTGCTAGATAGTCCATATGCAGCCCAAGGTGTAGATAGCTAGTGGCACCAGTGTCTTGGCATGATGCCATGACAACCAGTATGGGTGCCGGCACTTGGTGAAGGGTGGTGGTTTGGATGTCCTCCAATTGGGGGAGGGAGGGGGAGGGGGATGTCGGGTTACGGGTTTGTGGGACGGAGTTAGTGCTGGGGGCACAATGTTGCCTACTCACCCTTGTCCGTTGTTGTGCAAAGAGAGTTTGAGCATCATCAAACCAATATTAACACCCTTGGGAAAGCAGATCAATTTACTGAAGAGGTGGTTCATGATGCTACACCAGGATCACGTTGTTCTTCTTTTACACTGTCACTTCAAAATAATGTGTATGCTGCACTTATTTCTTTCATCAGATTCTCCTCAGGTAGACAAGTCTGACCTTGGGTGAGGGTGGCAATCTGGGCATTGTACGTAGGAATCTCTCAACGTCTCAAAGTTTTGTTGTCTGTGATGTTGTCCAGAAAGGTGGATGTTTCAAGCACTACTGTCACCTTTTCTTTCTTTTTGAAGATTCCGTACAACCACATTAGTGGGATCCCTGCCAGCTGTGGCCTGTTGGCCAGTGAGTTGAAGCACATCGTGCATCTGTTTCCTCGTTCTAGTGAAGTGAAGAGTTTAGTCCTGAAAAGGGCTGCTCAGTCACTCACGGTGTTGCTGAGTTCCAATTCTGCTTCCTTCCAGTGAACACTGACTCTGTGCCCTGAGCCACTTGTGTACAGGTTCATGGGCACAGTTCCCAGTGCTGTACATCACAGGACTTGTGTTGGATAGATGAGGAATGACCGATGATAGATTATACAAATATTATTGTACAATAATAGAATATTGTGTGTGTTCATCACCATGAGATGTGAAAGAACATTCAGCAGAATGACTCATGTAGAAACAATGGGTCAGACTTTTGTTCTTAAGGCATGTAGCGGGAGTCAGGAAATTTCCCAACTTCACAGGGGCTGATTTTGTTCAGTGGGCTAGACAGCTGGATTGTGATGCAGAACAAGGCCAGCAGCATGGGTTCAATTCCTGTACCATCTGAGAATTCTGAATTCTCCCTCCCTGTACCCGAGCAGCCGCCGGAACGTGGCGACTGGGGGCTTGTCACAGTAATTTCATTGCAGTGTTTTTTTAAAAAATATATTTTATTGAAATTTTTCGATCACAATTTTTTCCCCCATACACATCAAACATTAAAAAAAATGTAACAGTACATGTAACATGATAACCACAGTCTAATAAAAAGTAACTAACCAACATGGTAAACTAATCAATTAACATAAAATGAAACTTTCCCCTCCCCCCTCCCCCCCGCCCCCTCCCCCCTGGGTTGCTGCTGCTGGTCATCTATCTTCCCTCTAACGTTCCGCTAGGTAGTCGAGGAATGATTGCCATCTTCTGGTGAACCCTTGAGCCGATCCTCTCAGTGCAAACTTAATCTGCTCCAGTTTTATGAACCCCGCCATATCGTTTATCCAGGCCTCCAGTCCGGGGGGTTTCGCTTCCTTCCACATGAGTAAAATCCTACGCCGGGCTACTAGGGACGCAAAGGCCACGACATCAGCCTCTTTCGCCTCCTGCACTCCCGGCTCATCCGCAACTCCAAATAAAGCTAACCCCCAGCCTGGTTTGACCCGGAGCTTCACCACCTTCAAAATCACTCCCGTCACTCCCCTCCAATACCCCTCCAGTGCCGGGCACAACCAAAACATATGTGTGTGGTTTGCCGGGCTTCCGCCGCACCTCCCACACTTGTCCTCCACTCCGAAGAACCTGCTCAACCTTTCTCCCGTTATGTGTGCTCTATGTAGCACCTTAAATTGAATCAGGCTAAGCCTGGCGCACGAGGAAGAGGAATTTACCCTGCTTAGGGCATCAGCCCACAGACCCTCCTCTATCTCCTCCCCGAGCTCTTCTTCCCACTTTCCTTTTAGTTCGCCCACCAGCTCCTCCTCCTCTTCTCTCATCTCTCGGTATATCTCTGACACCTTGCCCTCCCCGACCCACACCCCCGAGAGCATTCTATCCTGGATCCCCTGTGTCGGGAGCAATGGAAATTCCCTCACCTGTTGTCTTGTGAACGCCCTCACCTGCATATACCAAAAGAAGTTTCCCCGGGGCAGCTTATACTTTTCTTCCAACGCTCCCAAGCTCGCAAACGTCCCGTCTATAAATAAATCTCCCACCCTCCTAATTCCCAACTGGTGCCAGCTCTGGAATCCTCCATCCATCCTCCCTGGGGCAAACCTATGGTTGTTCCTGATTGGGGACCCCACCAGGGCTCCCAGCACACCTCTCTGTCGCCTCCATTGTCCCCAGATATTTAATGTTGCCGCCACCACTGGGTTCGTGGTAAATTTTTTTGGTGAGAACGGTAGTGGCGCCGTCACCAGCGCCTCTAGACTCGTCCCTTTACAGGACTTTCTCTCTAGTCTTTTCCACGCCGCTCCCTCTCCCTCTATCATCCATTTACGGATCATCGCCACATTTGCGGCCCAATAGTAGTCGCCCAAATTCGGCAGCGCCAGTCCCCCTCTGTCTCTGCTACGTTGTAAGAACCCCCTCCTTACCCTCGGGACTTTCCCTGCCCACACGAAGCTCGTGATGCTCCTGTCTATTTTTTAAAAGAAGGCCTTAGTGATCAGTATAGGGAGACATTGGAATACGAATAGGAACCTCGGGAGGACCATCATCTTAATTGCCTGCACTCTGCCCGCCAGTGACAGTGGCTACATGTCCCACCTCTTGAAGTCCTCTTCCATTTGTTCTATCAGTCGTGTCAGATTAAGTCTGTGCAAGGTTCCCCAGCTCCTGGCTATCTGAATCCCCAGGTATCGGAAGTTTCTTTCCACTTTCCTTAGAGGCAGGCCATCTACCCCTCTACTCTGGTCCCCAGGGTGTATCACGAAAAGTTCACTCTTCCCCATGTTAAGCCTATATCCCGAGAAATCTCCAAACTCCCTCAATATCTGCATGACCTCTGTCATCCCCCCCACTGGGTCCGTCACATACAACAGTAGGTCATCCGCGTAGAGTGACACTCGGTGTTCTTCTCCCCCCTCTAATCACCCCTCTCCATTTCCTGGAGTCTCTCAGCGCCATGGCCAGTGGTTCAATTGCCAACGCGAACAGTAATGGAGATAGCGGGCATCCCTGTCTTGTTCCCCTGTATAGTCGGAAATACTCCGATCTTTGCCAACCCGTGACCACACTTGCCGTTGGGGCCCCATAAAGGAGTTTGACCCAGCTAATAAACCCGGTCCTGAACCCGAACCTCCTCAGCACCTCCCATAGGGACTCCCACTCCACCCTGTCAAATGCCTTCTCTGCATCCATTGCCGCCACTATCTCTGCCTCCCCCTCTACTGGGGGCATCATTATCACCCCTAATAGCCGTCGCACGTTGACATTTAGTTGTCTCCCCTTTACGAATCCTGTCTGGTCTTCGTGCACCACCCCCGGGACACAGTCCTCTATCCTCAATGCCAGCACCTTTGCTAGCAATTTGGCGTCCACATTTAATAGTGAGATAGGCCTATAGGACCCGCACTGCAGCGGATCTTTATCCCGCTTCAAAATTAGCGATAGCGTCGCCTCCGACATTGTCGGGGATAGAGTCCCTCCTTCCCTGGCCTCGTTAAAAGTCCTCACCAACAGCGGGGCCAGCAGGTCCACATATTTTCTATAAAATTCCACCGGGAACCCATCTGGTCCCGGAGCCTTCCCTGCCTGCATATTCCCCAGCCCCTTGGTAACCTCGTCCACCCCAATTGGTGCCCCCAGGCCTTCCGCCTCCTGCTCCTCCACCCTCAGGAACCTTAATTGGTCCAGGAACTGCCGCATCTCCTCTTTTCCCTCCGGGGGTTGGGACCTATAAAGTCTTTCGTAAAAGGTCTTAAACACCCCATTTATCTTCCCTGCTCTCCGCACCGTAGCTCCCTTTTCGTCTCTAATTCCCCCTATCTCCCTCGCCGCTGTCCTATTTCGCAGCTGATGGGCCAACAGGCGACTAGCCTTTTCCCCATATTCATACCTCACCCCCTGTGCCTTCCTCCACAGCACCTCCGCCCTCCTGGTGGTCAGAAGGTCGAACTCCGTCTGGAATCGTCGTCTCTCCCTGTACAGTCCCTCCTCCGGGGTCTCCGCAAGTTCTCTGTCCACCCTTAAGATCTCCCCCAGTAGTCTTTCCCTTTCCTTGGCCTCTGTTTTCCCTTTGTGGGCCCTGATGGAGATCAGCTCTCCTCTGACCACCGCCTTTAGTGCTTCCCATACCACTCCCACTCGGACCTCCCCGTCGTCATTGGCCTCCAGGTACCTCTCGATACCTCCCCGCACTCTTCCACAGACTCCCTCATCTGCCAACAATCCCACATCTAATCGCCAGAGTGCACGCTGCTCCCTCTCCTCTCCTAGTTCCAGGTCCACCCAATGTGGGGCATGATCCGAAATAGCTATGGCTGAATACTCAGTTTCTTCCACCCTCGAGATCAACGACCTTCCCAAAACAAAAAAATCTATCCGGGAGTACACCTTATGAACATGGGAGAAGAAGGAGAACTCCCTGGCCCTCGGTCTAAGAAATCGCCATGGATCCACTCCCCCCATTTGGTCCATAAACCCCTTAAGCACCTTGGCCGCTGCCGGCCTTCTTCCGGTCTTAGATCTGGATCTATCTAACCCTGGGTCCAGCACGGTGTTGAAGTCTCCCCCATTATCAAGTTTCCTACCTCCAGGTCCGGTATACGTCCCAGCATCCCCCTCATAAATCCCGCATCGTCCCAATTCGGGGGATATACGTTAACCAACACAACCTCCATTCCCTCCAGCCTGCCACTCACCATTACATATCTGCCTCCACTATCTGCTACAATGCTCCTTGCTTCGAATGATACCCGTTTCCCCACCAGTATGGCCACCCCTCTATTCTTTGCATCTAGCCCTGAATGGAACACCTGTCCCACCCATCCTTTCCTTAACCTAACTTGGTCTGCCACCTTCAGGTGCGTCTCCTGGAGCATAGCCACGTCTGCTCTCAGTCCTTTCAAGTGCGCGAGTACTCGGGCCCTTTTAATCGGTCCATTTAGGCCTCTCACGTTCCACGTGATCAGCCTCACTAGGGGGCTACCTGCCCCCTTCCCGTGTCGACTAGCCATCACCCTCTCTAGGCCAGTCCCACGCCCCAATTCCGCGCTCCCACTCGTTCCCCAGGTGTCGCATTCCAGCCCCGACCACCCTTTCTTTAGCCAGTTCCTCTTTGATTTCTGCAGCAGCAACCCAGTTATCCCCCCCCCCCCCCCCCCCCCCCCCCCCGCTAGATCCCTCTCTAGCGTGATTGCTCCCCCCATATTAGTTCCGCAAGTCAGCTGACTTCAACTGACCCCGGCTTCTCCTGCTCACTCCTTGACCCCCCCGTGTGGGGAACTCCCACCTACCTTGCGCCTATCTTCCCGCCATTATCTTTCTGGCGCGGGAACATCTCTGTAGCTGACCCGCCTCTTGTGGCGCAGCTCCCTCTCCCACCCCACTCCCATTCCTCATCCTCCGCCTATGTCTCTTCTTTCCCCCCCCACCGGCGCCCACATTTCTTAGTATCTCCCCCCTTCCCAATTTACATCTCTATATACATTAACAGTGACATTTCCCTCTAATATCAGTCCCTCAGTTCCGATCCAATTTCTCATCTTTAATAAAGGTCCATGCTTCATCCGCCGTTTCGAAGTAGTGATGTCTCTCCTGGTACGTGACCCATAGTCGCGCCGGCTGCAGCATCCCGAACTTCACCTTCTTCTTGTGTAACACCTCCTTGGCTCAATTAAAATTCGCCCTCCTATTCGCCACCTCCGCACTCCAATCCTGCATTCTCCCATCTACTACTCCGTACCTTTTTGGCCCATCTCAGAACCACTTCTCTATCATTAAAGCGGTGAAATCACACGATTGTCACCCTAGGTGGTTCTCCCGCCTTTGGTCTCCTCGCCGGGACCCGATGAGCCCCCTCCACTTCTCAGGGGCCCGAAGGGGCCTCAGCTCCCATCAGCGAGCTTAGCATCGTGCTCACGTAAGCCCCGCAGTCTGCTCCTTCCACTCCCTCAGGGAGACCCAGGATCCGAAGGTTCTTCCTTCGTGCTCTGTTTTCTAGGGCCTCAATCCTTTCAATGCACTTTTTGTGGAGCGCCTCGTGCGTCTGTGTTTTGACCGCCAGGCCCAGGATCTCGTCCTCATTATCCGTCACCTTCTGCTCCACCACGCGGAGCTCTGTCTCCTGGGTCCTTTGTGCCTCCTTAAGCCCCTCAATTGCCTGTAGCATCGGGGTCAGCACCTCCTTCTTTAGTAGCTCCACACACCGTCTTAAAAATTCGTCTTGATCGTGCCCCCATGTCGCCTGGGCTTTCTCCGCCGCCATCTTGCTTCTTTTTCCCTTCTGTCCCTATTGTCGAGGATTCCTCGCGATGTAGCCGCCGCCGCCGATATTTTCCTCTTTCGTTGGGGGGGGGGGACTCCCTATTAACTCACCCCACACCGGGTTTCGTCGTGAGAAAATTTCCAGTTGGGGCTCTTAAAAGAGCCCGAAGGTCCGTTGGAGCTGGAGCCGCCGAAACGTGCGGCTTAGCTGGTCATCG
The DNA here is from genome assembly GCF_047496885.1 of Scyliorhinus torazame. Lineage (NCBI taxonomy): Eukaryota > Metazoa > Chordata > Chondrichthyes > Carcharhiniformes > Scyliorhinidae > Scyliorhinus > Scyliorhinus torazame. The sequence continues at coordinate 204,167,999 of NC_092710.1, forward strand.
CCGCAACCGGAAGTAATTTCATTGCAGTGTTAATGTAAGCCTACAATAAAAGATTATTTATTTATTATTGATTTTATTCTCCTCAAAACATGCTCAACCAAATTTCAGTGTTTGCACCACATGGATCGATCAGCTGCAGTGTTTTCTCAAGAGAGGTGGTCTGCAACACAGAAGTTTGCAAGACTCTTCGAGAGGATCACTTTGTATCTTGAATTGCTAGTTGATTGATTAGTTGCAACTGTGTCTTTGTTGACTCACAATCCTCACTCGTTTATTCACTCCTGTCCTCTGCAACTGTTGCACTCTTCTTGTCACCTGATTTTAGCGAGCTTCTAACCTTCCTCTTTGAACATGTCTTTGGTTCCAAATACTAACTTTTCTATTTCCCCAAGTTCGGTATCCTCTATATCTTTTTTCTCATTGCTAAGCACTATAACTATCTTCCTGCATGTGATGAACACCATATAAATGCAAGTTGCTGTTGTAGCTGGTGATATTTATTTGATATTCTAAGAGAATTGGGTGTGATCTAACGGCTGTGTTGCACCCGGTGCGGATCCATGCAAGCCGATTAAGTGTCGGGAGAGGCTGAAATCGGGATCTGCACCCGATGCCGATTGGTTTCCGATCTAACTGGCCCGCTCCCGATGGCGGGTTCTGGATCCCACGAGGCATGGTGAGGTGCCAATTTCCACCAATTGAGGGCAATCTCCATCTCATTAATGAGATGGACACCCTATCTAACGTCCTCCCAGGATCTAACCATCTCCCCAACGGGAGATCGCGTGGGCGCCTATTAGCACTCCTGTTTAAAAATGGGAAACTAATGTACAGGCTAATGAGGGGATCAGAGGAGGTGGTAGCCATCTTCAAAATCAGGCATGCGATGCTACCACAGTGCTTGGGGGGTGGGGGATGGGACTGGTCATGTGTCTGGGCACCATGGGTGGAGATGGGTGAGGGGCTCAGTGCCCAACAGTCCTGCAGACCACCTCCCGATTGTGCAACTATAGCTGCTGCCTGTCTGTCCCACAAATTACCCCATGGAAGAACCCTGTCCATGGTAATTTGATGCACCTTTGGCTGCATAGCTGAACGCTATTGCGAATAAGTAACTGCAATTTTTCATTATGTGAGCACTTCACAGTTCTCAAGTGGTGTTGCAGGTTGTATTTGCTGCTTGCTGCTGCTTGTAGCCAGGAGGCTGCTGCAGCAGTTTACTTCTTTTCTGTAGCCTGGGGTCAGGAAAGAGAGGATGGGATGACGACCTGCTGCCTGGGCTTGAGAAGGGGAAGCTGATGGCTTTATCTGTTATGATGTGCTCTGGGTTGGTGTGATTTTACACTGCTGGGAAGTCTATTGCTGTGAGCTGCAGGAGGGAGTGAGAGAGAGGTGGATTGATTTGAATGAGCAACTTGATGAAGGTGTTAAAAAAATGCTTTTGAAGATTGCTGGTGATTTTGTTGGTTGTGGTGAGTGCTGCACGTCGACTAGCACATTGTCACAAGTCAAACACGCTGGAGGTCGAGGCTGTTCTACTGCACCTTGAACACCAGTGGGACATGTTGATACCCCGAGATTTGGCTCCGATGAAATAATTTTGTATGGGAATGCTTAATCTATCCCGGTTGGTAGAGCAAATGGAAGGGGACCAAATCAAAATTATTCCCCTCTAACAACTGCCTTCAGAGCTTCCCAAACCATCGCTGCAGATACCTCTCCCGTGTCATTTGTTTCCAGGTAGTTCTGGATGAACGTATTCACCCGCCCGTAGACCGCTTCATCCACTAACAACCCCACATCCAGTCTCCATAACGGACATTGCCCTCTCTCCTCACTAACCCGCAAATCCACCCAATGCGGGGCATGATCCGACACTGCAATTGCCGAGTATTCCGTCCCCGCCACCTTCGGTATTAGATCCTGCTCAGAACAAAAAAGTCAATACGAGAGTAAACCTTATGGACGTGAGAAGAAAAAAGAAAACTCCTTCACCCTCGGCTGTGTAAACCTCCATGGGTCTATACCCCCCATCTGTACCATAAAGACCTTCAATTCCTTTGCCACAGCCGGCCTCCTCCCTGACCTGGATATTGACTGTCCAATTCCGGATCAATGACCGTGTTAAAGTCCCCCCCCCCCCCCCCCCCCCCCCCCCCCCCCCCGCCATGGTCAGGTTATGTGACTCTAAGTCCGGGATCTAACCTAGCATATGCCTCATAAATTCCACGTCGTTCCAGTTTGGAGCATATATGTTCACAAGCACCACTCGAACACCCTCCAACCTTCCACTCACCATTATGTACCTACCCCCCCTTTATCTAACACGATTCTCCCAGTCTCAAATGCCACTTGCTTACTAATCAAAATTGCTACCCACCTGGTCTTTGAGTCCAGCCCTGAGTGGAACACCTGGCTAACCCATCCCTTCCTCAATCTCGTCTGATCTATGACCTTTAGAAGTGTCTCTTGTAGCATTGCCACGTCTGCCTTCAGCTCCCTTAGATGCGCGAACACGCGGGCCCTCTTGACCGGCTCATTCAGTCCTCTCACGTTCCACGTAATCAACTTGGATGGGGGGGGGCTTCCACACACCCCCCCCCCACCCCGCCCCGCCGACTAGCCATCAACCTTTTTAGGCCAGACCCGAGCATGCGCCCCCCGCTTCCCCGAGTACCCACATGAGCAGCAGCCTTTCCCGACCTCCCATTTATTCCCCGATAATAGTTCCTCCCCTGTCAACAAAGCAGCCTCCTCCTCTTTCCCCACCCCCCAACAGAACCAGAAACCTCATCCACCAGGTCAAGTACCAGCTTAACACTTGCTCACCCCCCCACTGCGCTTCCGAGAGTCAGCTGAACCATGCTGACCCCGATAACACCTGGCCCTGGCGCCAAATAGTCTGTCTCCCTGTTGTTCGAACCTCTCCCCCCCACATGAATAAAGCTTTTAACAGCATCACATTCCACAGTAAGTAAACAGCAGCAAAAAAAAGAAGAAATTAACATAAACCAGTGAAGAGACAATCACTTAAAACAAAACCCAGTCTCCCGAAGAATAGCTCTAACTTCAAGACCCCCTCACCCACCCCATATCAAATCTCTGCAAGACAAAGCACCCTACAACCATCACCACAGCCCATTATTTCACCCAGAACAACATAAAATCTTTCATTTAGAACAGTACAGTATTACGAACTAACACTACAAAACTCCGCAACTTAAATGTCCTTTAAATCGTCTCCAGCTTCTTTTCTTTAATGAATGTCCATACATCGTCCGGCGTCTCAAAATAAAAGTCCCGTTCCTCATGCGTAACCCAGAGCCGCGCTTGGTACAGCATCCCGAACTTCACCCCCTTCTTGAAGAGGGTCGCCTTTGGTACAAATTAATTGTTGTAGCTTTGTGTTTGTACCGATATTCTGTAGCGGAAAGATACTTGTGTATGTATGGTACGGTGCCTTTTCCTTGTTGATTAATGGTTAGTTTGATTTATGGACTGTTAAGTAGTCGGTGTTCATCTATTTGTATAAAGGTACTGTTGACCATTTAATAAATAAAATATTCTCAAATGGTGCTGCAGGTTGTATTGGCAGCTTGCTGTTGCTGGTAGCTGCAAATGTCTGGAGGCTGCTGCTTCCTTATTTTTTTGTAGCCTAAACGAAGAACAAGTTTCTCTACGATACCTTGAACCTGGAACACTGGGCTTGAACCTGGAATACCGGGCTCAAGGGGACGTACAAGTCCAGAAGGCAATCCGGTTTGAAGCAAGAGGATGCTGCGGGACCTGGTGCGTGACATTGATCCAAATGAGTAGCTGATGAAGATGTTGAAGGAATGCTTTCACAGATTGCTGGGTGGTGAGTGCTGCATGTAACCAGCATGTCATGGTGAGTCAAGCATGCTGGACGTCAAGGCTGTTTAACTGCAACTTGAACGCCAGTGGAACAGGTTGATACCGAGCTTTGGTTCCAATGAGATTAATGGTAAAGTCGCCATAGTCCCATTGGCTGCTTTCCCCTGAGGGAGGGAGCTGACTGGTGGTGATTTAACCTGAGGATCACCATACCTCAGGCAAGGGGAAATGTTGAGAAGGCGGAGCCCTCATGATAGCCTCAGCCAGTAGAGGAATTAAACCTGCGCTGCGGGCCTTGCTCTGCATCACGAACCAGCTGTCTAGCCAAGTGAGCCAAATTGGACCCCGATTCCGATGAAATTAAGCCGTATAAGAAGGCCCGTACGATGGAGGTGCATGGATCCTCCATTCTGTTGGGAACCTGCGAGAGTGATATACCATGTTTGGATTTCTTTGTACAAATTAATTGTTGTAGCTTTGTGTTTGTATTGATATTCTGTAGTGGAAAGGTACTTGTATGTATATGGCATGGTGCCTTTTCCTTGTTGATTAATGGTTAGTGTGATTAATGGACTGTTAAGTAGTTGGTTTTCATCTCTTTGTATAAAGGTGCTGTTGACCATTTAATAAACAAAATATTCTGAAGTGGTGCTGCAGGTTGTGTTTGCTGCCTTGCTGGAAGTCAAGGATGTTCAATTGCACCTTGAGCGCCAGTGGAATATGTGGATGCCAAGATTTGGTTCCGGTGAGATTGGGCCATTTGGGAGGGTCTGCACAGCTGCGGCTCATGGATGGAGAATGGCACTGATAAGTGAAACAACCAACAAGTAATGCATTTATGAACAGATCATTTCTATGATAAAGTTCTGAACATGATAAAACATTCTCAGGCTTATCCTCCATTTCTGTTGAGGAACCTATAATAGGTGATACCGTGTGCTGTTTTTTTTCCTGAAAATGAGCTGCTACAGCTTTGTATTGGTGCCAGTATGGAACAGTGACGTCTCCTTGTTGATTAATGGCTAATGTGACATGTGGAATGTTACGTTGTTGCTTTTCAAATCTTTGTTCATGTTGGCCATTTTTGCTAAGAAATGAAATGAAAATCACTTGTCCCAAGTAGGCTTCAAATGAAGTTACTGTGAAAAGCCCCTAGTCTCCACATTCCGGCGCCTGTTCGGGGAGGCTGGTACGGGAATTGAACCGTGCTGCTGGCCTGCCTTGGTCTGCTTTAAAAGCCAGCTCTGTAGCCCTGTGCTAAACCAGCCCCTAATAAAATAGTACTCAAGTGGAATCTTGGGCGGGATTCTCCAACGCCCCGCCGGGTCGGAGAATCGCCGGGGGCTGGCGTGAATCCCGCCCCCGCCGGTTGCCGAATTCTCCGGCACCGGATATTCGGCGGGGGTGGGAATCGCGCCGTGCCGGTTGGCGGGCCCCTCACCCGGCGATTCTCCGGCTCGTGATGGGCCGAAGTCCTGCTGCTGGAATGCCTGTCCCGCCGGCGAGAATCAAACCACCTCTCTTACTGGCGGAACAAGGCGGCGCGGGCGGGCTCTGGGGGGGGCGCGGGGTGATCTAGCCCCGGGGTGTGCCCCCACGGTGGCCTGGCCCGCGATCGGGGCCCACCGACCCGCGGGCGGGCCTGTGCCGCAGGGGCACTCTTTTCCTTCCGCCTTCTCCATGGTCTCCACCATGGCGGAGGCGGAAGAGACCCGCTCCACTGCGCATGCACTGGGATGCCGTGAGCGGCCGCTAACGCTCCCGCGCATGCGTCGCCCGGCAAAGACAGTTTTGCGCCAGCTGGCGGGGCACCAAAGGCCTTTCCCGCCAGCCGGCGGGGCGAAAATCAGTCCGGCGCGGGCCTAGCCCCTCAAGGTGAGGGCTCGGCCCCACAAGATGCGGAGAATTCCGCACCTTTGGGACGGCGCGATGCCGGACTGATTCGCGCCGTTTTTGGCGCCGGTCGGCGGACATCGCATTGCGGAGAATCCTGCCCCTTGTGTGTACACTTTCCATGTTGCAGGTGAGTATTATTGCCTAGCATCCCAAGTAAGCTGGGAGGCCTGCACACTCTGCCTGAACCCTAGAGGTGTCAACACTACAGAGGCAGCACCCAACAATCGAACACTCAAGAGCTGGGCTTCAGCACTGGGGATATCCCAACGACCGGAGGGTGAGTTTGTGTGGATCGGGGAGGATACCTGAGACCAGCCCCTTAAGTGTTCCCGGCAGGGTCTGGGGTCCAGGGCCTCTTGCGTCAACCAGCCCTGATAACATAACATAAGAACTAGGAGCAGGAGTAGGCCATCTGGGATAAGTATCAATGAATGGACATGGAACAACTCTCTTGAATTACAACATGGCTGCTATTCTCTCAGGGTGTTTCTCTTCTTTCTATCATCACACAATGGAGGATTCCCATTTGGAAACACATTGATGACTGCAATGGTGTTGAAAAATCAAACTAAAGCTACGAGAAGAAAAAAAACCCACAATGATTCAGGAAAACAGACCAATTAATGGAATAAACTATTGTAATCCAGAAGGCTGATGTTGAAAGTCCTTTTTAGGTGGTTCTTGTTATTTGCCATAAAGCTCTATTCTTTAGACGTGTTTCCATCCCTGTCCCTAACTCAGGCTGAACCAGGCTACTTATAACTTCAGCGTTTTACTTGATCCTAGCCAAGCTTCCATCTCTTTAAAAACACCGACCTCTGCCAGTGCCCCACTTCACCTGCTGCTGAAACCAAAATCCATGCATTTGTTATCTCCACACTTGACTATGTTCTCTGCTTCATAGGTTTGAGCTCATCCAAAAGTCCTATGTAAACTTACAGCAGGTCCCATTCACCCGTAACTTCTGTGCACATTCACCTATATTGGCTCCCAATCTAACAATGCGTGAGATTTATATTTTCATCCTGCATTCAAATCCCTCCACAGCCTTGCCCCCTCCCTTATCTCTGTAACCTGCAGCTACGAGGGTTAGCTCCCTATTTTAGGGCGGCATGGTAGCACAGTGGTTAACACTGTTGCTTCACAGCTCCAGGATCCCAGGTTCGATTCCGGCTTGGGTCACTGTCTGTGTGGAGCCTGCACGTTCTCCCATGACTGCATGGGTTTCCTCCAGGTGCTCCGCTTTCCTCCCACAAGTCCTAAAAGATGCGTTGTTAGGTGAATTGGACATTCTGAATTCTCCCTCAGTGTACCCGAACAGGGGCGAGATTCTCCAACCCCCCCTGCCGGGTCGGAGAATCGCCGGGGGCTGGCGTGAATCCCGCCCCCGCCGGTTGCTGAAGTCTCCGGCACCGGATATTCAGCGGGGGCGGGAATCGCGCCGTGCCGGTTGGCGGGCCACCCCGCGCGATTCTCCGGCCCGGATGGGCCGAAGTCCCGCCGCTAAAATGCCTGTCCCGCCAGCGTAGATTAAACCACCTACCTTCCCGGCGGGACAAGGCGGCGCGGGCGGGCTCCAGGGTCCTGGGTGGGGGGGGCGCGGGGCGATCTGGCCCCGGGGGGTGCCCCCACGGTGGCCTGGCCCGCGATCGGGGCCCACCGATCCGCGGGCGGGCCTGTGCCGTGGGGGCACTCTTTCCCTTCCACCCGCGCCACGGTCTACACCATGGCGGAGGCAGAAGAGACTCCCTCCAATGCGCATGCGCGGGAATGCCGTCAGCGGCCGCTAACGCTCCCTCGCATGCGCCGCCTGGAGATGTCATTTCCGCGCCAGCTGGCGGGGCACCAAAGGCCTTTTCCGCCAGCTGGCGGGGCGGAAATTCGTCCGGCGCAGGCCTAGCCCCTTAAGGTTGGGGCTCGGCCCCCAAAGATGCGGAGCATTCCGCACCTTTGGGGCGGCGCGATGCCCGACTGATTTGCGCCATTTTGGGCACCAGTCGGCGGACATCGCGCCGTTTCCGGAGAATTTCGCCCCTGATCCTCACTAACCTCTTTTCTGATACTCCTTAAAATCTGCCTTCTTTGACAACACTTTTGCCGACCTGTCTAATTTTTGGCATATGTTTTGCCAAACCATGCAGGACAATGTGGAGCAGTCCATAGTGCCCTGTATCTCCCTGAATCAAGCCATTTTCGCCAAATGCACTTTCTCTCCCGTCCTTGTCAGCTTCCATAGGAAACAATGAACTCGCAAACAGTGTATCAGTGATTTGTTGGGTGAATGTGACCACCACAGGTTCTGTTCATGCCACCAGAAGTTTGGAAGGAGCCACTGCTATAAACATTTATAATCAAGGTGACCTTCACTGTCAGTCATAATGAAATGAAATGAAAATTGCTTATTGTCACAAGTAGGCTTCAAATGAAGTTACTGTGAAAAGCCCCTCGTCGCCACATTCCGGCGCCTGTTCGGGGAGGCTGGGTTCCAATTCGCATTCCAACAAATGTCATATGCAAGTGATGGTATTCCTGTGCAAATGCAGCAAGGTTCAGGTATGATCTGTTTCTGAACACTCACGTGCTGCAAGGATTTAATTACCTTTCTCCTCACATCCACTTCAGGCGTTTGCTGCCCTCCTTCTGCTGCACCTCCTCCGGATTCGGGGGCCTCCGGTGTGAATCCAGCAGCATAATCATGTCCATTAATGGAAAACAAAAATAACTCTTTTATGTTTAACTGCCTCACTATAAAACGTATTTCTGCTGTATTTGTCAAACAGGGACATCTATGAAAAGACGGGAACGTGACGACCTCCGTTCACACTCACAAGCCTCAGTCGTGAATCGGTGGTTCGGTTTGGCACACCGCTAATGTCTGCACCTGTGCACCTGCCCCTCACCCACACCCGCCTTCGCGCGCGGCGTCTACTTCAAGGAACTGACTGATTTTTGCAGCAGTTTGTCCTGTGCCTGGTGGGCGGGTACCTGAAGTCGGCGACACGACCAGACAAGGAAGTATTTTTACCCTATTTAGCCCAACTCGAATCCTTCCAGCGATCTTCACACCGAGCAAAAGCTGATGGTCAGTGATTTACCAGAATCAGCTGCTTCTCGAAGAAAAGGTAAGAAAGAGTTCGCGCTTCAAAAGTGAGAAATTTGAAACATTTTTTTAATGAAAACATAAATTATTGCTCACATATTTTCACATTGACATTGAGGTACGTGGAAGATTACCTTTGTATGTAATGTTTAACTTTGTGGTCTGTAGTTTACCATTACTGTAGCAACAAGGTAATGCTTCCTCCTGCGAAATATTCAGGCTCTTTTTATATCAGAAAATAACAGAGAATTTTAGAGGAATGATAAGTTCTTCAACTATTATGTCTGCAGACTTACGTTCTGCTGTGACTTTCCCATCGCTATGAAGCGAGTTCAGCCGTGCATGAATCTAAAAGTCGCAGCTTAAATTTAGACTGGTGCTGATGTGAATGTTGAATGCACTAAGCCAAAGTGTTGAGGTGTAACACTGTTTGGAGTACAGCTCCAGTTTGGCATTGACTTTTGTTAATTAAGTGGCAATTTAGAATGGCCAATCCACCTACCCTGCACATCTTTGGGTTGTGGGGGTGAGGCCCACACAGTCACAGGGAGAATGCGCAAACTCCACACGGACAGTAACCATGGGCTGGGATCGAACTTGGGTCCTTGTCACCATGAGGCAGCAGTGCTTACCACTGTGCACCGTGCTGCCCTCCAGTCTGACATTAATTGTCATCTTTTATTAGTTTGTTAATTTATCAGGTACTCTTAAAAATATTATAGAGTCTCTTCAATGTTACAAAGAAGTGGACATCATAATCTTTATTAGTGTCACAAGTAGGCATACATTAATACTGCAGTGAAGCCACTGTATAAATGTCCGTGTCGTCACATGTGCCTTTCGGGTAAGGGTGGCATGGTAGCATAGTGGTTAGCACCGTTGCTTCACAGCACCAGGGAACTGAGTTTGATTCCTAGCTTGTGTCACTGTCTGTTCAGAGTCTCAACGTTCTCCCTGTGTCTGCGTGGGTTTCTTCCGAATGCTCGTTTCCTCCTACAAGTCCCGAAAGACATGCTGTTAGGTGAATTGGACATTCTAAATCCTCCCTCCGTGAACAGGCGCTGGAATGTGGCAACCAGGGACTTTTCACTGTAACTTCATTGCAGTGTTAATTAAAGATTATTGTTACACTGAGAGAGAATTCAGAATGTCCAATTCACCTAAGAAGCATGTCTTTTGGGACATGTGGGAGGAAACTGGAGCACCCGAAGGAAACCTACGCAGACAGGGGGATGATGTGCAGACTCCGCACAGAGAGTGACCCATGCTTTTTCCCCGGGTGGAACAAACCATTACAAGGGGACATAAATTTAAGGTGAAAGGTGGAAGATATAGGAGGGATATCAGAGGTAGGTTCTTTACCCAGAGAGTAGTGGGGGCATGGAATGCACTGCCTGTGGAAGTAGTTGAGTCGGAAACATTAGGGACCTTCAAGCAGCTATTGGATAGGTGCATGGATTACGGTAAAATGATATAGTGTAGATTTATTTGTTCTTAAGGGCAGCATGGTAGCATTGTGGATAGCACAATTGCTTCACAGCTCCAGGGTCCCAGGTTCGATTCCGGCTTGGGTCACTGTCTGTGCGGAGTCTGCACGTCCTCCCCGTGTCTGCGTGGGTTTCCTCCGGGAGCTCCGGTTTCCTCCCACAGTCCAAAGATGTGCAGGGTAGGTGGATTGGCCATGATAAATTGCCCTTAGTGTCCAAAATTGCCCTTGGTGTTGGGTGGAGGTGTTGAGTTTGGGTAGGGTGCTCTTTCCAAGAGCCGGTGCAGACTCAGGGGGCTGAATGGCCTCCTTCTGCACTGTAAATTCAATGATAATCTATGATTAATCTAGGACAAAGGTTTGGCACAACATCGTGGGCCGAAGGGCCTGTTCTGTGCTGTATTTTCTATGTTCTATGTTCTATGCTGGGAACCAAACTCAGGTCACTGGCACTGTGAAGCAATAGTGCTAACCGCTGTGCTACCGTGCCACCCATTCCTTGCTCTAACCCTAACATTATTGGCAAAATAGCTTTTTAAAGAAAAGTTAACATATTTAGGTTGAGACATTGGAGGAAAATATCAAAAGATAAAATTCCCAGATAGACCCACAAAATGTTAACCCCCACAGGTCTGACAGCATCGAAACAACAGAAATAACTGAATGTTTTAGGCACAACCTATAATCAAAACCATCACAAGTTTGCTTATCTAAAACATTAACATCCTTTCAAATGTGGAGACATTTTCCCAACATTCACATTTTTCTTTTAAACCTGATAAGGCATGGGAATTAGCATCAATTGGACAATTTATACCAAAAAATAGCTGGATGGGATATGTTTTCTAAAAAATAAATCTAGAGTACCCAATTCTTTTTTTTCCAATTAAGGGCAATTTAGTGTGGCCAATTCACCTATCCTGTACATCCTTGGCTTGAGGATGTGACCCATGCAGGCATGGGGAGAATGTGTAAACTTCACACGGGCAGTGAACAGGGGCTGGGACCGAACCTGGGTCCTCGGCGCCATGAGGCAGCAGTGCTAGCCACTGCGTCACCATGCTGCCCAAGGGAATGTTGCAAGATTAGGCAATGATGCTCGAATAATAAACACGTTTTGGGATGGTGTCAAGGATTTGAAGGTAGGTGGATTGGTTGAAAGGTAAAATCAGTTACCAAGAAAAATCAATGCCCTTTCTGTACAACCAAGTTTAAATCTATTCTTCCTGTATGATCATTCTTCCCACTCAGTAAACAGTTTGTGTCAATGATTTAATTCAGGTACTAACTTAGGTTAACATAATACTTTTAAATTATTTTTTAATTGAAAGTTCCTGGTAGCCATAGTTAGGTTACAGTTTGTGTGGAGTGTGCACGTTCTCCCTGTGTCTGCTTGGATTTCCTCCCACAAGTCCCCAAAAACGTGCTGTTAGGTAATTTGGATGTTTTTAATTACCCTCTGTGTACCCAAACAGGCGCAGGAATGTGGCGACTAGGGGTGTTTCACAGTAACTTCATTGCAGTGTTAATGTAAGCCTACTTGTGACAATAACGATTATTATCTGAGTATTGGATTCCAGATAACTTATCAGGTATGGACTTCATACCTGTTTTCATAGATCCAGATTCTAGGAATAAGATAATGTGCTACATGGTCATATGGAAAAAAATGATTGTTTCACAGTCTGACGTCTGCTGTGCACATTTTGTAATATTCCTTAATGATCGATGGACGAGCAAACACTAAACCCACCCGGCAAACTGATAACTTTTTCAAAATGCCTTGCAAAAAGAAACATCTGAGCTTTGGTACCTGAATAATTTAATGTTTAATAATTGAAGGAAATGGTTTAATTTGCATTTTAATCACTATTTTTATCTAAAATTTCAGCTTGGTTAAATTCCACACTAGAATGAGGTATGCATATTATACGTTTTGATTGATTGATGTCTCCAAAAAGTTTCTCCTTTACTATTTTGAAAATACTGACTCATTGAAGCAGAACAGGTGTGTCCAGTGCTTTGCAAAAATGACATTGTTCATGGATGATTGGTGGTAGGGTTGCTTTTTGTTTACAGATTATTGACGGGTGCGGAACATTATAACCAAACCCAGTTAGGTCCATGTCTGAGAGTTTTGAATTACTTTCCCCTGTTATTCCCAGTAATGCCAACACTGTGCACCGCCAGCCTAGGAAAGACCAAGGATTAAATATCGAACTTTCTGTCTGGCAAAGCATCCCCTTAAATGGCACATTTACTAACCTCTCTTCACTCTTCAGATTGCCACTTTGATGTGTTCTCTGATGATCCCTTTAGTGATGCCGCCGGGATACCTTGTTCCTGGTAGGATTGCTCAGGTAGGGTCACCCATAGCGGCAAGGTTGGGTGGTGGTAGGGAGCAAGGAGAGATGCCAGACAATGTGCGCTGCAAAATGTCCTCAACATCAGAACAGGCAAACATCACTGAAATCTGATTATCAAACCCTGAAGATCGCATGGACAATGATGGCGACCCAAGGTTTCCATGTTAACGTCACATGCAGGATTTTACCAGGGCCCATTTGCCAAGCCTTGTGGTGATGGACATTCGTGATGGGACAGGGCTGTGTACCTGAGAGCCCCAAGTCAAGAATCTGCACACTTCCAAGAGATATATGGAGGTTTTTGGACAGCTGTGTTGCAAGAGAGGTGTCTTCGGGCAGCAGAATCTGTGATTAAGAAGACCTCTTCAGGATACTCTCTGCTCACCCCAAATGGGGGTCAGGGGGAGAGGGGCTAGAAATAGTGCCCGAAAAATTGGCTGTCCCAATTTCCCCTGGCTGGGGAACCACAACCCATGGGATCACCATCTTTGTTGTCAAGGGAAGAAAATTAAATTTTGCAACTTGAAATGTTAGAACATGCATGGATATGCTCAAGATGGCCATTCGGAAAGAAGATTATACCACATAAGCTATCAAGACTCCAAATTGACAATAACTACTCTTAGTGAGAAACATATTCTTGGGGAGGAGCTACTGAAGGCTCAAGAAGGAGGGATACACCTTCTACTGGAAAGGAAAGGCTGACCGTGAGCTTTGTGGGCACATTTTTGTTGTCCGGAATAGGAACTTGGATGTACTATGAAAGGTTTGGGTTCAGCTCAGTTGTAACCAATGTGCCACCGTCATCATTACTTATGTCAAAACCCTTGAGTCTGATGAAGATATGAAGGAAAAATTATATTCTGACTTTGATAAAGTCTGCACTGCCATCTCAAAAGAAATAATAAATCACCTTCTGGGGTAATTTAATAACGGGCTTGGCTGGATGGATTGATTGTATGGAATAGAACCATTTGGAAAAGTCAATACAAATAGTGCTCACCTACTGGTAAATAGTGTTCACAGCATGGCCTCATTATAACAATTACCTTCTGCCAGAAAGACAAATGCAAAAACCCCATGAAGGCATCCGAGATCAAAGCATTGGTACCTCCTAAGTGAAGTTTGTATCACTTGATACTGGGGGCTGATGCCTGCTGGACAGATCATATGGGACAGTTCAATCAGTGATGAGCATCCACCTGGCACATAGACATTGCAAGGCCCAAATGTCCAAGAGGACGAAGCTCAATGTCCCAATCCTAAAGCAGCCTGAATGAAGAGAGAAATTCCACGTGTAGCTTATAACCAATCTGAAATGTTTTCAGATATACAACTCAATTCAGAACAGTGGAATCAAATAAGATCAGATATTGTAACTTCTGTTCCCAGACCATTGGACTCAAGTATTATTGTTACCAGGATTGGTTCAACAAATAAATATATACTCAAATATTTGACCTCCTGGAAAGAAAACCAGCAGCTTCATTGGCTGGCAGAACAACGCAAGTCAAGAAGACAGCATTGCAACAGTTCAAAGCCAATCCTAATGGACAAATCTGAAAGATTAAGGTAAAGGAAGAGAAACCATGAGAGATCCAACAATATGTAAACCATCATGACATGCAAAGATTTTTTTGAAGCCACTAGGGCCATCTCTAGACCAAGGTGAAGTGGACAAAATCCCATTCATTCATAGGGTGGTGTTTCACTTCTCAAGGATGACAGTGCCATCTGGCAATGCTGGAAAGAACATTTTTAACAATTCCTCAGCTGTGAACCCACAGCGGCAGCTGATACTCTCCAGGGAATATATTCCCTCACACCCTGTGATAGAATCCAGGAGTGAACCACCATCAACGGGGGAGCTACATACAACCAACAAAATGGTGGGAAAAAAATGATTTGAATGTCCAAGAAACTTCATTGCAATCCTGCAACTGCTTCATGATAACCTAACTGAAACAGTTTTGAGTGGGAGATCTGAAACAGATGCCTTCCAAATCCAAACCTGAGGTCAAGCAAGGCTTTGTGATAGTCCCCATATTATTTACGTTCACCCGATAGCAGTGTTTATTTACCTCATCAAAGACCAGTTTGCCTTCCAATGTCAGCATGAATTTTAAAAATATTTAGAGTATCCAATTCTTTTTTTCTAATAAAGGGGTAATTTAGCGTGGCCAAATCATCTACCCGGCACATCTTTGAGTTGTGGGGGTGAGACCCACACGAACACGGGGAGCATGTGCAAACTCCACATGCACAGTGCCCCAGGGCCGGGATTGAACCCGGGTTCTCGGCCCCGTGAGGCAACAGTGCTGCGCCACCGTACTGTCCCTATGTCAGCATGAAATACCGTCTAGGTGGAAAAATCTTGAAACTCAGTTGCCTCCATGCCAAAGTTATACTGACTATCATAAACCTACATCATCTGCAGTTTGACTGCAAGTTGCTCTTGATCTCTTCAATTCTGCATCCAAAAAACTCACCATGTCCTTGACTGTTACCAATACAAAACTCTTCCTCCCAACTCATAGCTGGTTAGTTAAATTTTCCACCTCCCATAAATGATGAGGAGAGACTCGAGAATATGTTGAGCACTTCCCATTTCATGGAAACCACCTCTCTCAAAATACCACCAGTGATAAAGAAATCCAACATTGGATCTTCAGCTGCTTCATCAATGATCTTCCCTGTTCAGCATTATTTGTAACTCCTCAGACACTGAAGCGTCCATGTTCAAATACACTTGTGGAACAGCCAAGTTTGAATTGCTAACTGCAAGTAACATTTGCACCCCACAGGTGTCAGACAATAGCCATTTCGAGTGAAAGCGAATCTAATCATCTCTCCTTCACATTAAATGGCAATATCATCGCTGAACACACCACTATCAACATCCTGGGGTGTTGCGAGGGGGTTAGCATTGTCCAGAAATTGTACTGGACTAACCATATAAATATTGTGGCTACAAGAGCAGGTCTGTGGCTCCAAATTCTGAGGTAAGCACCTCACCTCTTGACTCCACAGAACTTGTCTACCACCTACAAGGCACAAGTATTCAAGGGTGTGATGGAATAATCTGCACTTGCCTGTAAGAGTGCAACTCCAGGAAGACTCTAGTTTGATACCATCCGGGACTAAGCAGACCACTAGATTGGCACCCATGCTCCAGCTTAAGCATTCACTCTCTCCACATAGTGGCAGCAGTGCGCACCAGCTACAAGATGCACTGCAGCAACCCACTAAAGGCTCCTTCATCATTACCTACCAAACCTGCAACCTCTACCACCTAGCCTCTATACCACCTAGAAGGGCAAGGTTAGTAGGTGAAAGGGAACACTGCAAGTTCCTTTCCTAGACACAGACCATCCTGGCATGGAAATAAATCACCGTTCCTTCACTGTCTCTGGGTAAAAACCCTGGAACTCCCTCCCTAACAAAACTGTTGCCGTACCTACACCACATGGAATGCAGCAGTTTAAGGCAGTTTACCACCAACCTCTCAGGTGCAATTTGGGATTGGAAATAAATACTGGCATGGCTAGGGATGTCCATATCCTGTGAACAAATAAAATAAAAAAAGATCAGCTTTGCATGCTTAGCCTGCTACAAATTATGGCGGTGAGTGTTTGACACCAGGGAAACAGCAAAAGCTCCAGTGTACAGAGCAATTGCCATTACCACTGTGAGCCTGGACTGTGCATCCACACACAAAGGTACTAGAGAGATTCCATCAGCACTGCCTCTGCCATCTCCTCCTGATTCAATTGGATGCCCATCAAATAAATGTCAGCATTCCTCTTGAGGTCAACTCCACAATCATTCAAGCAAAACTACAAAATGGACTTTGATAGACTGGACACTATCTGGATAGCCGAAAATCATCTCCTGGCTAGGTGCCCTCTTAACAATACCAACATTCCAGGGGACGACAAAGGAAATTCTTCAAAGACACTCAAACTTAGACCATAAGACATAAGAGCAGAATTAGGCCGCTCAGCTCATCGAGTCTGCTCCGCTATTCAATCATGGCTGATACTTGCCAAGAAATGCGGCAGCAGTGACCTTAATGACTGGGAGGATTGCTACCAATCATTCAAAACAACAACAGGCTGTCCAAAAGCTGTGTCACACTTTGAATCCCAATGTCTTAATGATGAGGCCAGGAGGCGGCAGAGAAGAAAAGAAAAGGAAGCTAATCCTCCACTCAGGCCTCCACTTCCTTGTGGGGCAGCCTGCCCCATGGCTGAAGAATCTAGCTCAGTCACAAGAAGACTCATGGCAAAATCTTGTGAATTAACGGAACTGTCAATGACAACCTACTGAATCCTTTAAGAATGTATTTCCATGGCTAATTTATAAAATGTTTGATACTGTGTTTTATATATTCAGTTCAACATTTCCATGCTTTTTGAAGGAAATGTGACAACGGGCATGATCTAACGGAAACGTTTCTAAATGTGATAGTCAGCAGAAACAGCTAGGTATTTCCCGACGGCTGACCTGGCAAGGCCATCACTGGTATCTAATGTTAATTAGGTTACTTAATGATGACCCGTTGGCTTCACACTGGAAAAGACTGCCCACCAGCTGATTTACCTGGACCACGTTCGTCAGCTCCCCACTAATGAGGGGAAGCAACTCTTACCGAACTTGCAGAGCAAACCCCAGACAGCACGCAGACATGTCACTGCACAGACCAGCTCCATGATTTGGGGATGCCAACCTGGCCAGACTAATGGACGCGGTGGAGTCCAGACAGGATATCCTATCCCTCCCAAGGCAGTCGGAGGGTCAGCCGCAGGGCAGCAGGTACCATTGGGGAGGCAGTGACAGCGGCCTTCAGCGCAGGGTGTGTCATCAGGAGGTCCGCCACAGTTGGCATCGGCCCCCATGACACCCCGTCCATGCCCAGTGGTGGTGCGCACGTCTGTTCCCTGCCAAGCCCCCCACCACCACGGAAAGCATGAAACGTGCGTCTCACGATACCCCCTTTGTCTCCCCGCAGGAGAAGTTGGCCCATAACAAACAGGAGAAGACCCAGATGGGTGGCGGGGTGCCTCACATCAGAGTCTTCACCCCCTACGAGTAATGGGCACAGGAGGTTGGGGAGGTGGCCGAGGACTGATCAGGATTGGCCTGTGCCGCAGAGGTGAGTATCCGCCGCCCACATGTTATGTCACATGTGTGCTGTTCATGCCCCCCAACAAATGGCGGGAGGAATGCCAGGGGAGACAGCAGTCAGAGGTCTGCTGGATCCCAGGACCCAGTTGTATTGCAGTCAGATGTTGAGCCTTCCGCCCAAGCTATCCGGAGCTGATGCAGTCGCTAGGGTGATGCCATGAGATTCAGAGAGGGATGTCAGCAACACCACAGCCGGTCCGTAGTCGATTGGAGGAGCCCCAGAGGCTATGGGTGCAGGAGATTGCGCCGGCAATGCCCAACACCAAGGCCAACACTGCTCGGGTGGCGACCGCAGGGGAGAGCCTGCAGCACAACCATGAGTGGTGGTGTCCAAGGCATTTAAATGGGCCCGGCTGCTGCTCGGGTGTCCCAGGTGGCGTGGTGCTGCCCGCTGCCCACCAGATGCACCAGGGACAGGAGGGAGGGGGGGGGGTCCGTGCCGCTGCGGTGTTCAGGCACCGCCCCTGTGGGAGTCACCGGCACAGGCCTCATAAACTCCTCTTCCCTCAGGGTGCCAGATGGCCCCTGGGCTTCTCTATGGAATGGGGGTGCAAGCGGAACTATTCCCTAAGGCTTTCCTGCCTCCTGGCACTGTCAGTCCTGGAGGCCCACTGCCGTCTCAACAAGGGTCCACATGCTCGTGGCCATGGAGCACAGGGAGTGGACCATTTCCATCTGGGGCCGTGCCACATCACACTGAGTGTGACAACATCTTCTGGGCCTGGGTCACGTCAGCCAGTGACTGCGCCATTTCCATCTGGGACAGAGCCACCTCCCTTTTGTGTCTGTGCTATGTCGGCTAGTGCCTGGGCAATGCCGCTGACGTTCCCAGCCATGGCCTGCTGTGAGGAAGACACAGAGGAGGCAGAGGAAATCGGGGGGGCAATTTTGCATGGGAGTGCATCACCTCGCTATGAACAGGCAAACCAGCTCACAGAAAGAAGGGGACAAGTTCAGCAGAGTGCAAGAGAGGATAAGGAGGAGAAAATGGGGACACAAGCAGAGCGGCAGTAGGAGGGTGGTCAGGACGACCCTAGAGGGGGGCCACCACACTAGCGGGAAAGCTAGCGCCAGGAGGTATGAGTGAGGGGGGACCGTGGCACATCTTTCCCAGGAAGAGAGCATCTGACAGGGGGGGTAGGGTCACAGTGCGGGGTGCGGGGGGGGGGGGGGGCGCGAGGGGAGTAGACAGAAGAGTGATTTCCCTGCTCTCCAACATGGGAAAGATCATCGCGAGAACATTCCTCAATCGCCTCCGCCCAGTGATTAAAGTGCTCCTTTCTGAGTCTCAGTGTGGCTTCCGCCCATCAAGAGGCTCAATGGACATGATCTTCATGCAAAAAATCCAGGAAAAGTGCAGGGAGCAGCACTGACCAAAATCAAGATCCATGCCGCCTGATTTCCTCTGCCTCCTCTGTGCCTTCCTCATCGCCGTCTTCCTTGCTGTCTGTCCAAACTGACTCTGCAGGGGCAGTAAAATAATGTTCCTTGCACTTGCACTGGTTGGTGATGTTGGTTATCGCATACACCCCGAATTGGGACGATATAGAATTTATGAAGAAAAGGTTGACTGCCATATCAAATTTGGACACGCAAATAGATTTGCAGGATTTTGCAGAGGCAGCGTTGGTGATGTCTCTCTAAGGATTTGCGATGCCTGCTGTACATTGTTCATGTTTCGGATGCACGCAGGTGGGCAGGAATCACGGCTTTTCTATAGACCTGAGTTTGGTGCTGTGTTTGAGGTCTTGGCCTTTGAACACTCTGTTGCTCAAGCGTCCTAAGACTGCACTGGCGCATTGGAGTCGATGTTGCATTTAGTTATCAATGTCTGCTCACACTGAGAGGAGGCTTCCGAGGTATGGGAATTCATACTGGAGTGGATGGGGGGGGCACGAGGGGCGGGGACAAAACCACAGGGGGAACAAAACACCAAGGGGGGGGAAGGGCTCCAGACTGGCCTCCGTAGGTCACTCTTGGAAACGTGGAACAAAGTGGCATTGCAAGTAGTCACTTGCAGTGCAGGGGCTCAGCCACCGAAGTGCAGGGGCTCAGCCACATGGCATACACACAGTTGACGGTCATATTGGGTGGCCCCTGGACAAAGGGAAATCCCAGGGCGCAGGGGCCTGGCCTCATGGTGAGTACGGTGACTGTGGCCATTTTGGATGACCCCCCTAACAAAGGGAACCCCCAGAGTGCAGGGGCGTATCCACCAGGTAAGCATGGTTGATTCCGCAGGAGGAGGGGGACAAACAAACCCCATCAGGATCGTCACCTGGAACATCAGGGGACTTAATGGCCCAATGAAAAGATTTAGAGTCTTCAGCCACCTGAAAAGTATGAAAGCTGACATAGTCCCATTTTAGGAGAATCCAGCTCTATGTCCCCATGCCGACGTAAAAACGCTGGTGTTTCACTCTGGTGTTTCCGATAAAAAAGATCAGCCAATTCACACACCTGCGGGGAGCTAGCAGGGACCCAGAGTGATTCACGCAGCTTTAGCTGTGGATACGGGCCCCGCACTTCCGGTTTTGAGTCTGCGCATGCGCACGGCGGCGGCCTCCAGCGACCGCTTTGAGCATCATGGCGGACTCGGACCGCGGATGCAGCTGTAAAATGTAGGCCCCTCCCGATCAGCCGGGCTCCCGAAGATCTGACCACCCTAATCTGTCCCCTGGCTACCAATAAGGCCCGCCCCACCAGGGCGGACGCGGGAGCTTCCCGAACGGTGATAGGTGGTTAGAACTATGTCGTTGGGAACTCGGCCGGTTGGAAATGGAGGATTGCTGAGCAGGCGTCTGGCAATGGCGCCCCAGCAGCGTGGAGTACTCCGCGAACACGCCGATTCTCGAGTCCCGGAGAAATTGGATTCTCCGCCCCTGCGCTAAACGGGCTGCAGAGAATCCAGTCCACAATCTTCCTCCAAGAGATGCACCTGAGGGAGAAGGACAGACTGCGGGTAAGGAAGGGCTGCATGGGACCTACCTCTCCTGCTAAGGGACGAGGGCCAGGGAGTTAGCCGTTCTGTTAAATAAGAGGACAATGTTTATGGCAACAAGGACGGCTACGGACCCGGAGAGACGGTACGGTATGGTCAGTGGTGTCCTAGACGGGGTACCGGTAGTCCTGGTGAATGTGTATGCTCCCAACTGGGACGATATGGAGTTCGTAAAAAAGACCATGGCGGAAATCCCCGACAGGGACACACACTGACTGATCATGGGGGAAGACTTTAACTGTGGAATATTCCGCAATTGTAATCTCCGACCACGCTCCACATTAAATGGATGTGAGGTTGGAGACAGGTCATGTCCAATGCCGCCCATGGAGGTTGGATATGGCCCTCCTGGCAGATGAGGCTTTCTGCAAGAAAATATCACAGGACATTGATGAGTATATTACTAACAACCAGAATGGGGAGGTCTTGCCCTCAACTAAAGGCTGTGATCAGGGTTGAAATTATAGCCTACAATGCACAGAGAGAGGGATGAGAGGGCAGCTAGATAACAGCTAGTCGATTCCATACTGGAAGTCGACCGGCGATATTCCGAGGCCCCGACTGTAGAGCTGCTGGCGGAGAGGAAAAAGCTACAGGTGGACTTTGACCTTCTCTCCATGAGGAAAGCAGAGCATCAGCTTCGTCAGTCATGGGGGACTCCATACGAACACGGAGACGAAGCTAGCTGCCTGCTGGCTCACGAGCTGAGAAATCAGGCAGCCACAAGAGAAATAGCCCAGATTAGGGATAGCAAAGGCAAATTAGGAGCAGAGCCAGACAAGGTCAACAAGACACTTGAGACCTTCTACCCAGCAGAGGACTCGGCGACGATGCAGTTCCTTGATGGACTGGACATGTCAGTCATGGGGGAGGACATGGGCGGGGATTGCGCCACACCGGTCGGGGGCCATTGGCAGTGCCCCCCCCCCTCCCCCCCCGGCAATTCTTCGGGCCCCGATGGGCCGAGCGGCTGCCCGTTTTCGGCCAGTTCCGCCGGCGTGGATTAGACCAGGTCCATACCGGCGGGACCTGGCTTGAAGGCGGCCTGCGGAGTCCTCGGGGGGGGGGGGGGGGGGGGGGCATGGGGGGATCTGGCCTCGGGGGTTGTCCCCACGGTGGCCTGGCCTGCGATCGGGGCCCACCGATCTGCGGGCGGGCCTGTGCCATGGGGGCACTCTTTCCCTCCGCGCCGGCCTCTGTAAAGCTCCGCGATGACCGGCGCGGAGAAGCAACACCCTGCCCATGCGCAGGAAACACACCAGTGGTTCTGCGCATGCGCCAGAACACACAGGTGCTCCACGTGCGCCATCTCGCGCCGGCCGGCGGAGGCCCTTCGGAGACTGGGCCTGAAAGCGCCGCTGGAACTGGGAGAAGTCCTGGAAAGTATTAGCTCCATGTAGGCAGGGAAGGCCACAGGATCGAATTGATTCCCGGTGGACTTCTATAAAAGATTTGTGACATCACTGACCCCACACCTGCAGGAGATGTTCACAGATTCGCTGGCGAGGTGCACACTGCCACCTACTCTAGCACAAGCCACAATCTCGCTGATACCTAAAAAAGGAAAGCCCCAACAGAATGCGGTTCCAATAGACCCATCTCGCTGTTAAATACTGGCGTGGAAATACTGGCCACGATCCAAGCCAAAAGGCTGGAGGACTGCGTACCAGAGGTGGTAACAGAAGACCAGAAGGGCTTTGTCAAACATCAGGCGCCTGCTGAAAGTGATAATGACCCTATCCGAGGAGAGAGAACCTGAGGTGATCATCTCCCTGGAAGCTGAAAAGGCCTTCGACAGTCGAATGGAAGTACCTCATAGAGGTACGAGAGCGATTCGGGCTTGGAAAAAGATTCACCGACTGGGTGAAACTCCTGTACAGCACTCCCACGGGGAGCATATCGACAAATACCACAAGCTCTAAGTACTTCCAACTGCACATAGGCACAAGTCAGGGATATCCGTTATCTCCGTCGCGATCACGCTTAGGGCGCCAAAGGTTTGGAAAGGGATCCGGAGAGGGGGCAGAAGCACAGAGTCTCGATCTATGTGGATGACCTGCTCCTCTACATCTCGGATCCACAAAGCAGCATGGAAGGAATCATGGCACTCTCAAAAGAGTTGGAGACTTCTCGGGCTACAAAATTAACCTGAGCAAAAGCGACATAGGGGAGGGGCAGAGCTGAGGGGCTGCCTTTTAAATGGACCTGACACAAATTCCGCTATCTGGGGATCCAAATCGCTCATGACTGGGCAGGAATGCACAGGTGGAACCTCACCAGCCTGACATAGGAAGTTAAAGAGGACCTTCAGATATAGAACACACTCCCACTTTGCCTGGCAGGGGGTGGGGGGGGGGGGGGGGGGCGGCAAACGATCAAAGTGAGCATACTGCCCAGGTTCCTCTTCCTGTTTTGATCCATCCTGATCTTCATCCTAAGGCCTTTTTCAAATCATTGGAAAAACTGATTATAGCGTTTGTGTGGGGCGGGAAGAGTACAAGGATCCCAAAAAGAGCACTGCAGAGAAGGAGATCCATGGGTGGCCTAGCCCTCACAAACCTACAATATTATCACTGGGCAGCGACCGCAGAGATAGTAAAGCGATCGATAAAGGAGTCAGAGGCCGAGTGGGTGCTTCCAGAGGTGGGCTCCTGCAGAGAAATCCCTTCGGGCCCTAGCCACGGTGGCACTCCCATCCCCACCCAATAAATATTCAACAAGCCCAGTGGTGGTAGCAACACTCCAGTTGTGGAACCAACTGTGACAGCATTTGGGGTAAACCGAAGTGTCCGACAAAGCCCTCATTTGCAACAATCACAGGTTCACACCGGCGACTATGGACGCCATCTTCAAAAGGTGGAGACAGGATGGGGGGGCGCTGACAGTTAGGGACTTTTACACCAACAACAGGTTAACAATGCTCGAAGAACTGACAGAAATATTCCAGTTGATGGGGGGGAAATGAACTTTGGTACCTACAAATCAAAAATTTCCGATGGAGGAAAACCAGGATATACCCGCGACCACCACGACAGTCACTTTTAGAGGACCTGTTGGACGCGGACATCTTGGGGAAAGGGGAGTGTGTGGGCCTATATGGGCGACTGCTAAGTGATTCCAATACCCAACTGGACGAGATGAGGGAGAATTGCAAAGAAGACTTGGGGTTTGAAATAGGGTGTGGACCCTGGAGCGAAGCACTGCACAGGGTCAAGTCCACCTCCACATGCGTAAGGCTAAGACTAAAAATGGCACACAGAGCCCACTTAACCAGAGCCCGAATGAGCAGGTTCTTCCCGAAGGTGGAGGATAGATCCGAACGGTGTCAAGGCGGCCTGGCAAACCACGGCCACATATTCTGGTCTTTCCCCTGATGTGTTGGGTTTTGGGCTGTCTCTTTAGGGCTGCCTTCTTCGAGGCAATGTCCAATGTAGTAGGGATGAGGGCGGAGCCTGTTGTGTTATGCTGCTTCGTGTAGCATAAGCTGCTTCCTTGATGTATGCTTTGACAAAGGAAGCTCCAGACTATGAAATGAGTTCAACTTGTTTATTGAACTATTAACACAGTTCTTAAATGAGTTTGACTCTCTACTAATCTAGCTGTAGTAACTCAGTCTATCTTTACCAGCCTGCTCTAAGCCACGTGCTGGGTGTGATGCTGCTGATCAACCCTGATATACTCTCTAGATGTCTGTCAGTGGAAAGAGGCAGAGCATGTGTGCCCTGTCCATTTATATGGGTTGTGAAGTGCCCCCTTGTGGTAATGCCACCTCTGGGTATCCTGATTACCCATTGGTTGTGTCCTGTTGTAATGACCCATTGGCTGTATGTCTGGATGTCATCTCTGGTGCTCCCTCTAGTGGTTACTTAGTTGTAATGCATTTACATTAACCCCTTGTGTATATACAGTGATGCATATCATCATAGGGCCGTGCCCAAGAGTGGCAGTCTTTGGGGCACTGGCCATCAGCAGCACCACCCAAAGCTGCAGATTGGCTGTCAACCTGTCGGAATTTCTCCAAATGGAGAAAATTAAATTTGCCACCCTAGGGTCGAAAGAAGGCTTCCACAAAACATAGGAGCCATTCACTCAGTTGTTCCAAGACCTGTTTGTGATCAACAAATAGGAAGCCAAAGAACAGGACAGGGTAGCCACAACACAGCAAAAGGGGTGGGTAGGAGAGGGAATGGGAGGAGGGGGGCAGGGAAACATGGAACTCAACTAAGCCCAACTAAAGAAGCATGGGCACAAGGCTGATTAGGTGGCGGTGGTGGTGGGGGGGGGGGGGGGGGGGGGGGGGGTGGGGGGGCAAAACAAAAGAGAAAACCGGTGGAAAGTGAAAAGCAGGAACCACAGTCGCCACTGCAAACGCTGTCAGGACGGGAAAAAAGGGAAACTACTTTGTGTATATGTAAATAATTGAAGCCGACCTGTGTGTAAATAATTTTAGGTTTACTTTTTATTTTCTCTTTTTTATCTCCTACTATTTGTTCATACTTACATTTGTTTTATATACCAAAAACTCAATGAAAACATTAAAAAACAGAAACTGAGCAAAGGAGCTGCCGGATTGGGATAACCTGAAACAATATTGCAATCTGGAGGGAGGAGAAATATGGGGGACAGAACTATGAAATTCATGAGACTGGCCCCCATCATGTCACTTCAGCACGTCATTGCCCCCATCATGATCACAAGTGAAACTCCTGTTAAATGCACTTTGAATGTTACTGCAGCCTGACTGCACACTGTTGGAGGTTTTGAATCATATCTCCATTGAAAATATATTAACAAAGCAGACAATACTGCTATAATAGAAGTAGAAAACCTTGCAGAAACTTTGGGAGAAAAACAGAGAGCGGAATTCTCCCACTCTGGGACTATTGCGGGACGGAAATGTGGAGTGTTTCCCAGTGGAGGCCGGCAGAGCAAATGCCATATTCACCGGCCCCAACTACATTAATTATGCAACTGGATGTTTTGCGCTGTATTCCATGGGGAATGGGAGAAATCCACCCAGAATTAGTGTTTCAGTTCAACAAACCTTCTTTTGAACTGGACAACCTGTTCTGATGAGAGCTCCTCGATCTGAAATGGTAACTCTCTCTCCACAGAGGCTGTCAGAGTTGCTGAGTCTTTCCACCATTTTCTGTTTGTATTTCAGGTTTGGTTTACTGCTGTTCTTTAATCACATATTATCTTTATTTTTCCCGTTTTATCAATACTTCTATGAATTTAGACATTTGTCATGATGGCTCGACATAAGGTTATGTTACACTGCCTGTTGCTGTTGCTGATCTCTCAATGTGCAGAAGTTGAAGTTGGTCCGCCACGTAGTTCAAATTCTCCTCTTCTGGTGAGTAACTACCTTCTATAAATTATGTGTAATGAAAGTAAAACAACTAAAATGCTAGATTTGCAACGTATTTTCTAACTCTGCTCTTACTCAGATCAGGCATACCAAAAAATGAGGTATCAACCTGGTGAAGCCACAACACAGGATTACTTGTGTGCCAAACAGCCTAAACAGCAAGTAATAGACAGAGCTGAGCGATGCCCCAACCAACGCATCTGATCCAAGCTCTGCAGTCCTGCCACATCCAGCCATGAATGGTGGTGGACTATTAAACAACTCACTGGAGGAGGAGGCTGCATAAATATCCCCATCCTCAATGATGGAGAAGTCCAGCACATATGTGCAAAAGACAAGGCTGAGTGATTCACAACAATCTTCAGCCAGAAGTGCCGAGTGGATGATCCATCTCGGTCTCCTCCAGAGGTCCCCAGCATCAGGGGCGAAATTCTCCCCCAACGCCGCGATGTCCGCCGACTGGCGCCAAAAAAGGCGCCAATCAGATGGGCATCGCGCCGGCCCAAAGGTGCGGAATGCTCCGCATCTTTGGGGGCCGAGCCCCAACATTGAGGGGCTAGGTCGGCGCCGGAGGGATTTCCGCCCCGCCAGCTGGCGGAAATGGCGTTTGTTGCCCCGCCAGCTGGCGGAAATGGCGTTTGTTGCCCTGCCAGCTGGCGTGGAAATGCGGCGCATGCGCGGGAGCGTCAGCGGCCGCTGACAGTTTCCCACGCATGCGCAGTGGGGAGAGTCTCTTCCGCCTCCGCCATGGTGGAGGCCGTTGCGGAGGCGGAAGGGAAAGAGTGCCCCCATGGCACAGGCCCGCCCGCGGATCGGTGGGCCCCGATCGCGGGCCAGCCCACCGTGGGGGCACCCCCCGGGGTCAGATCGCCCTGCGCCTCCCCCAGGACCCTGGAGCCCGCCCACGCCGCCTGGTCCCGCCGGTAAATACCAGCTTTGATTTACGCCATGTACATCAGGTGGAGGCAGTTATGCCCAGCTGAGACAGCAGTCAGAGTTCTGCTTGGTCCCAGCCAGATGCTGAGCCTATGGAACATGCTATCCTGGAGATGAGGGGGACATTAGGGAGAGGCCGGGACTTTCAGAGGGAGATGTCAGTGACACTCCAGCAAGTCCATAGTCGATTGGAGGAGTCCCAGAGACTACGGGCGCAGGAGATGTCGCCGGCAATACGTGGCATCGAGGCTAGGGTGGCAAGTGCAGTGAAGAGCCTGGTGCACGACGTCAGCAGCATTAGTGGAGGTGTCCAAGTCATGGCGCAGGTGGTGACGGCCATGGCTGAGGGCCTTGGCAGAATGTCCACCTCACTGGGGGACGTGACCCAGTACCAGGCTGACTTTGATAAGGTGCTGGGGGCATGTCCCACTGTCAAATAGGAATGGCTGAGACCTTGCGGAGCTTGTTCCAGTCACAGGTGGGGATTGCTGTGGCGCTGCAGAACATAGCCAAATAACTGAGGAGCATCGCCGAGGGCGTCAACACCACGGTGCAGACATCGGGGAGCCGCCAGGGCTGGCAGAGCCAGATGACGCCGGGGAACCGGGCTCAAACCAGCTGCCGCTCCAGCCTGAGATGAACCCTGGGGCCCTCTCCTGAGGCAGGGGAGGTGGGTGCCAACCCAGACCTGTCCCATGGAGTGGGGATGGTGGTTACCAGCTCCCGCAAGTTCCACCCTTCTGATGAGACCGCATCTCACAGTCAACACACAGGACTGGGTGGCACGGCTGTGCATGTGCCACCGACAAGGGAGCCGAGGCCCTCCGGCCCCAGAGCCCCCCCCCGAGGACACTCTCCAGGGGCATCGATGGCCATGGGACATGGTAAGCAGCTGGCTGCCTCCACTTAGACGGAGCTGTAGAACAAGGAAGGCTAAGCACATTAATGATCACTGAGGGCACTGGAGAGTGAGGGTAGGTGAGGGGGTGGTGGTGAGAGTGGGGCGGCACCACTGGGAGAGAGGGGCATTGTTGGACACGTGTGAAACATTAAGAATCCTTCACCACAAACCGTATGATGCCTCTGTCACTTTCTTTCGCAATGAGGGCCGACCTCCGAACCCTTGGCCAATTCTCCCGTCCCTCCAAACCCCTGTACTCTGACACATCCCGTGCAGGTGATGGATGTGAGAGAGCACTCGGCAGAAGGCAGGGGTCAGACTATGGCACAGATCAGTGTTTTTCAAACCTTTTTCCCGGGGACCCATTTTTACCAACTGGCCATCCTTTGGGACCCACGTCAGCCGACCTTCGCGACCCACCATTTTCTCTTACCTTTAATGTGAAAGGTGAGCCTGGTTGGTCTTCACGATCTCACTCCAATCAGGTTCACAGAAAGAGAGGGCTATGTCCATATCAGGTGCAGGAATCAGCCAGTTCCTTTGTGCTGTCTTCATCTTTGTGAGGACGGAAAACCCAACCTCGCACATGTGGGTTATTGTGAAGTGCAAAAACAACAAAATGCTTGTTTTACTCAGATCCGGGTACTCCTCGGAGTGGCTACTCCAGAATGCTGACAGTCTCATTAACCTGTGCTGTGTTTTTAATATGCTGTCACAGCTGAGGCGCAGAAGTTTAGTTTCTTCATTTGGAGTCAGCTGCAAGTTAACAACTGATTCTGGGGTCTCAAACTCAAAGGGATTTTTCACCCACCTCTTTACTCTCAAAATCTTAAACTTCTCCTCTGGAAAGGAGCCACCAAAATTGTTGCTCAGCTCAGCCAGAGGTGACTGAATAAGGCTTGCCAGTCCATTCACAGCTTCCGTACTTTCCAACCACAAAACTATTCAATCCTGCAAAAATCGCTGCGCCAGTCGTGTGGGTTGTGTAAAGTCAGGTAGCACTGCAAATCCTCAACAAATTCATTGTGCCAAATATGCCTAACGTAAACTAGCAAGATTGCACAATCTAAAACATTGGTACTTCCATCCAATTGTATTGAGAACTCCTGCGCTGATTTTAAACTAGAAATAAGCAGGGCTTCTAAATTCTCAGCAATATCACAAATTCGGCGAGACACTGTGTTATCACTAAATGGATGCATTTTTCTTTTTCAATGAACGTCTCATCTATAACCGTACAAATTATATGTAATAATGCTGCAGGGAGAATTAATCTCTGCTACAATGTGGGGTATTTTCTCTTCAGCTACACGGTAAGCTACTATGTAAGAGGCTAATTGTACTTTGTTGTTCAATGTAACATTTCTGCTGAGGACTTCAGCTGAAAGTTCTCGTTGCATCCTTTAAAAAAAACAAATCAAGATATTTGTCCTCAAACTCGCCATGCTTAGTCTTCAAATGCCTTTGAAGTTTTGAGGGTTTTAAACTTTCATTTGCCAATACGTCCCTGCATATAACACACATGGGTCTTGCATCCTGATTTGTATTGGCACAATTAAAAGATCCATACCTTAAAAAAATCATCTTTATATTGCTGTGTGCGTGATTTCAGCTTCTTCTTAATGGGCTGTTCACCAGAGGCCCTAGTGCTCACACCAGCACTGCTTTTTCCTGCTGTCGATTCTCCTAAAAAGCTCACAGCACCACTGCTTTGCCCTGCTGTGGATTCTCCTGAGCCAATTTCTCCAGCAGGTGTAGTTGTGCGATCCTGGCCTGCTTGTGTCTCTCGCCCTCTTACTTATTTCAAAATGATCCATTTTGAATTTTTCAGTCCTGTTGCTTATTTGCTGCTGACAAAATGGAGGAATTGCAATCGCGCCCAGAGCACGTGATGTCAGCGTTCGGGGCGCATGACCTCTCTGCCGTTGCTTCAGGCAGGAAGACTGTATTGAATTTTTTAAAAAATCTTCTCCTGGGTCAGCATGCTGACATCAGGAGGAGGCGGCATTTCTCTCTGTGCTCTGGGCATGGCACTGAAGAACGGGCATGCAAGAGTGGACAAGCACACGCAGTTTGCCCGCATTTTTAAAGGCGGTCGCGGCCGGCATTTTTAAAGCTGCTCGCAGTTGGCATTTTTTGAAAGCTGGTTGCTGGGGCCTTTGCGCTTGAATCATGCGCTGTGATGGATGGCTCCGCCACCCTCCCGATACCCACACACTGGTCACGAGCCCTACTTTGAAAATGCCTGGCATATTTGAGGAGAACCAGTGCTCAGCTCCCTGCGGGTTATCATCACCCCCACCTCCTCCCCCGCTCTTGACAGTGACCCACTGATGATGCTGACACAGACCCAGCACCCTGGAGCGACGTGACACATACCCTGGGAGGGTGGGAAATGGGGAGAGGGGTCTGGGGAAGGTAGCAATGATTGACCAGGCCACTTCCTAAGTGAAGCGGGCGAGTGTGAGGGCCTCCTTGGACTTCCAGGCTTGCCAGACCCTTGCAGCTGCCACCTGTCCTGGTCCTCCGGTTCATCCCCGGGATCTTCCTCAAGCCCCCACTGGTCCGGCGCTTCCTCATCATCCTTGTCCTCCTCCTCGGAGGTGGGCACATGTACCTCATCCCCCACCTCCACATCACCCGTTGCTGTGCCAGGTTGTGGAGGACATAGCAGACCACCATAAATCGGGCGACCCTCTCGTAGGTGTACTGCAGGGCGCCACCGGAGCGGTCAAGGTATCTGGACCAGATTCACGTTTAAAAAAAGAGTATAATCTGTGTGGATGTGATCACTTGCTTGGGAGGCAGCTGAATGACAGGAGGCTGTTGGATATGTGGTGACTCCCGTAAATTGTATGGAAATAGGGCTTAAGTGGTGATAATCGGTTTCTTGCCACGCTATGGTGGGATCCCGATTTCGCCTACAGGTGCAGGCCAGTTGCATCGCAAACTCTTTGGCGCCTACCGCGATTCTCATTTTCAGCCTCTCCCGCTACTCACCGGTCTCGTTAGCTCGAGCGAGAGCGCAACGAGGCCAGAGAATCACACCCCTAGTATTTTTTTTTTAAATTTAGAGTACCCAATTAATTTTTTCCAATTAAGGGGCAATTTACTGTGGCCAATCCACCTACCCTGCACATCTTTGGGTTGTGGGAGAGAAACCCACGCAAACACATGGCGAATGTGCAAACTCCACACGGACAGTGACCCAGAGCTGGGATCGAACCTGGGATCTCGACACCATGAGGCTGTAGGGCTAACCCACTGCGCCACCGTGCTGCCCTTCACACACCTAGTATTGATGGCGGGCCGAATTGCCTGTGGTTTCCTTTCCTGTTGGGCCCGCCAGTTCTGGAACAATTCAGGATATGCTAATGAACCAGCTTTCTGCCTACATGAATCGAGAGCAATTCTCATTCCCGCCGGTGTTGGTTTCATTGGGGCCATCCTCATTGCACAATACGGTATCAACAATATCTTTTTCCCAAATCTGTTTCACAATGTTTGTCTTCAGGAAACTGTCATGAAAATATTCTACAAACTCACCGTTTTGACCATCCTTGCCAATTAGATTATCCCAGTTTATATAAAGATTACATTCTCCCACTACTATTGTATAGTTTTTGTTGCAAAGCGCCCCCATTTTGAGGTGCCCTCACACTCCCATATCTTCCTCAGCAGCACCCAGCATTCCCAGTGGTTCTGCCGATCAACCAATATTGTGCATTTTCTCTTTCGGCCTTCCAGTTTGGGAATCCACTCACCATCTTCAATTGGATGGTTAATGCAGAGGCAGCCTATTGGCTCCCAGCTTCATGTAAAATTGAGCCTTCACAATAATCTTGGATTTGTTCTAGTGCTGAATTATTAGCCTATTATGCCAATAACTGCTATAGACAGAGGAATCTTCTTCAGCTAAAGGTAACGTCATCATAGTCCCAGATGACCATAGACTGCTTTCCCGTTTGAAGGGGAGAGCTGATTGGTAGTGGTTTAGCCTGAGGATCTTCATACCTCAGGTGAGGGGCAAGGTTGAGACGGCGGGACTTCATGAATAACCTCAGCGGGTACGGGAATTGAACCTGCACTGCTGAATCCGGGCTGCATTACAAACCAATTATCTAGACCCAACTGAGCTAAACAGGCCTATAATGATCACTTTGGGCAGTCAGTGGTGTAGTGGTATTCCCTCTGGACGAGTAATCCAGAGACACAAAGCGGGATTCTCCGACCCCCTGCCGGGTCGGAGAATCCTCGGGGGGGGGGGGGGGGGGGGGGGGGGGAGCAGCGCGAATCCCAACCCGCCGATCCGACGCCGGTTTTCGGGTGGGGATCTCGCCATGCCGGTCGAGGGCTGTTGGCAGTGCCCCCCCCCCCGGGCAATTCTCTGGGTCCCGATGGGCCGAGCGGCTGTCGGTTTCTGGCCAAGCCCGCGGGCGTGGATTGGACATGGTCCCACACGTCAGGACCTGGCTGGTAGGCCGGCTGGTGCGGTTCTTGGGGGATGCGGGTGGATCCGGCCCCAGGGAAGGGGCCCCCCACGGTGGCCTGGCCCGCGATCGGGGCCCACCGATTTGCTGGCGGGCCTGTGCCGTAGTGGCACTTCTTCCTTCCGCGCCTGCCCCTGTAGGGCTCCGCCATGGCTGGCGCGGAGATGACACCTGTTGCTCTTTAACCTTTGTCTATTTGCTCTGATTACGTCACCTTTGCTCATGAGTCGCCAGGTATCTTTATGATATCGCCACGTGGTTCAAGTTCAGGTTATGATTAATAATACAGCACACCGCTTAGGAAGGATTAAAACAACGGTCATTTATTATATACAACAAGCAATATTAATACACTAATACTACTATCTATATAATAAACCTATCACTACTGGCCAATACTTAACTTTAGGAAGAGCCCACTAGGTCAGGGAAACGAATGGCTTGTCCAATCAGATCTGGCCCGCGGGATTCAAAAGGCTGCTACAGGTCGGTGGCTGGGTGTCTCTACCGGATAGCGATCGCTGGATTCAAACTTACTGTTGCCGGTTGCTGTTCTTGCGAAGGTCTCGAGCAGGCGAAGAGGAGAGAGAGAGAGAGATCTGAACTTGGACCCTCACTTTTATAGGGCCCAGGGGCTTCCCGCCTCCCGGGGCGGCCCTTGACCCTGAGTCCCAAGTGATTGGATCTGTCCCCAACCTCTGGGGTCGATGTGTCCAATGGTGAGGCGATTCCTCGATCGGGGGTTGGTCGCTCACCTGTCTTTGTTTCGGCCACTGCAGGCGCCGACAGGTCTGGCCCGGTATTCAATTGCTAATATGTTGCAATTGTTCCTGGGGATAGCCGATTTAACTGTGGATGTCTGAATAGATGGGCTGCAAACAGTCCTGAATGCAACTGCAAATACCTGGGTTGATGGGCTGTTGATAGCCCTGAGTATCGATCTGGGCTAACTTCCCAGAGCCGAATATGCAATACTGTCTGCAGCTGCCTGCTTGTGTCTTCTTAGCTGCTTTTCCCAGCAGTCTTTCGGGTTAGCCATTTTAAACTGGGTTTTGGCCAGATTAATCGGAACGCAGCCATTTTATGTGGCTACATACCCGCCTTGTGATCCTAACGTGAAGCATGAATGATCACATAAATGTTGTCCTCTTCGTTCCCTGACCGGTGGGGGGGGGGGGGCACCTCCTACATGGCCACTACTCTGACCCTAGCTATGCACAAAAATTTACCTAAACAATTCTTGAGGGCGCTGTGTCAGGCAGGGGCATGTGTTTTTAAAAAAAAAAAAAAAAAATTGGGAACCTCTAATTTTACCTAAACAATTCTTCAAGTATTAT
Organism: Scyliorhinus torazame; assembly: GCF_047496885.1. Taxonomy (NCBI): domain Eukaryota; kingdom Metazoa; phylum Chordata; class Chondrichthyes; order Carcharhiniformes; family Scyliorhinidae; genus Scyliorhinus; species Scyliorhinus torazame. Next base: position 204,201,925 of record NC_092710.1, read on the forward strand.
ACAATCTTATCTCTCTAAACATACAATAACAATCATGACATTTAATATACTCTTTCCTGGCTTGGCAGTCAAGCTCAGGATCATACATTTCCATACATTCTCTTTTTATTTACAGGAAGAACCGCCAGTGCATGTTTTATTATTCATATGTCGCGGGGGTCTGGGGTCTGGTCATAGCCGAATATCGGGGATCGGATCCAATAGACTGGATTTCAAGCGCGGTACGCTCTCCTTTTCCACTTGCGGAGGCGCATGGTCTATACTGCACAACTGAGTATAGCCAATGCCAAAAGTGCCTCAATGATGTACGATAGGGAGTACCAAGTTATGAACTTGGCACACCAGGATAATGCAGCGTGGTTGGTGACTGGGCCCTCGGTACAACTGGGCCGTGAAGTGTTAACAGTAAAGGGGTTTGGAGTGATTGGGTCCGCGTTCCCGCGCAACCAAAAGTTCATCTTGGGGCCAATTAAACCCTTATAATTGGTCACAGTATGTGACTCTCCCCCCCATTTTTTTTTCAAAACAAATGTTTGGACACGGCACACTTCCCAATGGTGGACCAGTGCTAGGTTTATCATCCAAATGTTCCAGGATGTAAATAGCATGTGGCAGCAACCCAAAGGTTGCCTAAATAAAATAAAAATTGTTTTTAAAAGAAAAGGTCGAATGAGGTGCGTGTGGGCCGCGACGGGTAAGACTTGGGTGAAGTCCCAGGGTAGGACGGCTACCAATACCATATCTTCCCTACCCGAGCGTTTTTGACCAACGGGGGGGGGGGGTCCCCAGGCAGGGCGGGTCTCACGCCGTTTCTCCACTGCCTGAGCGACCAAAGAACGGATAAAAATGTAGTCATCATGGTGGGGTTACTGTTCTGATTCTACCATCAAATCAGAAGGGTAGCTACGATCGGGCGTCTGGTCTGGTGACCAGGTATCAGCTGAAAAGCTAGTTCCTCTGAATGGGCGTCTGGTCTCGGTGGGCCTCTGAGGCAAGTCCTCAGAGGTTTCGGCAGAATGGGCGTGTGGCCGCGGTGGGTGTCAGTGGGAAAAGTTAAAAAGTTCAGGTGAATGGGTGTGGGGCGGTGAGAAAATTCTCCTGTCGGACGAACAACATTTAACAAACAGACAGACAACATAAATCATTCTGCAGGTTCCATCAGAAAGGACAACACTTTTCACCAAGTGTCTCCTTTAAATCATCATGTGGACACCTCAGTTCTCGGTCGTTATGGGCTCTGCCTTTTTCTTATTGAGAGTGCCTGTCGGTTGGGCACTCTGTGGTTTTTTAGGGCCATTGCATTCTCTAGCAAAATGTTCCAATTGTCTGCAATTGTAGCACTCTTGCGGTTTGGCTGGGGGGCTGTTCTTTCCCTCGTTTACCCAAGCGGGGTTATGGAGAGTGGTTCTTACTGCCTGCATGTCTGCGGCGGCTTGGTTTTCCTTGGGGGTTCTAGCTGCTGATTTACCGTGAGCCGCTTGTTCCCAAACGCGGGACAATCTCTTGACCACCCACTTCTCATTATGAGCCTCCTCCGAGGGGTCATAATTGCTACAGGCATTCTGTCCTGCTTCCATGGCATGGGAAATAAGGGTGCGGGTCCACTTGGCCATATTGTCTGGGGACAAATGGGCACGATCTACGTTGCCGAAAACGGCTTCAAAATGAATCCACAAGCGTCCTGCGAACGCTGTGCAGTGTTCAGACTTTTTCTGTCTGCATTTATTCAGACCGTCTACGGGGTCGCCCCGGTTGTACCCGATCACATCCAGGATCGCGGTATGCATTTCTGCAAGGGTGCCTCCTCCTACATTCTGTGGGTCGGGAAGGGCTGCTGCGACCGATGGGTCTAAGCTGAGGACCGTGAGCTTTACCTGCTCTTTCTCATCCAGGCTGTACATGGTCACCTGGTGTTTGATGGTGGCAAAGAAATGGTGTGGGTCTGAAGCGGGGAGGAACGGTGTGATTTTGGCACACGCGTCCCGTAATTGGGTCACTGTGAGGGGGGTGGAATATAAGACCTCCGCCTCGTCTGTTGTGGCGGTGCGGTGGGTTGTTACAGGGTTCATGGGAGCTTGTATTATCTGTTGTGTGGGGGGTGAGGGTGCTTTCCTCCTTTGGGGTTTTCCCTGCGCGCATGCTCCCTGAACATATCTCTGCGCTGTCTCTTGCAATTCTTCCCAATCAGGGCCGTCTTCCTGGTCTAAACTTTCCCTAAAGGTTTCTTGAAATCCCTTTTGGACAGAAAGCAGTGCTTTCAAGTCTGCAATCTGCTTTCGGCACTTTGCATGGTCCAAAGTACTCTGCCTTTGTTGTGGCGTGGAGCGCTCTCAAGGCTGCCATGAGATCATTGCATTGTTTCTGGAGCATCTCTACCTGGTTTTCTGTTTCTTTCTTTACCAGGACTGCACGCTGAGGGTCCTGATAAGCCTTTTTATTACATAGACCATACAGTGCAGAAGGAGGCCATTCGGCCCATCGAGTCTGCACCGACCCACATTAATCCCTCACTTCCACCTTATCCCCGCAACCCAATAACCCCTCCCAACCCTTATGGACACTACAGGTAATTTAGCATGGCCAATCCACCTAACCTGCACGTCTTTGGACTGTGGGAGGAAACCGGAGCACCCGGAGGAAACCCACGCGGACACGGGGAGAACGTGCAAACTCCGCACAGACAGTGACCCAGCGGGGAATCGAACCTGGGACCCTGGCGCTGTGAAGCCACAGTGCTAGTCACTTGTGCTACCGTGCTGCCCCAATATTGTGACTGGAAACTATTCAAGTGCGCCAGACAAGATTGGTGACCCCGTTTGACGTCAGCCACCTCTTCGTCCTTTGCTGCTAATTTCCCTTTTAACTCCAGGTTCTCTTTCTCAATTTCGCATACATCGAATTTACTCATCCGATGTATGCCTTCTATTTCCTTGCGGAGCGTCCTGACAACCTCCTCTGTGCCTCGCAATTGTGCCAGACAGGACACAATTGCCATCGGCTTGCGCGCTTTTGCTAAACTCTTTTTGTGGATCTCACTCAGGTTCTCCCACCAAGTATGCCCTATACTTCCAGGACCTGAGTCGTCGTTATTGCAGAAATCCTTCCACATGGGCCATCCTTTGCCCTGCAGAAATTTCCGGATTTCCACTTCCCAAACGGGACACTGTCCTGCTCCTACGCTGCTGACTGGTGCGACAGCAAAATCTCCGGGGTTCATGAGGCGCTGCATCGCTTGCATTGCCTGCATGGCTCTCTCTTATCTGCTCGTTATGTTTGAATTTGGAACAGGGGGCTAAGGTGGTGTGGTAGATGCGGGTACGGCTTGCGCTAATTTCCGAAATACCAACTGCCGACAGTTTTGACGCAACAAAAAATCTATCATTTTTGCCTTATAACCCTGTTAGTTACGCATGCATATACACACTTCCGAATTGTGAATTATTAACCAGAACCGCTTGAACACTTGTGGTTTTTTTTTTTTGTTTACGATTGGATTCTAATTCAAATGTTGGGGTTCTCCCGGAGTGATTTTCCACTTCTATGTCGGGTCCCATCAGGATGTCGCCAATTATGTTGCTCTTTTTAACCTTAGTCTATTTGCTCTGATTACGTCACCTTTGCTCATGAGTCGCCAGGTATCTTTATGATACCGTCACGTGGTTCAAGTTCAGGTTATGATTAATAATACAGCACACCGCTTAGGAAGGATTAAAACAACGGTCATTTATTATATACAACAAGCAATATTAATACACTAATACTACTATCTATATAATAAACCTATCACTACTGGCCAATACTTAACTTTAGGAAGAGCCCACTAGGTCAGGGAAACGAATGGCTTGTCCAATCAGATCTGGCCCGCGGGATTCAAAAGGCTGCTACAGGTCGGTGGCTGGGTGTCTCTACCGGATAGCGATCGCTGGATTCAAACTTACTGTTGCCGGTTGCTGTTCTTGCGAAGGTCTCGAGCAGGCGAAGAGGAGAGAGAGAGAGAGATCTGAACTTGGACCCTCACTTTTATAGGGCCCAGGGGCTTCCCGCCTCCCGGGGCGGCCCTTGACCCTGAGTCCCAAGTGATTGGATCTGTCCCCAATCTCTGGGGTCGATGTGTCCAATGGTGAGGCGATTCCTCGATCGGGGGTTGGTCGCTCACCTGTCTTTGTTTCGGCCACTGCAGGCGCCGACAGGTCTGGCCCGGTATTCAATTGCTAATATGTTGCAATTGTTCCAGGGGATAGCCGATTTAACTGTGGATGTCTGAATAGATGGGCTGCAAACAGTCCTGAATGCAACTGCAAATACCTGGGTTGATGGGCTGTTGATAGCCCTGAGTATCGATCTGGGCTAACTTCCCAGAGCCGAATATGCAAACCTGTCTGCAGCTGCCTGCTTGTGTCTTCTTAGCTGCTTTTCCCAGCAGTCTTTTGGGTTAGCCATTTTAAACTGGGTTTTGGCCAGATTAATCGGAATGCAGCCATTTTACGTGGCTATACACCTCCCTGCACATGCGGCAGAATATGCCAGCCGGTCTGCGCATGCGCTAACTTGCGCAGCCCCTTCGGCACCGGCTGGTGGGTGCTAGCCCCTGGCGCCATCCTAGTCCCCGGAAGTGTGGAGAATTCTGCAAATTCCGGTCGGCCCAACGCCGGAGTGGTTCGCGCGTTTTTTACGCCGGCGTTGGGGCCACCTCACTGATCCAGGAGAATCCCGCCTACAGACTCATGCTCTGGGGTTCCTAGATTGAATCCCGCCATTGCAGATGGTGAAATTTGAATTAAATATAAATCTGGAATTAGAAGTCTAAAGGTGACCATGAAACCATTGTCTATTGTCATAAAAACCCATCTGGTTCACTAATGTCCTTTAGGGGAGGAAATTTGTCATCCTTACCTGGTTTGGCCTACATGTGACTCCAGATCAAAGGCAATGTGGTTGACTCTTAAATTCCCTCATGGATGGGCAATAAATGCTGGACCAGCCAGCAATGCCCACTTCCCATGAACAAATGAAAACAAATTCCTTGATGAATTTGCAAGTACTGCAGTTTTTTATATAAGAACTCTGCTTTTTATGCCCAGGTTTCATTGATTTAGATGCATTCCAGTCCCTTGAACCACCAGAAAGGACAAACCATTATTTTCTATAGGGTCGATAAGAAGTAAAGCTAGAGGTGGTATGAAGAAATCATTGAATGTTGTCGAAAACCCGAATCCGAGTAAGACTCAAAATTTAACTTCAAATCAGGGCACCACGTTGGCGCTGAGGTCCCAGGTTCGATCCCGGCTCTGGGTCAGTATCTGCATGTATGAAGGTATGAACACATCGGGCAATCCATGGGAGTAAAGATTTGGGTGCCGCCACACGGCCGTCAAGGTGGACCCAAACTCCTTCAGGTGTCTGAGTACATTGATTCTGAACCCAAGTCATAATCTCATCAGTATCAGCCTGAGACTGAAAGGCCAATACATCATCAATTGTGGGTGGTAAATCAACAGGCTTGATGGGCGGGATTCCCCACCCCCACGACGAAGTGGCCGCGCCGTCGTGAAAGCCGTCGAGGTTCACGATGGCGTGGAACGGCCCCGGTCCCGACCGATTCAGGCCCTGACAATGGGCCAGTATCGGGGCCGCGTCATCTACCCGCGACAGGCCTTGTCGCCCGCGTAAAAGCGGCGCCGCATAGATGACGCGGCGGGCGCCGCATAACGGACGTCATTCGTGTCCTGTCCTGTCCAAATCTGCCCCGCAAGAAGATGGGGGACGGATCTAGCGGGGCGGCGGAAGGAAGGAGGTCCTCCTTCAGAGAGGACGGCTCGATGATCGGTGGGCACCCATCGCGGGCCACCCCACATTTAAGGTACCCCCCGGTGCAGGATCCCCCCTCGCCCCCCCACAGGCCGCCCCCCCCAGCATTCACGCACCGCCAACGACTGTAGCGACCAGGTGTGGACGGCGCTGGGGGGCACCCGCCGTTTTGGCCTGGCCACTCGGCCCATCCGGGCCTCAGAATCGCGGGGGTGCCGGCGAATCGCCATTTTGTGTATCTCCGGCGATTCTCCGGCCTGCGGCCCGCGAAACTCGACCAGGCCGTTCCCGCCGCTTGGGAGAATCGTGGGAGGGCGTCGGACAGGCGTCCCCGGAAATGTTGGCGGCCCAGGCGATTCTCCCAACCGGCGTGGGAGTGGAGAATCGCGCCCGATATGTCTGGACTTATAGGCAGAGACTTGTACACAAGTATCCGATAATGCTGCCCATCTTACGGATTTGTCAGCCCTCCCATTTCCCAGTGAAATCCTATCTGTATGCCCTGTGTGGGCCTGACATTTTAAAATTGCCAATTGCTTTGGGTTCTGAATGGCCGGTAACAGATTGTCCACTCGTTCCACATTTTTGATAGCTGAGCCTGATTATGTTAGGAATCCCCTAAATTTCCAAATTTGTCCATAATCATGGGCTACTCCAAAGGTGTATCTTGAATCAGTATAAATGTTTGCAGTCTTGCCCGTAGCCAATATACAAGCTTGTGTAAGGGCAAATAATTCAGCTTGTTGAGCCGAGAAGGTATTTGGCAGGCAAGCCGCCTCTACAGTTGCATCGGGTGATGCAATGGCGTAACCTGTGCAACATTTGCCGTTTGAGTCTCTGACTGCTGATCCATCGACAAAGTACACTAAATCTGGGTTATAGGTCGTAGGGGGTGGGTGCTGTGTGATGCCCGTGTGCAGGACTGGCGGGGCAAGTAGCAGTGTTCAGCGAATCCCTCTCCCACGGTGCGTGAACCGTGCGGCTACCAACGCGTCACGTGCCCGCTGTCCTCGACGGTGCCGTCGTGCAGCCTCCTGGACGTAACCAGCACCTGGGCAGTGTCTGTGTCCTGCGCCCCTCCCCCCATTCTGATGCACGTCATCCTCCTCCTCTTCCCCCCCCCCCCCCCCCCCCCCCCCCCCCCCCTCAAGCACTTCGATATCAATGCCCGCTTCCTGTGCATTCCTCGCCTTCGGGGGGGGTCAATGTTCCCCTCGGCATCCCCCTGGACATTCCGGGCCTGAGTGCCTGCGGCCTGCGCGGCGACGACGGGCCACTCCGCGGCCATCCCCTCTGCTGCAGCAGCAACCGCTGCATCTGCAGCCACTGTGGGCCGTCTGAGTCTACGCTGCCGGATGGCCACCTGCAGAGCTGCGGCTCCAACCACGGCAGTGAACATCGCTGTCTGGTTGGCATACATGGTGACCTGCAGGAGGGTGGTGGGGGGCAGAGTAACGACATGTTACACGGAGGTTCTTCCACACCTCGCCAGCCGGGTTGCATGGGATACCTGTGTGTCCCGGTGGCCTGGTCGTACTGCAGATACGCAGCCAGCCTAACCCCTGTTCACTGTCTGCGTCCAACGGTTAGTTCACACCGTCCTCCTCACCAGTGTGCCAGTCGCCTGTGCCCATCAGCCACACGACAACCTGCGGCCGTGTCCTCGTCACCGTCCTGCCATATCAGGGCGGCTGACATGTAGCATCCGCGGATGGACGACACCCTCCACACTCTCCCTCACCCCCCTCACACCTCCACTCCCTCTCTCACCCCCTCACACCTCCACTCCCTCCCTCACCCCCCTCACACCTCCACTCCCTCCCTCACCCCCCTCACACCTCCACTCCCTCCCTCACCCCCTTCCCACCTCCACACTCTCCCCCCCCCCCCCCACCTCCACACTCTCCCTCAGCCCCCCTCCCACCCCCCCCTTTGGCCGCAGCGTTGTCGGGGAAGCCGACCCGATCTGCAGGAGCTCCGGAACAGTCCGCTCACCTCCTCACTGCTCAGCGTCAGCCAGCACGACTGGCTGACGACTTTATATACCAGGTGTGAACGGCGACGGAGTGAACTGGGGTCACTCCGTCGGGACTTCGGCCCATCTTGGCCGGAGAATAGCGGGGGTAGCGGAGAATCGCCATTTTGGGTGTCTCGGGCGATTCTCCGGCCTGCGCCGCGCAGAACTCGACGAGGCCGATCTCGCCACTTGGGTGAATCGCGGGAGGGCGTCGGACCAGCGTCACGTGGAATGGCGCGCCAGGCAATTCTCCCAACCGGCACGGCATTGGAGAATCACGCCCCTTATTTAACTGCAAATTGTGACTCCTTACAATTCCAGGATGCACTCCAGCTGTATCGATAATGTATCAATACATACTATGTGTGTGTGACAATGTGTGGGAACAGATGGATATAGAGAAGGAAGTTTGAAATAAACAGTAAAGGGGACCCTCCAACCTATTCTTGCCTTCTCAGCAGTATTTTCAGTACACCACAATTATGGCACGTATGCCACCATGCCGTGATTATAGTTAGCCAGAAATCTACGTTTCTACAATGTCGAGGAAATACTGAAACATGCAAAGACTTTTTAGACATCTTTGTAGATGCTATGTTTGTTATCACCAGAGTGAAGTTCTACAAATGTCCATTATCTCATCAAATGTTTACTCCATTGCAGATAGATGACAAGATATTGGATGTGTAAAGGAAAAAGTGGAAAATTAGTAAAAGAACTGAACATCATTGATGTTTTCACAAGAATGTTTAGTCAAGTGTGCAAATCTGATCAAAAGTAAAATTTGTACTCAGTTTATTAATCACAATTGTCATTATTTAATCGGACAAACTTTCTGAAATTGGACGTATGAACTAAACTGAGGCAACATTCTGACATAAACATATATCTTCACTGTTGCTTCGAAAGAACTGGTTAATGTTGTGAATTTGCAATATTTTTTACTGAACTGTGCAATCCAATAACCTCAATGTATTATAATTTAGTCAGAAGATCGTTCCTTAAATGAAGACAGTAATATTCAAATCCATCTCAAAAGACAGAAAAGAAATGGTAAGAGATTAGCACGTTATTATTTTGATTTGATTTATTGTCACCTGTACCACGGTACAGTGAAAAGTATTGTTCTGTGTACAGTCCAGACAGATTGTTCCATACATGAATAAACATAGGTCATACATAAATACTCAATGTAAATACATAGTCACAGGCATCGGGTGAAGCATACTAAATGTAGTCCTCCTCGGTAATGAAAATGTGTGATGAGATCAGTTCAGTCCATAAGTGGGTCATTCAGGAATCTAGGGCAAAATTCTCCCCCAACGGCGCGATGTCCGCCGACTGGCACCCAAATCGGCGCCAATCAGGCGGGCATCGCGCTGCCCCAAAGGTGCGGAATGCTCCACATCTTTGGGGGCTGAGCCGCAACATTGAGGGGCTAGGCCGACGGCGGAGGGATTTCCGCCACGCCAGCTGGCGGAAATGGCGTTTGTTGCCCCGCCAGCTGGCGCGGAAATGCGGCGCATGCGCGGGAGCGTCAGCGGCTGCTGACAGTTTCCCGCGCATGCGCAGTGGGGAGAGTCACTTCCGCCTCCGCCATGGTGGAGACCGTGGCGGAGGCGGACGGGAAAGAGTGCCCCCACGGCACAGGCCCGCCCGCGGATCGGTGGGCCCCGATCGCGGGCCAGGCCACCGTGGGGGCACCCCCCGGGGTCAGATCGCCCCCCCCGCAGGACCCCGGAGCCCGCCCACGCCGCTTGGTACCGCCGGTAAATGCCAGGTTTAATTTACGCCGGCGGGACAGGCAATTTCTGGGCGGGACTTCGGCCCATACAGGCCGGAGAATTGAGCGGGGGGGGTCCCGCCAACCGGCGCGGCCCAATTCCCGCCCCCGCCCAATCTCCGGTACCGGAGACTTCGGTGGGGGCGGGGGCGGGATTCACGGCGGCCAACGGCCATTCTCCAACCCGGCGGGGGGTCGGAGAATGACGCCCCTGGTAACAGTGGAAAGAAGCTATTTTTGAAACTGTTCATGTGTGTTCTCAGACTTTTGTATCTTCTGTCCAATGGAAGAGGTTGGAAGGGAGAATAACCCGAGTGGGAGGTGTCTTTGATAATGCTGCTTTCCCAAGGCAGCGGAAGATGTAGCCAGAGTCAATGGACGGGAGGTGGGTCACGTGATGGACCGGGCTGTGTTCACGACTTTCTGTAGTTTCTTACTGTCTTGGGCCGAGCAGTTGCCATATCTGGCAGTGGCCAGATAGGATACTTTCTATGGTGCCTCAGTAAGAATGGGTAAGTCAATGGGGACATGCTGAATTTCCTGAGGAAGTATAGGCGCTTTTGTGCTTTCTTGGTCATAGTGCCGACCATGTGTGGACCAGGACAGATTGTTGGTGATGTGCACACTTAGGAATTTGAAGCTGTCAACCATCCCCATCTCGGCACCATTGATGCAGACGTGCATACGATATTTTAGGACTTCTGATGGTGTTCCTTAAAATGAAGGTGACATCCAGAAATGATTTCCAAACTTAATCTCTGCAGACTAAGATTTGTTTTAAATTGTCAAATTTATTTTTGAAATAATATTATTATTCAGTTTTATTAGCCGAGAGGATAGTAACACGTGATTGGTGGTAACTAAAGTCTGAACTTCAATGGACCAGGAAGAAAACTGTAGTCATTGTTGTCAACCTTTCATTGAAATCCTTTAAACTAAACCAGTTCACTATCTTTGTTTGTCCTTAAAGGTCAGGAACTCCACTCTGTCAGATTATCATCCAGGTGTAAATCATGAAAAGAGACCTCGTGGAGTCTTCCCAAAACAGTTGAAAGTAGATCTTTGAATTATAATATAGCACAGTATAATTTATTCTGAGGACTTATAGGGCCAGTAATAAGTCATTTGTTGAACTTTAGTCTGCTGCAGATTACTGGACTTTTGGATGACCCCAAGATTGCAGGAAGCCTGATACATGCAAAAAAAGGGCAATGCTGTTGGAGAACTCTTATTCCTACCATTTTATCAGTTGCAAGAGATCTCCCCCTTCCCCTCAACAGTTTGAAATAGGGTCAATAACTAAACACAGCCATCGTTGGACGTTTTGCTGAACTGCACTTCTGCTGTCAGGCAAGCAGATGTGAAACTTTAAAAAAAAAAGTAAATTTAGAGTACTCCGTTCTTTTTTTCCAATAAGGAGCAATTTAGCATGGCAAGTCCACCTACCCTGCATATCTCTTTGAGTTGTGGGGCTGAGACCCATGCAGACATGGGGAGAATGTGTCAACTCCACAAAGACAATGACCCGGTGCTGGGATCTGTTGCTAATTTTGCCTTCTTTCAATTGCTCTGTTTTATTACCTTTGCTCTCGAGTCGCCAGGTATCTTTATGATACCGCCACATGGTTCAAGTCCGAGTAATGATCAATAATCCAATACACCAATTAGTAAGATTTAAATCAAAGCACATTTATTATACACAGTAATCACTACTCATGCACAAATTCTACGTTTAAGCTACTTCTACAACTAACAGGCCTATACTTAACTTGGAACTGGCCCACCAGGTCAGGGAAAGAAATGGCCTTTCGTTCGGGTTCTGAGCCTGCGGGATTCGAAGCTGGTACGGATTGGTAGCTCGGAGCGCCTATCTCGTAGCGAGCGTTGAATTAAGACTTACAGTTTTGACCAGCTGGTGAAGAGTGAAGAGCTGGAGAAGCGGTGGAGAAGAGAGCGACTTGAATTTGGGGCTCAATTCTTATAGTCCTCAGGGGCTTCCCGCCTTTCGGGACAGACCCTGTACCTGGTCCCAAGTGATTGGACTTTGTCCCAATCGCTTGGTTCGATTTTCTCCAATGCTGGAGCGGTTCCCTGACCGATGGGCGGTCTTGAAGTGGTCGTACACCTCCTTTTGTGTAGGCTTCTGCTGGCGCCGAAGAGTCTGGTTTTGCTTTGTGTGTCTAAATGTTGCTTATTGTTCCCGGGGATTGCTCATTAGTATGCAGATGGCTGGTGTTTTGTTATGCTGATGGTTGCTGGTATCGATCTTGTCTGGCCTTTCCAGAGGTAAATACACAGCCAACCTGCAGCTGCTGGGTTTTGTCTATGTTGGCTGACTTTCCCATCAGCCTTTGCCGTTCGCCATTTTGAATCGGGAGTTGGCCATTTTAAGTGGCTGCATTCCCTCCTTGTGATCCTAACGCGAAGCGTGAAGGATCACATAACTATGTTGCTTTCCATTCCCTGACCTGGGGGGGGCACTTCCTTCATGGCCTCTGCACTGACCATAGCTATGCAAAAACAATTTATCTGACAATTCTAAGGGCACTATGTCAAACAGGGACATGCATTACAAAACAATAAACTGGGAACCTCTAACTGTTCTTAATGCACTACACTCACTTAAACATTTCATTATTCTAACTTCCTCAACCATACAACAAAATCATAGCAGCTTATACACAGTTTTCCTGGCTTGGCAGTCAAGCTCAGGATTGTACAATTTGCTCATGAACAGTTCTTTACATTTCTTTATTTACAATAAAACGCAAGCGAATGCTCTTTATTATAGATCGGGGGTCTGGTCGTATCCGAAAATAGGGGATATGATCCTATATACTGGGGTTCGAGCGCGGTAGGCTCTCCTTCTCCATTTTCTTAGACGCATAGTCTGCATGATGCAGCAGAGTATCGCTAATATCAGTAAGGTTTCTAGTACATAGGACAGGGTGTACCAGGTTATAAACCTGGCACACCAAGATGATGTGGTGTCGCTGGTGATTGGGCTCTGGGTACTGTGAGGAAGTGAAACATTAACGGCTGGGGGGCTTGAAGTCATGGGGTTCGCGTTCACTCGCAACCAAATGTCCATAAAGATGATGATCCATGTGGAGGAAGTCCTCATGGTGCTTCATCTTTTCTTTTCTCCGGTTCTGGAGCCTCTGGAGTTCTGTGGAAACAAGCATAGTGTCTGTGTAGCGCACAAAGACTCACGAGACACGAATAGAGATCAAGTCGATGAGGCTTTATTAAGCGTGACTTGTTCCCCGCAGTTCAGCAACAGACTGGCCTGCGGGGGAGAACTCCTGGTTCTTATACTCCGCCTTCAGGGCGGAGCTAGAGGTCAACAGCCAACCAGGACCCGGGATCTGTCAGCCAATGACATCACGGCTTCACAGTCCCACATGACCCCTAATGCATACTACCACAGTCTGTAACTATCTTTGTTTAACATCTCATAAGATAGTCTGTCTGTCCTTTAATGCCAATTACTCCCTTTATAATTGGTCACTATGTGTTACTCCCTCATTTTTTCCCCCAAAAATCGAATTTTAGGACAGGACACACTTTCAAATACTGAACCAGTGCGAGCCGTCTCGCAGACTGTGCAATTTGCCATCCAAATGTTTCAGGATGTAAATAGCATGTGGTTGGCAACCTAAGGGTCACCTGAAAGAAAACAAAACTTATGAACTGAAAGTGCCAAAATGAGGTGCGTATGGGCCGTGACGGGTGCCAAAATGAGGTGCGTATGGGCCGCGACAGGTAAGAGTTGGGTGGAGTCCCCGGGTAGGACGGCTACCAATGCTGTGTCTCCCCTACCCGAGCGTAGTTGACCAGAGGGGGATTCCCAGGCAGGGCGGGTCCCAAGCCGTTTCTCCACTGCCTGAGCAACCGACAAGAACGGGCAAGAAATGTAGTCATCGTGGTGGGGCTGCCGTAGTGGTTCTACCTTCGAACCAGAAGGGCAGTTCTGGACGGGCATCTGGTCTCAGCAGACAAGCTAGTTCGGCTGAACTAGTGTCTGGCAATAGTGAGTCTCTGTGGGCAAGTCCTCAGAGGTTTCGGCCGAAAAGGCGTGGGGCCATGAAAATGTTTTCCTGTCTGACAAACAACGTGTAACAAACTTACAAACAACATCAAACATTCTGCAGGTTCCATCAGAAAGGACACCGTTTCACGTTTGGGCTGGGGTGTAACTAGCATATGGAGGGAGTGCAGCGTGACCGAAGAAGAAAGGAAGGAGCAGTGAAACAAAAATAAAGTGGCCTTGCTGAGGTAGCGCTGCCATGACCATGAGAAGTGGTGGGTAAGCGCTCACAGTTTGCATGGGCAGCTGGGACCTTGTAGCTGCTGTGGGTGTTCTCCTTCATATCTGGGGCTAGTCTAGCTGATGGGGGTCTCCTGCAATCTCGGGCGAAGTGTCCTGACTGTCCACAGTTGTAACATGACCCCTGGGGCACATAAGGTGGAGCAGGCTCTCTGGTACATTGGGTATGGTTCCCTGGGTGGGGGGTCGGGGCTGTTGGTGTCTTTGCTGGTTCGGGGGGCATTTGTGGGCTGATTCCATTGCTGTTTCAGGGGGGCTTGACATTCTCGTGCGTAATGTCCTAATTGTCCGCAATTGTAACATTCCGGTGGTTTCTGTGGGGGGCTGTTCCTTCCTTTGTTTACCCATTCTGGGTTCTGGTGCGTTTTAACTGTATGCATGTCTGCCTGCTCTTCCTCGGGTTTCCTAACTGTGGGTTTGTCTGCTTCTGCCTGCTGCTCTTCGGGATTTTTGTTTGTGGGTGTGTTTTGAACAGATTGCTCCCAGGTGCAGGACAATCTCTTTACTACCCACTTCTCGTTATGAGCCTCCTCTGAGGGATCATAACTCGTGCAAGCTTTCTGTCCTGTTTCTGTGGCATGGGAGATAAGGGTGCGGGTCCATTTGGCCATGTTGTCTGGGGACAAATGGGCATGGTCTAAGTCTCCAAAGACTGCTGCAAAGTGGATCCACAGGCATCCAGCGAACGCTGTGGGGTACTCTGATTTCTTTTGCCTATATTTGTTGAGGCCATCTACGGGGTCACCCCGGTTATACCCAATCACATCCAGGATCGCGGTATGCATTTCTGCAATGGTGCCTCCTCCTATATTCTGTGGATCGGGAAGGGCTGCTGCTACTGAAGGGTCTAAACTTAAAACTGTGAGCTTTACATGCTCTCGCTCATCTAGGCCGTAAATGGTCGCCTGATGCTTGACGGTGGCAAAGAAATGGTGGAGGTCTGAGGTAGGGAGGAACGGTTTGATCTTATCGCACGCGTCCCATAATTGGGTCACTGTTAAGGGGGTGGAGTATAGAAATTCTGCATTGTCCGATGTCGCTGTGCGGTGGGTGGTAACTGGGTTCATTGGAGCGTGAACTATCTGTTCTGTGGGGGGTTGGGGCGCTTTCCTCTTTTGTGACTTTCCCCGCGCACATGTTCCCTGAACATATCTCTGCGCTGTTTCATTCAATTCTTCCCAATCAGGGCCGTCTTCCTGATCTAATTTCGCTCCAAAGGTTTCCTGGAAGCCTTTCTGAACTGAAAGCAGCGATTGCAACTCTGCAATATGCTTCCGGCACTTTGTGTGATCTAATGTGCTTTGTCTTTATTCTGTGGTGGCAGCATGGAGTGCTCTTAATGCTGCCTTTAGATCGCTGCACTGTCTCTGTAACGCTTCTATCTGCTTTTCGGTTTCTTCACGTACCAGGAATGCACGTTGCGTGTCCTGATAGGCCTTTTCATATTGAGACTGGAAGCTGCTTGAGTGCGCCAGACCAGACTGGTGTGCCCGTTTGGCATCTTCCACCTCTCCATCTTTTGCTGCCAACTTCCTTCTCAATTCTAAATTCTCCTTTTCTACCTCGCTTACATCGACCTTACTCATTTGATGTATGCCCGCAACTTCTTTCCGGAGCATCCTAACGACCTCCTCTGTGCCTCGCAATTGTGCCAAGCAGGACACGATTGCCATCGGCTTGCGAGCTTTGCCTAAGCACTTTTTGTGGATCTCGCTCAGGTTCTCCCACCAAGTATGTCCTATACTCCCGGGACCTGATTCCTCGTTGTCATAGAATTCATTCCAAAGGGGCCATCCTTTCCCTTTGAGATATTTCCTGATCTCTTCCTCCCAAATGGGACATTGTCCCACTCTACTGCTGCTGGTCGCTGCGATCGCAAATTGCTCTGGGTTCATTAGGCGCTGCATTGCCTGCATTGCCATCTTTCCTATCCGAATGCTGCTCTTCAAATTTGGGACAGGGGTATTAATCCGAATGCTGCTCTTCAAATTTGGGATAGGGGTATTAAGGCGGTGCTGTAAATACGGGTACGGCTTTCACTACTTTCCGAAATACAAACTCGCGACAGTTTTTACGCAACAAAAAATCTATCAGTTTTACCTTGTCGCCCTGTTAGTTACGCATGCATACACACACTTCCGAATTATGAGTATTGATCAGAACTGCTTGAACACTTGTGGTTTTCTGTTTCCAATTGGATCTCTAATTCAAATTCTGGTGTCTCCCGGAGTGGTTTTCCACTTCTAGATCGGGTCCCACCAGAGTCGCCAAATAATGTTGCTAATTTTGCCTTAGTTCAATTGCTCTGTTTTATTACCTTTGCTCTTGAGTAGCCAGGATTCTTTAGGATACCGCCACGTGGTTCAAGTCCGAGTAATGATCAATAATCCAATACACCGATTAGTAAGGTTTAAATCAAAACACATTTATTATACACAGTAATCACTACTCATGCACAAATTCTACGTTTAAGCTACTTCTACAACTAACAGGCCTATACTTAACTTGGAACTGGCCCACCAGGCCAGGGAAACAAATGGCCTTTCGTTCGGGTTCTGAGCATGCGGGATTCGAAGTTGATACAGATTGGTAGCTAGGAGCGCCTATCACATAGCAAGCATTGAATTAAGACTTACAGTTTCGACCAGCTGCTGAAGAGTGAAGAGCTGGAGAAGCGGTGGAGAAGAGAGCGACTTGAACTTGGGGCTCAATTCTTATAGTCCTCAGGGGCGGACCCTGTACCTGGTCCCAAGTGATTGGACTTTGTCCCAATTGCTTGGTTCGATTTTCTCCAATGCTGGAGCGGTTCCCTGATCGATGGGCGGTCTTGAGGTGGTCGTTCTTTTGTGTAGGCTTCTGCTGGCGCCGGAGAGTCTGGCTTTGCTTTGTGTGTCCAAAATGTTGCTTATTGTTCCCGGGGATTGCTCATTAGTATGCAGATGGCTGGTGTTTTGTTATGCTGATGGTTGCTGGTATCGATCTTGTCTGGCCTTTCAGAGGTAAATACACAGCCAACCTGCAGCTGCTGGTTTTTGTCTATGTTGGCTGATTTTCCCATCAGCCTTTGCCGTTCGCCATTTTGAATCGGGAGTTGGCCATTTTTAGTGGCTACAGATCGAACCCAGGTCAGCACCGTGAGGCAGCAGCACTAACCACTGTCATGATATGCAAACATGCAACCAATGAACACTCAGAATAGGACACAACCAATGGGCAGTCAGGACACTCAAGAGGTGGCATCACCACAAGGGGGCATGACCTAAACACTCTTTCCATAGGCAGACATCTAGAGGGTTAGACAGGGCTAATCAGCAGCATCACACCCCACCACGTGGCTTAGAGCAAGCTGGCACAGTTAGACTGAGTTACTACAGTTAGATTAGCAGAGAGTCAAACTCATTTGAGAACTGTGTTCAATAAACACGTTGAACTCATTTCAGAGTCTGGAGCATCCTTTAGTTAAGACGGCATCAAGTAGCAGCCTGTGTTATCCGAAGCAGCATAACACAACAGGAAACCAGGAGTGACTGTTCAATCTATTTAGTTCAACTCAGCAAGATCCGTGACAACCAGCTACTAAATACAGGCACAATGGACAAGATTCAGGCTTCTTATCAACTCACGCCCACCGGCAATCTTAGTGCCAACTGGCAATCATTCAAGCAGAAATTTTAACTATAAGTGGCATCCGACCTCAATGGCGCGACCGATGCTCGGAAGATAGCCCTTCTACTCACCACTGCGAGTGACCATGCGATAGAGATCATCAACTCCTTTCACTTTCCGAAGGGCAGGACAAAACGAAGTACCAAATCATCCTGGACAAATTCGACAGCCACTGCGAGGTGGACACCAATGAAATCTTCAAACGCTACATCTTCAAGCAGAGGATGCAAGGTTCGAATCCGTCAACTCCTATCTAACTAACCTTAGACTGCTAGCGCAATCCTGCATCTTCGGTGATATCACTGACGCCATGATCAGAGACCAAATCGTTTTTGGAGTCCACTCTGATTCTCTGCGAGAGCAATTGTTGAAAATCAAGCACATGACCCTGCCAGTCACGATTGAAATATGCACTGTGCATGAGCACTCTAAAGATCGCTATTCACAGTACAAAATGTCAGAAAGTGAAAAACAAGCCTCCTACGAGGTGGAGAGTGTTCAGGCATTCCCCTGGATGCAGCGCCTCCACATTGATGAAAGCGGCTATTTCGCGGGCTCACATTGCGGCTGACACATGCGCAATGCGATTGGGAACAGGAAGCGGCCGAAAACTACACTGCGCAGGTGCAGACGTCCGAGAACCGCATCGCACATGCGCAACGGCGCACTGAGCGTCATGTCGCTGACGTCATGACGTGTGCAAACTACGGCACCGCCCATTTTTTAAAAAACTGCCCTGCAAGAGGCAAATGCTGTTTAAACTGTGGGAAACCAAACCACTATGCAGTCCTGTGCAGATCTGCAACACCAGTCAGGAGCCAGCGTCCTAATTCTGACAGCAGCGCATCAGAAGCAACACCAAATGCATGACTCTGATAGGCACTGCGACAGATCCAGATGATGAATACCTGGACAACACTTACCGAGTGGGCATTATTACGAAGTGCGAATACGCCACACCGGACACATCGCGAGTCCAATCAATCCTAGCCGTGAATTCCGAGGACGAATGCAGTGATGAAGGTCAACCACTGCTCCATCCAGTTCAAACTGGACACAGGTGCCTCCGCCAACCTGATTTCGCAGGTGGACTTCAAGAGAATCAAGAAGCCCGCTACAATCCTTCCAGCTGCCTGCAAACTCCTGGACTACAATGCCATCTGCATGGACAACCTGCCATCTGCAGGTGTCCAGCCAACACACACAAGCAAGCTTATGCTTCGAGATTGTTAAACCAGACAAGGCACCCCTGCTAGGTGCGCACGCCTGCAAGCAACTGAACCTCATTCAAAGGGTCTAAACCACGACGCCGTCCCACTCGGATCTTCAGGCCAGCATCGACGACATCCTAACCCAGTACCCAGATGTATTTGGCGGGATGGGCACGCTGCCATATGAGCACAAGATTCTACTGTGGCCTGATGCCAAGCCAGTGGTCCACGCACCACAACGTGTCCCTGCTCCACTGAGAGAGCGCCTGAAGGCAGAGCTCACGAGTCTACAACAAAAAGGCATCATCTCCAAGGTCACTGAACCAACCGACTGGGTCAGCTCGATGGTGTGCGTAAAGAAGCCTTCGGGGAACTACGCATCTGCATTGACCCCCATGGATCTAAACATAAACATTATGCGGAAACATTACCCATCCAGAAGAGGGAAGAAATCATGAGTGAGATGGCACACGTGCGCTTCTTCACAAAATTGGACGCATCCCAAGGATTTTGGCAAATCCAACTTGAAGAATCCAGGAGAAGGCTCTGTACCTTCAACATGCCTTTTGGCAGATTCTGCTACAACCGAATGCCATTTGGCATCATCTCGGCATCAGAGATTTTCCATCGCATCATGGAACAGATGATGGAGGGAATAGAAGGGGTTCATGTCTATGTTGACGATATCATAATCTGGTCCACAACCCCAGAGGAACATGTGTCGCGACTCAAGAAAGTATTCCGACGCATACATGAATGTGGCCTCAAGCGAAACCGGTCCAAGTGCTGTTTTGAGATATCCACGCTGAAGTTCCTGGTTGGTCAGATTTCGCAACAGAGTGTGCGCCCAGACACAGAACAAAATTAAAGCTATCGAGGCAATGAAAGTCCCCGAGGACAAGAAGGCAGGACTGCGCTTCCTGGGAATGGTCAATTTCCTTGGCAAGTTCATCCGGAATTTGGCCACACACACCACGGCCCTACACAAACTGGTGAAAAAATCAACTGCCTTTTAGTGGAAGGCGGAGCACCGAACAGAGTGGCTGGAGCTGAAAGCCAAGCTCACCACTGCACCTGTCCTCGCCTTCTTTGACCCAGACCGAGAGATCAAGATATCCACAGATGCGAGTCAGGATGGCATTGGGGCGGTGTTGCTTCAAAGAGACGACACATTATCCTGGGTACCAGTAGCATAGCATCACGGGCAATGACACCCACTTGAGACCAGATTCAAAAGGACCTGAACGACATGACACCTCGTTTGCAGAGAAGTCTGCTCAAACTCCGGTGTACACACCTGGCAAGGAGCTCATCATCGCCGATGCACTGTCCCGCTCTGTCAACTCACCCAGTGAGCCATTGGAGATCATCCAGTACATTGAATTGCAGGTACAACTGTGTGCAAGCACTCTCCCGGCAACAGATGAGAAGATCGTTCTCATCCGAAAAGAAACAGCCAAAGACCCCCTGTTGCAGCGAGTCATCCACAACCTCAGCAATGGCTGGCAGAAAGGGAAATGCCCTCAATTCTACAACGTCAAGGACGACCTGACGCTGATCGATGGCATCCTGCTCAAGCTGGACAGGATAGTCATCCCGCTACGTCTCCAGAGCATGGTGCTGCGGCAGATTCATGAAGGACACCTGGGCGTAGAAAAGTGCAGACACGGGGCCCGGCAAGCTGTCTACTGGCCCGGCATCAACCAGGACATCACAGACATGGTCCTGAACTGCAAAACCTGTCAGAGGTTCCAACCAGCGCAGAGCAAGGAGATGGTCCAACCACATGACCGAGAGACGTCTCCGAGGTCCAAGGTTGGCATTTACCTATTCCACGCGAATGGTCGCGACTATATCTTGATCATCGATTACTTTTCGAACTATCCTGAGGTTCTGAAGCTGCTAGACCTCACCTCACGGACCTTCATCAAAGCGTGTAAAGAGACATTCTCACGGCATGGCATCCCGAACACCGTCATGAGCGACATTGACCCGTGCTTCCACAGCCGAGAATGGTCCACGTTTGCCAAGAGCTACAATTTCAGACATGTCACCGCCAGTCCGCACTATCCGCAGTCCAATGGCAAAGTCGAAAAAGGGGTGCACATCGTTAAGCAGCTCCTCCACAAGGCCTCGGACTCCGCTTCCTTGCACTACTTGCGCACCTTGCACTACTTGCATACCGGGCGACTCCCTTGTCCACTTGCATGACGCCAGCTCAAATCCTGATGAACAGGGACCTGTGGACGTCGCTTCTAGCCATACACCTGCCCAACCTTGATCACCTCCCGGTGCTGCAGAAGATGCAGCAGCTTCGCGACAGCCAGAAGCAGGGCTATGAGGCACATGCCACCGATCTGGATGTGCTATCCCTAACAGACACGGTCAGGATCAAGATACCGGATGGTGGGTGGTCTGCTCCGGGTGTTGCTGTTCGACAGGCAGATCCTATGTCATATGTATGGCTGATGGCTCCATTGTGCGAAGGAATCGAAGGGTACTGCGAAAAGTTGCTTGCCCACAACCACTTTCCCCTCCATTTTCACATGTCGAATTGCCACCTCCAGACACCTCTAACCACGAGGCCACCAGTCATGCCTCCCACTCACCTGTCAAAACACCGTCATCCTCTCTGGCGGTCGACAAGGATCAGACGCAAGCCTCAGAGACTGAACTTATGAGCATTTGTTTTGTTTGTTCTGTTCTGTACTCCTCAGTCAGTCACATTAGACAGACCATTCACATGTATATACATCTACAAAAAAAACCCGGGAGATGTCATGATGTGCAAACATGCAACCAATGAACACTCCGAATAGGAGACAACTAATGGGCAGAACACTCCGAGGTGGCATTACCACAAGGGGGCATGACACAAACACTATAAAAGGGATGAGGCACTCACACCCTGCCTCTTTCTACAGACAGACATCTAGAGAGTTAGACAGGGTTGATCAGCAGCATCACATCCCAGCACATGGCTTAGAGTAAGCTGGTACATTTAGACTGAGTTACTGCAATTAGATTAGCAGAGAGTCAAACTCATTTGAGAACTGGGTTAATAGTTCAATAAACACGCTGAACTCTTTTCAGAGTCTGGAGAATTCTTTAGTTAAGACTGCATCAAGTAGCAGCCTGTGTTATCCGAAGCAGCATAACACAACAACCACCAAAAGACCATAAGACATAGGAGCAGAATTAGGCCCATCGAGTCTGCTCCACCATTCAATCATGGCTGTTATTTTTCTCATCCCCATTCTCCTGCCTTCTCCCCCAGATCCCTGATCTCCTTAATAATCAAGAACCTATCTATCTCTGTCTTAAAAACGCTCAGTGATTTGGCCTCCACAGCCTTCTGCGGCAAAGAGTTGCACAGATTCACCACACTCTGGCTGAAGAAATTCCTCCCCATCGCTGTTTTAAAGGATCGCCCCTTCAGTCTGAGGTTGTATCCTCTGAACAAAGAAATGTACAGCACAGGAACAGGCCCTTCGGTCCTCCAAGCCCGTGCCGACCATGCTGCCCGACTAAACTACAATCTTCTACACTTCCTGGGTCCGTATCCCTCTATTCCCATCCTATTCATGTATTTGTCAAGGTGCCCCTTAAATGTCACTATCGTCCCTGCTTCCACCACCTCCTCCGGTAGCGAGTTCCAGGTACCCACTACCCTCTGCGTAAAAAACTTGCCTCGTACATCCACTCTAAACCTTGCCCCTCTCACCTTAAACCTATGCCCCCTAGTAATTGACCCCTCTACCCCGGGGAAAAGCCTCTGACTATCCACTCTGTCTATGCCCCTCATAATTTTGTAGGCCTCTATCAGGTCGCCCCTCAACCTCCTTCGTTCCAGTGAGAACAAACCAAGTTTATTCAACCGCTCCTCCTAGCTAATGCCCTCCATACCAGGCAACATTCTGGTAAATCACTTCTACACCCTCTCTAAAGCCTCCACATCCTTCTGGTAGTGTGGCGACCAGAATTGAACACTATAGAACATAGAACATAGAAAATACAGCACAGAACAGGCCCCTCGGCCCACGATGTTGTGCCGAACCTTTGTCCTAGATTATCATTGAATTTACAGTGCAGAAGGAGGCCATTTGGCCCTTTGAGTCTGCACCAGCTCTTGGAAAGAGCACCCTACCCAAACTCAACACCTCCACCCAACACCAAGGGCAATTTGGACATTAAGGGCAATTTATCATTGGCCAATTCACCTAACCCGCACATCTTTGGACTGTGGGAGGAAACCGGAGCACCCGGAGGAAACCCACGCAGACACGGGGAGGACGTGCAGACTCCGCACAGACAATGACCCAAGCCGGAATCGGGACCATGGATCTGTGAAGCAATTGTGCTATCCACAATGCTACCGTGCTGCCCTTAAGAACAAATAAATCTACACTATATCATTTTCCCGTAATCCATGTACCTATCCAACAGCTGCTTGAAGGTCCCTAATGTTTCCGACTCAACTACTTTCACAGGCAGTGCATTCCATGCCCCCACTACTCTCTGGGTAAAAAACCTACCTCTGATATCCCTCCTATATCTTCCACCTTTCACCTTAAATTTGTGTCCCCTTGTAATGGTGTGTTCCACCTGGGGAAAAAGTCTCTGACTGTCTACTCCATCTATTCCCCTGATCATCTTATAAACCTCTATCAAGTCGCCCCTCATCCTTCTCCGCTCTAATGAGAAAAGGCCTAGCACCCTCAACCTTTCCTCGTAAGACCTACTCTCCATTCCAGGCAACATCCTGGTAAATCTTCTTTGCACCTTTTCCAGAGCTTCCACATCCTTCCTAAAATGAGGCGACCAGAACTGGACACAGTACTCCAAATGTGGCCTTACCAAAGTTTTGTACAGCTGCATCATCACCTCACGGCTCTTAAATTCAATCACTCTGTTAATGAACGCGAGCACACCATAGGCCTTCTTCACAGCTCTATCCACTTGAGTGGTAACTTTCAAAGATGTATGAACATAGACCCCAAGGTCTCTCTGCTCCTCCACAATGCCAAGAACTCTACCGTTAACCCTGTATTCCGCATTCATATTTGTCCTTCCAAAATGGACAACCTCACACTTTTCAGGGTTAAACTCCATCTGCCACTTCTCAGCCCAGCTCTGCATCCTATCTATGTCTCTTTGCAGCCGACAACAGCCCTCCTTACTATCCACAACTCCACCAATCTTCGTATCGTCTGCAAATTTACTGACCCACCCTTCAACTCCCTCATCCAAGTCATTAATGAAAATCACAAACAGCAGAGGACCCAGATCTGATCCCTGCGGTACACCACTGGTAACTGGGATCCAGGCTGAATATTTGCCATCCACCACCACTCTCTGACTTCTATCGGTTAGCCAGTTCGTTATCCAACTGGCCAAATTTCCCACTATCCCATGCCTCCTTACTTTGTGCAGAAGCCTACCATGGGGAACTTTATCAAATGCCTTACTAAAATCCATGTACACTACATCCACTGCTTTACCTTCATCCACATGCTTGGTCACCTCCTCAAAGAATTCAATAAGATTTGTAAGGCAAGACCTACCCCTCACAAATCCGTGCTGACTATCCCTAATCAAGCAGTGTCTTTCCAGATGCTCAGAAATCCTATCCTTCAGTACCCTTTCCATTACTTTGCCTACCACCGAAGTAAGACTAACTGGCCTGTAATTCCCAGGGTTATCGCTAGTCCCTTTTTTGAACAGGGGCATGACATTCGCCACTCTCCAATCCCCTGGTACCACCCCTGTTGACAGTGAGGACGAAAAGATAATTGCCAACGGCTCAGCAATTTCATCTCTTGCTTCCCATAGAATCCTTGGATATATCCCGTCAGGCCCGGGGGACTTGTCTATCCTCAAGTTTTTCAAAATGCCCAACACATCTTCCTTCCTAACAAGTATTTCCTCGAGCTTACCAATCTGTTTCACACTGTCCTCTCCAACAATATGGCCCCTCTCATTTGTAAATACAGAAGAAAAGTACTCATTCAAGACCTCTCCTATCTCTTCAGACTCAATACACAATCTCCCGCTACTGTCCTTGATCGGACCTACCCTCGCTCTAGTCATTCTCATATTTCTCACATATGTGTAAAAGGCCTTGGGGTTTTCCTTGATCCTACCCGCCAAAGATTGTTCATGCCCTCTCTTAGCTCTCCTAATCCCTTTCTTCAGTTCCCTCCTGGCTATCTTGTATCCCTCCAATGCCCTGTCTGAACCTTGTTTCCTCAGCCTTACATAAGTCACCTTTTTTCTCTTAACAAGACATTCAACCTCTCTTGTCAACCATGGTTCCCTCACTCGACCATCTCTTCCCTGCCTGACAGGGACATACATATCAAGGACACGTAGTACCTGTTCCTTGAACAAGTTCCACATTTCACTTGTGTCCTTCCCTGCCAGCCTATGTTCCCAACTTATGCACTTCAATTCTTGTCTGACAACATCGTATTTACCCTTCCCCCAATTGTAAACCTTGCCCTGTTGCACGTACCTATCCTTCTCCATTACTAAAGTGAAAGTCACAGAATTGTGGTCACTATCTCCAAAATGCTCCCCCACTAACAAATCTATCACTTGCCCTGGTTCATTACCCAGTACTAAATCCAATATTGCCCCTCCTCTGGTCGGACAATCTACATACTGTGTTAGAAAAGCTTCCTGGACACACTGCACAAACACCACCCCATCCAAACTATTTGATCTAAAGAGTTTCCACTCAATATTTGGGAAGTTAAAGTCGCCCATGACTACTACCCTATGACTTCTGCACCTTTCCAAAATCTGTTTCCCAATCTGTTCCTCCACATCTCTGCTACTATTGGGGGGCCTATAGAAAACTCCTAACAAGGTGACTGCTCCTTTCCTATTTCTGACTTCAACCCATACTACCTCAATAGGGTGATACTCCTCGAACTGCCTTTCTGCAGCTGTTATACTATCTCTAATTAATAATGCCACCCCCCCCACCTCTTTTACCACCCTCCCTAATCTTATTGAAACATCTATAACCAGGGACCTCCAACAACCATTTCTGCCCCTCTTCTATCCAAGTTTCCGTGATGGCCACCACATCGTAGTCCCAAGTACCGATCCATGCCTTAAGTTCACCCACCTTATTCCTGATGCTTCTTGCGTTGAAGTATACACACTTCAACCCATCTCCGTGCCTGCAAATACTCTCCTTTGTCAGTGTTCCCTTCCCCACTGCCTCATTACATGCTTTGGCGTCCTGAATATCGGCTACCTTACTATACAGCTGCAACATGACTTGCCAATTCTTATACTCAATGCCCCGGCCAATGAAGGCAAGCATGCCGTATGCCTTCTTGACTATGCCGTATACCTTCTCCACCTGTGTTGCCCCTTTCAGTGACCTGTGGACCTGTACTCCTAGATCTCTTTGACTTTCAATACTCTTGAGGGTTCTACCATTCACTGTATATTCCCTACCTGCATTAGACCTTCCAAAATGCATTACCTCACATTCTGATTCTATTTTTTCCTACTAGTGGAAAGATCCTCTCCACATCCACTCTATCGAGGCCTCCCAGTATCCTGTAAGCTTCAGTAAGATCCCCCCTCATCCTTCTAAACTCCGAGTACTGATCAAGAGTCTTCCACCTTTTTTCATACGACAAGCTCTTCATTCCAGGAATCATTCTTATGAACCTCCTCTGGACCCTTTCCAAGGCCAGTGCATCCTTCCTTAGATACGGGGTCCAAAACTGTTCACAATACTCCAAATGGTGTCTGACCAGAGCCTTATGCAGCCTTAGAAGTACATCTCTGGACCTGTATTCTAGCCCTCTCAACATGAATGCCAATGTTTAACTTGCCTTCTTATCTGCCGACTGAACCTGAAGAGAATCTTGAACAAGGACTCCTCAATCCCTTTGTGCTTCTGATTTCCTGAGCTTTTCCACATTTAAAAATAGTCTGTGCTTCCATTCCTCCTTCCAAAGTGCAAAACTTCACATTTTTCCACATTGTATTCTATCTGCTACTTCTTTGGCCCCTCTCCTAGCCTGTTCAAGTCCTTCTGCAGCCCCCTGCTTTCTCAATACGATCTGTCCCTCTGCATATCTTTGTATCATCTGTAAACTTAGCAACAATGCCCTCAGTTCCTTCTTCCAGATCATTAATGTATATTGTGGAAAGTTGTGGTCCCAGCACCAACCACTAATCACCGGCTGCCATCCTGAAAAGAACCCTTTATCCCCACTCTCTGCCTTCTGCCAGTCAGCTAATTCTCTATCCACACCAGCGTCTTACCCTTAACACCATGGGTTCTTAACTTATTTAACAGTCTCCTATGCGGCACCTTGTCAAAGGCCTTCTGAAAATCTAAATAGGTCACATCCACCGGTTCTCTTTCGTCTAATTTCCTGTAACATTCTCAAAGAATTCTAACAGATTTGTCAGACATGACCTCCCCTTGACGAAGCCTTGCTGACTCAGCCCAATTTTATCATGCACTGGCAAGTAGTCCGCAATCTCACCTTTAAAACCTTACCAATGCAGGGGTGTTACATTAGCCGTTTTACAGTCCTCTGGCACCCTCCCTGCCTCCAGTGATTTTCTGAAAATCACCACCAGTGCCTCCACACCTCCTTAGCTATTTCCATCAGAACCCTGGGGTGTAGTCCATCCGGTCCAGGTAATTTATCCAGCTTCAAATCTTTCAGTTTATTGAGACCCCCCCCCATTATTGCTGTTTTAGTTGCCCTCTGCTCGCTTTTAAAGGCTTCCCAATCCTCTTGCTCCCCACTAATCCTCACCACTTTGTATGCTTTTTCTTTTGCTTTTATGCTGTCCTTGACTTCCCTCATCAGCCATGGGTGCCTTGACCAACTCTGGCCAGTTCCTCTCTCATGTCTTTGTAGTTACCTTTATTTAATTGTAATGCGATTACATCTAATTCGAGCTTATTCCTCTCAAACTGCAGGGTAAATTCTATTAAAAAATGGTCACTGCCCTGTAAGGGTTCCTTTACCTTAAGTTCCCTCATCAAGTCTGCCTCATTACACATCACCAAATCTAGAATTGCCTGTTCCCTTGTAGGCTCTGTCACAAGCTGTTCCAAGGAACTATCTCTTAGATTCCTTTCCTTGGGATCCACTACCAACCTGATTTTCCCAGTCCACGTGCATATTGAAGTTGGTTATTATAA
This sequence comes from Scyliorhinus torazame, assembly GCF_047496885.1. Classification (NCBI taxonomy): domain Eukaryota; kingdom Metazoa; phylum Chordata; class Chondrichthyes; order Carcharhiniformes; family Scyliorhinidae; genus Scyliorhinus; species Scyliorhinus torazame. The sequence goes on from NC_092710.1 coordinate 204,229,933, forward strand.
GATTACCTTTCTGAAATGCCTTCTCTAAATTCTGATTTATTTTCTGCCCCACATCCAAACTACTGCTAGGGGGCCTGTACATAAGTCCTATCGGGGTCTTTTTACCTTTGCGATTCGTAAACTCTACCCACACAGATTCTATGCCTTCATTATATCGCATGTTGCTATCAATTTAATTTAATTCCTTACTAACTGTGCAACCCCCCTCTTTGCCCATCTGCCTGTCCTTTTGATAGGACATATTCTTGTATATTTAGATCCCAGTCCTGATCCCCTTGCAGCGTTTGTGATGCACACAACATCGTATTGGTCAATTTCAATGTGCACAACAAATTCATTTATCTTGTCCAGTATACTGCGTGCATTTAGATACAACACCCTCAGTCCTACATTGACCATCTCCCTCCTCATATTTGTCACCTGTTTTGCTTTGCGTGAAGTTAGACTGTACTCTTTGTTCTATTACGTGGTCTGGAAACTTTACTAACCTCTCCTGAGCCCTTGGCTCCTTTAACTACTTTAAAGTCCTCGTCATTAACCTGCACTTCTATCTTCTCCCTTTAACTTGGATTTTATAATTCTGCATTCTACTAGGGGGGGGCAGTGGTTAGCACAGTTGCTTCACAGCTCCAGGGTCCCAGGTTCGATTCCCGGCTTGGGTCACTGTCTGTGCGGAGTTTGCACTTTCTTCCCGTGTCTGCGTGGGTTTCCTCCAGGTGCTCCGGTTTCCTCCCACAGTCCAAAGATGTGCAGGTTAGGTGGATTGGTCATGCTAAATTGCCCTTAGTGTCCAAAATAATGGTTGGGAGTGGTTACTGGGTTACAGGGATAGGGTGGAGGTGTGGGCTTGGGTAGGGTGGTCTTTCCAAGGGCCGGTGCAGACTCGATCGGCTGAATGGCCTCCTTCTGCACTGTAAATTCTATGATTCTAGGAACTGAACACCCCTCCCCACACTATTTAGTTTAAAGTCCTATCTACATCCCTAGGTACGCGATTTGCCAGGATTCTGGTTCCAGCATGATTCAGATGAAGATCGTCCCATCGGAACAGGTCCCATCTTCCCCAGTACTGGTGCAATGTTCCATCAATTCAAAACTATTCCTCGCACACCAATCTTTGAGCCACACATTTACCTCCTTAATCTTATTGACCCTATGCCAATTAGCCCATTGTTTAGGCAGTCATGTAGAGATTATTACCTTTTTGATTCTACTTTTTAATTTAGCTCCCAGCTGTTCATACTCCCGGAGCAGAACCTATGCCCTTGTTCTACCTATGTCGCTGGCACCTATGTGGACTACGACAACTGCATCTTTACCCTCCTACTCCAAGTTCCTCTGCAACACAATCCAGATGAGATATCCGAACTTGAGCACCAGGCAGGCAACACAACTTTCGGGATTCTCGATCCTTGTCACAGAGAATAGTGTCTATACCGTTACTATACCATACCTAATTACGACTACATTTCTTTTCTTTCCCCACACTTGAACGGCTCCCTGCACCACAGTGCTCTGGTCAGTTTGCTCATCCTCCCTGCAATCCCCGTTTTCATCCACACAGGGAGCAAAAACCTCAAACCTGTTGGACAAGGTCAAGAGCTGAGGTTCCTGCAACCTACCTCCTGGATCCCTCCACCTGCCTCACTCACAACCACACCTGCGTGTCCTTGACCACTGACCGAATTCAAGGTATTTAATCTAAGGGGCACGACTGCCTCCTGAAACAGTGTCCAGGTACCTCTCCCCCCTCCCTAATGTGTCGTAGTGTCCGAAGCTCAGAATCCAGCTCATCAACTCTGAGCCGGAGTGGTTATTGGGAACCACAATGGGGTCCACCAGCTCCCATATCATACAGGAACAACACATTACCTGACCCTCCAGCTCTATTTTATTTCATGAGTTTTTAATTTAAAAAAAAAAAACATTTTTTATTTAAACTTTTTTTCACATTCCTCCTTATTACCTCAGCCTCAAAGCAATTTATAAACAGTAATTTGAATGGATTTTCAAATTTTGCACAGCTTCCCATTAGCCAATCAAATCATAGCCTTCCTGTGATATCACTTTTCAGGTTTTTTTTCCCCAATCAGAACTCTATGTCAGTTTCAGTGAATCACTCACCTTCCCACGCTGCAGTCTGAATCTCCTCCGCTCACAACTCCCGAGGTGAAGGCCTCAGAATCCCGGAGAGTTTTTTACAGCATTCACCTTCCCACACTGCACTCTGAATCTACCCCGGTCACAGCTCCCGAGGTGAAGGCCTCAGAATCCCAGAGGTAGGTTTTTATAGCACTCAACCTTCCAACACTGCACTCGGAATCTCTCCCGCTCACAGCTCCCGAAGTGAAGGCCTCAGAATCCCGGAGGTAGGTTTTTATAGCACTCACCTTCCCGCACTGCACTCTTGAGTTTCTCCCGCTCACAGCTCCTGAAGTGCCACCGTGCTGCCCCAGCTGTGGAATTTTAGGTCTATTGTTTTTTTAATTTTCATATCATTGCACAATTGTTGCACCAGTGATATATTTACTCAAATTGTGAGAAAACCCTTGGGGATGAGTGACCATAATATAGTAGAAGTCTTTATCAAGGTGAATAGTGAGGTTGTTGATTCTGAGACCAAGGTCCTGAACCTCAATAAAGGTAACTATGATGATTTGAGGCATGAGTTGCTATGATGGACTGGAAACATTACTGAAAGGAAGGACAGCGGACAAGCAATGGCAGGCATTCAAGGTGAAATCCAAAAGTGGTTTATTCTTGTTTGCCGCAAGAGTGAAAAGGGAACTGTGCAAATGATGCCTTACAAGGGAAGTTAGAGATAGCATTTGATTCAAAGAAGAGGCATACAAATTAGCAAGAAAAAGCAATGGACCTGAGGATTGGGAACTGTTTAAAATTCATCAAGGCAGACCAAGGGATTGAATAAGATGGGGAAAATACAATTTGAAAGTAACTAGTGGGGAACATAAAAACTGACTGTAAAAGTTTCTATTGGTACGTAAAGAGAAAAAGATTAATAAAAACTAATGTAGGCCACTTACAGTCAGAAATGGGAACAAAGAAATGGCTGTGGAACTAAATTTGAACATTGCTTCTGTCTTCAAAAAGAAAGACATGAATAATGTACTGAAAGTTATTGGAAACAAAGTTTTAGTGAGGAGCTGAAGAAAATTAGTATTAGTAAAGAAATGGTTTTGGGGAAATTAATGGAATTGAATGCTGACAAATCTCCAGGGCCTGATAATCTTTATCCCAGAGTATTTAAAGAAGTGGCCCTAGAAATAGTAGATCCATTGTGGTAATTTTCCAAAATTCTTTGGACTCTGAAATGGTTCCTACAGATTGGAGGTTAGCAAATGTAACCCTGCTATTCAAAATGGAGGGAGAGAGGAAACAGGGAACTACAGACCATTGGGCCTAACATCAGTAGTTGGAAAGTTGCTGGAGTCCATTATGAACGATTTCATAGCACAGCATTTGGAAAACAGTGGTGTAATCAGACAAAGTCAGCATAGATTTATGAAAGGAAAATCATGCTTGTCAAATGTACTAGAATTCTTTGAAGCTGTATCTAGTAGAGTTGACCAGGAAGAACCAGTGGATGTGGTTTATTTTGACTTTTAGGCTTTCAACAAGGTCTCACATAGCAGATTAATATGTAAAGTTACGGATAGTGTCTTGAGATGGATAGATAGCTGGTTAGCAGACAGGAAACAAAAAGTTGGAATAAATGGGTCTTTTTCTGATTGGCAGGCAGTGACTAGTGTGGTACCGCAGGGATCTGTGCTAGGACCCCAACTGTTCACATTATATTTTAATGATTTGGACGAGGGAACTAAAGGTATTATCTCCAAATTTGCAGATGATACAAAGTTGGTTGGGAGGGTGAGCTGTGGAGAGGATGCAGAGATGCTTCAGTGGGATGTGGATAGGCTGAGTGAGTAGGCACATGCATAGTAGAGGCAGCATAATGTGGATAAATGTGAAGTTACCCGCTTCGGTAGCAAAAATAGGAAGGCAGATTATTATTTCAAAAGGTGTTAATTGAGAGAGGTAGATACTCAGCAAGACCTTGATATCCTCATGCATCAGTCGCTGAAAGTAAGCATGCAGGTACAGCAGACAGTAAAAAAGACAAATGGTATGTTGGCCTTCATAGCCAGATAATTTGAGCCTGGGAATCATGATGTTTTACTGCAATTGTATAGGGCATTGGTAAGGCCACACCTGGAGTATCATGTGCAGTTCTGGTGTCCTCATTTGAGGAAGAATGTTCTTGCTATGGAGGGAGTGTGGAAAAGGTTTACCAGGCTGATTCCTGGAATGGCGAAACTGTCGTGTGAGGAGAGGTAAATTGGTTGGAATTGTATTAATTGGAGTGTAGAAGAGTGAGAGGGGATCTCCTAGCAATTTGTAAAATTCTAACAGCATTAGACAAGGTAGATTCAGAAAGAATGTTCTTGATGGTGGGGGGAGGGGGGGGGGGGTTCCAGAACCAGAGGTCATAGTTTGAGGATAAGGGGTAAACCTTTTAGGACTGAGGTGAGGAGGAATTCCTTCACCCAGAGAGTGTTGAATCTGTGGAATTGACTGCCACAGAAAGTAGTTAAGGCCAAAACATTGTGTAATTTCAAGAAGGAATTAGATATAGCTCTTGGGCTAATGGGATCAAGGGTTATGGGGGGGAAGGCAGGATTAGGGTACTGAACTTGATGATCAGCCATGATCATAATGAATTGGCCGAACGGCCTCCTCCTACCTCTATTTACAATTGCCGGTGTTTCTATTATCACCTGTTTAAGCATGAGCTCCAGATCAGGCTGATTCCAATCTTCATGGATTTTACTGATACCATTACTGTTTTGTTTTTGTTGCAATATTATATATTTTTTAATTCAATCATGGGATCTCAGCCAGCATTTATTGCCCATCCCTCGTTGCTCTTGAACCGAATAGCTTACTAGGCAATTCAGTAAGAAGTCTCACGACAGGTTAAAGTCCAACAGGTATATTTGAAATTATAAGTTTTCAGAACGCTGCTCCTTCATCAGGTGAAGGAAGAGTGCTCTGAAAGCTTGTGGTTTCAAATAAACCTGTTGGACTTTAACCTGGTGTTGCGAGACGTCTTACTGTGCCCACCCCAGTCCAGCGCCGGCTTCTCCACAGCTGGACTATTTCAGAGGATAGTTCAGAGTCAAACACATTGTTGTAGACCTGGCTTCACATGTAGGCCAGACCAGATCAGAATGACAGATTTCCTTTCCAAAGGACATTTGTGAACCAGATGGGCTTTTACGACAATTGGCAATGTTTTCTTGGTCATCATTAGACTTTTAATTCCAGATTTTCTTTTTATTTCACCATCTGCCTTGGTGCGATTTGAACCCGGGCCCCCAGAGCATTAACCTGGATCTCTGGATTATTCGTCCATTGACAATACCACCAAGCCACTGCCTTCCCTACTAATGATGTGGAGATGCCGGCGTTGGACTGGGGTGAGCACAGTACGAAGTCTTACAACACCAGGTTAAAGTCCAACAGGTTTGTTTCGATGTCACTAGCTTTCGGAGCGCTGCTCCTTCCTCAGGTGAATGAAGAGGTCTGGTTTCTTCATTCTCAGGACCTCTTCATTCACCTGAGGAAGGAGCAGCGCTCCGAAAGCTAGTGACATCGAAACAAACCTGTTGGACTTTACCCTGTGTTGTAAGACTTCGTACTGTTCCCTGCTAATAACCAGGCTTAACCGTTTGCTGAGAAATTCTATAATCCATGGAATCTATTACCAGTAATTATTTCGGCATTGAACTAATTATTCATTTATTTAATGTTTCAGTCAATCAACAACTTAAATATGAGCTGGATGTTGCACTAAACTTAACTGGAAATTTCACTGATCGTGCACTGAAATTATTTCTGGAACGTTTGAATCCCATTCAAATTCAGATTGAAAATGGCACATTTAATATTACAAACATCACTCTTACAACAGGTGAGTGTGGACAGAACATTTAAAATATGTATCATTGCAGATAAAGTACATTTCCTACCACCTTAAAACATTCCTGTGACTAACTGTGAGATGGCAAAAATTAACCATTACTTTTAATGTTGATCTTTTCACATGACCATTTGATTTGAAATGTCGCTTAGAAGTCTATTTTAAGTATGGTTCATAAATAATTACAGTCAAGAAGGAGGAACTTATTGGATCCTCAGTTGCAGACATCTGCTTTGGTTTATTAAGTTTGTCTGCTGCCTTACTTAGTAAAATGATCGCCAAATGTGATGGTATGACTATTGTCATAAAGCCTGCTGAAAATGGTTGTGCTGTTTCTGTTTGGTGTACCAACCTCTACCAAGCAGAGGTTGAAAGCCAACTCATCACTTGCTCCTCAGTCCCTCTGAACTCTGATCCCAACATGAAACATCAAACCATTGTTTCCAGGGCTGTCACTGACCTCATCTCATCTGGAGATCTTCTCTCCATCTATCCAATCTCATTGTGCCCCGACTCCAAACAGCCGACTTCAACCTTGTTCTCAAAATCCACAGTCAGATCTGTGCTGGTGAACTCATCATATGGACATATTCCTGTCTACTGAACTGATTTTTTTTTTTCTATCTCAAATCTATTTTTCTCCTTTATTCAGTCTGTTCCTATCTATACCTAAGAATCTTCCAAGTTCTCAATCATTTCAAGAAGTTCCATTTTCCAGGTCCTAACCATTTCCTTTTCACCATGAATGTCAATTTCACACCTCCATCCCCCACCAGGACAGTTGAGAGCTCTCCATTTCTACCTTGAATGGAGACCCAACCAGATGACACCTACAACCACCTTCCTCCACCTGGTTTAACTTGTTCTCACATTGAGCAACTTCTTCTGAGCCAGTCTCGTGTCCATTGACCTGGAAGACTGCTTCTTTAGGCCTCGTTTGAATGTCTGCACTGCACGCTCCGCCAACCCATTTGAAGCGGGTGGTAAGGGGCAGTGCGGATATGGCGTATGCCGTTCATCTTCATGAACCTCGCAAACTCCTCACTGGTGAATGGAGTGCCGTTATCCGTGACCAGCACCTCGGGGAGACCATGTGTACTAAAAGACAAACGCATCTTCTCAATTGTTGCACAGGACGTTGTGCCTAGCATCTTATGCACCTCTAACCATTTAGACTGAGCGTCGATTAATAAAAGGAACATGGATCCTTGAAAAGGGCTGGCGAAATCCGCATGCAAGCACGCCCAAGGCCGCCCTGGCCATTCCCAGTGATGTAGGGGCGCGGCCGGCGGAAGCTTCTGATGCTCCTGCCAAATGGAGCAGTTTTGGGCCACCTTCTCAATGTCGGCATCGAGGCCTGGCCACCAAACATAACTCCGGGCCAACATTTACATTTTGGTCACACCTGGATGCCCATTGTGCAAGTCTCTTAGTATCAGTTCCTGTCCTTTTTCCGGGACAATCACACGCGTCTCCCACAAGAGGATGCCGTCTTCCACGCTGAATTCTGACAGCTTGGAGGAAAATGCCCGCAACTCGCCTGGGAGCTGTCTATGCCGCCCACCATACAGGACTATGTGTCGAACCTTTGACAGGACTGGCTCCCTCTGGGTCAACTCACGGATCTGTGATGCCGTGACAGACAAGGTGTCCATAAAATTTAGGGTTGCAACCACCTCACCGGTCGTAGGGGTCGACATGGGGCCGGTCGATAAAGGCAATCGGCTCAGTGCGTCGGCATTCGCTATCTGCGTTCCTGGTTTGTGCTCCAGAGAATACTCGTATGCAGCGAGCAACAAAGCCCAGCGCTGGATCCGTGCGGAAGCAATGGGAGGTATTGGCTTATCCTCTCTGAAAAGTCCCAGCAGAGGCTTATGATCAGTCACGATAGTGAAGTGGCGGCCATACACGTACTGGTGGAAACTTTTCACCGCAAAGTCCACTGCCATGCCCTCCTTCTCGATCTGCGCATACTTTTTTTCCGCTGCAGTCAAATGTGCGGGAGGCGAAAGCTATCGGCCGCTCGGCCCCATTCTCCATCTCGTGGGACAGGACGGCCCCAATACTATACGGGGATGCATCACATGTGACGAGCAAAGGCTTTATGGGTTAGTAACCCAGACGACAACAATTGTTGTTTTCCTGCCAGAAAGCGGTTTCTTGCGGCTGACCCCAAACCCAGGTGTGATTTTCCCTTCGCAGAAGGTGCAACGGGGCCAGCATAGTTGCCAGATTGGGGAGGAACTTCCCATAATAGTTTACGAGGCTGAGAAAAGAACGAAGATGCGAAGTGTCAGTCGGGGCGGGGGCCTGTTGAATCACGCGCACCTTCTCTGCGATGGGGTGCAAACTTTCACTGTCCACCTGATAACACAGGTAGACAACTTCCTTCGCCTGAAAGACGCACTTTGTGTGGCGTAAACAGACTCCAGCCTCCGAAAAGCGTCTAAGGACAGCCTCCAGATTTTCCAAATGTTCCTGCTCCGATGTCCCTGTGATCAAAACGTCATATAAGTAGACAGCGACACGCAGTAAACCTCTCAAAATGCCCTCCATAACGCGTTGAAAAATAGCGCAGGCAGAGGATACTCCAAAGGGCAAACGTGTATATTCATACAGGCCCCGGGGTGTATTAATCGTCACATATGGTCGGGAGGCAGGGTCCAGCTCCAACTGTAGGTAGGCGTGACTCATATCTAATTTTGTGAACGAGAGTCCACCTGCAAGCTTTGCGTAGCGATCCACTACGCGAGGCATTGGATATCGGTCGAGTTGGGAAGCCGTATTCACTGTAAGTTTATAGTCGCCGCACAAGCGAACTGTGACATCCGGCTTCATTACAGGTACAATTGGTGCTGCCCAGTCAGCGAAACTGACGGGCCTGATAATACCCAAAGTTTCCAAACGAGTGAGCTCCCCTTTCTGAACCACATAGCCGAGAATGGCTAATCGGTTTGTGCTGAACACACACTTCTCCTTGTGGTAGGTTAGGTTGAGGAGTTTGGTGGTGCGGAGAAATTTGGAAAGGTTGGCGTCGTGGCCCTGCTGGTCGTGGCCGCAGATGGTGACGTTATCCAGGTACGGGAATGTCACAATATACATCAGTACATTATGGTGCAATCACATACACACACTGATGGACATGCAGTAGGACCAACCAGCATACATAACACCGCAGCCAATCACCAGTGAGAGCACAAGCACTATAATGACAGGGGACAGGAGAGTTCCCGCTCATTCTAGCAGCAGCCAGCTCAGAGCACAGAACTCACAGCCTGCATCACAGACATTCACCAAGGGAGACGAAAATATCAACGGACGCTAGCCAATCTGGCATAGGGGCGGTGCTCCTGCAACGAGATGACGCCTCGTCATGGGCCCCTGTTGCCTATGCGTCATGGGTCATGACCCCCACAGAGCAGCGCTCTGCACAAATCGAGAAGGAGTGCCTAGGCCTGTTGACCGGTGTCGGCAAGTTCCATCACTACGTGTATGGCCTTCCCCAGTTCACTGTGGAGACCGACCATCGCCCGCTGGTCGGCATCATCCAAAAAGACCTTAATGACATGACCCCTCGCCTACAACGCATTCTGCTCAAGCTCCGTACACACCGGGTAAGGACCTGATCATAGCCGACGCTCTGTCCAGGGCAGTCACCACTCCGTCCAACCCAGAGGAGTTCGTTTGCCAAGTCGACGCCCATGTGGCCTTCACGGCCGCCAATCTGCCGGCCACGGATGAATGCCTAACCCACATTCGCCGTGAGACTGCGGCTGACCCCATGCTACAACATGTGATGCGCCACATAACTGATGGATGGCTCAAGGGACAATGCCCGCAGTTCTATAATATTCAAGATGATCTGGCAGTCGTCGATGGCGTCCTCCTGAAGCTGGACCGCATCGTGATCCCACACAGCATGCATCACCTGGTTTTAGAGCAGCTGCATGAGGGCCATCTCGGCGTAGAGAAGTGCCGACGGAGGGCGCGAGAGGCTCTCTACTGGCCTGGCATAAATGAGGACATTGCCAACACTGTGCGCAATTGCCCCACCTGTCAGCAGTTCCAGCCGGCCCAACCACGGGGGACCCTTCAGCCCCATGTGTTGGTCCCGTCCCCTTGGTCTAAGGTAGGCGTGGACCTGTTCTATGCGCTCGGCAGGGACTATGTTCTCATAGTTGATTATTTTTCCAGCTATCCCGAGGCTGTACGCCTGCACGACATCACGTCATCGGCTGTTATCCGTGCCTGCAAAAGAGACCTTTGCTCGTCACGGCAGCCCACTCACTGTGATGTCGGACAATGGCCCCTGCTTCGCGTGCCAGGAATGGTCTAACTTCGCAGGTAGAACTTTGATAACGTGACGTCCAGTCCCCTGCACCCCCAGTCAAATGGCAAAGCAGAAAAGGGTGTCCACATCGTAAAGCGGCTCCTCTGCAAGGCTGCTGATGCAGGATCCGACTTCTGCCTCGCCTTGCTGGCCTATCACTCGGCTCCACTGTCCATGGGCCTGTCACCAGCTCAGCTGCTCATGGGTCGCACCCTCAGGACCACTGTACCGTCCATTCACGTCCCAGACCTCGACCATGCTCCGGTCCTTCAGCGGATGCAAAAGTCTCGCGCGCAGCACAAGGCGGCGCATGACGCGCGAGCGACTGATCTTCCTGCTCTGACGCCAGATGACAACGTCCAAATCCATCTTCCGGAGGGTGGCTGGTCTGTGACTGCTGTGGTTCTTTGGCTGGTGGCTCCCTGCTCATACCTGGTTCGCCTGCCTGATGGCTCCATTCGCCGCCGCAATCGGCGTGTCCTTTGTCTGGTTCCACGCTCGCTACGCGATCCTCCACCGGTGCCACGTCCCCCTGTTGTCCGCGACCTGGACTTTGTAGAGCTTCCGGATACTCTACATCCTCCTCACTTGGCCTTGGCCCGATCCTCAGCCGGTGGCTCCTGACCCACCATTGAGGCAGTCAACCCGAATTCGTCGCCCACCTCAGAGACTTGATTTATGAGCCTGACAATGTTGGACTCAATGCTTTGTTCTTTCATCCTGTTTCAGCATTTCGCTAGTTTGTTTGTAGCATTCGTTATTAGTTTTGTTGTTGGTGTAACACCTTGTTTTTCTTTTCTCTGCACCAGGCACCTTCCCGTGTATATAGACTAGCCTCATGAACATAGTTATGTAAATACTGCACACACATGGTCAGATACACTCATTACACATTATTTATTCTTACATCGGCACAAGTTCTTTGTAAAAATGGGGGATGTCATAATATACATCAGTACATTATGGTGCAATCACATACACACACTGATGGACATGCAGCAGGACCAACCAGCATACATAACACCGCAGCCAATCACCAGTGAGAGCACAAGCACTATAAAGACAGGGGACAGGAGAGTTTCCGTTCATTCTAGCAGCAGCCAGCTCAGAGCACAGCGCTCACAGCCTGCAACACAGACATTCACCATGTGCTGAGTGCCTCACCATAGCTAGTGATAGGAAAGGGTCCACAGTTAAGCTGGTTTGCTTATACCCATGTTTATAGTATGTTAGCATAGTTGAACAGTTAATAAAATAGCGTTACACCACTTCCAGCGTTGTTGGCTTGTTTGTAAACCAGAACACCCAACACAACAGGGAAAGTGGCCCGCAGTCCGTACCGGTCAACCATTCGGTCCATCTCCCGTTGGAAGACCGAGACCCCGGTAGTGACGCCAAAGGGAACCCTAAGGAAATGGTAAAGGTGGCCGTCCGCTTGAAACGTGGTGTACGGGCGGTCCACCTTACGAATGGGGAGCTGGTGATAGGCAGATTTCAGGTCCACTGTCGAGAAGACCAGTACTGTGCAATCTGATTGACCATATCAGATATGCGTGGGAGGGGGTACGCGTTATGCTGCATGTACCGATTGATGGTCTGACTGTAGTCAACGACCATCCTGTTTTTCTCCCCGTTTTCACAACTACCACTTGGGCTCTCCAGGGGCTGTTGCTGGCCTCAATGATACCTTCCTGCAGCAGCCACTGGACCTCAGACCTGATGAAGGTCCTGTCCTGGGCGCTGTACCGTCTGCTCCTGGTGGCGACGCGTTTGCAATCCGGGGTGAGGTTTGCAAACAGAGAAGGCGGGTCGACCTTAAGGGTCATAAGGCCACATAGTAAGTGGTGGTAGGGGCCCGCCAAATTTCAGGGTTAGGCTCTGGAGGATGCACTGGAAGTCCAGGCCGAGTAGCAAGGCAGCGCAGAGGTTGGGGAGGACGTAGAGCTGAAAGCCGCTGAACTTTACGCCCTGGATAGTGAGGGTGGCGATGCAGTACCCCTGGATTGCCACAGAGTGGGATCCGGAGGCCAGGGAGATTCTTTGGTTAATGGGGTGTACCGTGAGGGAGCAGTGCCTCACCGTATCGGGGGTGGATGAAGCTCTCAGTGTTCCCGATTACTCTCTACTCAGGATATCTCATGCCCGTCGACCTTCACCTTTGTCGACGCAGTCGCAAAGTTGTGCGGTCGGGACTGGTCGATCGTGATGGAGGCGAGGCGCGGCTGGTCGTCGGCGGTTGCAGGCGATGAGCGGCCTGATGAGGTGCTCGATGGTCAGGGGTCCTGAGGTGGGGAAGATGGTGGTGCCCACGGGCCGCACGTGTCCTGAGGCAGACAAGATGGCGGCGCCCTCGGGCCGCACATGTCCTGGGGCAGGCAAGATGGCCCCGCCCATTGGTTGAGAGGCAAGCAAGATTGCGGCGCCCACGGGCCGCACGTGTTGTGAGTGGAGCAAGATGGCGGTGCCCACAGGCCGCAGGTGGTCTGAGGCGAGGAATATGGCGGCGCCCACTGGCCGCACGTGGGGGGTGCAGTGACAATAGCGGCGATTGAGCAGGCCTGGCACACTGCAGCGAAATGTCCTTTCTTGCCGCAGGCCTTGCAGAGCATGCTCCACGCCGGGTGGTGTTTCGTCTGTCCGCAGACGTAGCACTTGGGTCCCCCCGGGGATGGTTGGCTGACGCGCGGTTTAGGCGTGCTTTTGGCTGGGGGAGGTCGCTGATGGGGTCCTCGACGGGGTGGGCGCTGGCGTGGTCCACGGTACCGGGGGCATACCCCTGTACGTTGTGCGAGGTGACTGTAAGCGAGACTCTAGTTTCATGGTCGCTCTTGGAAGCGTAGCCCCTTCTCAGAGCGCTGGCGGATGTAGGCCGACACTATACCTGTAATGAACGCGTCTCTCATTAGCAGGTTAGAATGTTCAATGGCTGAAACGGCCATTTCACAGTCTCTCACCAAGGTGAGCAGGGCACGCCAGAAATCTTCCACAGACTCACCGGGGAGTTGGTGCCACGTGGACAGCAGGTGCCTAGAGTAGATCTTGTCGGTCTGCTGAGCGTAGTTCTCCTTCAGTAGCGCCATGGCCTCTGCGTAGGTAGGCGCGTCCTGGATGAGGGGGAAGACATCGGAGCTCAGCCGCGTGTACAGAATCTGGAGCTTCTGAGCTTCTGGGATTGGGTCTGTAGCAGATCCGATGTATGCTTCAAAGCAAGCGAGCCAATGTGCAAAGTCCTTTTTGGCATTGTCTGCTTGAGGAAGCAGCTGCAGGCGATTCGGCTTGATGCGGAGATCCATCTTTGTAAAATCTCTGTGTAATAAATTGATGCATTATCAATTACGACGAGACGAGAGTAGAGAGTAATCGAGTCTTTATTACACAGAGATGTGTAGCCTCCCACAGCTGCTGCCGAAATGGCTGCAGTTCGGAGAGCACACACATTTATACTGCGCCTACTGGGCGGAGCCAGCAGGCAGGGATCTACCCCCGTACCTGTAGTACAGGGGCCTTACCGTAATACCCTTGTATGCAGTGCAGTATATACAATATAATACAACAGTGGTGACTACCACAGGCGCTATTCCCTGCCCAATCGCAACTCTCGCTGCTGTTGTTTCGAAGCAGAGAATTCAGCCCTGGGTAGATGGAAACTATTTTTAGTGATGTGAAGTTTCAGACTAGGGGGAATATTAGGAAAGTTCAAACCAGACTTTTCAAGAATGTAATTAAGAAACATTTTTACACATACATGTGTAAAACATACATGTGTTCTCCAAAGGTAATTCCGGATTTGGAGCGAGCATGTGGGGTTTGGTTACAAATCAGCCATGGTGTAATTGAGTGGCTGAACAGACTTGAGGGACTAAATTGTCTATTCCTGTTCCTATGTTCCTATGGTGGTGGACAATTAAACAACTCACCGGAGGAGGAGGCTCCACAAACATTCCCATCCTCAATGATCGAGGAGCCCAGCACAACTGTGCAAAAAACAAGGCTGAAACATTCGGAACAATCTTCAACCAGAAGTGCCAAATGAATGATCCATCTCGGTCTCTCCAGCGGCAACCAACATCACAGATGTCAGTCTTCTGCCAATTTGATTCATTCCACAATATCAAGAAATGGCTGAAGGCACTGGATGCTGCAAACGCTTTGGGCCCTGACAATGGGCAGGATTTACAGATCACCCCACCACGTGTTTTTCAGTGGTGGGTGGGGGCGAAGAGAGTCCACCAGCAGGATCTACCGGTCTCGCCGTTGTCAACGGGATTTCTGTTGACAGCAGCCTTTGTCACTGGGAAACCCGTGCACCAACGTGGGACCGGAATTTCCCGCCGGCGCAAACAGCCACTAAATTCCGCCTAATATTCCTGAAATAGTACCGAAAGCCTTGTGCTCCTGAACTTGCCGCATTCCTAGCCAAGCTGTTACAGTACAGCTACAACATAAACCCCGCAATGTGGAAAATTGACCAGGTATGTCCTGCAGATTGGAAACAGTCCACACCCAACACGGCGAATGACTGTCCCTTCAGTCTACTCTCGATCATCAGTAATGTGATGGAATGGGTCAACAACAGCGTTATCAAGCAGCACTTACTCAATAATAACCTGCTCACGGTTGCTCAGTTTAAGTTCCGCCAGTGTTCCTGCACTCCTGACCTTGGCACAGATTGTTATAAACATGCACAAAAGAGATGAATGCCAGAGGTGAGGTTGAGAGTGCTCTTGATGTCAAGGGTGGAAATCTACCAGAATTTGGCAGTTTCCAGCTCAGACAGAAAACTAACATGTAGTTCTCTGTCATGATATTCAAACACACACATCATGATAGACACACCAACAGACAAATCAGAACACACAACACCACAACCAATGACAGAAAGATATAAAAGCACAGACACGACCCCCGGTGGTCAGTATTAGCTGCAGAGGAGAACCAGGAAACATCTGTTACCAAACACACTCCGGGAGACAGCACGTGCAGAGTATCCAGAACGAACTGTATTATAAGAGTTATAATAAAATAGAGTTGTACCACATACAACTGTGTTGGCTCATCTGTGCACCAGAGCACCCAACACCACATGGTACAGGAGTGGATCGATACCTGCCGGCATACCTCAGTGTACAGAGACAACCAGCAGTGCCCAGGCAAAATGATAGAGCTCCCGGTTCCGCAGCCGCTCCAGTGCTACGGCGATCTCCGCGAAAACTGGCGGCGATTCCGGCAAATGTTCGAATTGTTCCTGGTGGCAGCTGAACTCCAAGACCTGGATGATAGTGAAAAAATTGAATTTCTCCTCACCATCGCCGGTGCAAGGGCAAGAGAAATATTCACAAGGTTCAGGTTCTTCAGGAGGCAGCAAAGGTACGATTACCAGGCAGTCCTGGACAAATTCTCCAAGTACCGTGAAGAAAACACAATCCAATCGGCAAATAAAGGTAAGAAAAGCTGCAGTACTCACCTCGTGGCTGGGATCCCGGAGCCCGAATTCCCAGAGGCCGAAATCCCGGGCCTGAGAGAGGGCTGGGTCGAGGTCGGCGGCCATCTTGCTAAAGGTATAACGCTAGCACAGTTGCGCGAGCAGTGCGCAGAACCGGAAGTTTCGTTTGCGCATGCGCGAGATGCTGCGCATGCGCAGTCAAGAAAACGGCCATCGGTAAAGGAACAGCGATTTGAGCATGCGCAGTCGCTTCCTACGTGCTACATACCGAGCGTCAGGATGTCAGAGGCCCCAGACTGCACCAATTTAAAGGGGAAACGTCCCAAATCCAATTTAAAAGGGAAACGTCCCAAATCAAAAAAACAAAAATCTGTTAAAGCTGTAAAACAACCTTCCCTCACCTGGAATGACAGCACAGTGCCGCAAATTGACCCAGGAGATGAATTTGACCTCCGAAGAACCCTCCGACAAGCAGTTACCTACGCACAAGCCGATGATTCCGACCTCGAATACTTCGATGACGATCTTTACAGTGTTTCCGGACCTCGCGAGCCCAATGATAGCTCCGTCGTCCTATACGACTATGACTCGGACGAACCTTTCGTGTTGCACATTGGCGGCCCTCACATTGAATCCGACGCAGATGCGGATTCATTTTTCGGATTTGAGGATCTTCAATCCAGCAGATATGACGTTCCAACTTATCAGTACCGGATGATGCTGCAGCCTGACATTAACAGACAGGGAGCGGTGCAAGCACACGGAGAGCGCCCTGCTGCCACACAGAGCGTGGTCCACGTCCCGCTCAACGTTCTCGACTCTATGAAAGAAGACATGCAAGACTCCAGAGTGCAGTCCTCGCATGAACCAGAAGTGACTCCAGTGTCACAAGCTTCCACAGCAAGCTCGTGGACAGACTCCACAATTGCAGAAATGCAAAACTCCAGAGCGCAGTCCTTGCACGGACAAGAAGTGACTCCAGTGTCACAAGCCTCCACAGAGAGCTCGTGGACAGCCTCCACGATAGAAGCAACGCAAGACTCCAGAGCGCAGTCCTTGCACGAACAAGAAGTGACTCCAGTGTCACAAGCCTCCACAGAGAGCTCGTGGACAGCCTCCACGATAGAAGCAACGCAAGACTCCAATGTGCAGTCCTTTCAGGAACAAGACCATGAGGGTCTAGCAACCTCTCCTGACCAACCAGCGGCAGACGATGCAAGTCTACTATGCTCCACTACACAGCAGCATGACCATGACGGTCTCTCATGCTACAATGAAGGGCACAGCGCTGAAGACTGTTCAAGCCCAACTGAAGACAAGCCAAAGGAATCGCCTCGTCCAAGCCCGAAGAAAAAAGGTTTATGCGCTGACCTTCAGGATCATTATAGCCGAACAGAGATTAATAATGCTGCACGGCCACAGAAGGATGCTGAGGATTTGCTAATGAAATTAATTGAATGTTTAACTTGCAAGGAGCAGACTGAGAATTGCCAGTGTTTTAGTACGGATCGAAAAAATGGACAAGACATTGATCCTCAGGTAATGGAAATAACACAACCTGAATCATATCTACAGCAGGGACAAATGTCTCCCTTCAACACAACGCCGCAAAATCCCAACTTCGGAGACCAGCAGTTAGTCAGTAATGACTCTTCAAACCTTGAGGGGAACATTAATTGCATTGAACCTATACACACTCCACTAATTATTGAGCAGAACATTGGAGCAAGAATCCTGAGGACACCGACATCGAGTAGCCAGATAACGAATTTAAAACCCACAGCAGTTTCATGTGAACCAAGTGTGCTTTCCACTAATGGTGAAGATGCAGATAAGGTCGACCCGATTATCCATTGTACCACACTAACCCCAGTGATTAAGCAGTTATGTATGGGGAGTATAATGTGGGCAATTGAGAACAGTAAAAGAGAGACTGTGACCATGCCAGTCCCAGCAAAATCAGACCCAGAGACCATGAAGGCATGTACATTAGACAAAGTTACATATGAGGTACCTGAGAAGAAAAGTGAAACGGAATGTTCTTTGGAAAATAGTACAATGTCGATAGAAACATTGGATCTTATATTCGAGACCATACATATGGGAGAATTTGGGGGTAATAAACAAGGTTCTGCAATGTCTGGGGGAAGATTTAAAATTCCAAAGAAGAAAAGCCCAAATGAAGGACAACGGCAAGACAATGACAGTCCACCGACATGGTGTGCACCACCAGATGAAAACTCTGACAATTTACCCAACCCTAGTGAACAGCAAGCTGCTAATGAGGATCTATCCACGGGATGTGAGACGAGTGACGACAGCATCCCACTTCCCATGCAAAAGGTGCAAGGTGACAGACCTCGCCTAGTGCGTACCGAGGCACTCGACGATCACGGTGGGACCACTGACGACTGCGGTGGCGGCGCACCGCTTCCACCCTCGATGGCTCGACCCTCTCCACTGGTTGGTGCATTCCTGCATGTTCCGACTCCAGAAGTGCAGCTTCAGGGAATCTCGGCTGCCTCCAGTGAACCTGTTGGGACTCCGGACGGGGGGCATCGACGGAAGGCAGACCGGACTCCAGATGGGGAGCAGCCAAGCGCTGACTCTGATTTGCGCACGCCAGACCTTGCTCCGGACGGGCGGTGTCGCGGCCTCGGTGATGGCACGCTCAGGGTGACGGCGGATGCCACGGCGACAGGGAATGGATCGCGTGGCAGTCCCACTGGGTCGGCAGTGGCAACCAGCACCGGCGGTCCAAGATGGACACACCAATTCGCGCCATCGCCAGACGTTGATGCGAGCAACAATTCTCTCTCCAAGGCGACATGCTTCGACGTTTCTCTGCGGAGTCGCCCTTCCGGCACAGCAGGTGGCCGGAACCAGCGTACACGGTCTCGGCCAACTTCCACATCTGGCACAGTCATCGCCTTGCATGATATTAGTGATGGTGCTACTTCGATGGCAACGACCCATCGGCTACAAGATGCCGTCCACCACAAACATAAAAAGAAAACAGACTCCACCTTGTTCCTGGCATGCAGGGCGGATGGATTGGTGCGTAGGCGCAATCAGCGGGCTTTGTGCCGCCTTCCACGCTCGTAACTGAACCGTACGCACACCCGGATCCTCCACTGGTTCCCAAGGATGACTTCGTGGAGATGCCACGGATCATGCCCCTTCCATCGCCACCAGAACCAAACCACAGCCAAGGCACCACTAACAAAGATGTTGAATGTTATATTTGCACGAATGAAAAAAACCAAGCACTGCACGAAGTACAACAAATGGTAAAGTAGAGACTTCGGCAACAGCATCACCTCCAACAGTCCAAGGTGAACCAGTATGACCCCAAATCTCCACAGCTGAACCGGCTTGAGGACCAGCCCATTCTTGAGGCGGTCACCCATTAGACTGGACTTATAACGCTGTTCATACGTTCAAAAAGTCAAACACTTCTGTATTATAACCTGTTGTTGTTTATTGTTCCAGATATCGTCTGACCGGACCAATGTTCAAGTTTTTTTTTTCTCTCGCATCCAAGTTTTGTTATGGTACAACCTTGTTAGTGTGACGCACCCGACATCGCCCCATGTAAATAGTTACGTCATAAACACACGCTGTACACAACACACACACACACTCTTAGATGCACTCACGACACAATTATATTTATAACCACGTAGGCACTTATCTTTGTAAAAAGGGGGGATGTCATGATATTCAAACACACACATCATGATAGACACACCAACAGACAAATCAGAACACACAACACCACAACCAATGACAGAAAGATATAAAAGCACAGCCACGACCCCCGGTGGTCAGTATTAGCTGCAGAGGAGAACCAGGAAACATCTGTTACCAAACACACTCAGGGAGACAGCACGTGCAGAGTATCCAGAACGAACTGTATTATAAGAGTTATAATAAAATAGAATTGTACCACATACAACTGTGTTGGCTCATCTGTGCACCAGAGCACCCAACACCACATTCTCCAGTTGCACGGACCAGCTTTCTCATGTAAATGGTGCAAGCAGGGACAGAGTGTGTAACATAGCAAAATTTGCAGAAGATACTAAAATAGATGAGAAAGTAGGCAGTGAATTTGGCAAAGTTTCCGGCTCAGACAGAAAACTAGCATGTAGTTCTCCAGTTGCACAGACCAGCTTTCTCATGTAAATGATGCAAGCAGGGACAGAGTGCGCAACATAGCAAAATTTGGGGAATAGATGGGAAAGCAGGCAGTGAAGAGGAGATAAAGATTTAACAGACGGAGATGGATAGGCTAGAAGATTGGGCCAAAATGTGGCAGGTGGAGTTTAATGGAGATAAGTGTGAGGTTATCCATTTTGGCCAAAAAAATAGAAAGGTTAATTATCTAAATGGAAAGCAGATTCAAAATACATCTGGGCAGAGGGATCTGTCTTTGTTCATGAATCACAGAAAGCTGGTCTGCAGGTACAACATGTAATTAAAAAGGCAAATAGAATGTCACCGTTTATGCAGAAGGACTGGAGTATCAAAGTAGAGCAATGTTGTTGCAATTGTGTAGGGTGTGGGTGAGACCACATCTGGAGTATTGTGTCCAGTTTTAGTCTCCTTATTTGAAGAAGGATGTGCTGGCATTGGAGGCAGTTCAGAAGAGGTTCACCAGATTGACTCTGCGAATGAAAGGTTGACATGTGAGGAGAGATTAAACAGTTTGGGCTTGTACTCACTAGGGTTTAGAAGGATGAGAGGGAATCTGATCGAGGTATATAAAATACTAAAAAGGATTGAAAAAGTAGACCAAATGTTCCCTGTTGTGGGGCAATCTAGAATGAGAGGCAACAGATACAGGTTCAGAGGCAGTAGATTTAAAGCTGAGGTGAGGAGGAACTACTTTTCGCAGAGAGTGGTGAATTTGAGGAACTCGCTGCCCAATAGTGCGGTGGAATGTGAGTCATTAAGTGGTTGCTAAAAGGAAGTAGATATATTTCTGATTTTAAAAAAGATGGGTTGAAAAGATATGGGGAACAGGAAAGGAGGTGGATTTGAGACCAGGAAGAGGTCAGCCATGAAATGGTTGAATGGTGGGCACGAGGGGCTGAATTGCCTACTTCTGCTCCTAATTCCTCCTAATTTTGAGTCTCTTTGCCAAAAAAAGAGTGGGCATAATTTATGCTGTCACTCTGGTGGGACAAGGCTTCATATTGTCGGGAACCAGCTCCAAAGAGATCAGGGCGCTACTTTTAAAGGGATTCCTGATCAGCGATGCAACTTAACGGCCCGCAGCCCACATCACGAATGTATCGGCGGGTCCCTCCCAACCCAGGCATACATTGACGGCAACGCTTACCTCCTCTCCCACGACATTCATCGCCGGCGAATCCTCACCCCCCGCAATGATCCTCGGTGGCATCACCCCCTCAGTGTCCACTCTCACTTTCCCCACCTTCCCCCGCTCCATGGGGCTCCCACTAGGGCCTTGGCACTGTGCAAACTGACAGTGCCAACATGCTAGTGCCAACCTGTGCGAGGGGGCAGTGTCAGGACAGTGCCCGAGCATGTCTCCCTCACCCCCGGGGGCTTTGTTACCTCTGCACCCAAAGGGAGACCCTTGACTGTTTCATGTCTGGCTAAACCTGTTGCAAACCTTGCCAAAGAGACTTCATGTCGGAAGTAGATATATTTCTGATTTTTTTAAAATGGGTTGAAAAGATATGGGGAACAGGTAGGGAGGTGGATTTGAGACCAGAAAGAGGTCAGCCATGATCTGATTGAATGGCGGGCTCAAGAGGCAGAATTGCCTACTTCTGCTCCTATTCCTATGTTTCTGGAATTTTGAGCCTCTTTGCCAAAAAAAGAGTGGGCATAGTTTACGCCGTCACTCTGGTGGGACAAGGCAAACCCTCACCCCTCGCAATGATCCTCGGCGGCATCACCCCCTCAGTGTCCACTCTCACTTTCCCCCCCTTCCCCCGCTCCACGGGGCTCCCACTAGGGCCTTTGCACTGTGCAACCTGACAGTGCCAACCTGCTAATGCCAACCTGTGTGAGGGGACAGTGTCAGGACAGTGCCCGAGCATGTCTCTCTCACCCCTGGGGGCTTAGTTACCTCTGCACCCAAAGGGAGTCCCTTGACTGTCTCATGTCTGGCTAAACCTGTTGCAAACCTTGCCAAAGAGACTTCATGTCGCAAGGTGTGAATATTTAGTGAAGTGGGATCATTTGACGGGGAGGGAGGTGCCATAAGAACTAGGAACAGGAGTAGGCCATCTGGCCCCTCGAGCCTGCTCCGCATTTAATGAGATCATGGCTGATCTTTGTGGACTCAGCTCCACTCTCCGGCCCGTGCACCATATCCCCGAATCCCTTTATTCTTTGGGTGAAGAAGTTCCTCCTACACTCCGTCCTAAATCTACTTCCCCTTATTTTGAGGCTATGCCCCCTAGTTCTGCTTTCCCCGACCAGTGGAAACAACCTGCCCACATCTATCCTATCTATTCCCTTCATAATTTTATATGTTTCAATAAGATCCCCCCGCATCCTTCTAAACTCCAATGAGTACAGTCCCAGTCTACTCAACCTCTCGTCATAATCTAATCGCCTCAACTCTGGGATCAACCTAGTGAATCTCCTCTGCACTCCCTCCAGTGCCAATATGTCCTTTCTCAGGTAAGGAGACCAAAACTGAACACAATACTCCAGATGCGGCCTCACCAACACCCTATACAATTGCAGCATAACCTCCCTAGTCTTGAACTCCATCCCTCTAGCAATGAAAGACAAAACTCGATTAGCCTTCTTAATCACCTGTTGCACCTGCACACCAACTTTTTGTGACTCGTGCACCAGCACACCCAGGTCCCTCTGCACAGGGGTCTTTGATTATGCTGCCTGCTTTCCCCAGGCAGCGGGAGGTGTAGATGGAGTCAATGGATGGGAGGCAAGTTCGTGTGATGGACTGAGCGGTGTTCACGACTCTCTGAAGTTTCTTGCGGTCCTGGGCCGAGCAGTTGCCATACCAGGCTGTGATGCAGCCAGATAGGATGCTTTCTATGGTGCATCTGTAAAAGTTAGTAAGGGTTAATGTGGACATGCCAAATTTCCTCGTGTATTATAAATTATGGGAGCGATTCTCCAAAATGGAGACGAAGTGTTTGCGCCGTTGTGAATGCCGTCGAGTTTCACGACGGCTCAAAACGGGCACGGGGATGACCGATTCTGTACCCCACAGGGGGCCAGCATGGCGCTGTAGCGGTTCACGCCGCTGCAGCCTCCCTTCCCGATGCCAAATGGGCGCCGCGCCAACCCATGCATGCACAGTTGGGCCGCGCCAACCTGTGGCGTTGTGTTTCAGGGGTCGGTTGCGCAACAAAGTAGGACGGGCGGGGGGGAGGGGCCGGCCTGCCGATCAGTGTGCCCCAATCGCGGGCCAGACCCCATCGGAGGCCCCCCTGGTGAAGGAGTGCTTTTCCCCGCCCCACAGGCCCCCCCCCAACCCTTCACGCAGAGTTCCCGCCGGCAACGACCAGGGGTGAACGGCACCGGCGGGACTCTGTTGTATCCGCGCAGCCGCTCGGCCCATCCGGGCTGGAGAATCTGGCAAATGGCGCCGAATCTCCAGACCTTGGAGAATTGCGCGCCGGTGTCGGGGCGTTGTGGTGCGGTTGCGCCGATTCTCCTGTCTCCAAGAAGCTTAAGACAAGAGAAAAGTAGGGCTCCTAATGACAGTGGCCGGTGCCCAAGCAATTGATCTGTATAATACTTTTCCGTTCGCTTCTGAGGAAGACAAGAAGAGCTATTCAAAAATAATCAAGCAATTTGACAACTATTGCCACCCGCAAAAGAACAAAACCTTTGAGCGCTATGTATTCAGGATGAGACTGAAAAAATTGGGCGAAACATTTGACTGTTTTTGACGGATCTTAGTCTCAACGTGCAGTCTTGCAATTTTACAGACCTGTATGATTCATTGATTAAAGACTAAATTGTGTACGCTCTACAATGTGATAAATTACGTGATCAATTGCTGAGGGAAAACGATTTAAAACTAGCAGATGGCATAAAAATCTGCAAGGCCAGTGAGATTGCACAAAAGCAAATCACTGAGACCCAGACACAAGAAGGGGGCGGGAAAAAAACATGGCACGACCGATGGCTTCTTTGCTGTGTCGCAGCGGGATCAGAAACATGGTCCAGAGAACGCCATTTGTGGCGGAGGTGCGGCAGAATGCATGATTTGCGAAAATGCCGTGCATTCAGCAAAACCTGTGCCAGATGTGCCAGAAAAAAGCGTTTTGCTCACCAATGCCTATCAATTGCTATAACACAACAACCTAAGAATATTTATGTGATAACCAACGCTAAAAAAATTAGTGATTTGTCAATTATGCAACTGAACAGGCAAGCTGAGTTTAATGATGCACCAGATGGCCTGGAAAGTTATTTTTTCGTCGACATGATCAGTAGAGGCGCTGAACAACGAAACACAGAAATAAAGGAAGAAATAGCAAACCACTTGGATAATTGGACGATCCCACTCATAATTAATTCAACCAGCACAAACATCAAACAGGACACAGATGCCAGAGCAAATTTAATCAATGAAGCAGACCTGCAGAAAATGTGGATTCAACCTCGAATAGAAGATAATGATTGCAATCTCGCCGACTACCACAGCGCACCAATCAAGATGCTGGGAATGTGTAACCTGCAAGTCGAGATGAATGCACAATCATTCACAGTTAAATTTGCCATTGTGGAAGCAAACAAGCGATCATGACTCGATCGCTTGCAAATCTGTCCTATAAACAAATCACTCAATCCCTGCCTGCCACCACCCCCAAAACCTTGCATCCAGCCCCCACCCGCCACAAACCTATGGTTGTCACAGATCAGTGCTCACACTCCAATCCCAAATGCTGCCTCCACTGCTCCCACATCTTTAAGGCCAACACCATCACTGGGCTCACAGAGTGCCTGGCTGGCAAGAATGGCAGAGGCACTGATAACAACATAGAATTTTAACACCCTTAAGCTTGTTCCCCAAATCAATATGCTTCCATCCACCCCCACGCTGACCCCTCCCCCATGACCCACATCCTGACAATGGTGATGTTCGCTGGCCAGTAATAGTACATCATGTTCGGCAACACCAGCATCCACCCCCTCACCCTCACTCCTGAAGAGCCCTCCTGACCCGAGGAGGTTGTACACTTTTTTCTGGCACTGCTGGCTGGTCCAAATGGTGTTGCCCATGGCGATGATGACCTCTGCCACTTGCGCCCACGCCCGGAGAATGGAGGTGACTGACAGCTTCCTTCCCACCCCAGGGTACAGGGTCGCCCGCCTCACCTCCACGGCGTCCAGCAGCGTCTCCAGTTCGCCGTCGGTAAATCTCGGTGTCGCTCTCCTGCTGCCATCTTGTTGGCTGGGATGGTGTTTGGAGAGTGAAGCACGGTAGCACAGTGAGTAGCACTTTTGCTTCACAGCGCCAGGGACCCAGGTTCATTCCTGGCTTGGGTCACTGTCTGTGTGAAGTCTGCATGTTCTCCCCGTGTCAATTTCCAAAAGACTTGCTTGTTAGGTGAATTGAACATACTGAATTCTCACCCAGTGTAGCTGAACAGTCACTGGAGTGTGGCAACTAGCGGCTTTTCACAGTAATGTCATTGCAGTGTTAATGTAGGCCTAATTGTGACAATAATAAAGATTATTATTATATTATGAAGTGTGTGTATGTGGCTGCAGCTTGGCGGCCTCCTGAGTATCAATCCTGAAACTAGAGAATCCACCATTATTTCCCATAAGAATCGATTGTGTTCCACGTGGCACTGGTGCTAGCCTCTTAACGGTCGTTGAATTGGTCCAGATCCTGCACCAGTGTTGCTGTTGTAGAACCACTAAACGTACCCCGGCGTCAACATTTAATCTCAGAAACAGAGAATCCGGCTGATTATTTTTTATTTCCATTTTTCCAGTACTTTAATGGCTAGATTGAATGTACAAATCCTGAGACTTCACCAAATGCCACAAGAACGTTTATTGATCGTGAATTTGTTAGCTTCTTTAAATATATATTGAATCTGTAAGAATTGGTCGGGAAAATAAATCTGCACTCTATACATGGAAACCATGGGCTGGATTCTCTGTTTCAGGGACTATGCCCCCACGCCATCGTGAACACTGTGGCCTTTTGACGCCAGATAAACTGGCGTCAAAAGACCACATATACACAGCCCTGCAGGAGGCTAGCAGGGACCCATCGTAAAACTCGCAGCTCCAACTGCAGATATGGGCCCCCCGCACTCCTGGGTCAGAGGCTGCACATGCGCATGGCAGCGGCCTCCAACGGCTGCTTCGTGCTCCATGGCGGACTCAGAGCTGGACCGCGAAATAGTGCTCCTGATCGGCCGCTAGCCTGACCCGGACGTGCGCGCAAATGTAACTTGCTCCCATATGAGGCCTCCCCTGCCCTCTCATCGGCCCGCCCCCGACCATGGCGGCCGCGGACGTGAATATCCCAAAAGGCTGGGACCGTGTTAGATCCACGCTGTCAGGACTTTGGTCGGTCGGAGTGGAGAATAGCGGGGCGGGCCTTTGGCAATGGCAGCAGGTAGGGTATACGCAGCGCAGCATACTCTCTGAGTACTCCACTTTTCGGGGGCCGGAGCATCGAGGAATCTGCGCCAGTCCCGATTCCATGTGCGGAAATGGATTCTCCGCCCCAGCGCCGGACGCGTGTTTCTGCAGGGCTGCTTCTCCGAGGTCAAGCAGCATCACACAATGCTATCAGTATTGCCCGAACAGATTACCTCATTGAAATCAATGAAGAAACCCATGAGAGCCGTTGTTTGCTGCTGAGGAATTAATGTACACAGTGCAGCACACTTGAAGCAGCACTACGCAAACTAATTTCTCCCCGAGAGAATACTGCCAATGTTTTAATGACCTTTTCATTTGTTCTCCTAGTTTGTCAACATGTGAACAATGAAACTCAGTGCAGGTGTGATAATGGATTTATTTGGAATTCAACATTTTGTAGTAAATATCAGTCTTGCAGTGTGAATATAACAGAAGACCGAAGCTGTGACTGTATCAGGAATGAGCCAACAGAAGGAACTTACTGTGACCTCCCAACTGTGTCAACAACCCCCACAAGTACACCAAGAATTACAACAACACCTACCACGGTGTCAACAACACCCACACAAAGTACTGTATCTACAACAACACCAACAACAAAGCCTATCACGGTGTCAACAACACCCACACAAAGTACTGTATCTACAACAACACCAACAACAAAGCCTACCACGGTGTCAACAACAACCACAACTGTGTCAACATCAATTACCACACAAGATAACAGAGGTAAATTGAACAATGTTTATTATTTCTCCACATGTAAGTACACTTGTAGATATGAACTAACTGCTATCTAGTTGAGATTATTTTAAAGAAATAGCAATAATATTACTGAGCTGTGTACCAAGCCTATATTCATTTATTTGCAGAAGAAATGTTTAAAACTAACTTATAGACTTAGATTTTCACAGATACGGAGGCTCAACAGTTTATTGAAAATGATGCTGGGAACATGGATCCAGAAGTCCCGTCCCCATCACCTACAGATCCTATTTTCCTTCGTAGGGGAAGGGGGGCGGGACATGACTGACAAATGGGGGGAACACAAACTTGTGGGTTGATTTAATTAATTGCTCCCTTCAAACCAAACAAATATTTATTGGGGCAAGGACCTTAACCTGTAGTATGAAAGTTGCAATTGATTTAGAGTAAAAGTAAACATTCGTAAAGGATGAATAAAGTCTGAGGAGCTGTCAAACTGTCAAGTTATTTAAATCAATACCCTTTAAATATTGAAAATAAACAGGCTGTCTAGCTCTGTATGAGGAAAAAAATTCCATGCTTGTAGTTTCAATATATGCTTAATGTTGATTACGTATTTTGCTAAGAGGTGAGATTTTCATTCAGGAGTGACGAGATTTCTTTGATGTTGGCCTGGTGACTATTACGATCCCAGCCCAGACCCCAACAATGGCTAGGATGCTGGACTGAAACTCCAATATATAGTGTTATTTTGTAAGATTGTGCAGGAAGAATACTTCGCCCCAGGAGTGATTGCACAAAGAAATAGGAATTTGGTATTTTGAGACAAAACTTTATTATTAACACCATATTAAACTCTTTAATATCACACCCAAAAATAACTTACAATTACCCCTTAAACAACACTACTCAATATAGTAAATATAATACCCTTAATTACTATCTCCATTCCCAGTTAAACAACCAGAAAAGAAAAAAAATATACAGCTCTCAATCCTTCCCACATCCCAATGGCACAGATTAATACTTGGTTTCCAGAAAAGATTTGGCTCCTGTTAGAACCCTTCTGACTCTGGCTAAATATCTTCAAAAGCTTCTCCCTTGTCTTGAGACAACTCTGTACTACTTTAAATACTATTACTCCTGTTTATCCTACCCTTGTGAGAGTAAAGAACTTTACCTGTGGCCTAAAGGGTAAGCCAGATCAGAACTCAGTACGGAAAGCTTTCTCAAAATGTCTGAATACCTTAGCACCACCCAGCAATGACATCATCTCCACAAACTGAAAACAAATTAACTTCCCAGGCTAAAATACCTCAACTCCCAGGGACCCCCCCCCCCCCCCCTCGCCCAGTAAAATAACATTGCATTAACCCAGGATTTCTACTCTGGCCAATACCACCTATCTCCGTGATATTGGCCAATATCTTTTTGGTCTTGCATAACAAGATTTTTTTTTTTTTAAAAAGGCTACTACAGTCAAACACACACTAACTACAGGCTATTAACCCTTAAATTGCCAAATGTTGATAACCCAATATTTCTAAAATCCTGCGTTTGTCAATTGTGACCCTGGAATGAATGTGGTGGATGCTGGTGCATAGACAAGTTGGGCGGAAGTCTAGTCTTGGTGCACCCGCACTGCATCAATGTTTTTTTCAAACTGACAGAGAAACAGTTAACAGCACTCCATCCCTCACCTTTTACACCCCCTCACACACAAACAAACTCTCCATGCCCCACTCATGCTCCACATTCACTCCTTATCATCCTACATACCCTACATGTCAATCTCTGCCCACACCTATAGCCCCTTATACACTCTATTCCAGCCTACGTCCCATCATAAGCCATGGCCCCTCATAGCTGCTATTCCAACTTGGGGCAAGTCATGCCAACCCATGCTCCAACCAAGAACCCATTGCCCTTATAAACTACTATTCCATCTCAGTTTCCATAATAGGCAGACCTCAAAACTCATGCTGAGATTAAATGAAGTTCCATGGTCTATTTCAGCCTTAATTTTAATTTTCATTCAGAAATACATTCCTTCAATACATTATCTTTGATGTCACCAAAGTTTTCATTCATTTGTATAATAAATATTTAAAAAAGCATTGGAAAGTGTCCACAGTAGCGTGGTTATGCTACTGTTCCAAGTAGCATAACCACACTACTGTGACATGGATGGTTGTCATGTGACACTAATGCTGTAATGTTAACCTAATACTTACGTCAAATATCAGAATGAAATAGCACATAACCATTTCTCTTTTAACATTCCAGGCAGTTTTTTCAAATAATTAAAGGGTAGGCGTTATAAATTCCATAACAACTTGACAGCTTCTTTAAATGGTTCTTCTTGACACTTTTGAGAGTTGCTTTTGAGACCTCCTCTTGAGAGTTTATTTTGAAACTGTTGACAATTGACAATGAGCTTTACAGTTCCAATTAGTTCATGCACTTTTTATTCACATTCATGCCGACTTTTTGGAATCCCAAATGGGACCTGACTTTGCCCATTTGGCACCTGACCTCACTTCAAGACAGGGCGGGGGAACCTTTTTCGTATCAAGGGCCATTCTCACTGAGACATGATCAGTTGTGGGCCGCACACACAAAAAATTTTTTAGAGCGAGAATACAGAAACATTCAACTTTGTTTTAATGCAATGGCTGAGATTGATTTTCCTTAATGTGTATCATGGCTTCTGTGGCTCAATTACAGTACTCCTGACTATACCTCAATGTTTGACTTACTTTCCTTCCCTGTTCTCCATCTGTCACTCTCTCTCCCTTTCTCACTCTGTCTTTTTGTCTCTCTCCTTTTCCATTTGTCTCTTTCTCTCCTTGCCAAATCTATTTCTACCCCCCCCCCCCACCCCGCCCAAAACCCCAATTCCAGGGCAATACGCCATCAACGCAGAGCTCTGGCTTGGGGCTCCTGGACTTGAAGAATGGGCTTCTTCCTCAGAATGTAGGAGTTGAGTCACTGTCCTGGGACACCAATGGAGCTGGGAGGAAAAGGAGGGGGTAAATCACCCATGGAGCCAAGGGCCTTACTCCCTTTTCTCCTGCCCCGGGTTACTCACACTTCACCAGCCAATTCGCAGCCAGCAGCTTGCTGTCCCCGCTCGGTGCTCCTGCTCCTGGATCTCGGGCCTTTCTCTCACTCCTAAGCCTGGGCCTCTGTGAAAATGATGTCGGGTGGCCCAAAGTGCAGCATATAGAGATCGGGCGCAATTTGGAAATCCCCGGAGTCCTGATCAAAAAAGCGCAATGGGGAGATGGTGGCATAGTGGTACTGTTACCAGACCAGTAGTCCAGAGGCCGAGGCTAATGCTCATGGGTTCAAATCACACCATGACAGCTGGTGTAATTTAATTTCAATTTTAAAAGGTTTGTCTCACTAATGGTGCCCAACCCCATGGCAACTATCATTAATTGTAGAAAAAGCCCATCTCGTTCACTGGTTCACTAATGTCCTTCAGGGAAGGAAATCTGTTATCCCTACCTGGTCTGGCCTACATGTAACTTCAGACCCACAATACGTGGTTGCCTCTTAACTGCCCTCTGAAATAGTTGAGCAAGCCACTCAGTTCGAGGGCAATGCTAGATGGCCAAAAAATACTGATCTAAAGAAAACAAATCTGGCCCCAGGCCAAGGGTTCCCCACCCCTCTCAAAGATGCCCTGGGATCATAATGAAAGGGGAACCTTAGCTCTCAAAGGGTACTCTAGCGTATGCACTGTAAATTCTGTGATTCTATGATTCTATTCTATGAAAAGGATCCAAAAAAGTTCAGACCTGCTCCTTCCAGGCCTAATCTGTATGCACCGGGTTTCAGACCCCACCTCACCAAAACCACCCATGAATGGAGGCAAAACTGACATCTATGGGAATCCGCCTCCTCAAAATTCGATCCTGGGTCACTGTCTGCGTGGAATTTGCGCATTCTCCCTGTGTCTGCGTGGGTCTCACCCCTACAATCCAAAGATGTGCAGGGTAGGTGGATTAGCCACACTAAATTGCCCCTTAATTGGGGAAAAAAAAGAATTGCGTATTCTAAATTTAAATAAAATATAATTTAAACAAATTAAAAAAAGAAAATGGTGGTTGCTGTGAATTGGAACAGAACTTCAATTTTTTGCTCTAAAAAACTGCCTTTTTCACAATGACAGGACCTCCCCGCCGTGGTGATAATCCAGGCCCGTCCACCTCAGAAGTTAATACATTTAACCCTCTGGGGTAGAGAAGTTCAAAGATCCTCAAACCTTTGTGTGAAAACATTTTTCCTTATTGCAGTGTCTAAATGATTGAGCCCTTATCCTGAGATTGTATCGTCTCCAGACCGGTGTCATACATTCCCAGCCAGAGACAACGTCTTCTTCGTGTCAACCTTTTAAAGCCCCTTCAAAATCTCACTTTTTAATGAGATCACCCCTAATTCACCTGAACTCCAGAGAATACAGACCCATTTGACCCAACATCTCATCACAGGACAACCTTATGTTCCCAGGGGCCATTCAAGTTTTGCCTCCAGTGCAAGTTAATCTTTCATTAACTATGGAGAACTAAATTGCTCATAGCATTCCTTATGCTAATGTTTTTATAGCACTCAACCTTCCAACACTGCACTCTGAATCTCTCCCACTCACAGCTCCCGAAGTGAAGGCCTCAGAATCCCGGAGGTAGGATTTATAGCACTCTCGAAGTGGCACCGTGCTGCCCCAGCTGTGGAATTTTAGGTCTATTGTTTTTTTAATTTTCATATCATTGCACAATTGTTGCACCAGTGATATATTTACTCAAATTGTGAGAAAACCCTTGGGGATGAGTGACCTTAATATCGTAGAAGTCTTTATCAAGGTGAATAGTGAGGTTGTTGATTCTGAGACCAAGGTCCTGAACCTCAATAAATGTAACTATGATGATTTGAGGCATGAGTTGGCTATGATTGACTGGGAAACATTACTGAAAGGAAGGACAGCGGACAAGCAATGGCAGGCATTCAAGGTGAAATCCAAAAGTGGGTTATTCTTGTTTGCCGCAAGAGTGAAAAGGGAACTGTGCAAATGATGCCTTACAAGGGAAGTTAGAGATAGCATTTGATTCAAAGAAGAGGCGTACAAATTAGCAAGAAAAAGCAATGGACCTGAGGATTGGGAACTGTTTAAAATTCATCAAGGCAGACCAAGGGATTGAATAAGATGGGGAAAATACAATTTGAAAGTAACTAGTGGGGAACATAAAAACTGACTGTAAAAGTTTCTATTGGTACGTAAAGAGAAAAAGATTAATAAAAACTAATGTAGGCCACTTACAGTCAGAAATGGGAACAAAGAAATGGCTGTGGAACTAAATTTGAACATTGCTTCTGTCTTCAAAAAGAAAGACATGAATAATGTACTGAAAGTTATTGGAAACAAAGTTTTAGTGAGGTGCTGAAGAAAATTAGTATTAGTAAAGAAATGGTTTTGGGGAAATTAATGGAATTGAATGCTGACAAATCTCCAGGGCCTGATAATCTTTATCCCAGAGTATTTAAAGAAGTGGCCCTAGAAATAGTAGATCCATTAGTGGTAATTTTCCAAAATTCTTTGGACTCTGAAATGGTTCCTACAGATTGGAGGTTAGCAAATGTAACCCTGCTATTCAAAATGGAGGGAGAGAGGAAACAGGGAACTACAGACCATTGGGCCTAACATCAGTAGTTGGGAAGTTGCTGGAGTCCATTTTGAACGATTTTATAGCACAGCATTTGGAAAACAGTGGTGTAATCAGACAAAGTCAGCATAGATTTATGAAAGGAAAATCATGCTTGTCAAATGTACTAGAATTCTTTGAAGCTGTATCTAGTAGAGTTGACCAGGAAGAACCAGTGGATGTGGTTTATTTTGACTTTTAGGCTTTCAACAAGGTCTCACATAGCAGATTAATATGTAAAGTTACGGATAGTGTCTTGAGATGGATAGATAGCTGGTTAGCAGACAGGAAACAAAAAGTTGGAATAAATGGGTCTTTTTCTGATTGGCAGGCAGTGACTAGTGTGGTACCGCAGGGATCTGTGCTAGAACCCCAACTGTTCACATTATATTTTAATGATTTGGACGAGGGAACTAAAGGTATTATCTCCAAATTTGCAGATGATACAAAGTTGGTTGGGAGGGTGAGCTGTGGAGAGGATGCAGAGATGCTTCAGTGGAATGTGGATAGGCTGAGTGAGTAGGCACATGCATAGTAGAGGCAGCATAATGTGGATAAATGTGAAGTTACCCGCTTCGGTAGCAAAAATAGGAAGGCAGATTATTATTTCAAAAGGTGTTAATTGAGAGAGGTAGATACTCAGCAAGACCTTGATATCCTCATGCATCAGTCGCTGAAAGTAAGCATGCAGGTACAGCAGACAGTAAAAAAGACAAATGGTATGTTGGCCTTCATAGCCAGATAATTTGAGCCTGGGAATCATGATGTTTTACTGCAATTGTATAGGGCATTGGTAAGGCCACACCTGGAGTATCATGTGCAGTTCTGGTGTCCTCATTTGAGGAAGAATGTTCTTGCTATGGAGGGAGTGTGGAAAAGGTTTACCAGGCTGATTCCTGGAATGGCGAAACTGCCGTGTGAGGAGAGGTAAATTGGTTGGAATTGTATTAATTGGAGTGTAGAAGAGTGAGAGGGGATCTCATAGAAATTTACAAAATTCTAACAGCATTAGACAAGGTAGATTCAGAAAGAATGTTCCTGATGGGGAGGGGAGGGGGGGGGGGGGGTCCAGAACCAGAGGTAATAGTTTGAGGATAAGGGGTAAACCTTTTAGGACTGAGGTGAGGAGAAATTTCTTCACCCAGAGAGTGTTGAATCTGTGGAATTGACTGCCACAGAAAGTAGTTAAGGCCAAAACATTGTGTAATTTCAAGAAGGAATTAGATATAGCTCTTGGGCTAATGGGATCAAGGGTTATGGGGGGGGAAGGCAGGATTAGGGTACTGAACTTGATGATCAGCCATGATCATAATGAATTGGCCGAACGGCCTCCTCCTACCTCTATTTACAATTGCCGGTGTTTCTATTATCACCTGTTTAAGCATGAGCTCCAGATCAGGCTGTTTCCAATCTTCATGGATTTTACTGATACCATTACCATTACTGTTTTGTTTTTGTTGCAATATTATATATTTTTTAATTCAATCATGGGATCTCAGCCAGCATTTATTGCCCATCCCTCGTTGCTCTTGAACCGAATAGCTTACTAGGCAATTCAGTAAGAAGTCTCACGACAGGTTAAAGTCCAACAGGTTTATTTGAAATTATAAGTTTTCAGAACGCTGCTCCTTCATCAGGTGAAGGAAGAGTGCTCTGAAAGCTTGTGGTTTCAAATAAACCTGTTGGACTTTAACCTGGTGTTGCGAGACGTCTTACTGTGCCCACCCCAGTCCAGCGCCGGCTTCTCCACAGCTGGACTATTTCAGAGGACAGTTCAGAGTCAAACACATTGTTGTAGACCTGGCTTCACATGTAGGCCAGACCAGATCAGAATGACAGATTTCCTTTCCAAAGGACATTTGTGAACCAGATGGGCTTTTACGACAATTGGCAATGTTTTCTTGCTCATCATTAGACTTTTAATTCCAGATTTTCTTTTTATTTCACCATCTGCCTTGATGCAATTTGAACCCTGGCCCCCAGAGCATTAACCTGGATCTCTGGATTATTCGTCCCTTGACAATACCACCAAGCCACTGCCTTCCCTGCTAATAACCAGGCTTAACTGTTTGCAGAGAAATTCTATAATCCATGGAATCTATTTGTGATGAACGGTTACTGCCTTATCATCATGTAAGGTGATGTCCCCTTTAAGACCAGGCTTGGAACCCTGGGGACTCCGCCTCTGGCTCCGCCCATCTGGGAGCCATACATAAAGGCCTGCCTCATGGTCTGTATAGCAGTCAGCTCTCGTCCAAATCTGTAGCATAGTTATTAGCCTAATAAAGCCTTCTTTACAGTTTAATCTCTAAGCATCATTATTGAGGGTACCTCAATTTATTAGGCTAAACTAGATTCAGGATGGACGCAGGCCTAAAACCAGAGAAGCTCAATCTGGAAGCACGAACGCCGGAGGCAAAGGAAATTTTTTAATACTGGCTGCGGTGCTTCGAGGCCTACCTGGACTCCGCAGAAACTCCCATCCTGGGGCCACGCAAGCTGCGTCTACTCCATGCCCGGGTGAGTCACAGAATCTCCGCCACACTCGAAAAGGCGACGACTTTTGAGGAAGCGATTGAGTTGCTCCGCAAGCGGTTTGTCAAACCCGTCAATGAGGTGCACGCCCGGCATCTGCTCTCTACCTGCCGGCAGCGCTCGGGGGAATCGCTCGACGAGTTTGTTGAGAAACTCACTGCGCTTGCCAGGGACTGTGACCATCAGGATGTGACAGGGGAAGTCCATATGAACCTGCACATCAGAGATTCTTTCGTGTCCGGCATCCGCTTGACCTACATCCGGCAGCGACTGCTCGAAAACGGGGCAAAAGACCTCCAGGAGACGCTAACGCTCGCCTCCTCGCTGGAGGTGGCCCGACATAACTTGGGTACGTACCCCGCGGACTCTGCCAGCCCCCCCCCGGACTTCCTCAGACTCGCCCGTATTACAGGCCTGCGCCACGTGGCGACCCGCTCACCATGGGGGCACACCTTGCTACTTCTGCGGGCAGGGCCAGCACCCACGCCCACGCTGCCCAACCCGCTCCGCAATCTGCAGCGACTGCGGGAAGAAAGGGCACTTTGCGAGGGTCTGCCTGGCCAGACCCAGGGGCCAGAAAAACAAAGAACAGCCGGCCCGAAAATCACGCTCTCAGGCCCGCAGGCCTCGCAATGCTGCTGCGCACCGACCCGACACATCCTCTTCTGACGCGTCATCAGCCTCGTGCGAATCATGGGAGCGGCCATCTGGTCGGCGGCCATCTTCTCGACCCGACACGTGCGACCAACGGCAGCTGCCATTTTACGACTCCGACTACCCGCGACTGGGTGCGATCACCCTCGATCAAACTCGGCCAAAACACCTGCAGAACTCCATGATGCAGGTCCAGGTCAACGGGCACGACACTGCATGCCTCTTCGACTCCGGGAGCACGGAGAGCTTTATCCACCCTGAAACGGTAAGGCACTGCTCCCTACGCACCCATCCCACATCCCAAACCATAGCCCTCGCATCTGGGTCCCACTCGGTACAAATCACAGGGTACTGTATTGCGGATCTCTCGATCCAGAGTGCCAAATACACCCGTTTCAAATTTCATATCCTCCCTCACCTCTGTGCCCCCCTGCTGCTCGGACTGAATTTCCAGTGCAGCCACTGAAGCCTGACACTGAAGTTTGGCGGACCTTTGCCCCCCCCTCACGGTGTGCTGCCTTGCGACACTGAAAGTCGCACCCCCCTCGCTATTCGCTAACCTCACTCCCGACTGTAAGCCCGTCGCCACCAGGAGCCGGCGCTACAGTACCCAAGATATGGCTTTTATCAAGTCAGAGGTCCAGCGTTTACTGGGAGAGGGGGTCATCGAGGCTAGCAACAGCCCTTGGAGAGCGCAAGTGGTGGTAGTCCGGTCCGGGGAGAAGAAACGGATGGTCGTGGATTATAGCCAGACCATAAACCGATTCACGCAGCTTGATGCGTACCTCCATCCTCGCATCGCGGAAATGGTAAATCGGATCGCACAATACCGAGTCTTTTCCACGGTCGACCTCAAATATGCCTACCACCAGCTCCCCATCCGACCAAAAGACCGCCTCTATACTGCCTTCGAAGCAGCCGGCCGGCTCTTCCACTTCCTCAGGGTCCCTTTTGGTGTCACAAATGGGGTCTCCGTCTTTCAAAGGGCGATGGACCAAATGGTGGACCAGTACGGTTTGCGGGCTACATACCCGTACTTGGACAATGTCACCATCTGCGGCCATGATCAGCAGGACCATGACGCTAACCTCAAAAAGTTCCTCCAGACCGCCCGAGCCCTTAACCTGACCTATAACGAGGGCAAATGCGTTTTCCACACCACCCGGCTGGCCATCCTCGGCTATGTCGTGGAAGACGGGGTCCTAGGTCCCGACCCCGACCGCATGCGCCCCCTTAAGGAACTCCCTCTCCCCCGCAGCCTCAAGGCCCTCAAACGGTGCTTGGGGCTTTTCTCCTATTACGCCCAGTGGGTCCCCAAGTATGCGGACAAAGCCCGCCCACTCCTAAAGACCACCACTTTTCCCCTCTCGGCTGAGGCTCAATTGGCCTTCAACCGCATCAAGGCCGACATCATCAAGGCCGCCATGCACGCGGTGGACGAAACCATCCCTTTCCAGGTAGAGAGCGATGCATCAGACATCGCCCTGGCTGCTACCCTCAATCAAGGAGGCAGACCAGTAGCATTCTTCTCCCGAACCCTCACCGCCTCCGAGATTCGACACTCTGCAGTCGAAAAGGAGGCACAAGCCATTGTGGAGGCTGTGTGGTGCTGGAGACACTACCTCGCCGGTAGGAGGTTTACCCTCGTCACCGACCAACAGTCGGTCGCCTATATGTTCGATAACACGCAACGGGGCAAAATAAAAAACGATAAAATTTTGAGGTGGAGGATCGAACTCTCCACCTACTCGTACGATATCAAGTATCGTCCAGGGGAGCTCAACGAGCCCCCAGATGCCCTGTCCCGCGGCACATGTGCCAACGTGCAGGAGGACCGCCTGCAAGCCATCCACAATGACCTCTGCCACCCGGGGGTTACCCGGCTCGTTCATTTCATCAAGTCCCGCAACCTACCTTACTCAACCAAGGAGGTCAAGGCCATGGTCAGGGCCTGCCAGGTCTGTGCGGAGTGCAAACCGCACTTCTATCGGCCAGACAAGGTTCGGCTCGTGAAGGCCTCGGGCCCCTTTGAGCGACTGAGCGTGGACTTCAAGGGGCCCTTCCCGTCCACCAACCGTTATGCCTATTTCCTCACCGTGATCGATGAGTTCTCCCGTTTCCCATTCGCCATTCCCTGCACCGACATGACCTCAGCCACGGTGATTAAGGCACTGCACAGCATCTTCACCCTGTTCGGTTTCCCTGCTTATATCCACAGCGACCGGGATACATCGTTCATGAGCGATGAACTGCGTCAGTATCTGCTCAGCAAAGGCATCGCCTCGAGCAGAACGACCAGCTATAACCCACGGGGAAACGGGCAGGTGGAGAGGGAGAACGCGACCGTGTGGAAGGCTGTCCTTCTGGCCCTGCGGTCGAGAAATCTCCCAACCACCCGCTGGCAGGAGGTCCTACCCGATGCCCTACACTCCATTAGGTCACTCCTCTGCACGGCCACAAATGAGACCCCTCATGAGCGATTGTTTCTCTTCCCCAGGAAGTCTACCTCCGGGGTCTCGCTTCCACCTTGGCTGACGGCTCCGGGACCTGTTCTTCTCCGGAGGCACGCAAGGAGCCATAAAACGGACCCCCTAGTTGAAAAGGTCCGACTGCTCCACACCAACCCCAGTTACGCCTACGTGGAGTACTCCGACGGCAGGCAAGATACGGTTTCCCTCCGGGATCTGGCGCCCGCTGGATCCTCCACCACAGACGCCCCTTCCCGCGCCGCTCCCCTGCAGGACCCGTCGCCCCCTACAACACACCGCCTTCCGGCCCTACCACCCATTGGTGAGCTCCTACCGTGCGCCCCCCCCTTGCACCCCCCCTTTACACACCCCGCCGGCGCCGGCTCCGCTACCCCCGGCCCTGCCTAGTTCCTCTGTCCCGACCCGGACCGAAGCTCCAACCGCTGTGCTCCCGGATGTGCCCTCAACCGGGACGTCCGTGCCCGCCGCACCACCGCCCGAACTGAGGAGATCAAGGAGGACGATCCGGCCGCCGAGACGGATGGACCTATGATGGCACTTCACCCCCGCCGGACTCCTTTTTAAACAGGGGGTGAATGTGATGAACGGTTACTGCCTTATCATCATGTAAGGTGATGTCCCCTTTAAGACCAGGCTTGGAACCCTGGGGACTCCGCCTCTGGCTCCGCCCATCTGGGAGCCATACATAAAGGCCTGCCTCATGGTCTGTATAGCAGTCAGCTCTCGTCCAAATCTGTAGCATAGTTATTAGCCTAATAAAGCCTTCTTTACAGTTTAATCTCTAAGCATCATTATTGAGGATACCTCATTATTACCATTAATTATTTCGGCATTGAACTAATTATTCATTTATTTAATGTTTCAGTCAATCAACAACTTAAATATGAGCTGGATGTTGCACTAAACTTAACTGGAAATTTCACTGATCGTGCACTGAAATTATTTCTGGAACGTTTGAATCCCATTCAAATTCAGATTGAAAATGGCACATTTAATATTACAAACATCACTCTTACAACAGGTGAGTGTGGACAGAACATTTAAAATATGTATCATTGCAGATAAAGTACATTTCCTACCACCTTAAAACATTCCTGTGACTAACTGTGAGATGGCAAAAATTAACCATTACTTTTAATGTTGATCTTTTCACATGACCATTTGATTTGAAATGTCGCTTAGAAGTCTATTTTAAGTATGGTTCATAAATAATTACAGTCAAGAAGGAGGAACTTATTGGATCCTCAGTTGCAGACATCTGCTTTGGTTTATTAAGTTTGTCTGCTGCCTTACTTAGTAAAATGATCGCCAAATGTGATGGTATGACTATTGTCATAAAGCCTGCTGAAAATGGTTGTGCTGTTTCTGTTTGGTGTACCAACCTCTACCAAGCAGAGGTTGAAAGCCAACTCATCACTTGCTCCTCAGTCCCTCTGAACTCTGATCCCAACATGAAACATCAAACCATTGTTTCCAGGGCTGTCACTGACCTCATCTCATCTGGAGATCTTCTCTCCATCTATCCAATCTCATTGTGCCCCGACTCCAAACAGCCGACTTCAACCTTGTTCTCAAAATCCACAGTCAGATCTGTGCTGGTGAACTCATCATATGGACATATTCCTGTCTACTGAACTGATTTTTTTTTTTCTATCTCAAATCTATTTTTCTCCTTTATTCAGTCTGTTCCTATCTATACCTAAGAATCTTCCAAGTTCTCAATCATTTCAAGAAGTTCCATTTTCCAGGTCCTAACCATTTCCTTTTCACCATGAATGTCAATTTCACACCTCCATCCCCCACCAGGACAGTTGAGAGCTCTCCATTTCTACCTTGAATGGAGACCCAACCAGATGACACCTACAACCACCTTCCTCCACCTGGTTTAACTTGTTCTCACATTGAGCAACTTCTTCTGAGCCAGTCTCGTGTCCATTGACCTGGAAGACTGCTTCTTTAGGCCTCGTTTGAATGTCTGCACTGCACGCTCCGCCAACCCATTTGAAGCGGGTGGTAAGGGGCAGTGCGGATATGGCGTATGCCGTTCATCTTCATGAACCTCGCAAACTCCTCACTGGTGAATGGAGTGCCGTTATCCGTGACCAGCACCTCGGGGAGACCATGTGTCCTAAAAGACAAACGCATCTTCTCAATTGTTGCACAGGACGTTGTGCCTAGCATCTTATGCACCTCTAACCATTTAGACTGAGCGTCGATTAATAAAAGGAACATGGATCCTTGAAAAGGGCCGGCGAAATCCGCATGCAAGCACGCCCAAGGACGCCCTGGCCATTCCCAGTGATGTAGGGGCGCGGCCGGCGGAAGTTTCTGATGCTCCTGCCAAATGGAGCAGTTTTGGGCCACCTTCTCAATGTCGGCATCGAGGCCTGGCCACCAAACATAACTCCGGGCCAACATTTACATTTTGGTCACACCTGGATGCCCACCATACAGGACTATGTGTCGAACCTTTGACAGGACTGGCTCCCTCTGGGTCAACTCACGGATCTGTGATGCCGTGACAGACGAGATGTCCATAAAATTTAGGGTTGCAACCACCTCACCGGTCGTAGGGGTCGACATGGGGCCGGTCGATAAAGGCAATCGGCTCAGTGCGTCGGCATTCGCTATCTGCGTTCCTGGTTTGTGCTCCAGAGAATACTCGTATGCAGCGAGCAACAAAGCCCAGCGCTGGATCCGTGCGGAAGCAATGGGAGGTATTGGCTTATCCTCTCTGAAAAGTCCCAGCAGAGGCTTATGATCAGTCACGATAGTGAAGTGGCGGCCATACACGTACTGGTGGAAGCGTTTCACCGCAAAGACCACCGCCAGGCCCTCCTTCTCGATCTGCGCGTCCTTTTTTTCCGCTGCAGTCAAATGTGCGGGAGGCGAAAGCTATCGGCCGCTCGGCCCCTTTCTCCATCTTGTGGGACAGGACGGCCCCAGTACTATACGGGGATGCATCACATGTGACGAGCAAAGGCTTTCCAGGATAATAATGGGTTAGTAACCCAGACGACGACAATTGTTGTTTTCCTGCCGGAAAGCGGTTTCTTGCGGCTGACCCCAAACCCAGGTGTGATTTTTCTTTAGCAGAAGGTGCAAAGGGGCCAGCGTAGTTGCCAGATTGGGGAGGAACTTCCCGTAATAGTTTACGAGACTGAGAAAAGAACGAAGATGCGAAGTGTCAGTCGGGGCGGGGGCATGTTGAATTGCACGCACCTTCTCTGCGACGGGGTGCAGACCTTCGCGGTCCACCCGATAACCTAGGTAGACTACTTCCTTTGCCTGAAAGACGCACTTTGTGCGGTGTAAACAGACTCCAGCCTCCGAAAAGCGTCTAAGGACAGCCTCCAGATTTTCCAAATGTTCCTGCTCCGATGTCCCTGTGATCAAAAAGTCATCTAAGTAGACAGCGACACGCGGTAAACCTCTCAAAATGCCCTCCATAACGCGTTGAAAAATAGCGCAGGCAGAGGATACTCCAAAGGGCAAACGTGTATATTCATACAGGCCCCGGGTTGTATTAATCGTTACATATGGTCGGGAGGCAGGGTCCAGCTCCAACTGTAGGTAGGCGTGACTCATATCTAATTTTGTGAACGAGAGTCCACCTGCAAGCTTTGCGTAGAGATCCACTATGCGAGGCATTGGATATCGGTCGAGTTGGGAAGCCGTATTCACTAAGTTTATAGTCGCCGCACAAGCGAACTGTGACATCCGGCTTCATTACAGGTACAATTGGTGCTGCCCAGTCAGCGAAACTGACGGGCCTGATAATACCCAAAGTTTCCAAACGAGTGAGCTCCCCTTCTACCTTCTCGAGCAAGGCGTAAGGCACCGGGCGCGCCCGGAAATAGTGCGGCGTGGCTCCTGGTTCGACTTGGATACGGGCTACGGACCCTTTAATTTTCCCCAAACCGGGCTGGAATACATCTTGGTATCGTCCTAGCACCTCAGTCAACCCTCCAGAAACTGTTTGGAGGATGTGCTGCCACTGCAAGCGCAAATGGCGCAACCAGTCCCGACCCAACAGGCTGGGCCCATGGCCGCGCACCACGATAAGTGGGAAACGCCCCTCCTGGCGTCCATAAACAACAGGGGTCATTGTAGTTCCTGCAATGTCCAATGGTTCCCCCGTGTAGGTGGCCAAGCTGGCCTGTGTGTCAGTTAATGTAAGGGTCTGTATACCCTGCTTGATGCGGTCGAATGTCCTCTGGGCGATCACGGAGACCGCTGCGCCAGTGTCC
Organism: Scyliorhinus torazame; assembly: GCF_047496885.1. NCBI lineage: Eukaryota > Metazoa > Chordata > Chondrichthyes > Carcharhiniformes > Scyliorhinidae > Scyliorhinus > Scyliorhinus torazame. Next base: position 204,272,683 of record NC_092710.1, read on the forward strand.
AACTCCATCTCAAGCAGGTTACCATTGACCCATACTGTCACCTTAATGGGGGCCACACGGGGAGCTGCTGCACAATGCAGCTGCAGGCAGTCGTCCTCCGTCTCCACGTCCTCAGTAGTCGCCGCAGGTTCATCCACATGGAAGGTACGGCCCCTGGGCTGGTCCCAGTTTCGGTCGGAGCGACAGCGCCTCTGGCACCCCCAGAACCGGCGTCCGCGACGGGGTCGGCGCCTACAAGTCTGACACGGACATGGCTCCTCATCCATTGGTTCTGGAGAAGACTCCCTTCAGGGAGGAATGTCTGACGGCCACTGGCGTCGATCCGGATGTCATCCCGCCCAAGGTACCGCAGGAGTGCAGGGGGATGTTTTCGGATGGAAGGGGTTGCGCCCCAAGGCATGCACTTACATTCCCTGTATCTCCTGCATCCTTGTTCTGCGCTCTCTCGGGACAATACTATTTGAATGGCCTGTTGAAAAGTCAATGTTGGCTGAGCTAACAACTTTCTCTGGGTGGCCGCATTGTTAATACTGCAAACCAAACGGTCGCGTAACATTTCTGACAACATCTCACCATAGTCACAGTACTCCGCAATCCTGCGTAGCCTGGATAGAAAGTCGGCAAGGGATTCTCCTGGGGTCCTCTCAGTGGTATTAAACCGGTAATGTTGGACAATCGTGGACGGGGTTGGGTTAAAATGCTGCCCCACTAAATTCACAAGTTCATCAAACATTTTGGTGTCCGGCGCAGCTGGGTACGTAAGGCTCCTAATCATCCCAAATGTATGCAGGCCGCAGGCGGTGAGCAATATGACTATCTGGCGCTTGTTTTTGGTGATATTGTTTGCCCAGAAATAGTAACGCATCCGTTGTGCGTACTGGTTCCAGCTTTCCAGCGCAGCATCAAAAACATCCAAACGTCCGTACAGAGGCATGGTGTAATAGACAACAACTTCCAACCTGTATCCAACAAAAATCCAGGGAAGTGGGTTCAGCAGTGTAGACAGCTAGTCACGTTAACCCTCGTCGCCAGTTTTGTAGCGCCACGAAGAATCCAGCACGAGTTTCAAGGATACAAAGAAATAAAATTTATTTACAATAACATATATATACACAACAGCAGCAACCTCGCTTGCTGTTTACTCCTTCCTGCTGGTTCCAAACTGGCCAGCTTTATTTATACAGGGAGTCTGCTAATGATTTCTCCGTCCCCCTTATTGGGGAAGCTCATACTCCCACAGGATTGTGGGATTGTCATTAGTCCCCAGCCAATGGTAAGCAGGCAGGTTATAACAAAGAGTTTATTACCATCTTGCTCTCCATGGTGTCCAGGTTCCGCTTGTAAATAATCACGCCAACATGCACCCGCAAGACCTCTGCCTGAAAGGGGCGGAGCATTGTGGAGGGGTGGAGCATGAAGTGTCCAACCGGCTAATATTTAAATTCATGTAAACAAAGGTTTTGCATGGACCCGCTGGTGCAGGGCACAAACCTCGATAGCGAGGGAACGGAGCATGGCATTGGAATCTGTGCCGGGTCCATATCGGGATTTTTCCATTGCGCGCTGATGCACTATCAATTACAATGAGACGAGAGTAGCGAGTAAACGAGGCTTCATTACACAGATGTGTGGCCACCTACAGCTGCTGCCGAAATGGCTGCTGTTCGGACAGCACACACATTTATACTCCGCCTACTGGGCAGAGCCAGCAATCAGGGATCTACGCCCGTACCTGTAGTACAGGAGCCTTACCGTAATACCCTCGTATGCAGTGCAGTATATACAATATAATACAACAGTGGTGACTACCACATTCACCCCCTGTTAAAAATGAGTCCAGCGGGGGTGGTGGAAAACTATTTACATACCGGTTGTCATTACAATTTCAGAGAAAGTTACAAATTTAGACGGTCGGGCGCCTTGATCCATCGTTAAGAGCGCCGCAGTGCTGGTGGAGAGTCAGGCGTCGGCTCGGTCGTCAGTGACTCCGGGAGTGTGTCGACATCCTCTTCATCCCCGGGTGGGACCAAGGGTCGGACGGATTGTCCTGGAGCGGGGGCTATGGTGGGGTGCGCTGGGGGAAGGGAGGGTGGCGCCGGGGCAGAGGGATGGGTGTGTGGGGACCCAGTTGCCGCCAGGTCCCTGAGGGAGACTGTGTCTTGGCAGCCATCGGGGTACGCTACGTCGGCGTACAGCAGATTTGCGTGGAGTAGCTCTACCCTCTCAACCAACGGGTCCGCCTTGTGGAGGAGAACGGGTCCTGGAGCTGCCAGCCACGTTGGGAGCGAAACCCCGGAGGTGGACTTCCTGGGGAAGGCAAAGAGACGTTCATGGGGGGTTTCGTTAGTCGCCATGCACAGGAGCGACCGAATGGAGTGGAGTGCGTCAGGGAGGACCTCCTGCCAGCGGAAGGCTGGGAGATTTCTGGACCGCTCCACCTGCCCGTTTCCCCTGGGGTTGTAGCAGGTCGTCCTGCTCGAGGCAATACCCCTGTTGAGCAGGTACTGGCATAGCTCATCGCTCATAAATGAGGAACCCCGGTCGCTGTGGACATAGGCGGGGAAGCCGAACAGATCGAAGATGGTGTTGAGGGCTTTGATGACAGTGGCAGACGTCATATCGGGGCATGGGATGGCGAAGGGGAATCTGGAATATTCGTCGACCACATTGAGAAAATACGTGTTGCAGTCGGTGGAGGGGAGGGACCCTTTGAAGTCCACGCTGAGGCGTTCAAAGGGGCGGGAGGCCTTCACCAGGCACACATGGTCTGGCCGGTAGAAGTGCGGTTTACACTCCGCGCAGACCTGGCAGTCTCTAGTGACAGCCCTGACTTCCTTGATGGAGTAGGGCAGATTGCGGACTAAATGAAGTGATAAAAGCGGGTGACCCCTGGCTGACAGAGATCGCGTGCAGGGTCCGGAGTTGGTCCACTTGTATGCTGGCACATGTACCTCGGGACAGGGCATCGGGGGATTCGTTGAGTTTACCGGGGCGATACAAAATCTCGTAATTAAAGGTGGAGAGCTCGATCCTCCACCGCAAGATCTTATCATTTTTGATCTTACCTCGCTGTTTTGTTGTTAAACATGAAGGCAACTGACCGTTGGTCTGTGAGGAGAGTGAATCTTCTGCCGGCCAGGTAATACCTCCAGTGCCGCACAGCTTCAACGATAGCTTGGGCCTCCTTTTCGAAGGAGGAGTGCCGAATTTCAGAGGTATGGAGGGTGCGGGAAACGAATGCCACGGGCCTGCCTGCCTGGTTGAGGGTGGCGGCCAGAACGACGTCTGATGCATCGCTCTCGACTTGGAAGGGGAGTGTCCCGTCGACCGCGTGCATCGCGGCCTTGGCGATGTCGGCCTTGATACGGTTGAAGGCCTGGTGAGCCTCGGCCGTCAGTGGGAAACCGATGGAGTGGATGATTGGCGGGCCTTGTCCGCATAGTTAGGGACCCACTGGGCGTAGTACGAAAAGAACCCCAGGCATCGTTTGAGGGCCTTGGGGCAGTGGGGAAGGGGGAGATCCATGAGGGGGCGCATGCGATCGGGGTCGGGCCCTAGAACCCCTTTCTGAACCACATAGCCGAGAATGGCTAATCGGTTTGTGCTGAACACACACTTCTCCTTGTGGTAGGTTAGGTTGAGGAGTTTGGTGGCCTGGAGAAATTTGGAAAGGTTAGCGTCGTGGCCCTGCTGGTCGTGGCCGCAGATGGTGACGTTATCCAGGTACGGGAATGTCACAATATACATCAGTACATTATGGTGCAATCACATACACACACTGATGGACATGCAGTAGGACCAACCAGCATACATAACACCGCAGCCAATCACCAGTGAGAGCACAAGCACTATGAAATCAGGGGACAGGAGAGTTCCCGTTCATTCTAGCAGCAGCCAGCTCCGAGCACAGAGCTCACAGCCTGCATCACAGACATTCACCAAGGGAGACGAAAATATCAACGGACTCTAGCCAATCTGGCATAGGGGCGGTGCTCCTGCAACGAGATGACGCCTCGTCATGGGCCCCTGTTGTCTATGCGTCACGGGTCATGACCCCCACAGAGCAGCGCTCTGCGCAAATCGAGAAGGAGTGCCTTGGCCTGGTGACCGGTGTCGGCAAGTTGCATGACTACGTGTATGGCCTTCCCCAGTTCACGGTGGAGACCGACCATCGCACGCTGGTCGGCATTATCCAAAAATACCTCAATGACATGACCCCTCGCCTACAACGCATTCTGCTCGAGCTCCGTACACACCGGGTAAGGACCTGATCATAGCCGACGCTCTGTCCAGGGCAGTCACCACTCCGTCCAACCCAGAGGGGTTCGTTTGCCAAGTCGACGCCCATGTGGCCTTCACGGCCGCCAATCTGCCGGCCACGGATGAATGCCTAACCCACATTCGCCGTGAGACTGCGACTGACCCCATGCTACAACATGTGATGCGCCACATAACTGATGGATGGCTCAAGGGACAATGCCCGCAGTTCTATAATATTCAAGATGATCTGGCAGTCGTCGATGGCGTCCTCCTGAAGCTGGACCGCATCGTGATCCCACACAGCATGCATCACCTGGTTTTAGAGCAGCTGCATGAGGGCCATCTTGGCGTAGAGAAGTGCCGACGGAGGGCGCGAGAGGCTGTCTACTGGCCTGGCATAAATGAGGACATTGCCAACACTGTGCGCAATTGCCCCACCTGTCAGCGGTTCCAGCTGGCCCAACCACGGGAGACCCTTCAGCCCCATGTGTTCTCCCGTCCCCTTGGTCTAAGGTAGGCGTGGACCTGTTCTATGCGCTCGGCAGGGACTATGTTCTCATCGTTGATTATTTTTCCAGCTATCCCGAGGCTGTACGCCTGCACGACATCACGTGATCGGCTGTTATCCGTGCCACAAAAGGGACCTTTGCTCATCACGGCATCCCACTCACTGTGATGTCGGACAATGGCCCCTGCTTCGCGTGCCAGGAATGGTCTAACTTCGCAGGTAGAACTTTGATAACGTGACGTCCAGTCCCCTGCACCCCCAGTCAAATGGCAAAGCAGAAAAGGGTGTCCACATCGTAAAGCGGCTCCTCTGCAAGGCTGCTGATGCAGGATCCGACTTCTGCCTCGCCTTGCTGGCCTATCACTCGGCCCCACTGTCCATGGGCCTGTCACCAGCCCAGCTGCTCATGGGTCGCACCCTCAGGACCACTGTACCGTCCATTCACGTCCCAGACCTCGACCATGCTCCCGTCCTTCAGCGGATGCAACAGTCTCGCGCGCAGCACAAGGCGGCGCATGACGCTCGAGCGACTGATCTTCCTGCTCTGACGCCAGATGACAACGTCCAAATCCATCTTCCGGAGGGTGGCTGGTCTGCGACTGCTGTGGTTCTTCGGCTGGTGGCTCCCCGCTCATTCCTGGTTCGTCTGCCTAATGGCTCCTTTCGCCGCCGCAATCGGCGTGTCCTTTGTCTGGTTCCACGCTCACAACGATCCTCCACCGGTGCCACGTCCTCCTGTTGTCCCCGACCTGGACTTTGTAGAGCTTCCATATACTCTACATCCTCCTCACTTGGCCTTGGCCCGATCCTCAGCCGGTGGCTCCTGACCCACCCTTGAGGCGGTCAACCTGAATTTGTCGCCCACCTCAGAGACTTGATTTATGAGCCTGACAATGTTGGACTCAATGCTTTGTTCTTTCATCCTGTTTAAGCATTTCGCTAGTTTGTTTATAGCATTCGTTATTAGTTTTGTTGTTGGTGTAACACCTTGTTTTTCTTTTCTCTGCACCAGGCACCTTCCCGTGTATATAGACTAGCCTCATGTACATAGTTATGTAAATACTGCACACACATCGTCAGATACACTCATTACACATTATTTATTCTCACATCGGCACATGTTCTTTGTAAAAATGGGGGATGTCATTATATACATCAGTACATTATGGTGCAATCACATACACACACTGATGGACATGCAGTAGGACCAACCAGCATACATAACACCGCAGCCAATCACCAGTGAGAGCACAAGCACTATAAAGACAGGGGACAGGAGAGTTCCTGCTCATTCTAGCAGCAGAGCACAGCGCTCACAGCCTGCAACACAGACATTCACCATGTGCTGAGTGCCTCACCATAGCTAGTGTTAGGAAAGGGTCCACAGTTAAGCTGGTATTGCTTCTACCCACGTTTACTGTATGTTAGCATAGTTGAACAGTTAATAAAATAGCGTTACACCACTTCCAGCGTTGTTGGCTTGTTTGTAAACCAGAACACCCAACACAACAGGGAAAGTGGCCCGCAGTCCGTACCGGTCAACCATTCGGTCCATCTCCCGTTGGAAGACCGAGACCCCGTTAGTGACGCCGAAGGGAACCCTAAGGAAATGGTAAAGGTGGCCGTCCGCTTGAAACGTGGAGTACGGGCGGTCCACCTTACGAATGGGGAGCTGGTGATAGGCAGATTTCAAGTCCACTGTCGAGAAGACCCAGTACTGTGCAATCTGATTGACCATATCAGATATGCGTGGGAGGGGGTACGCGTCGAGCTGCATGTCCCGATTGATGGTCTGACTGTAGTCAACGACCATCCTGTTTTTCTCCCCGTTTTCACAACTACCACTTGGGCTCTCCAGGGGCTGTTGCTGGCCTCAATGATACCTTCCCGCAGCAGCCACTGGACCTCAGACCTGATGAAGGTCCTGTCCTGGGCGCTGTACCGTCTGCTCCTGGTGGCTACGCGTTTGCAATCCGGGGTGAGGTTTGCAAACAGAGAAGGCGGGTCGGCCTTAAGGGTCATAAGGCCACATAGTAAGTGGTGGTAGGGGCCCGCCAAATTTCAGGGTTAGGCTCTGGAGGATGCACTGGAAGTCCAGGCCGAGTAGCAAGGCAGCGCAGAGGTTGGGGAGGACGTAGAGCCGGAAGCCGCTGAACTCTACGCCCTGGATAGTGAGGGTGGCGATGCAGTACCCCTGGATTGCCACAGAGTGGGATCCGGAAGCCAGGGAGATTCTTTGGTTAATGGGGTGTACCGTGAGGGAGCAGTGCCTCACCGTATCGGGGGTGGATGAAGCTCTCAGTGTTCCCGATTACTCTCTACTCAGGATATCTCATGCCCGTCGACCTTCACCTTTGTCGACGCGGTTGCGAAGTTGTGCGGTCGGGACTGGTCGATCGTGATGGAGGCGAGGCGCGGCTGGTCGTCGGCGGTTGCAGGCGATGAGCGGCCTGATGAGGTGCTCGATGGTCAGGGGTCCTGAGGTGGGGAAGATGGTGGTGCCCACGGGCCGCACGTGTCCTGAGGCAGACAAGATGGCGGCGCCCTCGGGCCGCACATGTCCTGGGGCAGGCAAGATGGCCCCGCCCATTGGTTGAGAGGCAAGCAAGATGGCGGCGCCCACGGGCCGCACGTGTTGTGAGTGGAGCAAGATGGCGGTGCCCACAGGCCGCAGGTGGTCTGAGGCGAGGAAGATGGCGGCGCCCACTGGCCGCACGTGGGGGGTGCAGGGACAATAGCGGCGATTGAGCGGGCCTGGCACATTGCAGCGAAATGTCCTTTCTTGCCGCAGGCCTTGCAGAGCATGCTCCGCGCCGGGTGGTGTTTCGTCTGTCCGCAGACGTAGCACTTGGGGCCCCCCCGGGGTTGGTTGGCTGACGCGCGGTTTAGGCGTGCTTTTGGCTGGAGGAGGTCGCTGATGGGGTCCTCGATGGGGTGGGCGCTGGCGTGATCCACGGTGTTGGGGGCATACCCCTGTACGTTGTGTGAGGTGACTGTAAGCGAGACGCTAGTTTCATGGTCGCTCTTGGAAGCGTAGCCCCTTCTCAGAGCGCTGGCGGATGTAGGCCGACACTATGCCCGTAATGAACGCGTCTCTCATTAGCAGGTTAGAATGTTCAATGGCTGAAATGGCCCTGCAATCACAGTCTCTCACCAGGGTGAGCAGGGTACGCCAGAAATCTTCCACACACTCACCAGGAAGTTGGTGCCGCGTGGACAGCAGGTGCCTAGGGTAGATCTTGTTGGTCTGCTGAGCGTAGTTCTCCTTCAGTAGCGCTATGGCCTCTGCGTAGGTAGGCGCGTCCTGGATGAGGGGGAAGACATCGGAGCTCAGCCGCGTGTGCAGAATCTGGAGCTTCTGTGCTTCTGGGATTGGGTCTGTAGCAGATCCGATGTATGCTTCAAAGCAAGCGAGCCAATGTGCAAAGTCCTTTTTGGCATTGTCTGCTTGAGGAAGCAGCTGCAGGCGATTCGGCTTGATGCGGAGATCCATCTTTGTAAAATCTCTGTGTAATAAATTGATGCACTATCAATTACGACTATACGAGAGTAGAGAGTAATCGAGTCTTTATTACACAGAGATGTGTAGCCTCCCACAGCTGCTGCCGAAATGGCTGCAGTTCGGAGAGCACACACATTTATACTGCGCCTACTGGGCGGAGCCAGCAGGCAGGGATCTACCCCCGTACCTGTAGTACAGGGGCCTTACCGTAATACCCTTGTATGCAGTGCAGTAAATACAATATAATACAACAGCGGTGACTACCACAGGCGCTATTCCCTGCCCAATCACAACTCTCGCTGCTGGTGTTTCGAAGCAGAGAATTCAGCCCTGGGTAGATGGAAACTATTTTTAGTGGTGTGAAGTTTCAGACTAGGGGGAATATTAGGAAAGTTCAAACCAGACTTTTCAAGAATGTAATTAAGAAACATTTTTACACATATATGTGTTCTCCAAAGGTAATTCAGGATTTGGAGCGAGCATCTGGGGTATGGTTACAAATCAGCAATGGTGTAATTGAGTGGCTGAACAGACTTGAGGGACTAAATTGTCTATTCCTGTTCCTATGGTGGTGGACAATTAAACAACTCACCGGAGGAGGAGGCTCCACAAACATTCCCATCCTCAATGATCGAGGAGCCCAGCACAACTGTGCAAAAAACAAGGCTGAAGCATTCGGAACAATCTTCAACCAGAAGTGCCAAATGAATGATCCATCTCGGTCTCTCCAGCGGCAACCAACATCACAGATGTCAGTCTTCTGCCAATTTGATTCATTCCACAATATCAAGAAACGGCTGAAGGCACTGGATGCTGCAAACGCTTTGGGCCCTGACAATGGGCAGGATTTACAGATCACCCCACCACGTGTTTTTCAGTGGTGGGTGGGGGCGAAGAGAGTCCACCAGCAGGATCTACCAGTCTCGCCGTTGTCAACGGTATTTCCGTTGACAGCAGCCTTTGTCGCTGGGAAACCCGTGCACCAACGTGGGACCAGAATTTCCCGCCGGCGCAAACAGCCACTAAATTCCGCCTAATATTCCTGAAATAGTACCGAAAGCCTTGTGCTCCTGAACTTGCCGCATTCCTAGCCAAGCTGTTACAGTACAGCTACAACATAAACCCCGCAATGTGGAAAATTGACCAGGTATGTCCTGCAGGCTGGAAACAGTCCACACCCAACACGGCGAATGACTGTCCCTTCAGTCTACTCTCGATCATCAGTACGGTGATGGAATGGGTCAACAACAGCGTTATCAAGCAGCACTTACTCAATAATAACCTGCTCACGGTTGCTCAGTTTAAGTTCCGCCAGTGTTCCTGCACTCCTGACCTTGGTACAGATTGTTATAAACATGCACAAAAGAGATGAATGCCAGAGGTGAGGTTGAGAGTGCTCTTGATGTCAAGGGTGGAAATCTACCAGAATTTGGCAAAGTTTCCAGCTCAGACAGAAAACTAACATGTAGTTCTCCAGTTGCACGGACCAGCTTTCTCATGTAAATGATGCAAGCAGGGACAGAGTGTGTAACATAGCAAAATTTGCAGAAGATACTAAAATAGATGGGAAAACAGGCAGTGAATTTGGCAAAGTTTCCGGCTCAGACAGAAAACTAGCATGTTGTTCTCAAGTTGCACAGACCAGCTTTCTCATGTAAATGATGCAAGCAGGGACAGAGTGCGTAACATAGCAAAATTTGGGGAAGATACTAAAATAGATGGGAAAGCAGGCAGTGAAGAGGAGATAAAGATTTAACAGACGGAGATGGATAGGCTAGAAGATTGGGCCAAAATGTGGCAGGTGGAGTTTAATGTAGATAAGTGTGAGGTTATCCATTTTGGCCAAAAAAATAGAAAGATTAATTATCTAAATGGAAAGCAGTATCAAAATACATCTGGGCAGAGGGATCTGCCTTTGTTCATGAATCACAGAAAGCTGGTCTGCAGGTACAACATGTAATTAAAAAGGCAAATGGAATGTCACCGTTTATGCAGAAGGACTGGAGTATCAAAGTAGAGAAGTGTTGTTGCAATTGTGTAGGGTGTGGGTGAGACCACATCTGGAGTATTGTGTCCAGTTTTAGTCTCCTTATTTGAAGAAGGATGTGCTGGTATTGGAGGCAGTTCAGAGGAGGTTCACCAGATTGACTCTGCGAATGAAAGGTTGACATGTGAGGAGAGATTAAACAGTTTGGGCTTGTACTCACTGGGGTTTAGAAGGATGAGAGGGAATCTGATCGAGGTATATAAAATATTAAAAAGGATTGAAAAAGTAGACCAAATTCCCTGTTGTGGGGCAATCTAGAATGAGAGGCAACAGATACAGGTTCAGAGGCAGTAGATTTAAAGCTGAGGTGAGGAGGAACTACTTTTCGCAGAGAGTGGTGAATTTGAGGAACTCGCTGCCCAATAGTGCGGTGGAATGTGAGTCATTAAGTGGTTGCTAAAAGGAAGTAGATATATTTCTGATTTTAAAAAAGATGGGTTGAAAAGATATGTGGAACAGGAAGGGAGGTGGATTTGAGACCAGGAAGAGGTCAGCCATGAAATGGTTGAATGGTGGGCACGAGGGGCTGAATTGCCTACTTCTGCTCCTAATTCCTCCTAATTTTGAGTCTCTTTGCCAAAAAAAGAGTGGGCATAATTTATGCTGTCACTCTGGTGGGACAAGGCTTCATATTGTCGGGAACCAGCTCCAAAGAGATCAGGGCGCTACTTTTAAAGGGATTCCTGATCAGCGATGCAACTTAACGGCCCGCAGCCCACATCGCGGATGTATCGGCGGGTCCCTCCCAACCCAGACATCCATTGACGGCAACCCTTACCTCCTCTCCCACGACATTCATCGCCGGCGAACCCTCACCCCCCGCAATGATCCTCGGTGGCATCACCCCCTCAGTGTCCACTCTCACTTTACCCACCTTCCCCCGCTCCATGGGGCTCCCACTAGGGCCTTGGCACTGTGCAAACTGACAGTGCCAACGTGCTAGTGCCAACCTGTGCGAGGGGGCAGTGTCAGGACAGTGCCCAAGCATGTCTCTCTCACCCCCGGGGGCTTTGTTACCTCTGCACCCAAAGGGAGACCCTTGACTGTCTCATGTCTGGCTAAACCTGTTGCAAAGAGACTTCATGTCGCAAGGTGTGAATATTTAGTGAAGTGGGATCATTTGACGGGGAGGGAGGTGCCATAAGAACTAGGAACAGGAGTAGGCCATCTGGCCCCTCGAGCCTGCTCCGCATTTAATGAGATCATGGCTGATCTTTGTGGACTCAGCTCCACTCTCCGGCCCGTGCACCATATCCCCGAATCCCTTTATTCTTTAGAAAGGTATCTATCTTTTTCTTAAAAACGTTTAAAGAAGGAGCCTCAACTGCTTCACTGGGCAAGGAATTCCAGAGATTCACAACCCTTTTGGTGAAGAAGTTCCTCCTACACTCCGTCCTAAATCTACTTCCCCTTATTTTGAGGCTATGCCCCCTAGTTCTGCTTTCCCCGACCAGTGGAAATAACCTGCCCGCATCTATCCTATCTATTCCCTTCATAATTTAATATGTTTCAATAAGATCCCCCCCCCCCGCATCCTTCTAAACTCCAATGAGTACAATCCCAGTCTACTCAACCTCTCATCATAATCTAATCGCCTCAACTCTGGGATCAACCTAGTGAATCTCCTCTGCACTCCCTCCAGTGTCAATATGTCCTTTCTCAGGTAAGGAGACCAAAACTGAACACAATACTCCAGATGCGGCCTCACCAACACCCTATACAATTGCAGCATAACCTCCCTAGTCTTGAACTCCATCCCTCTGGCAATGAAAGACAAAACTCGATTAGCCTTCTTAATCACCTGTTGCACCTGCACACCAACTTTTTGTGACTCGTGCACCAGCACACCCAGGTCCCTCTGCACAGGGGTCTTGATTATGCTGCCCGCTTTCCCCAGGCAGCGGGAGGTGTAGATGGAGTCAATGGATGGGAGGCAAGTTTGTGTGATGGACTGAGCGGTGTTCACGACTCTCTGAAGTTTCCTGCGGTCCTGGGCCGAGCAGTTGCCATACCAGGCTGTGATGCAGCCAGATAGGATGCTTTCTATGGTGCATCTGTAAAAGTTAGTAAGGGTTAATGTGGACATGCCAAATTTCCTCATGTGTATTATAAATTATGGGAGCGATCCTCCAAAATGGAGACAAAGTGTTTGCGCCGTTGTGAATGCGGTCGAGTTTCACGACGGCTCAAAACGGGCACGGCGATGACCGATTCTGTACCCCACAGGGGGCCAGCATGGCGCTGGAGCGGTTCACGCCGCTCCAGCCTCCCTTCCCGGTGCCAAATGGGCGCCGCGCCAACCCATGCATGCACAGTTGGGCCGCGCCAACCTGTGGCGTCGTGTTTCAGGGGCCGGTTGCACAACAAAGTAGGACGGGCGGGGGGGGGAGGGGCCGGCCTGCCGATCAGTGTGCCCCAATCGCGGGCCAGACCCCATCGGAGGCCTCCCTGGTGAAGGAGTGCTTTTCCCCGCCCCACAGGCCCCCCCCCCAACCCTTCGCGCAGAGTTCCCGCCGGCAACGACCAGGGGTGAACGGCACCAGCGGGACTCTGTTGTATCCGCGCAGCCGCTCGGCCCATCCGGGCTGGAGAATCTGGCAAATGGCGCCGAATCTCCAGACCTTGGAGAATTGCGCGCCGGCGTCGGGGCGTTGTGGTGTGGTTGCGCCGATTCTCCTGTCTCCAAGAAGCTTAAGACAAGAGAAAAGTAGGGCTCCTAATGACAGTGGCCGGTGCCCAAGCAATTGATCTGTATAATACTTTTCCGTTCGCTTCTGAGGAAGACAAGAAGAGCTATTCAAAAATAATCAAGCAATTTGACAACTATTGCCACCCGCAAAAGAACAAAACCTTTGAGCGCTATGTATTCAGGATGAGACTGAAAAAAATTGGGCGAAACATTTGACTGTTTTTGACGGATCTTAGTCTCAACGCACAGTCCTGCAATTTTACAGACCTGTATGATTCATTGATTAAAGACTAAATTGTGTACGCTCTACAATGTGATAAATTACATGATCAATTGTTGAGGGAAAACGATTTAAAACTAGCAGATGGCATAAAAATCTGCAAGGCCAGTGAGATTGCACAAAAGCAAATCACTGAGACCCAGACACAAGAAGGGGGCGGGAAAAAAACATGGCACGACCGACGGCTTCTTTGCTGTGTCGCAGCGGGATCAGAAACATGGTCCAGAAAACGCCATTTGTGGCGGAGGTGCGGCAGAATGCATGATTTGCAAAAATGCCGTGCATTCAGCAAAACCTGTGCCAGATGTGCCAGGAAAAAGCGTTTTGCCCAGCAATGCCTATCAATTGCTATAACACAACAACCTAAGAATATTTATGTGATAACCAATGCTAAAAAAATTAGTGATTTGTCAATTATGCAACTGAACAGGCAAGCTGAGTTTAATGATGCACCAGATGGCCTGGAAAGTTATTTTTTCGTGGACATGATCAGTAGAGGCGCTGAACAACGAAACACAGAAATAAAGGAAGAAATAGCAAACCACTTGGATAATTGGACGATCCCACTCATAATTAATTGAACCAGCACAAACATCAAACCGGACACAGATGCCAGAGCAAATTTAATCAATGAAGCAGACCTGCAGAAAATGTGGATTCAACCCCGAATAGAAGATAATGATTGCAATCTCGCCGACTACCACAGCGCACCAATCAAGACGCTGGGAATGTGTAACCTGCAAGTCGAGATGAATGCACAATCATTCACAGTTAAATTTGCCATTGTGGAAGCAAACAAGCGATCATGACTCGATCGCTTGCAAATCTGTCCTATAAACAAATCACTCAATCCCTGCCTGCCACCACCCCCAAAACCTTGCATCCAGCCCCCACCCGCCACAAACCTATGGTTGTCACAGATCAGTGCTCACACTCCAATCCCAAATGCTGCCTCCATTGCTCCCACATCTTTAAGGCCAACACCATCACTGGGCTCACAGAGTGCCTGGCTGGCAAGAATGGCAGAGGCACTGATAACAACATAGAATTTTAACACCCTTAAGCTTGTTCCCCAAATCAATATGCTTCCATCCACCCCCACGCTGACCCCTCCCCCATGACCCACATCCTGACAATGGTGATGTTCGCTGGCCAGTAATAGTACATCATGTTCGGCAACACCAGCATCCACCCCCTCACCCTCACTCCTGAAGAGCCCTCCTGACCCGAGGAGGTTGTACACTTTTTTCTGGCACTGCTGGCTGGTCCAAATGGTGTTGCCCATGGCGATGATGACCTCTGCCACTTGCGCCCACGCCCGGAGAATGGAGGTGACTGACAGCTTCCTTCCCACCCCAGGGTACAGGGTCGCCCGCCTCACCTCCACGGCGTCCAGCAGCGTCTCCAGTTCGCCGTCGGTAAATCTCGGTGTCGCTCTCCTGCTGCCATCTTGTTGGCTGGGATGGTGTTTGGAGAGTGAAGCACGGTAGCACAGTGAGTAGCACTTTTGCTTCACAGCGCCAGGGACCCAGGTTCATTCCTGGCTTGGGTCACTGTCTGTGTGAAGTCTGCATGTTCTCCCCATGTCAATTTCCAAAAGACTTGCTTGTTAGGTGAATTGAACATACTGAATTCTCACCCAGTGTAGCTGAACAGTCACTGGAGTGTGGCAACTAGTGGCTTTTCACAGTAATGTCATTGCAGTGTTAATGTAGGCCTACTTGTGACAATAATAAAGATTATTATTATATTATGAAGTGTGTGTATGTGGCTGCAGCTTGACGGCCTCCTGATTATCAATCCTGAAACTAGAGAATCCACCATTATTGTGTTCCACATGGCACCGGTGCTAGCCTCTTAACGGTCGTTGAATTGGTCCAGATCCTGCACCAGTTTTGCTGTTGTAGAACCACTAAACGTACACCGGCGTCAACATTTAATCTCAGAAACAGAGAATCCGGCTGATTATTTTTTATTTCCATTTTTCCAGTACTTTAATGGCTAGATTGAATGTACAAATCCTGAGACTTCACCAAATGCCACAAGAACGTTTATTGATCATGAATTTGTTAGCTTCTTTAAATATATATTGAATCTGTAAGAATTGGTCGGGAAAATAAATCTGCACTCTATACATGGAAACCATGGGCTGGATTCTCTGCTTCAGGGACTATGCCCCCACGCCATCGTGAACACTGTGGCCTTTTACGCCAGATAAACTGCCGTCAAAAGGCCACATATACACAGCCCTGCAGGAGGCTAGCAGGGACCCATCGTGAAACTCGCAGCTCCAACTGCAGATATGGGCCCCCCGCACTCCTGGGTCAGAGGCTGCACATGCGCATGGCAGCGGCCTCCAACGGCTGCTCCGTGCTCCATGGCGGACTCAGAGCTGGACCGCGAAATAGTGCTCCTGATCGGCCGCTAGCCCGACCCGGACGTCCGTGCAAATGTAACCTGGTCCCATATGAGGCCTCCCCTGCCCTCTCATCGGCCCGCCCCCGACCATGGCGGCCGCGGACGTGAGTATCCCCAATGGCTGGGACCGTGTTAGATCCACGCTGTCAGGACTTTGGTCGGTCGGAGTGGAGAATAGCGGGGCGGGCCTTTGGCAATGGCAGCAGGTAGGGTATACGCAGCGCAGCATACTCTCTGAGTACTCCACTTTTCGGGGGCCGGAGCATCGAGGAACCTGCGCCAGTCCCGATTCCATGTGCGGAAATGGATTCTCCGCCCCAGCGCCGGACGCGTGTTTCTGCAGGGCTGCTTCTCCGAGGTCAAGCAGCATCACACGATGCTATCAGTATTGCCCGAACAGATTACCTCATTGAAATCAATGAAGAAACCCATGAGAGCCGTTGTTTGCTGCTGAGGAATTAATGTACACAGTGCAGCACACTTGAAGCAGCACTACGCAAACTAATTTCTCCCCGAGAGAATACTGCCAATGTTTTAATGACCTTTTCATTTGTTCTCCTAGTTTGTCAACATGTGAACAATGAAACTCAGTGCAGGTGTGATAATGGATTTATTTGGAATTCAACATTTTGTAGTAAATATCAGTCTTGCAGTGTGAATATAACAGAAGACCGAAGCTGTGACTGTATCAGGAATGAGCCAACAGAAGGAACTTACTGTGACCTCCCAACTGTGTCAACAACCCCCACAAGTACACCAAGAATTACAACAACACCTACCACGGTGTCAACAACACCCACACAAAGTACTGTATCTACAACAACACCAACAACAACGCCTACCACGGTGTCAACAACACCCACACAAAGTACTGTATCTACAACAACACCAACAACAAAGCCTACCACGGTGTCAACAACACCCACACAAAGTACTGTATCTACAACAACACCAACAACAAAGCCTACCACGGTGTCAACAACACCCACACAAAGTACTGTATCTACAACAACACCAACAACAAAGCCTATCACGGTGTCAACAACAACCACAACTGTGTCAACATCATTGACCACACAAGATAACAGAGGTAAATTGAACAATGTTTATTATTTCTCCACATGTAAGTACACTTGTAGATATGAACTAACTGCTATCTAGTTGAGATTATTTTAAAGAAATAGCAATAATATTACTGAGCTGTGTACCAAGTCTATATTCATTTATTTGCAGAAGAAATGTTTAAAACTAACTTATAGACTTAGATTTTCACAGATACGGAGGCTCAACAGTTTATTCAAAATGATGCTGGGAACATGGATCCAGAAGTCCCGTCCCCATCACCTACAGATCCTATTTTCCTTCGTAGGGGAAGGGGGGCGGGACATGACTGACAAATGGGGGGAACACAAACTTGTGGGTTGATTTAATTAATTGCTCCCTTCAAACCAAACAAATATTTATTGGGGCAAGGACCTTAACCTGTAGTATGAAAGTTGCAATTGATTTAGAGTAAAAGTAAACATTCGTAAAGGATGAATAAAGTCTGAGGAGCTGTCAAACCGTCAAGTTATTTAAATCAATACCCTTTAAATATTGAAAATAAACAGGCTGTCTAGCTCTGTATGAGGAAAAAAATTCCATGCTTGTAGTTTCAATATATGCTTAATGTTGATTACGTATTTTGCTAAGAGGTGAGATTTTCATTCAGGAGTGACGAGATTTCTTTGATGTTGGCCTGGTGACTATTACGATCCCAGCCCAGACCCCAACAATGGCTAGGATGCTGGGCTGAAACTCCAATATATAGTGTTATTTTGTAAGATTGTGCAGGAAGAATACTTCGCCCCAGGAGTGATTGCACAAAGAAATAGGAATTTGGTATTTTGAGACAAAACTTTATTATTAACACCATATTAAACTCTTTAATATCACACCCAAAAATAACTTACAATTACCCCTTAAACAACACTACTCAATATAGTAAATATAATACCCTTAATTACTATCTCCATTCCCAGTTAAACAACCAGAAAAGAAAAAAAATATACAGCTCTCAATCCTTCCCACATCCCAATGGCACAGATTAATACTTGGTTTCCAGAAAAGATTTGGCTCCTGTTAGAACCCTTCTGACTCTGGCTAAATATCTTCAAAAGCTTCTCCCTTGTCTTGAGACAACTCTGTACTGCTTTAAATACTATTACTCCTGTTTATCCTACCCTTGTGAAAGCAAAGAACTTTACCTGTGGCCTAAAGGGTAAGCCAGATCAGAACTCAGTACGGAAAGCTTTCTCAAAATGTCTGAATACCTTAGCACCACCCAGCAATGACATCATCTCCACAAACTGAAAACAAATTAACTTCCCAGGCTAAAATACCTCAACTTCCAGGGACCCCCCCCCCCCCTCGCCCAGTAAAATAACATTGCATTAACCCAGGATTTCTACTCTGGCCAATACCACCTATCTCCGTGATATTGGCCAATATCTTTTTGGTCTTGCATAACAAGATTTTTTTTTTTAAAAAGGCTACTACAGTCAAACACACACTAACTACAGGCTATTAACCCTTAAATTGCCAAATGTTGATATCCCAATATTTCTAAAATCCTGCGTTTGTCAATTGTGACCCTGGAATGAATGTGGTGGATGCTGGTGCATAGACAAGTTGGGCGGAAGTCTAGTCTTGGTGCACCCGCACTGCATCAATGTTTTTTTCAAACTGACAGAGAAACAGTTAACAGCACTCCATCCCTCACCTTTTAGACCCCCTCACACACAAATAAACTCTCCATGCCCCACTCATGCTCCACATTCACTCCTTTATCATCCTACATACCCTACATGTCAATCTCTGCCCACACCTATAGCCCCTTATACACTCTATTCCAGCCTACGTCCCATCATAAGCCATGGCCCCTCATAGCTGCTATTCCAACTTGGGGCAAGTCATGCCAACCCATGCTCCAACCAAGAACCCATTGCCCTTATAAACTACTATTCCATCTCAGTTTCCATAATAGGCAGACCTCAAAACTCATGCTGAGATTAAATGAAGTTCCATGGTCTATTTCAGCCTTAATTTTAACTTTCATTCAGAAATACATTCCTTCAATACATTATCTTTGATGTCACCAAAGTTTTCATTCATTTGTATAATAAATATTTAAAAAAGCATTGGAAAGTGTCCACAGTAGCGTGGTTATGCTACTGTTCCAAGTAGCATAACCACACTACTGTGACATGGATGGTTGTCATGTGACACTAATGCTGTACTGTTAACCTAATACTTACGTCAAATATTAGAATGAAATAGCACGTAACCATTTCTCTTTTAACATTCCAGGCAGTTTTTTCAAATAATTAAAGGGTAGGCGTTATAAATTCCATAACAACTTGACAGCTTCTTTAAATGGTTCTTCTTGACACTTTTGAGAGTTGCTTTTGAGACCTCCTCTTGAGAGTTTATTTTGAAACTGTTGACAATTGACAATGAGCTTTACAGTTCCAATTAGTTCATGCACTTTTTATTCACATTCATGCCGACTTTTTGGAATCCCAAATGGGACCTGACTTTGCCCATTTGGCACCTGACCTCACTTCAAGACAGGGCGGGGGAACCTTTTTCGTATCAAGGGCCATTCTAACTGAGACATGATCAGTTGTGGGCCGCACACACAAAAAACAATTTTTTAGAGCGAGAATACAGAAACATTCAACTTTGTTTTAATGCAATGGCTGAGATTGATTTTCCTTAATGTGTATCATGGCTTCTGTGGCTCAATTACAGTACTCCTGACTATACCTCAATGTTTGACTTACTTTCCTTCCCTGTTCTCCATCTGTCACTCTCTCTCCCTTTCTCACTCTGTCTTTTTGTCTCTCTCCTTTTCCATTTGTCTCTTTCTCTCCTTGCCAAATCTATTTCTACCCCCCTACCCCACCCAAAACCCCAATTCCAGGGCAATACGCCATCAACGCAGAGCTCTGGCTTGGGGCTCCTGGACTTGAAGAATGGGCTTCTTCCTCAGAATGTAGGAGTTGAGTCACTGTCCTGGGACACCAATGGAGCTGGGAGGAAAAGGAGGGGGTAAATCACCCATGGAGCCAAGGGCCTTACTCCCTTTTCTCCTGCCCCGGGTTACTCACACTTCACCAGCCAATTCGCAGCCAGCAGCTTGCTGTCCCCGCTCGGTGCTCCTGCTCCTGGATCTCGGGCCTTTCTCTCACTCCTAAGCCTGGGCCTCTGTGAAAATGATGTCGGGTGGCCCAAAGTGCAGCATATAGAGATCGGGCGCAATTTGGAAATCCCCGGAGTCCTGATCAAAAAAGCGCAATGGGGAGATGGTGGCATAGTGGTACTGTTACCAGACCAGTAGTCCAGAGGCCGAGGCTAATGCTCATGGGTTCAAATCACACCATGACAGCTGGTGTAATTTAATTTCAATTTTAAAAGGTTTGTCTCACTAATGGCGCCCAACCCCATGGCAACTATCATTAATAGTAGAAAAAGCCCATCTCGTTCACTGGTTCACTAATGTCCTTCAGGGAAGGAAATCTGTTATCCCTACCTGGTCTGGCCTACATGTAACTTCAGACCCACAATACGTGGTTGCCTCTTAACTGCCCTCTGAAATAGTTGAGCAAGCCACTCAGTTCGAGGGCAATGCTAGATGGCCAAAAAATACTGATCTAAAGAAAACAAATCTGGCCCCAGGCCAAGGGTTCCCCACCCCTCTCAAAGATGCCCTGGGATCATAATGAAAGGGGAACCTTAGCTCTCAAAGGGTACTCTAGCGTATGCACTGTAAATTCTGTGATTCTATGATTCTATTCTATGAAAAGGATCCAAAAAGGTTCAGACCTGCTCCTCCCAGGCCTAATCTGTATGCACCAGGTTTCAGACCCCACCTCACCAAAACCACCCATGAATGGAGGCAAAACTGACATCTATGGGAATCCGCCTCCTCAAAATGTGCATGTTTGAAATGTGACTGAACTCCATTGGCACTCCTTAGAAAATGGCATGGTGGTGCAATGGTTACCACTGCTATCTCATGGTGCTGAGGACCCGGATTCGATCCTGGCCCGGGTTCGATCCTGGGTCACTGTCTGCGTGGAATTTGCGCATTCTCCCTGTGTCTGCGTGGGTCTCACCCCTACAATCCAAAGATGTGCAGGGTAGGTGGATTAGCCACACTAAATTGCCCCTTAATTGGGGGAAAAAAAGAATTGCGTATTCTAAATTTAAATAAAATATAATTTAAACAAATTTAAAAAAGAAAATGGTGGTTGCTGTGAATTGGAACAGAACTTCAATTTTTTGCTCTAAAAAGCTGCCTTTTTCACAATGACAGGACCTCCCCGCCGTGGTGATAATCCAGGCCCGTCCACCTCAGAAGTTAATACATTTAACCCTCTGGGGTAGAGAAGTTCAAAGATCCTCAAACCTTTGTGTGAAAACATTTTTCCTTATTGCAGTGTCTAAATGATTGAGCCCTTATCCTGAGATTGTATCGTCTCCAGACCGGTGTCATACATTCCCAGCCAGAGACAACGTCTTCTTCGTGTCTACCTTTTTAAGCCCCTTCAAAATCTCACTTTTTAATGAGATCACCCCTAATTCACCTGAACTCCAGAGAATACAGACCCATTTGACCCAACATCTCATCACAGGACAACCTTATGTTCCCAGGGGCCATTCAAGTTTTGCCTCCAGTGCAAGTTAATCTTTCATTAACTATGGAGAACTAAATTGCTCATAGCATTCCTTATGCTAATGCTGTTCCTTGTATGAATATATCTAAGTTCATACAAACATCAATGTTTGCACACTAGATTCTTAAAAAAAAGATTTTCTATTCTTACGACCAAATTGAATAACCTCCCACTTCCCCAAATTCTAATCCATCTGCCATCTTGTTGCCGACTCACTTACCCTGTTGATACATCTTTACAACCCCTCTGTGTCCTCATCACAGCTTACCTTTCCACCTTTATTTGTACTGTCAGCAAACTTAGACACATGATACTCTATCTCTTGATTGAAGTCATTAACACAGGTTGGAAATATCTGAGGCCCCCTCACTAATCCTTGCAGCTCTCCACTTGTCAAAGGTTGAGTGCCTCATTAATGCCTTTTTCTACTTCATTTATGTTAACCAATCCTCTATTGATGGGAATATTTTACGCCCAACTTCATGACCCCTTACCTTGTGTCTTAACATTTTGCTGGAACCTCATTGAATGGATTTGGGAAAACCCTATATACTACATCTATTTGTTCCCCTTTATCTGTCCTGCTAATTATATCCTCAAAAAACTGTAATGAATTTGTCAAATATGGTTTCTCCTTCATAAAACCATGTTGAATTTATCTGATCAAACTATGATTTTCTACATTTATTGTTAAGATTTTGCAATGTCTGATGTCATGCTAACTGGCCTGTAGTTCCCTGGATTCTCTCTCCCTCCTTTCTTGCATAACGGTGTTACATTTACTAAATTCCAATTTTCTGGGACTGTCCAGGAATCTAGAGATTGCGGTAGAATCATTGCCAGCACGTCCACCACTGCTGCAGTTAAATCTTTTAGAATCCTATTGTGTAGGAAAGCAGGAAAATGTAATGCACAAAGTTACACCCTAATTGGAATAGATATGCACATCAACCCTGACAAACCTGGGGAACATGAGTGAAGCCTGCAGCCCAATTTCAGGCCTGATATTGGAAAATTACTACAGGTGCCCTTTACATCAAAACATCCTGGGGAGAAGTGAGATGGATGGTGGCCAAATTTTGTCACATCAACATCTGGGTGCTGTGCTCCCTGTGCATTTTGCATGGTTCTTTAAAGTAGTTAGAGCCATGTTTATATCGATGTTTACAGCATGGAAACATGCCCATTGGCCCAGTTGGTCCATGCCGCCCAGTTTCTATCACTAAGCTAGTCCCACTTGCTCGCATTTGGCCCATATCCCTCTATACCCACCCTGCCCACGTAACTGTCGATCTGCTTTTTAAAGGACAAAATTGTACCCGCCTCTACTACTGCCTCTGGCAGCCCATTCCAGATGCTCACCACCCTCTGTGTGACGAAATTTCCTCTCTGGTCTTTTTTGTATCTGTCTCCTCTCACCTTAAATCTATGGTCTCTAGTTCTAGACTCCTCTACCTTTGGGACAAGATGTCGACTATCTACATTATCAATGCTCCTCATTATTTTATAGACCTCTATAAGTTCACCCCTAAGCCTACTACGCTACAGAGAAAAAAGTCCCAGCCTATTCAGCCTCTCGTTATAACTCAGACCATCAAGTCCTGGTAGCATCCTCGTAAATCTCTCCTGCACTCTTTCTAATTTAACAATATTCTTCCTGTAATAGGGTGACCTGAACTGAACACAGTATTCCATGTGTGGTCTTACCAATGTCTTGTACAACTTCAACAAGATGCTCCAACTCTTGTATTCAATATTCTGACCAATAAAACTGAGCATGCTGAATGCCTTCTTCACCACCCTGTCCACCTGCGACTCCACCTTTTGAGGAGTTATGGACCTGTATTCCTAGATCTATTTGTTCTGTAACTGTCCCCAACTCCCTACCATAAACTGAATAAGTGCTGCCCTGATTTGATCTACCAAAATGCATCACCTCACATTTATCAAAATTAAACCCCATCTGCTATTCATCGGTCCACTGACCCAATTCGTCAAGACCCTGTTGCAATCTTATATAATCTACTTCACTATCCACTATGCCACCAATCTTGGTGTCATCTGCAAACTTACTAACAATGCCTCCTACATTCTCATCCAAATCATTTATAAATATCACAAATAATAGTGAACTCAGCACCGATCCCTGAGGCACACCGCTGGTCACAGGCCTCCAGTTTGAAAACAACCCTGCACAACCACCCTTTGGTTTCGGTCGTCAAGACAATTTTGTATTCAATTGGCTACCTCGCCCTGGATTCCGTGAGATTTAACCTTTTGCAACAACCTACCATGCAGTACCTTGTAAAAGGCCTTGTTAAAGTCCATGTAGACAATGTCAACTGCACTCACCTCATCTACCTTCTTGGTTACCCCATCAAAAAGCTCAATCAAATTGGTGAGACATGACTTTCCCCTTACAAAGCCATGCGGACTTTCCCTAATTAGCTCTTGCCTGTCTAAATGCCTGTAGATCATGTCCCTCAGAATACTTTCTAACAATTTACCCACTACAGAAGTAAAGCTAACCGGTCTGTAGTTACCAGGCTTATCCCAACAGCCCTTAAACAAGGGCACAACATTTACTACCCTCCAATCTCTCTCCTGTGACTGCCGATGATTCAAATATCTCAGCTAGGAATCCGGCAATTTCCTCCCTAGCCTCCCACAACGTCATCATTTCATGATGCATTTCATCAGGTCCCGGGAATTTATCTATCTTGATGCGCTTTAATACCTCCAGCACCTCCTTCTCTGTAAAATGTACACTCCTCAATACATCACTATTTATTTCCCCAATTTCCCTAACATTCGTGCCTTTCTCAATAGTAAATATTGACAAGAAATATTAATTTAGGACCTCTTCCATCCCCTGTGGATCTGCACATAGATGACCTTGTTTATCCTTAAGAAGCCCTACCCGCTCCCTAGTCACCCTTTTACACTTTATGTATCTGTAAAGCTCTGGATTTTCCTTTGCCTTACCTGCCAAGACAATCTCATGTCCCCTTTTTGCCCTCCTGATTTATCTCTTCACTCTACTCCAAAAAGACCTATATTCTTCAAGGGATCCACTTGTTCCTAACTGCTTATGCATGTCATATACCTCCTTCTTCCTTTTGACCATGGCCTCAATATCCCGAGTCATCCAGGGTTCCCTCCTTCTACCAGCCTTACCCTTCGCTCTTCGAAGAATGTGCTCACCCTGAACCCTAGTCAAACCTTTTTGAAAGACTCCCACTTACCAGCTCGGTCCACTTGCCTGCAAATGGTCACACCCAATGAACTTTTAAAAGTTCCCGTCTAATACACTCGAAATTGGCCTTGCCCCAATTTAGAATTTTAACTTTTGTGTCAGAACCATCATAAAACTAATAGAATTATGGTCACTGGTCCCAAAGTGATCCCTCACTAACACTTGCATCAACTGCCCTTCCTTATTCCCCAAGAGGAGGTCAAGTTTTGCCCCCACTCTAATCAGCCCATCCACATATTGAATGAGGAATGTTTCCTGAATACACTCGACAAATTTCTCTCCATCCAAACCCCGAGTGTTATGGCTGTCCCAGTTAATGTTGGGAAAGTTAAATTCCCCAAATATTACCACCCTATTTTTCCAGAAGCTATCCATAATCTCTTTACATATTTGCTCCTCAATAGCCCGCTGACTATTTGGGGGCCTATACTACAGTCCTATCAAAATGATCTCACCCTTTTTATTTTTCAGTTCTACCCATATAGACTCAGTGGGTGAACCCTTGGATATATCCTCTGTCTGTACTGCCGTGATGCTGTACCTAATAAAAAACAACACTCCCTCTCCTCTCCTATCTCCAGGTCTATCTTTCCTATAGCATCTGTACCCCGGAACATTGAGCTGCCAGTCCTGCCCCTCCTTTAGCCATGTTTCAGTAATAGGTATAATATCCCAATCCCCATCCGTGCCTAAGTTCATCTGCCTTGCTCATTAGGCCTCTTGCATTGAAATAAATGCAGTTCCATCTGTTTCTCTGCCTTCCTCTTTTCTCCTGACTGGCTTTTGTTTCTATTCCTTCTTTACTACCCTCTGACTTCCTGCATTGGTTCCCACCTCTCTGCCACACTAGTTTAACCACCACCCCCCCCCCCCAACAGTGCTTGCAAACAACCCCCTCGGACATTGGTTCCAGTCCTGCCGAGGTGCAGACCGTCTGATTTGTAATAGTCCCACCTCTCCCAGAACCGGTTCCAATGTCCCAAAAATCTGAATCCCTCCTTCCTGCACCATCTCTCAACCCACACATTCATCCTGTCTATCTTGTCATTCCTACTCTGACTAGCACATAGCACTGGTACTCATCCCAAGATTACTACCTTTGAGGCCTACTTTTTAATTTAGCTCCTAACTCCCTAACTTCAGCATGTAGGACCTCATCCTGTTTTTTACCTATAATGTTGGTGCCTATATGCACCACGACAGCTGGCTGTTCACCCTACCCCTTTAGAATGTCCTGCAGCCGCTCTGAGACATCCAGGACCTTTGCACCCGGGAGGCAACACACCATCCTGGAGTCTCATTTGCATCCGCAGAAATGCCTGTCTACTCCCCTTACAATCGAGTCCCATGTCACCATAGCTCTACCACTCTTTTTCCTGCCCTCATGTGCAGCAGTGCCAGCCACTGTGCCATGAACCTAGCTACTGCTGCCTTCCCCTGGTGAGCCATTTCTCCCAACAGTATCTAAAACGGTATACCTGTTTTAGAGGGAGATGACCGCAGGGGACCCCTGCACTGCCTTCCTACTCTCCCTCTGTCTGGTGATCACCCATTTATTATCTCCCTCAGTACTCTTTATCTGCGGTGTGACCAACTCGCTAAATGTGCTATCCACGACTTCCTCAGCATTGTGGATGCTCCACAGTGAGTCCATCCGCAGCTCCAGAGTCATCAAGTGCCTAACAATAGCTGCAGCTGGACACACTTCTTGTACGTGAAGGAGCCAGAGACAGCGGGTGTGTCCCTGAAATTCCACATCGCACAAGAGGAGCATGACACGGGTCTGGGATCTCCTGTCACGTCTTAACCTTTAGGTTAACGTGTACAACTACAATGCAAAAAAATAAATAAATAGATAAATGTAAAGAAAAGAAAAACTACTTACAAATCACCACTACTTACCAGATGGATTCAAATTTAGCAGGTCCCCTCTTGGCCAATTAAATCTCTCGACCCCTCTCGTGCACTTTTAAATCGCTGGATCCTCTCCCGCGGTTTTAAATCTCGGGCTTCTCCCACGCTCTTTTAAGTCTCCGGCCCCTCTCCCGCTTTTAAATCTCGGGCTCCTCTCCCGCTTTTAAATCTCCGGCTCCTCTCCCACTTTTAAATCACCGGCTCTTCTCCCGCTTTTAAACTCTGGCTCCTCCCGCGCTTTTAAGATCCTGGGGTTGGGATGAAATCTGTGTGATGAAAGATAGAGCTTGTTGAAGGAGTATTTGCACATTGTGTGGAGCAGGATATGGATGGTTTGGAGAACAACTTTGGGCTTAAACAGAGTACAAGTGATCACGATTCCCAGCTTGCTGGCATGACTGCTGCCTTTATCTTTGAAGCCTCGGAAGCCTTGTTCATGGAGGTGCAGACAAGAAAATGTGCCATAATTGTTTATAGCTAGACTCTTCAGCAGGAGGCCAACATTCACAGTTAAAGCTAACCTGCACTATTTAAAGGTGAGGAGACATGTGGTTGGCGCAGATACTGGAACTCATGTAGGAGGTGAATCTAACCTTTGAAACACTGAATAATGGTGAATAATGGGAGAAAGTGGGATCCAAGGTTTTTAAAGTCTTCCCCAGATTTCTTGGTGGAGGATGTCGGAAGGAGGAAAGATATCCTGCCTCATAAGCAGGGCAGGAAGCCATGGAGACACACATTCATGGTCTGCCTGCTACTTCCAGTGGTCATTTACTGCACACATGCTAATCCTCTCACCAACATGGCAACCAGCATAACTTTCCCCAAAAGGTATATATGTTCTAGAGACACCATTTTGGGAGATGTAAGAGCACTGCGAGCAGTCAAAGCTGGGTGCAAATGATCCCAATTTTAAGCCAAGCAAGTGTTTAAAGCTAGCCAGATTCACACCTTGATCATTTTATTTTTGCTAATCTGTGAAAAGTTGATTTATTTTCTGAAAATTCCATCCATAATTCTTTGTGGGATATTAGATTAAAGAACAACCATAATTTATTCGTAACACAAAGCATCTTAAAGCAAACAATTACGCATTCTCTATATTTGAAATAATAAAACTATATTTTGTTGCAGAAAGACAGAACTTTGCAGTTACCGTTTCAGAACTGTCCTTTACAGATGATCTAAACAATTCGTCCTCAAGCTTGTATAAAAATCTCTCAATAGAATTTAAGATTCTGGTATGTAATTGAATAACCATCATTGTAAAATCAAAGTGTTTTTTTCTAACTGTCTGCTACAGTTTGTGAATCATGCCTTTCAGCGGTGTACAAACCAGCTCATACATTTATGTAAAACATTAATGGATATCTGATAAGTTTCAAATGCAGATAAATGAGAAAGTGCAATCCTGCCCACGTGCAGTATGTCATTGTTTTAATTTGAGTAAAAATGAGTTTAGTGTCTCACCGTGGACACAGATTTCAGTTACAGGGTGAAAACCTTTATGAACAAAGCATTTTGAGGGAATTGCATGGTTCATAGGGGTTCACAGTGGGCTAAACAGCTGGCTTGTATTGCAGAACAAGGCCAGCAGCGCATGTTCAATTCCCGTACAAGCCTCCCCGAACAGGTGCCGGAATGTGGCGACTAGGGGCTTTCCACAGTAACTTCATTGAAGCCTACTTGTGACAACAAGCAATATCATTATTATAATTATCATTTACCTACCACACCACTAACTCCCTTCATATTATTTTCCCATTATAAAAGTTTCCTTATGGTTTCCTTCTGGTTTCCTATTTTAAATGTCTTACAACACCAGGTTAAAGTCCAACAGGTTTGTTTCAAATCACTAGCTTTTGGAGCACTGCTCCTGAGGAAGGAGCAGTACTCCGAAAGCTCGTGATTTGAAACAAACCTGTTGGACTTTAACCTGGTGTTGTAAGACTCCTTACTGTGCTCACCCCAGTCCAACGCCGGCATCTCCACATCATATTTTAAATGTGACCATGGAACATGTTACAGCAAGTGATGTTTCCAGCACAAAGCATGCAAAATACAGATTTAATAGCATTTATTGGCCATCAAAATGACCCTAACTTGATTCTATGGAAACCTCCACCTCCCTCAGGCACCATGCCCTACAAAAATATTGGCAACTATGGACTTCCATTGGATTGTTGCATCATTATGCTTGGCAAAGATTACAGTGGTTTTTTGATGCTTTCTGCAGGAGTGCTGACCAGGAAACTCTCCCACAAATTATGGCCTGCCACTAGGAATGTTGGGTTTACAGGCTGATGATCAACATGTTTGGCCACATTATCACCTTTCCTGATCATTAAGTTTTGAAGTTGCACCTGAACCTGGAGCTTTTAGGCCAGAGATGGGACACCACCACTGTGTCGCCATATCTCACCTCTATTTGTGTTTGAGGTGAAAATATTCACACGTAGGCCTTTTTGAGTGAGTAAAGAAGCAGTTTATTATATCAGATCTGGGAGAAAGATTTGGACGCTCCGCAGCCTCGCAATACTCTTTCTCACTTGAGCTGAGGTTCGCATTGGCTTAATATACAGATTCAAGGGGCGGAATTAGTTGCATTCTCATTTACATACAATCAATCAACTATATTTGCGTTACAATTCATTGCATCCAGTCAATCAATTTTCTTAGCATCACAGTTAAAAACATATATGGTTAAAGTGGGTGTTGTCTCACCAGCTCCTAACTTCATGCAAAAGTCACTCAAGACTAACATAAGGATGTGTCCTGTCTGCAGCTGGGGACCTTGAGCTATTAAGGATACATTGTGCTCCTTGTTCTGTGAAGCTGTTATCAGCGGCTATTGAAATACTCCCTATAAATACCCACGCCTGGTTCTCGGGGGCTGGTTTAGCACACTGGGCTAAATAGCTGGCTTTTAAAGCAGAGCAAGGCAGGCCAGCAGCACGGTTCAATTCCTGTACCAGCCTCCCTGAACAGGCGCCAGAATGTGGCGACTAGGGGCTTTTCGCAGTAACTTCATTTGAAGCCTACATGTGACAATAAGCGATTTTCATTTCATGAGGTAATTTACACAGTTTATAACTTATTGTTCAGGAATGTGGCTAGTTCAGCCATTTTGTGTCTTTAGTATTGCAATCTTAGCTAACAGCCATTTTGTGTCCTTTCTGATATTAACAAGCATTGTGTATACACTATCTATTCCTACAAATTGCCTCTTCTACACAGGCAACTAAGCCAATGAGAACCTTTCGTCTCAGCAGAACTATTCAAAAGTGTAGTTACAGAGCCACCTATAATTTATAGTCCAGTATTAGAAAATGTCCCCCAACAATTCCTCCTTTTGGTCCTGGAAGAGGTTTACTGAATCCCAGATGACCACAATGATTTGATATGAGGGCAGCAGGGTGTGTTTTAATATGGCCTTTGGGTCATATAACCTCCCAGATGTTCCGTACATATTCCGAGCATGTGATTCAAAGATCACCCCCCCAAACGAACCCATGTATGTCACGTTCAATGCCTTGATATCAATCATTCCTGCCTCTCTGACTAACTCTGCTGTCTGTAATGAAATTATGTTATTCATACCAATTTGCAAGTAAGCTGATCCAACAGTCCCACACTCTGCCACCAGCTTTCACTCTGAAGTAGTTCCTCTGTGGTTTTTTTTTTTTCAAACATGGATTTTCTTTCCCCAGTAACTGGTGGTAAAGCTTAACTGGTTGACCAATCTTGAGTCTTCATTCCCTCAGAGTTCCTGCAAGATGTGGGACTATCTCTGGCTCTTTATAATCCTAACTCAAATTATCCTTGCTCAGCCTAAGTGGTGGGCCTAAGGGGAACAAAGGTTATAGCGATAGGAGGTTGCGATGGTGGAGACACAATATCTTCCTTTTTCTCCGTAAATTTAAAATGCATGAGGGCAGGTGTAATCTCTAAAAACACAACCATGAGTTCTGATTAGCCCACATTCGTCCAACTGCCCCTGTCCCACCGGGTGGGGGCACACAGTAATGTCCCCTTTTTGTTTACACCCATGAGGGAGATCCCATATATTATTCCTGCGTATAGCAGAGGTCTCGGTGAGATAGTACCTGAGGGAGGTGTTAGCCCGTACGATTCCAATGTTCTCCAGTTGGTTGTGAGGGAATAGCCCAGAGTCCAGTGTGATGATAGGGATCATCAGGACCACCTCTACCCCGTTATCTCATCCATTTTGCAGTCGGGGATCGTTGAGTATACTCTGATCCCTTGAGAGTACAGTTGTCCAGCGTCCCTTGTCATTTGGCTAGCTTAGCCAGTTGCAGGCTGTCTATTCAATCAGGCACCTCCCCCCTTTAGACCAGATCAAGGTTGTGGCTTAGCTGCCCCTGTCAGAGCCTCCCCCTTTCTCTGTTTCTTGGTCGATGATTTTGTTAATTATTGTTGAATGTCTTATGTGTGTACCTATCACTGTTGTCCTATTCAGTTGTATATCCAGGCCCTCTTCTCCCAAGCTGGCTAGACCTTTCTCTTCCTTATTCCTTTAAGTTGTTCCACATTTGCATTTAACCCTTGTATGTCTAATGACTTTACCATAGAAGATTCTGTGTTAAGTCATGTCACTGCATCAAGGATTATGCCTCTTCTTATCCTGTGTAGGTTGTCATGCCCTCAAAATCTAGTGGCATTGGCATTGGCAGCCTGCTTCATAACCTTACTTAAAACATTATACATATTTATATCATGTTATAAACAATACCTGAACCCGCGAGAAGTACAGACACAATTTGTATACGCATCTGCTGTCTTTCCCCGAATGTACCTGCAGCCACGCATTAAAATAAGTTCTACCATTGTTCCAGTCACTGGCTGCTGGGATGCATATTCTGTCAATAAAATTATATAAAGCACCATAGTTCATATAGCTACGTTCATCCTGTGTCCGTTGTGAAATCAGTGATGTTCCTGTGCTCTTATGTGCTCGTAGTTGTTCTAAGATCTCAAGAGCCATCACGAGTCCCCACAGCTGCTGCTGTCGTTCCAGCCTTTTTTGAATGTTTATTCTAAAAATTTAAAGGAAAAATGGAAAAGTGTCCTGGTCGTCACCAGGTGTTAGGTGTTGTCTGTATAAAGCTTTACCTGTATGGGCTGAACGCGTCTGTTATTCAGGGCTTAGTAGTTCTCATATTTCACAACCTTTTCATATCTATATTCCTCGTGGTTACGCGCCTGGTTCTGTTGCGTTTGAACCCGACCCTGACGTGCTTGTGCCTGTTCAGGTAGCCAGTTTACTATAACCCAATGATCTCAAATTCCTGAAGCTACTGCAAATCTTGTTCCACTTGCAGTTACTTGTCAAGTAAAACACAAAAGATCCATTCTGCTTGGGACAGAGTGGGTTAGCTAATCTGAATATATCTAACAATGCAAAATTTAAGATTTGTAAGATCCAATTAAAAATCCATCTTCAGCTGTTTTTTAAAAATTACTTTATCAGCATTACAAAGCCAGAGCTCAGAGTGTGGACAGGGGCAAACCCCTAATCCAGCTTCTTGCCTGCTCCAAAAAGCAATTCAAATAGAATCCAATTCATGGTCCCCCAAATCCAGACATTAACAAGCATGGGTCAATTCTCTGCTGGTTTGAAAAGGGGTGGAGTAAGAGCTCTCTACCAGATGTCATTTTGTCATCACCCTTCTTATGTTTAAACAAGAAACATGATCATGTTTTATTTTATTTACCCATCTGTCCTTTACAGTTCATTCTGCAATCTCAGAATTAATACATCTGCGTTGTGTCAGGGAAGTTTTAACCCTGGACTAATCTAACACCGGATTGGTCATACATATTTCAACTATCATATGCATTTCACTATCCTAACTTCCAATGAACACCATAAAACTAATAGTTTCTTATTCTTACATATGTGATTTTGTACCCTGATTAAAATTCTTTGTGTATCAAAATTATCCTGGAAATGTCAATGATAACTTTTGAAAAGAAAAATTTGTTAATTATACTCAAACCACTCAAACTATGATCTTTAATTCACCATGTCAGACGACACACAAATATCACCACACTCACAAAGGAAACCTAGCACTTCAGTGCTTTAACCAAAATTAGTTAGGTATAAATCCTTATGGTTCCTATTCTTAAGTTCCAAATTATAAACTCAAGGTTACTTCTCAGAAGATAAATCTTAGCAGAGATATATGAACATTCACAAACCAAACACATACATAGAACATACAGTGCAGAAGGAGGCCATTCGGCCCATCGTGTCTGCACCGACCCATTTAAGCCCTCACTTCCACCCTATCCCCGTAACCCCGTAACATTCTCACAGCTCGCAAATATAGAGTTAACTGTTAGCCCCCTCTCATGGCTACAGATTCTCAGAGACAGCAATTTCACAATCGCTTAATTAAAATACTGAACAAGATCCTCCATTCTCCTTCATCATCATAATTTTATCTGTTATTCCATTTAAGTCAATTCCCACTGATTGATTGATAGGCATTGCTACTCTTAGAGACGTATATGTTTTTACAGATCAACTGCTTGCTGTAAAATTTTGTACAGAACCTAAGGGGGCGGAGAACTTGGAACGATGCCATTTGCGTCTTTTATGTGATCTAAAACTTTATTTATTCTGTCCTTTAATTTCACTCAAATTTCTTTCTTGTTCTTGAAATTGATTTCAATTTTCAATGTTCGCTTCTTAAGCAGTGTTTGAAAGAGATCTTACTAGTTTTTTAAAAACTCGAATGAATTGAATTACTGCCGAGTTTATCTGGACGGCTTGAATGACTTAATCTCAAACTGAAATCCGATCTCACAAATTGTAAATGATCTGAAGTTCATCTAGACAAGAATCCATTTGTTAAGTTTCTAACCTTACTCTTGTATTTACTTTACTCTCCTTTTTTTGTTTTTGGAGGGGGATTTGTTATCCTCAGATATTTCTGAGCAAAAAGCTGATTGAGCTTTTCAGCCCCTTTTTTTTTAACTGTGCCGCAGAGTGCCTTATTGAAATCCACCCGGCTTCCACATTTTATTAATTGGGTTACAATGCTTCTGGATGAGCAAAAGGGACATTGTACCTTCCCCTCCTCATTCCTCAACAACCACGAGGTCTGACCTTTTGGATTTAACTTCATTTTATTTTTTTCCTTTTGACATGTCTAAACTTTTAGTTAATTTAAAATGTCCATCCCCAGGGAGCCTGTTTCTTTCCCCTCTCCTTAAGCCATTCCAGGAATGCTGCATGATCTTTTGGGCTAATTGAGTTAGATTTTCCCGAACTCTGTCTTATGCCAGCAACTATGACTGTGGTGTCCTGATTTCCCGCAATCTTTACAGTTCCCTTTCTTTACCCTACAGTCCTTAGCCATAATTGTAACAGTTTCCTGTGATTCTTTTGCCAGTTTGTGTAATGTGTACTGCCGTTATCTTTTCTCGCTTTATTCCTATTCTTAAAATTATTTGGTGTGAATGTGGGAGAGTGAGAGCTCCCAATTCCTTTAAAATAGCCTGTTTTTCTAATGGTGTGAAGGCTTTATATCGGTCATTTACATTATTAGCGTAACACTGCACGGGAGCGCACTTAATTTCTGTCATTGTTCTTCTGACTGATGAACTAAGATGACTCCTGCCTTTTTATTTGCCGTATCTCGGTTTTGTTATCCCACCAGTTTCTTTGTTTGTGACGGGATCCCACCCATCTCTGATCATTTTTTTTTTGTACCAGAGTCTTTTGCTTCCTCTGTATGCCAGACTCAGTGAAAAGCGGCCTTGTGCCTCTCTTGTCTCTATCAATATCGTATCCAGTCTACTAGACGACTGTTTACCTATCATCCACTCCCTTAGGGTGGCGGTCCTGGCTTGTCACCTGTGTCACCGCAGATTCCGCGACCGTTAACACACAACAGTCTGTGCATCTCGGATTCCCAACTAACTCTGGCCTTCACGTGAGAACTTAATTGCCCCCTTAATTCAGGCTTAGCATGGGTCCTCGAGCAGCCGATTATTACTACATTAAATGGTATAGCGGACCAATAAAACAAAAACAAAATTTAAACTGAGTCTTTTACTCACTTGTCCTTGATACCAGATTGGTTGGATGTTGCTTTGCCGTTCGTCCATCTCGCCGTGTGACTCTAATTTCTGGCGGTCAAAAGTTTGACTACTCGCCTTGTCCACCGGGTCAATCGGCGACCAGCTCTGCAACCTCCCGCCAGACTACGCCATTTGTTAGAGGTGAAAATAGTCACACGTAGTCCTTTTTGAGTGAGTAAAGAAGCAGTTTATCATATCAGATCTGGGAGAAAGATTTGGATGCTCCACAGCCTCGCAATACTCTTTCTCACTTGAGCTAAGGTTCGCATTGGGTTAAGATACAGATTCAAAGGGTGGAATTAGTTGCATTCTCATTTACATACAATCAATCAATTATATTCGTGTCACAATTCATTACATGCAGTCAATCAATTTTCTCAGCATCCCAGTTAAAAACATATATGGTTAAAGTGGGTGTTGTCTCACCAGCTGCTAACTGCATGCAAAAGTCACTCAAGACTAACATAAGGATATGTCCTGTCTGCAGCTGGGGACCTTGAGCTATTAAGGATGCAATGCGCTCCTTGTTCTGTGAAGCTGTTGTCAGCGACTATTGAAATACTCCCTATAAATACCCACGCCTGGTTCTCATGAGGTAGTTTACACATTGTGTATACACTATCTATTCCTACAAATTGCCTCTTCTACACAGGCATTTAAGCCAATGAGTACCTTTTGTCTCAGCAGAACTATTCAAAAGTAATATCGGAGCAAAAATGTAGTTACAGAGTCACCTATAATTTAGATCACAGTCCAGTACCAGAAAATGTCCCCCAACAATTGTATTAAATGTTTTCCAACTTCAGGTTTAAGCATAGATACTGGATCTTGGTGGATTTATTTACCCGTCATATGTTCTCTGATTTGACTTTGCCATCAATTTTGGTAGATAATTGAAAAGAAACTGCTGCAGTCCAGAACATTTTTTTTTCACAATTGGTGATAAATTCTTCCTGCATTGATTCCTGCTTTGGTTGTATTCCTGCATTTTCAATGCATTGTAATTATTATGAGGGAGCACAGCAGCAACACTATTATGTGACAGGACAAGAAATCAAAGGCTGGACCAATGACCAGGCAATAAGAGTTCAAACTGCACTGTGGAAGCTGGGGAAACGTAAATTCAGTTAATTCAATAAAAACGTGGAGTTAACAAGCTGGCATCAATAATGGTGACCATGAAACGACTGATTATTGCAAACACCTACCTGATTTACTGATGTCTTTTCGTGAAGGAAATCACTGCACTTGTCTCATCTGGCTGACATCTGGCTCCACCTCCTCAGCAATGCAGTTCACTGTCCTGTAGCAAACCACTAGGTTATGTTCAAGACATCCTTCTCAGGGACAACTAAGGACAGGTATTAAATGCTGGACTTTCCAACGATGCAGACATCCTGTGAATAAATAAATACAATTTGGCAGTAAACCATTGCCGTTAAAATGTTATTTAAAGAGATAATATTCAACTATCTGGTAAGCTCCTTTTTGGCTGTAGCTTATAATTCAGGAATAAGTGTCTTTCTGAATGAAAATGGAGCTCAATTTGGGCATTACCTTACTGTGGTTATTGTGTACCTATCAGCCAAAATGATATCCCTATGAGTCTGAAATCAGTTCAAAATATATAAATTGGTGGATTCTCAAGAGTGCATTGATAATGCTGTGGTTATTGGCAGGGGAACTTGTAAAGTTTTTGAAGTTCCATCTAACTGGTAGAAATGAGCTGCTGTAGGTTGTGACTCTGTGACCGGCAGCTTTGAAATGCTAAATCCTATTGAGATGCTGCCTGGAGGCATTCCAGAACGGTGATGTCATTGAATGGTGAGTGGTGATAAGGAATGTGTGCTACAACACAGTCAATTTCAGGTACCATCATTTTCTGTCAAAAATGCCACGGGGCTAGTGACACTTACTGTTATTTATCTGTAAATGATACAGCAAATTTGCACAGGAGCATCTGTGTGGTTAAAATCAAATATCCAAAAGTTTCTGTCTGATATCTGTTGCTGCACTATTGACTACACAAAAGCAGCATCTAATTAATAATAACCCTTGCTGTCACAAGCAGGCTTACTTTTACACAGCAATGAAGTTACTGTGAAAAGCCCCTAGTCGCCTTATTCCAACACCTGTTCAGGAACATGGAGGGAGAATTCAGAATGTCCAAATTACCCAACAGCACGGGCTGGATTCTCCGCCCCGCCGCGCCACATTTCTGCCCCGACCCACCGGCGGGATTCTCCGTTACACCGATCAGCCAATGGGGTTTCCCATTGTGGGGCAGCCCCATGCTGTCGGAAAACCCCCGTGCGCCAGCAAAACGGAGAATCATGCCGGCGGGGAATCCCGCCTCACGTCTTTCGGGACATGTGGGAGGAAACCGGAGCACCAGGAGGAAACCGACGCAGAAACGGAGAACGTGCAGACTCCACACAAACAGTGACCCAAGCCGGGAATTGAGCCTGGGACCCTAGAGCTGTGAAGCAACAGTGCTACCCACTGTCTGCCTCAATACTGACATTATTTTAATGGGGTGAAGTTTAAATTGAGATACAAACAAATCTAAGTATTGTCCATTCCAGTCAAACGAGCCTTTTAATATTGATTACTGCGAATATTGATTTCTACCAATCTACCTCTCAGGCACTGAAAATTGACAATTGCAATTGTGGAATCTTGTACTGCTGGTTTTAATTGTAGGTGAGATTTTTAAAATGTGAAGATTTATGTTCACCCATGTTGCTGATGTTCCCTTTCTGAGCTGATGGCAAATCACACTATTAGTAACTTGTTATGTTGGAAACTGAAAAACCAAATGCGCAAAGGCAACTAATTGTAATTATCATTAGTTGCCCTGCCATAACAAACTTTGTGGCAGTCTAATGTAATGATATGAAAGCATTTCATTTTTGTACATATATTCCTGGAAAAATGAAACTGTTTGCCACCCTTTTGCAGTTTACACATTTATTTTTAGAGTGTAACTTTTTAATCTACTTCTACCTATTTTTCTAGTTGGAAAATGTCTATAGAAAGGTGCGACCTGATGCTGTAGTAACCATTTTAGGATTCAGGTAAGTAAGACATTTTGAAGAGAGATTTTTCACAGTCGTAATTTATTCTTAAGGACAAATGTTGAACTTGGAAATCTGATACATAAGTAAAAGCTGGAAAGTGAACACGTGACAGAATAGAAATAAATAAATGCATTTTATTTTGAACACATGATGGTATTTACTATTGACATTGCCTGGATCCCAAATATCTGCTCTGCAATTAAAAAACACAATTTTAAGACGATTCACTATGTAAAGATCAAAAGGGACACTTTGATGCTACTTCTGGAAGGTGTGGACACCCCCCCCCCCCCCCCCCCAACCCATAACCTGAACATTTTTGTCAGTGTTTTTTGAATCTTCATTCCGCAGCATGCAAATGATAAGAGATACCCCATACATGGTGCGGCTGCATAGTGGCTAGCACCACTGCGAATATGGCGGTGAGCTGTCTTCTTGAACTGCTGCAGTCCTTTGGTGTAGATGTACCCACAGAGCTGATGGAAAGTGAGTTGCAGGATTTTGGCTTTTCTCTTGTCTCATGGGCAATCCCTCAACATCAAGGGTCACTTACTTCCACAGCGGTGAGGTGGGTTCTGCGGTGGTTGAATAGTCCAATCCTGGATCCGCAGACTCTGCCACAGGTTTGGCAGATGATGTTTGATGAAGTGGGTTGGACGTTCTGGATTCTGCACTCTCTTTCCGCTGTTTATGTTTAGCCTCTGCATGCTCCACCCTTCGACACGCGAGGTGGTTGGCACTATCGCAGATGCTTCTTTTCCAGTTTGCGCATTCTGAGGCAAGTGATTCACATGTGTCGATGGGGATGTTGCATGTATTTAGGGAGGCTTTCAGTGTCCTTATAGCGTTTTCTCTGCCCTCCTCGTGATCTCTTGCCACTGCAGAGCTCAGAGTAGTCTTTTGTTAGGCCAGCGGGCAATTTAGCCCGCCCATTGGAGCTAGTCGAGTGTCACCAGTGCCTCGATACTGGGGAAATTGGTTTGGGGGAGGACCCTCATGTTGCTATGCCAACCCTGTCAGTGAATTTGCAGGATTTTGCGGAGGCAGCATTGGTGATGTCTCTCCATGGATTTGAGGTATCTGCTGTATATTGTCCATCTTTCTGATGCATAAACGAGGGCGGGAACCATGGCTGCTCTGTGGACCATCCCCTGAGAAACAAGTATACTGCTTTGGATACTTGTGGGGGGGACGACTTACCAGGGGTAAGCCATGGGGTACGGGCCTCTGGCACGGAGTCTGTCCCTGTTGCTCAGAAGGGAAGGGGGGAGAGGAGCAGAGCATTAGTAATTGGGGACTCTATAGTCAGGGGCACAGATAGGAGATTTTGTGGGAGCGTGAGAGACTCACGTTTGGTATGTTGCCTCCCAGGTGCAAGGGTACGTGATGTCTCGGATCGTGTTTTCCGGGTCCTTAGGGGGAGGGGGAGCAGCCCCAAGTCGTGGTCCACATTGGCACTAACGACATAGGTAGGAAAGGGGACAAGGATGTCAGGCAGGCTTTCAGGGAGCTAGGATGGAAGCTCAGAACTAGAACAAACAGAGTTGTTATCTCTGGGTTGTTGCCCGTGCCACGTGATAGTGAGATGAGGAATAGGGAGAGAGAGCATTTAAACACGTGGCTACAGGGATGGTGCAGGCGGGAGGGATTCAGATTTTTGGATAACTGGGGCTCTTTCTGGGGAAGGTGGGACCTCTACAGACAGGATGGTCTACATCTGAACCTGAGGGGCACAAATATCCTGGGGGGGGGATTTGTTAGTGCTCTTTGGGGGGGTTTAAACTAATGCAGCAGGGGCATGGGAACCTGGATTGTAGTTTTAGGGTAAGGGAGAATGAGAGTATAGAGGTCAGGAGCACAGATTTGACGTCGCAGGAGGGGGCCAGTGTTCAGGTAGGTGGTTTGAAGTGTGTCTACTTCAATGCCAGGAGTATACGAAACAAGGTAGGGGAACTGGCAGCATGGGTTGGTACCTGGGACTTCGATGTTGTGGCCATTTCGGAGACATGGATAGAGCAGGGACAGGAATGGATGTTGCAGGTTCCGGGGTTTAGGTGTTTTAGTAAGCTCAGAGAAGGAGGCAAAAGAGGGGGAGGTGTGGCGCTGCTAGTCAAGAGCAGTATTACGGTGGCGGAGAGGATGCTAGATGGGGACTCTTCTTCCGAGGTAGTATGGGCTGAAGTTAGAAACAGGAAAGGAGAGGTCACCCTGTTGGGAGTTTTTTATAGGCCTCCTAATAGTTCTAGGGATGTAGAGGAAAGGATGGCGAAGATGATTCTGGATAAGAGCGAAAGTAACAGGGTAGTTATTTTGGGAGACTTTAACTTTCCAAATATTGACTGGAAAAGATATAGTTCGAGTACAATAGATGGGTCATTTTTTGTACAGTGTGTGCAGGAGGGTTTCCTGAAACAATATGTTGACAGGCCAACAAGAGGCGAGGCCACGTTGGATTTGGTTTTGGGTAATGAACCAGGCCAGGTGTTGGATTTGTAGGTAGGAGAGCACTTTGGGGACAGTGACCACAATTCGGTGACGTTTACGTTAATGATGGAAAGGGATAAGTATACACCGCAGGGCAAGAGTTATAGCTGGGGGAAGGGCAATTATGATGCCATTAGACGTGACTTGGGGGGGATAAGGTGGAGAAGTAGGCTGCAAGTGTTGGGCACACTGGATAAGTGGGGCTTGTTCAAGGATCAGCTACTGCGTGTTCTTGATAAGTATGTACCGGTCAGACAGGGAGGAAGGCGTCGAGCGAGGGAACCGTGGTTTACCAAGGAAGTGGAATCTCTTGTTAAGAGGAAGAAGGAGGCCTATGTGAAGATGAAGTGTGAAGTTTCGGTTGGGGCGATGGATAGTTACAAGGTAGCGAGGAAGGATCTAAAGAGAGAGCTAAGACGAGCAAGGAGGGGACATGAGAAGTATTTGGCAGGAAGGATCAAGGAAAACCCAAAAGCTTTCTATAGGTATGTCAGGAATAAGCGAATGACTAGGGAAAGAGTAGGACCAGTCAAGGACAGGGATGGGAAATTGTGTGTGGAGTCTGAAGAGATAGGCGAGATACTAAATGAATATTTTTCGTCAGTATTCACTCAGGAAAAAGATAATGTTGTGGAGGAGAATGCTGAGCCCCAGGCTAATAGAATAGACGGCATTGAGGTACGTAGGGAAGAGGTGTTGGCAATTCTGGACAGGCTGAAAATAGATAAGTCCCCGGGACCTGATGGGATTTATCCTAGGATTCTCTGGGAGGCCAGGGAAGAGATTGCTGGACCTTTGGCTTTGATTTTTATGTCATCATTGGCTACAGGAATAGTGCCAGAGGACTGGAGGACAGCAAATGTGGTCCCTTTGTTCAAAAAGGGGAGCAGAGACAACCCCGGCAACTATAGACCGGTGAGCCTCACGTCTGTAGTGGGTAAAGTCTTGGAGAGGATTATAAGAGACAAGATTTATAATCATCTAGATAGGAATAATATGATCAGGGATAGTCAACATGGCTTTGTGAAGGGTAGGTCATGCCTCACAAACCTTATTGAGTTCTTTGAGAAGGTGACTGAACAGGTAGACGAGGGTAGAGCAGTTGATGTGGTGTATATGGATTTCAGCAAAGCGTTTGATAAGGTTCCCCACGGTAGGCTATTGCAAAAAATACGGAGGCTGGGGATTGAGGGTGATTTAGAGATGTGGATCAGAAATTGGCTAGCTGAAAGAAGACAGAGGGTGGTGGTTGATGGGAAATGTTCAGAATGGAGTACAGTCACAAGTGGAGTACCACAAGGATCTGTTCTGGGGCCGTTGCTGTTTGTCATTTTTATCAATGACCTAGAGGAAGGCGCAGAAGGGTGGGTGAGTAAATTTGCAGACGATACTAAAGTCGGTGGTGTTGTCGATAGTGTGGAAGGATGTAGCAGGTTACAGAGGGATATAGATAAGCTGCAGAGCTGGGCTGAGAGGTGGCAAATGGAGTTTAATGTAGAGAAGTGTGAGGTGATTCACTTTGGAAGGAATAACAGGAATGCGGAATATTTGGCTAATGGTAAAGTTCTTGAAAGTGTGGATGAGCAGAGGGATCTAGGTGTCCATGTACATAGATCCCTGAAAGTTGGCACCCAGGTTGATAGGGTTGCGAAGAAGGCCTATGGAGTGTTGGCCTTTATTGGTAGAGGGATTGAGTTCCGGAGTCGGGAGGTCATGTTGCAGCTGTACAGAACTCTGGTACGGCCGCATTTGGAGTATTGCGTACAGTTCTGGTCACCGCATTATAGGAAGGACGTGGAAGCTTTGGAGCGGGTGCAGAGGAGATTTACCAGGATGTTGCCTGGTATGGAGGGAAAATCTTATGAGGAAAGGCTGATGGACTTGAGGTTGTTTTCGTTGGAGAGAAGAAGGTTAAGAGGAGACTTAATAGAGGCATACAAAATGATCAGGGGGTTGGATAGGGTGGACAGTGAGAGCCTTCTCCCGCGGCTGGATATGGCTGGCACGAGGGGACATAACTTTAAACTGAGGGGTAATAGATATAGGACAGAGGTCAGAGGTAGGTTCTTTACGCAAAGAGTAGTGAGGCCGTGGAATGCCCTACCTGCTACAGTAGTGAACTCGCCAACATTGAGGGCATTTAAAAGTTTATTGGATAAACATATGGATGATAATGGCATAGTGTAGGTTAGATGGCTTTTGTTTTGGTGCAACATCGTGGGCCGAAGGGCCTGTACTGCGCTGTATTGTTCTATGTTCTATGTTCTATGGAGGAGCTGCCAGTTCAGGAAGGCCTTTTGTTTACGGTCAAGGAGGTCCTGATCTATTGTGACCAGGAATTGTGGGCATCGTGTGGCTCTGTTGGTTGGTTGTTTCTAGGTTGTCTGTGAAGCACCGATTGAGTCGCTCTTTCTTCTAGGGGTCTTTGAGACCAGTGAAGTTCAGTTTCCTGCAGCAAAAACTGAACTTTTAAAAATTATTTGATTGGATGTGTGTCACTAGCAAAGCCAGCATTTATTGACCATCCCTAAAAACCATCCCTTGAGAACGTGGTGGAGAGCTGTCTTCTTGAACTGCAGCAGTCATCTCATGTAGATTAATCTACAGTGCTGTTGGAATGTGAATCCAAGGATTTTGACTCAGTTATAGTTTAGGATCAATGATTATAGTTCCAGGATGGTGTGTGATTTAGACGGGAGCTTGTAGTTGATTGTGTTTCCATGCATTTACTGCTCTTGTCCTTCGAGATTGCTTCACAAGTTGCAAGCAGTGCCCCATCTATGTGGTTCACAGTGTTGCCACTGTATCTCGGTGATGAAGAGAGTAAATCTTTAAGGCAGTGATGGGGTGCTGGTCAAGTGGGTTGCTTTGTCCTGAATGGTGTTGAGCTTCTGGAGTGTAGTTGAGCCTTCACTCAATCAAGCAAATGGAAAGCTATTCCTTCACATTCCTGACTGATGGTGAACAGGCTTTCGCGAGTCAGAAAGTGAATTACTCAGTGGTTAGCACTGCTGCCATATGGCTTTGAGGACCCCGGTTCGATCACGGCCCCAGGTCACTGTCCATGTGGAGTTTGCACATTCTCCCTGTGTCTGAATGGGTCTCACCCCCACAGCCCAAAGATGTGCACAAGGTAGGTGGATTGGCTATGCTAAATTGCCCCTTAATTGGAAAAAAGGTTAATTGGTACTTTAAATTAAAAAAAGAAAGTGAATATTTCACTGCAGAATTGTCAGCCCCTAACCTGCTCTTGCAACCATATTTTTATTGACTCGTCCAATTATG
Source organism: Scyliorhinus torazame (assembly GCF_047496885.1). Lineage (NCBI taxonomy): Eukaryota > Metazoa > Chordata > Chondrichthyes > Carcharhiniformes > Scyliorhinidae > Scyliorhinus > Scyliorhinus torazame. The sequence continues at coordinate 204,316,241 of NC_092710.1, forward strand.
TTTCTAGTCGGTGATATATTCAGGATGTTAATGGTGACGATTCATTAATGGTAATGCCATTGTCAATGGATGGTAATTAGTTTCTCTCTTGTTGGAGAGTGACATTGCCAGGCAAATGTGTGGCGCAAATGTAACTTTCTTTATCAGCCCAAACCTGAATGTATCTAGGTCTTGCTGCATTTGGATGCAGATGGCTAAATTAAAGGTAGTGTGAAGCTACCAGATATGCACATATCAATTGGATGGCACATTAAATTATTCAAATAGGGGTTAACTGTGTTTAAGAAATGTTACCTTAATTGTAAAGAAAAGAAATAGGTTGCATTTAAATAGCATCTTTGAGGACAGCAAGGTGGCGCAGTGGGTAGCACTGCTGCCTCACGGTACCGAGGTCCCAGGTTCGATCCCGGCTCTGGGTCACTCTCCGTGTGGAGTTTGCTCATTCTCACCGTGTTTGCGTGGGTTTCGCCCCCACAACCCAAAGATGTGCAGGTTAGGTGGATTGGTCACACTAAAATTGCCCCTTAATTGTAAAAAATGAATTGGATTCTCTAAATATTTTTTTTTTTAATTTAAAAATTAAATAGCATCTTTTATGATCCCCAGTGCTACCAACGTCATGAAAGGGCAGAGTTTACGTTTATTAAAGTTTTCCTTATTAGATTTGCACATATGGGGCGAGATTCTCCGACCCCCCGCCGGGTCGGAGAATCGCCGGGGGCTGGCGTGAATCCCGCCCCCGTCGGTTGCCGAAGTCTCCGGCACCGGATATTCGGCGGGGGCGGGAATCGCGCCACGCCAGTTGGCGGGCCCCCCCGCTCGAATCTCCGGCCCGAATGGGCCGAAGTCCCGCCGCTAAAATGCCTGTCCCGCCGGCGTAAATTAAACCACCTACCTTACCGGCGGGACAAGGCGGCGTGGGCGGGCTCCGGGGTCCTAGGGGGGGGGGGCGCGGGGCGATCTGGCCCCGGGGGGTGCCCCCACGGTGGCCTGGTCCGCGATCGGGGCCCACCATGGCGGAGGCAGAAGAGACTCCCTCCACTGTCAGCGGCCTCTGACGCTCCCGCGCATGCGCCGCCCGGAGATGTAATTTCCGCGCCAGCTGGCGGGGCACCAAAGGCCTTTTCCGCCAGCTGGCGGGGCGGAAATTCGTCTGGCGCCGACCTAGCCCCTCAAGGTTGGGGCTCGGCCCCCAAGGATGCGGAGCATTCCGCACCTTTGGGGCGGCGCGATGCCCGTCTGATTTGTGACGTTTTGGGCGCCAGTCGGCAGACATCACGCCGTTTCCGGAGAATTTCGCCCTAGTTGTCAAGCCAGCAATCACTGGATACTCTCTGCCTCTTCATGTGGTGTTGTTGCTGATAGAAACACAGAAAGATTTACAGAAAAGGAGGTAGGCTATTCAGCTCACATGTCTGTGCCAGCCAGAGAAGAACTGTTTACTTACCAACTCTCCTGAAGCTGTTTAGTTTACCGCACCTCAAATGCTTTTCCAAGTGTTTTTTTAAATACAATGATATGGAGATGCCGGCATTGGACTGGGGTGAGCACAGTAAGAAGCTTTACAACACCAAGTTAAAGTCCAACAGGTTTGTTTCAAATCACAAGCTTTCGGAGCACTGCTCCTTCCTCAGGTGAATGAAGAGGTAGGTTCCAGAAACATATATATAGACAAATTCAAAGATGCAAGACAATGCTTTGAATGTGAGCATTTGCAGGTAAATAAGTCTTTACAGATCCAGAGAGATGGGTAATTCCAGTTTAAAGAGGTGTGAATTGTCTCTGGGCAGCACGGAAGCACACGTGATTAGCACTGTGGCTTCACAGTTTCAGGGTCCCAGGTTCGATTCCCTGCTGGGTCACTGTCTGTGGGGAGTCTGCACGTTCTCCCCCTGTCTGTGTGGGTTTCCTCCGGGTGCCCGGTTTCCTTCCACAGTCCAAAGACGTGCAGGTTACGTCATGATAAATTGCCCTTAGTAACCAAAAAAGGTTAGGAGGGGTTATTGGGTTACGGGGATACGGTGGAAGTGAGGGTTTAAGTGGGCTGGTGCAGACTCGATGGGCCGAATGGCCTCCTTCTGCACTGTATGTTCTATGTTCCATGTCTCAAGCCAGGACAGTTGGTAGGATTTCGCAAGCCCAGGCCAGATGGTGGGGGGGTGAATGTAATGCGATATGAATCCAAGGTCCCGGTTGAGGCCATTCTCATGTGTGCAGAACTTGGCTATAAATACAATGAGAGCTTTTCAGCAGTGAGTTCCAGATCCCACCATCCTCTGGGTGAAAAAAATCAACTTCCCTCTAATTATTCTCCCAATTACTTTAAATCCACGCCCTTTGGTTATTGGTTCCTGTTATTCAGTTTATCTAGGCCCCTCATAATTTATATAACACAGTTAGATCTCCCTTTCGCTTCCTCTGTTCCAAAGAAAACAAATCCCAGCCTATCATTTACAAACTTAAAACCACATTTCTCCATTCCTGACAACATCCTTGAGACCTTCCAACCTTCACTCATCACTCAACTACTCTGGCCTGTCTTTCTCATTCCTCCAAGTCACACATGACAAGCCATTTTTAAAAATTGTGTGGAGTACAATGCATATCCTTATGACGATTGTATTTTCAGTTTGTCAGGACTACCGTTGATATAAAGTGCTTTTGCGGGCTTAAAACCTGTTAAAGAATCCTTTCCACTTGATTTCTCTTCAATTAGGTTTACATTTGATCCTCTGGTCAGTCTGTCAAACTGGTTTAAAAGCTCTCATAAAATGCATGAGAACTTTATTTTAATATGACTGCACAGTTTCAGACTTGTTTATGTTCTTTATTGCACCTCTGAAATGCAGTTAAATGGCAGAAAAATAAGCTCATTTGGAAATAATCAATATTTATGCAGTAGTATGCCAGTTAAAAAATTTCAATTCAGCTTTCAACAATCAAAAATTTAGATCGAGAAGTTGTTCCTTGTTGAGGAAGCTAAGACCCCAAAATGGCGGGATGGATGTGTGCAAATGCTTCTGACCAGAACTGTACACCTTGTCATTTTGAATAAGGTCAAACAAGCGGCATCTTTAACCAGGCCTAGAGCAGGCCTATGCAAATAGGGCTTGAGCCCAGGTGGTGTAAAGACTTCAACATTGTTTACTCTGAAGTAGCCAGCACGATTACTGGCTGCATTTGGGGAAACTAGCCCCAGTGATTGCCTGTAACAAAAATGTTGAATAGCTTCCCTGATGTGGAACCAGGAGGAATGGACTCCAATTTTTACTTCCAACCACCATCCCATCTAATTGTCACCACTCTGAACATTCCCCATCCCGCCTGGATCTAGCCCCTTTATTCCTAACCCAAATAGTCCATCACTAATTTCCCACTTCCATGACTAGAACTTCTGACATTTGCGGTTTTATGCTGTCTTCCTACCTCTGTTCCTGACTGACCTCTACTCATCCTGAGCTGAGGGCTACTGAGATCCTCGCAAAGCTTCAATTTTACTCTAATTCCTGCCAGCTGTCTTACAGGGAATGTTGAAACCCAATATCAAGGGTTTCTCAAACACCACCAAAAATGTTTGTTCCCCAATTGTTTGGCCCGAGGTTTTAAAAAAGCTCCTGTTGATGACTGAGGCAACGTCTCAGTAGGTATTCAGGCCATTACAGAGCTGTTCCAGCTTCTGCATGGTTAGAGGAATCCAACCTATACTGTGGAAATGACATTGCCGATTACATTGTGTCCAGCATCCTCAACATTTCACCCTTGACCTTCTACCCTGAGGATCATCTAGAATTAACAGTATCAGCTGTGCTCATGACTCGACAACTTGACTGCATTATTGAATTTCCCAAAGTGCCATTGAGAGCAGATAAATGACTGGATCCCAGCAGTTGGAATGACCTTCCTTCCATCATGAGGTCAGAAGTGCGGATATTTACTGATGGTTGCACAATGTTCAGCATCATTCATAACTGCTTAGATACTGAAACAGTCCATGTCCATATGCAATAGGTCTTGGACAATGTCCAGTCTTGGATTGATTGCAAGTAATATTAATGTCACAAAAGGGCCAGGCAATGACCATCTGCAACAAGAAAAAATCTAACCATCTCCTCATGGCATTCAATGGCATTACTATCAGTGAACAACCGCTACCAATAGACTAGGGGCTACCATTGACCGGAAACCGAACTTGACCAGCCATATAAATACTGTGACTATAAGAATAGGTCAGAGGGTGGGAATTCTGGGTTGAATATGTCACCTTAGAAAGTCCTATGGACAAGAACCTACACTGAAAAGGTATCTATTTAGTTTGAGCAACTTATCTGCAAAATTCCTGTTAAGAAGTAACTGAGAGTTGTTTGACTACTCGGGGCTCTGAAGGTCATTTTCCCACAGTGAGAGCACTCATCGTTCTGACTAGAAGGATAGCTTTCCCTCTTTCAGTGACTTAGTCCTAAACAGACTAACAAGATTCATTATCCAGGTCAGAAATACTAAATCCTTCACACCTCAAGGTGGCGGTGGATTGTTGGGCATCGGGCATCGAGCCTCATGGGTCTCCATGGCCCCAAAGTGTAAAACTGTCAACATTGTTTACAAGAACATCCTGAAATTAGTTTGGTAAAAGCTTCACTTTTTGATATACATTCTGCTTGCTCTCCTGGATATCAGGAATCTGGGGCCTTCGCACTAAGCATCGCTGAGATAAAAATTATGGAAATGGCATCAGATGTCATATTCTTCTCATTTCAACAAATGGGCAGGCACATTTCACAAACCTGCCATTTTCTGTCAGGGAATTCTGGAAGTGGCAAAGTAGCTACTGAGTTTAAACTGAGGAACCACTGACACTTCAGTGGCAGCGTCAGCCTGGTGAGTCTCCAATTTTATACTTTTAAAACTATTGAAGAGAACTCAGCTTTTATTAAAACCCTAACTACCCAAAGATATCTAAGATAAAGGCTGAATTTTCCCTTCATTCACACCTTCATTAAGTTCTTATTTTGAATTAATTGCTTTAAGTATAATGGCTGAAATAATCCTCTTTTCCCTGTCTTTACTGATTTAGCAAAGGGAGTATAATTATACTCCATGAAGTAGCCACTACAAATGCGTTAACTAACGATGAAGTTAACAGCCAAATCCAAAATCTCTCTCCAAAGTACACAACTGAGTTGTTACCCGGTAAGTAATGTTTGGAAAATAAAATAATTCTGCTGGAGAACATTTGAAGTTATAAATGTGTAGAAATTGAATACTTATCACCTAACTAAATAGGGTGTCTATAATAATAAATAGAAAATGCTGGAAAACTCAGCTGGTCTTGCAGTATCTATAGAGAGAGAGAGAAAGTTTTGAGTTTGTATGACTTCTTCACAGCTGAAGAAGGGGAGAAATGTGATGGGTTTTATACTGTTGAAGAGAGGGGTGGAGCAGGTGGAGCAAAATAAAAGATCAGGAATAGGAAGGAGCTCAGGAGAGATGTGACAAATACACAACACAAAGAGAGTGATTACGTTAGTGTTAAAGACTAAGGCAGGTGTTAATAGTGGCATAAAGGTCAGGTAGCAGAATAACTGTCCGCACTATCTGGAAGCAACGCAAGTGAATGTGTTACAGGCAGGCCTTATTGAGGGAAGAGAGTTGGCAAAAATACATCAAAATGGAGGATATAGTTCATGTTTTGAAGTTGCTGAACTCAGTCTTAAGTCCAGAAAGCCGGAAAGTATCCATTCAGAATATTGTAGCAGGCTGAGGGCAGAAATTTGTGGAGGAGAATAAAATGGTGAGTTGAAATGGAAAGCAGAGGATGGGCAGGGTCATGCTTGTGGACTGAGTGAAGATGTTCTGGAAGCAGTCACGAAGCCTGCATTTCAACACCCCAGCATGCAGGAGACCGCATTGGGAACAGTGAATATAGTGGACCAAATTCAAAGAGGTGCAAGTGATTCACTTCATCTCAAAGGTGTGATTGTGCCTTGGACAATGAGGAGAGAGTGGATTAAGAGGAAGGTGTTATAACTCCTGCTATTCCTTGGGAAGGAGCCATGTTAAAGGAATGAGATGTTGGGGGTGATAGAAGGACCAGTGTATGAAATAGCAAATGGTCTCTATAGAAGGTTGCCAGGGAAGGTGGTGAGGGGAAAATGTGTTTGATGGCATCATGCTGGAATTGGTGAAAATGGTGGAGGATGACGCTTTGAATATGAAGGTTAGTGAACTGAAAAATAAGGTCATGGGGAACCATATCATATTTCTGGGGATGGGAGAAGGGGTGGGGGGGGGGGGGCTGGCATTTGGAGCAGATGTGTGGATCATGTGTTGGGCATGATTCTTTTATTAATTCAAGGGATGTGGGTGTTGCTAGCTAGTCCCGCATTTGTTGCCCCTCCCTTAATGCCTTTGAGAAGTTGGTGGTAAGCCACCTTCTTGAACTGCTGCACTCTGTGGTGTAGGTACACCCACAGTGCTGTTCGGGAAGAAGTTCCAGGAATTTGATCCACTGACGGTGTCAATGGTAATATATTTACAAATCAAGGTAGTGAGTGACTTTGAGGGTAACTTGCAGATGGTGAAAAATGAAATGAAAATCGCTTATTGTCACAAGTAGGCTTCAATGAAGTTACTGTGAAAAGCCCCTAGTCGCCACATTCCGGCGCCTGTTTGGGGAGGCTGTTACGGGAATTGAACCGTGCTGCTGACCTGCCTTCAAAGCCAGCGATTTAGCCCAGTGTGCTAAACAGACCCGCTGTGGTGTTCCCATGCATCTGCTGCCCTTGCGTTTCTAAATGATAGATTTAGATGGTGCTCTTTAAGGAGCTTTGGTGAGTTCCTGAAGTGTTTCTTATAGATGGTGAGCATTGCTGCCATTGTGCGTCGCTGATGGAGAGAGTGAATGTTTGTAGATGGGGTACAGATCAGCCGACAGGTGGCATCAAACTTCATGGGTGTTGTTGAAGCTGCACTCATCCGGGAAGTGGAGAGTATTCCATCAGACTCCTGACTTGTGTCTTGTAGATGGGTGGACAGGCTTTGGGCGTTAGGAGATGAGCTATTTGCATGTGGATTCCTAGCTTCTGACCGACTCTTGTACCATAGTATTCATATGATTCGTCCAGTTCAGTTTCTGGTCAATAATAAGGTTGATATCGGGGAATTCAGCACTGGTGATGCTATTCAATGTCAAGGGAAGATGGATAGATTATTTCTGTTGGAGGTGATCATTGCCTGCCGCTTGTGTAGCATGATTGTTACTGGTCACTTGTCAGCCCAACATTATCCAGGTCTTGCTGCATTTGGGCATTGACTGTTCCAGCATCTAAAGAGTCATAAATGGTGCTGACCTTATGATAGAAGCATTAATAAAGTGGCTGAAGATGGTTGGGCTTAGGACGCTACCAGGATGAACTCCTGCAGTGACATCCGGGAGCTGTGACAACTGACCACAACTATCTTCCTTTGTGCTTCTTATGACTCCAAGAGAGTTTTCCACCTGATTACCATTAATTCCAATTTTGCTAGGGCTCCTTGATGCCACATTCAGTGAAATGAGGTCTTGATGCCAAATTCACGCTCACTTCACCTCTGGAGTTCGGCTCTTTTAAAAAAAATACTTTTATTCAAGGCATTTCACAAATATACACAGAATATCGAAGAACAACACATCAACCCAATAAACAACCATAAATCTCCAACCCTACTGACATCAACACCCTACCCTCGCCCCGCCTTCCCATTTTACCCCCCGAACCCCTCCCCCCCACAAAAAAACATTCCCGCTTGCTGGCCCTACAATTCTCCTTGACTAAATCAATTAATTGTTTCTACCTCTGGGTGAACCCCTCTATCGAACCCCGCAGAGCAAACTTGACTTTCTCCAACCTCAGGAACTCTGCCAGCTCACTCACCACCCCCCCCCTCCCCCTCCAATCCCCCCCCCACCACACTTTCAGTGGCTCTGAGTCTCGCCAACCCTACAAAATCCATCTCCGGGCTATCAGAGAGGCAAAGGCTAGCACATCGACCTCTCTTTCCCCCCCACCTGGACTCCCGGGTCTTCCAACAGACCAAATATTGCCACCTCCGGACTCAGAACCACCCCCACACCCAGCACCTCAGACATCATGCCCGAGAACTCCTGTCGGAACCCTCTTAGTCTTAGAACATAGAACATAGAACATAGAACAATACAGCGCAGTACAGGCCCTTCGGCCCACGATGTTGCACCGAAACAAAAGCCATCTAACCTACACTATACCATTATCATCCATATGTTTATCCAATAAACTTTTAAATGCCCTTAATGTTGGCGAGTTCACTACTGTAGCAGGTAGGGCATTCCACGGCCTCACTACTCTTTGCGTAAAGAACCTACCCCTGACCTCTGTCCTATATCTATTACCCCTCAGTTTAAGGCTATGTCCCCTCGTGCTCGCCATTTCCATCCGCGGGAGAAGGCTCTCACTGTCCACCCTATCTAACCCTCTGATCATTTTGTATGCCTCTATTAAGTCTCCTCTTAACCTTCTTCTCTCTAACGAAAACAACCTCAAGTCCATCAGCCTTTCCTCATAAGATTTTCCCTCCATACCAGGCAACATCCTGGTAAATCTCCTCTGCACCCGCTCCAAAGCCTCCACGTCCTTCCTATAATGCGGTGACCAGAACTGTACGCAATACTCCAAATGCGGCCGGACCAGAGTTCTGTACAGCTGCAACATGACCTCCTGACTCCGGAACTCAATCCCTCTACCAATAAAGGCCAACACTCCATAGGCCTTCTTCACCACCCTATCAACCTGGGTGGCAACTTTCAGGGATCTATGTACATGGACACCTAGATCCCTCTGCTCATCCACACTTTCAAGAACTTTTCCATTAGCCACATATTCCACATTCCTGTTTTTCCTTCCAAAGTGAATCACCTCACACTTCTCTACATTAAACTCCATTTGCCACCTCTCAGCCCAGCACTGCAGCTTATCTATATCCCTCTGTAACCTGCTACTTCCTTCCTCACTATCGACAACACCACCGACTTTAGTATCGTCTGCAAATTTACTCACCCACCCTTCTGCGCCTTCCTCTAGGTCATTGATAAAAATGACAAACAGCAACGGCCCCAGAACAGATCCTTGTGGTACTCCACTTGTGACAGAACTCCATTCTGAACATTTCCCATCAACCACCACCCTCTGTCTTCTTTCAGCTAGCCAATTTCTGATCCACATCTCTAAATCACCCTCAATCCCCAGCCTCCGTATTTTCTGCAATAGCCTACCGTGGGGAACCTTATCAAACGCTTTGCTGAAATCCATATACACCACATCAACTGCTCTACCCTCGTCTACCTGTTCAGTCACCTTCTCAAAGAACTCGATAAGGTTTGTGAGGCATGACCTACCCTTCACAAAGCCATGCTGACTATCCCTGATCATATTATTCCTATCTAGATGATTATAAATCTTGTCTCTTATAATGCCCTCCAAGACTTTACCCACTACAGACGTGAGGCTCACCGGTCTATAGTTGCCGGGGTTGTCTCTGCTCCCCTTTTTGAACAAAGGGACCACATTTGCTATCCTCCAGTCCTCTGGCACTATTCCTGTATCCAATGATGACATAAAAATCAAAGCCAATGGTCCAGCAATCTCTTCCCTGGCCTCCCAGAGAATCCTAGGATAAATCCCATCAGGCCCCGGGGACTTATCTATTTTCAGCCTGTCCAGAATTGCCAACACCTCTTCCCTACTTACCTCAATGCCATCTAATCTATTTACCTGGAGCTCAGCATTCTCCTCCACAACATTATCTTTTTCCTGAGTGAATACTGACGAAAAATATTCATTTAGTATCTCGCCTATCTCTTCAGACTCTACACACAACTTCCCATCCCTGTCCTTGACTGGTCCTACTCTGTCCCTAGTCATTCGCTTATTCCTGACATACCTATAGAAAGCTTTTGGGTTTTCCTTGATCCTTCCTGCCAAATACTTCTCATGTCCCCTCCTTGCTCGTCTTAGCTCTCTCTTTAGATCCTTCCTCGCTACCTTGTAACTATCCATCGCCCCAACTGAAACTTCACACCTCATCTTCACATAGGCCTCCTTCTTCCTCTTAACAAGAGATTCCACTTCTTTGGTAAACCACGGTTCCCTCGCTCGGCACCTTCCTCCCTGCCTGACCGGTACATACTTATCAAGAACACGCAATAGCTGATCCTTGAACAAGCTCCACTTATCCAGTGTGTCCAAAACTTGCAGCCTACTTCTCCACCTTATCCCCCCCAAGTCACGTCTAATGGCATCATAATTTCCCTTCCCCCAGCTATAACTCTTGCCCTGCGGTGTATACTTATCCCTTTCCATCCTTAACGTAAACGTCACCGAATTGTGGTCACTGTCCCCAAAGTGCTCACCTACCTCCAAATCCAACACCTGGCCTGGTTCATTACCCAAAACCAAATCCAATGTGGCCTCACCTCTTGTTGGCCTGTCAACAAACTGTGTCAGGAAACCCTCCTGCACACACTGAACAAAAAACGACCCATCTAATGTACTCGAACTATATCTTTTCCAGTCAATATTTGGAAAGTTAAAGTCTCCCATAATAACTACCCTGTTACTTTCGCTCATATCCAGGATCATCTTCGCCATCCTTTCCTCTACATCCCTAGAACTATTTGGAGGCCTATAGAAAACTCCCAACAGGGTGACCTCTCCTTTCCTGTTTCTAACCTCAGCCCATACTACCTCGGAAGATGAGTCCCCATCTAGCATCCTCTCCGCCACCGTAATACTGCTCTTGACTAGCAGCGCCACACCTCCCCCTCTTTTGCCTCCTTCCCTGAGCTTACTAAAACACCTAAACCCCGGAACCTGCAACATCCATTCCTGTCCCTGCTCTATCCACGTCTCCGAAATGGCCACAACATCGAAGTCCCAGGTACCAACCCATGCTGCCAGTTCCCCTACCTTATTTCGTATACTCCTGGCATTGAAGTAGACACACTTCAAACCACCTACCTGAACACTGGCCCCCTCCTCCGACGTCAAATCTGAGCTCCTGACCTCTATACTCTCATTCTCCCTTACCCTAAAACTACAATCCAGGTTCCCATGCCCCTGCTTGGACACACCGAGAACAAGTGGGCATGACTCGCTGGCCTCCCCACCTGCAACATTATCCACAACTATCCTCCACCCCTGCAAAGAACTTGCACATCCACGCCACCGTCATGTAGACCCTATGCACCACTTTAAACTGGATGAGGTTTAACCTCATACACAATAAGTACGCGTTCACCCTCCGCCCATATCTCGGCCCCCATCTCCCCTCCCAACTCCTCCTCCCAACTCCTCCTCCCACACGCTTAATATCCTCCAACGGAGCGCTCTAGCTCTCCATTAGTTCCTTATCAATATCCAACACATTCCCCTCCTTTATTCCGTCCTTTGATAACAGCTTGTCTTGCCACACCAGAGGCAGCAGCCCCGGAAATTAGGCTGGGCCAAGGACAAGGACGTCACGTATCATTGCCCTTGCACCTCGAGGTACTTCTGCACCCAATCCAATGGCCGTCGCAGAGGGGGCATTGCTTCCTCAATCGCCTTCCACCAGTCATTGTGCATCTCCTTCCTCTGTTGTCAAGATTCCTCCTTGATGAAGCTCATCAGTTGCTCCATTTGAGGCTTTCACACCAACGGTGATCCTTGCCCCTCCGCCATTCTTGAAATTGATGCTGCACCACAGGTCTCCTCCTACTCCTTAGCCAGGTCCTTAACTGTCTTCTGCTGGGTCTGATAGACAGTAGACATGCCAATCCTGGAGAGAACCTTTTCTCCATCTTCCAATCCACATTTATGCCGAAACTACCCATTAATGGGTCAGAAGTGCCAAAACCAATGCCTTCCAACAGGAGCAGCCTTGTGTGCGACCACTCCATAGCTGCCACCGGAAGTCCTGACCTGCCCCCATGGAGCCCGATTTGTTTATTTTATTTTATTTTTTGTTGTTCACTCTGGTTTTCCACTTGTCCTTGGCCCATCCCTTCAGGCTCTGTCCCTTGTACCTCGCGGTCTCTTTTTTTATATGTTATGAGCTTTCGCCCCCCCCCCTCCACTTTCCTTTTCTTTTAAGTTCCGTGGTTTGCCTGTGCCCCCCCCCCCCCCTCCCCCCATGTTCTACTGGTTGCTATCTTCTCCAGTTGAAGGCATTCCGACAGATCGGACTGTTCTTCTGCAGCTTTGGGTGGTGCTGCCAATCGCCGGGCGAGCAGGATTCTTTGGTGGACGATTAGGGAGGCAGAGGCGAGGGTGTCGCCCCCCCCCCCTCTCCATAAAGAGTTCTGACTGCTCTGCGACCCCAAAGACTGCCACTTTTGGCCATGGCCCCACCCCCACAACCTTGAACATTGCCTCAAAGAGGGTTGTCCAAAACCCGACAATTCTGGAGCAGGCCCAGAAATGTAGGAGTGATTGGGTGGGCCTCCCTGTCACCTCCTCCACCAGACAGTCTCAGGAAATAGTTTCTCAGTGTCGCGATATGCTGGGGTATTTGGTTCAATACTGGTTGCGTTGTTGTCTTCCAAACCCACGTTTGTGGATGAATTCATCTGCGACCGCCGATGAAATAACATTCCTGTCCTGGAGTGTCACCCAGAACTTGGCTGGGTACAGCATTCCAAACCGCACATTGTTTTTTAAAGGACTTCCTTGGTTTTGCAATGTCCTGATGTACCTGGATCAAGTGACCCGCGCAGTTGCAGGACCTTGTGTACCAAGATCCTTTCCCAGTCTTGGTGCCAGTGCAGCTGCTCAGTGATGGCCTGTGGCTGTTCCCCAGCCTTGGGCTTTGGCTGGAGTGACCTGTGGGCTCTGTCTACTTCTGGAGGCTTGGGAAAGCTTTCCCTTCCCATCAGCTTTCCTGGCATCTGGGCCACGTATTATATGGTTTCCCTGCCCTCGGTTCCCTCTGCTAGGCCCACAATATGGAGTGTCCTTGTGTCGCCACCGACCTTGACATTTCCTTCTCTAATGTGGTGATCTGGTTTGTCGTGGTATTCTCCAGCTCCCTGATCGTCACTTCCTGAGTCTCCAGCCGCCTTTCTGCCTTTTCCAGTGCAGGGTAACCAGCGCCACCGCCACTTTAACCATTGCCCTCATCTCTATCTTGATTGACTCCTTGAGCTCCTGGACTTCCTACGTTTGTTCATCAAGGGGGAGCCCTGTGTGTTGTATGGCTGTCCTTCTTGTTCAGATGTGGCCGGGGCCTCGCTGTACTGCACGCTTGCCATCGCCTTGCTCCTTCTCTTCAGGCTTTCGCTGCCTTTGCCATCTTTTTGGCCCCTGGAGCTGCTGCCGCTTGGCATGTCTTATCCTGATTGTATTGGAGGAGGGTGAGGGGGGTTTTCTCTTGGTTTTAGTAGGCTATTTTTGGTTTAAAGCACCTCAATTCAAGTTTCTAGGAGGAGAGCCACCTTTTGCGTGTCCGCTCAGCACAACCCCATCACCGGAAGTCCGCCCAATGTCTTCTTGCATGATTTAATGCGCTGTCAGGCCGGTCATGCGCCTGCTCAAACCATGTTAAATTCTGGTCCAAGTTTCTCACCCTCAAACTCATTGTGATATTCCATCAGCATGTGATCACTCTTTTCGAGAAGATCCTCTATTATGAAAATGTGGTAGTATGTATTGGGGGTCATGTGGGACTGGAAGCCCTAATGTCATTGGCTGACAGATCCCGGGTCCTGGTTGGCCGTTGACCTCAAGCTCCGCCCTGAAGGCGAAGTATAAGAAGCCGGTGTCTTCCCCCGCAAGCCAGTTTACTATCGAGCTGCTGGGGAACAGACACGCTTAATAAAGCCTCATCGACTTCACTATATTCGTCTCATGGAGTCTTTGTGCGCTACAGAAATCATTAATTATTATTTTCTCATTATACATTGCTATGTTTTAAATATCCTTTTACTGGTTGGTTCCACAATGTATTGTTCAGGAAATAAAACTGTCCTGAATGCACTAAGACCTCATTTACAAGGCAATTTTTGCCTGTTTGATTTGGTTAATCAATAGAAAGATTAAAATTATCTTTGCTTATTGCAGCACCTATTTTACATGTCCCCATAATTTTCTGATTTAGTTTCTGTATTATAATAATAATAATCTTCATTAATGTCACAAGTATGCATACAATAATACTGCAATGAAGTTACAGTGAAAATCCCCTAGTTGCTACACTCCGACGCCTGTATGGGTGGGAATTCAGAATGTCCAATTCACCTCACAAGCACGTCTTTCGGGACTTGTGGGAGGAAACCGGAGCACCCAGAGGAAACCCATGCAGACCTGGGAGAACGTGCAAACTCTGCACAGACAGTTACCCAAGCCTTGAGAAGGGCAATTATCCTTCCAAAATGTCAATTACGCTTTGGTATTAGCTCCCAGCCTTAGTCACATTGCGAATATATCTCTGCAATGGGTGAAAGATCCTTATCCTTACATTTATATTTGTGTCACCAATTCACCTCTCTTGATATGAAACCACCCCCTCATCATTCCTTAATCAGCGCAGCTACTTCAAATGTACAAGCAGCTTACCAATTACATTTTAGTGAGTCCCATACATAAAAATAGTGCGGAGTGCTTCAATTCAAAGGCTGGCTTCCTTCAAAGGCTGGCTTCTTCTACCTGATTCCAACTGGGTGAAATTGATCAATTCAAAATTACTCCTATTGTCTCTTCTTTCCCCCTTCCATTCATTTCATTATTTAGCAAGCTAGCATATTCCAGTTCCAAATGAACCCATTGATGTTTGTCTACCGCTCATGGATAGAAATAATTGGCAGTCAATAATTGTTCTCCATTACACCTCTAAGCATGGTGGCATATATTCACATATCCATAATCAAAAATGCACAGAACAGATGAAGATGGAACAAGTGATAAGCTTAAAGGAAAAGGAATACTAAGAATAAAAGGATGTAGTTTTTGGAAAGCTGAATGAATGTTGCTCTCTTTCAACAGATGATGAAATTCCATGTCAGGATGAAACATACGGCATTGCAAATTACAATACCATTGTAGAAATCCCATGTCAAAATAGGGCAGGGGTCATGAAGAGAAGATGTGGAAAGAATGGACAGTATGAAGAGGAATTAGATTTCTGTGTTTCACAGGAAATCAACAACATTCTTGAGGTATGAATTGTAAAAGTAGAAATTATAGTCAGTATTGTTCCAGTACATTTGTTGACAGCAAATTCGCCATTGCTTTATTTTAACACAGTTGTTAATTTAAACACATTTTGCTAAGGATCAGAATTCATACCTTGTTTGGTGCACCTGAAAATACAGAATTACAGAGTTACTTTGGACACTGAAGTTACAATCCTGTGCTAAAAACGTCACCGGGAAGGATCGCTCAATCCCCAATGTACAGAAACAGGAGGGCCACAACTGGCGAACACTAAGCCGCTTGGCACAAAGAAAAACAAAACACAAAAAAGTACAATAATAAGCATACAATCTCCCAACAATAAAATGAAACAAACCCAACATCAATACGAACAGTACACAGAATCCAGACGCCATCCAATCTAAAACTGCAAATGTGAGTCTTTTCTCCTCTACCTTCAGCCCGGCAGCAGGCCAACCAAAATCCGTCCCATGCTCCACTTCCAGCCGGTAAGCAGAAAGGCAGCCAGTTCCAGGCATGGCAACTGCAGGCAGGCAAGCATTTTACTCTCTCTCCCCTGCAAGCAACTAGCAGCAGTAACAGGCTCCTGTTGATCTCCACCCAACCGGTTGCAGTACCATTCACCCTTGTCGTAGTTTAGGCTTCAAAGTCCAGGAAAGGCAGTCAACACAGAGTAACGCAGTAGGTCCGGAAGCAGGATTACAGCCAGAAGCAGCAAAACCTCAGAGGAATACAGCCTGTATGTACCTCAGAGTATGAGCTGCTCACGTACTAGGGGAAGGAGCTTCCTCCCAATTGGAGGAGCTCCCCAAAGGATATAAACCCCAACCTGGAAGCAGTTTGGAGAAGGAGACCCTCTGGGGAGTGGGAAGTGAGGAGTGATAATTGTGACCAGTGTGGAATAGAGTCAGTGATCATAAGATTTGAGCCAGGAATTTCAATGAGATGCAATTACTGTACCCTGTCGGCCTGGCTTATCGTGGAGTCTTTGCCTCGGTCTATAACAGTCTCATTAACATAAACTCCCTTTGAAGCATACAATTACACTCTCTCCACTCTGAACCCCAGGTGAATATTTGTGAATGTCTCCACAGAATCCCTCCAGATGATTGCCACATGAAAAGTTTCTTAACTCCCAATCCCAAAAAGCACACTTTAAAATCTTCTATCATAATTTTGCTTTCCCGTAGTGATTTGGATTCTGAAATTCAGAAAAGCTTTTCCAAACGACACTTCCATACAGAGCTTCCTCTCCACTTATAACAGTAACTCCAGTCCAGGGTTTTACACCAACCCCTTTAGGATTTCTTTTTGTCTTGACTGCTGTGCAAACTGTTCACAATTGCTTTAGCTTTTGATGCCCAGACTGTAGTGAAATGGCATCAGACCTTTGAAGTCTACTGTCCGATTTAAAATCTGTTCACTGCAATTGTTTCTTCAACTCAGAACACTTTGTTTATTCTTCCTTGAATTCTTCTGAACAATACTTGTTGTTGGTGCTTTAAATAAATGATTTAGACTTGAATGTAGGACAAAAAAAAGTACAGCACAGGGCAGGCCCTTCGGCCCTCCAAGCCTGTGCCGACCATGCTGCCCGTCTAAGCTACAATCTTCTACACTTCCTGGGTCCGTATCCCTCTATTCCCATCCTATTCATGTATTTGTCAAGGTGCCCCTTAAATGTCACTATCGTCCCTGCTTCCACCACCTCCTCCGGCAGCGAGTTCCAGGCACCCACTACCCTCTGTGTAAAAAACTTGCATCGTACATCTCTAAACCTTGCCCCTTGCACTTTAAACTTATGCCCCCTAGTAATTGACCCCTCTACCCTGGGAAAAAGCCTCCGACTATCCACTCTGTCTATGCCCCTCATAATTTTGTAGACCTCTATCAGGTCGCCCCTCAATCTCCGTGGTTCCAGTGAGAACAAACCGAGTTTATTCAACCTCTCCTCATAGCTAATGCCCTCCATACCAGACAACATCCTGGTAAATCTCTTCTGCACCCTCTCTAAAGCCTCCACATCTTTCTGGTAGTGTGGCGACCAGAATTGAACACTATACTCCACAAGTGTGGCCTAACTAAGGTTCTATACAGCTGCAACATGACTTGCCAATTTTTATACTCAATGCCCCGGCCAATGAAGGCAAGCATGCCGTGTGCCTTCTTGACTACCTTATCCACCTGTGTTGCCCCTTTCGGTGACCTGTGGACCTGTACACCAAGATCTCTCTGACTGACTGTTAATACTCTTGAGGGTTCTACCATTCACTGTATATTCCCTACCTGCATTGGACCTTCCAAAATGCATTACCTCACATTTGTCCAGATTAAACTCCATCTGCCATCTCTCTGCCCAAGTCTCTAAACGATCTAAATCCTGCTGTAGACGGTTGATCAATATTTTTGCAGATGATGCAAAAATTGTTGGGCGGCAAATAGTGAGGAGGATATAGGATTACAGGAGGAATAGACGGGCTGGTCAGATAGGGCTATTCAATGGCAAATGGAATTCAATCTGGATAAGTATGAGGTGATACAGTTGGGCAGAACAAACAAGGCAAGGGAACACATGATGAACGCAAGAAGCTGGGAAGCACCAAGGATCAGAGGGACCTTGGTGTGCAGGTGCACTGGTCCCTTAAGGTAGCAGGCCAGGTGGATAACATGGTTAAGAAGGCATATGGTAGACTTGCCTTTATTAGCTGAGCATAGAGTTTGAGAGCAGAGAGGTTATGTGAAACTATATAAAATGTATTGTCTGCAATTCTGGATCCACATTACAGGAGGGATGTGATAGCACTGGAAAGAGTGCAGAGGGGATTTACCAGGATATTGCCTGGGCTGTCGAGCTTTAGTTATGAAGAGAGATTGGGTAGACTGGGTTTGTTTTCCTTGGAGCAGAGGAGACTGAGGAGAGACATGATTGAGATGTACAAAATTATGAGGGGCATAGATAGAGTAGACAGGAAGAAACTTTTCTCCTTAGCGGAGGCAGAGGCAGACTTTCAATGAAGCACACAGCGCTGCAGCACGGGGCTCCAGCCAATGGAGGGGCCCCATACAGACAGTTGACTGTTGTGGTGGGAACACCATGGGAATGACAATCAGGAGCTTGGTTGCTCTAATAAAAGCAAATTACTGCAGGTGCTGGAATCGCCAATAAATGGTAAAAGACAGTTAAAATAAAATGGAATGAAAATAAAGGGGTCGAGGTGGGACAGAGCCTTCCAGTTTCAACATCGAATTCAACAACTTCAGATGATTAGCTCTACCCCACTTCGACCTCTTTGTTTTCATTCCATTTCATTTTAACTGTCTTTTACCATTTATTTCTCTCTTGACTTTCTTTATATATATTCCCATCCCCTCCCCCCATCTTATCCTCTCTTTCCTCATCTTTTCTCCCCTTTACTTCCCCCTTCCCCTCTCTCCCACCCATGTCCCCCCTCCCCTCACATCTACATCTGTCACAGTTTACCCTCTGATGTTAGTTTCTCTGCTGTACGGCCTTTCACACCTTTTCTTCTCTCTGGGGACTGCCATTAGCATTATTTTCCCTTGCTTTCTGTGGCTTTGACTCATCCTTCATTCCCCCACCCTACAGTATAAATATCTCCTACTTTTATGCATTTTAGCTTTGACAAAGAGACATCTGGACTCAAAACGTTGGCTCTTTTTTCTCCTTATTGCTGCCAGACCTGCTGAGATTTTCCAGCATTTTCTCTTTTGGTTTCTTGGTTGCTCTAAATTTGCTGACAGGCTCATGCTTGAGCCTATCATCAGGTAATACAGAATAACATCGGTCTCTGATTGGTGGACTCCCCTTTAGGGTGGGAGAACAGTTTGCTAGATTTGAGAGACAGTTGAGACTTTGAGCATTTCAGACACAGATCTGCTGAATTGGTGAGAAGTTTCTGAACTCCCATTGAGTAAAGGTGCAAAGGAGCAACCAGGGGCCAGATTCTCCGTTCCTGAGACTAGGTGTTGATGCCGGGGCAGAATTAGTGGACTTCTATGACAGTAAAACTGGTGCCGCAACTGGAGCAATTCACCAACCATTATGGGACTAGAACCGGCACCACGTGGAACACGATCGATTCCAATGAGAAACGGTGCCGGATTCTCTGGGTTCAGGATTGACACTTGGGAGGCTGACAAGTTGCAGCTGCCGTGGTGAATGTATAATTACTGATAATTCACCAGTGCACTGTGTTATGGTATTAACCCTGTGGGCTCTACCTATGGGCCATTGTGTGGTTTCACCCACAGGGGATATGTTGGGGCATGTACGGGCTCCACCCATGGCCCCACCCCCTTTACAGGAAGTATGAGAGCTGCTGACCTGCGGGGCCACCTTCAGTGTTGTACGCTAATTTTCAACTATTTGTGCTCCCAGACCTCTGCGCTCCTCTCCTTTTGGGACTCGACTTCCAGTGCAACCTCAGGAGCCTAACTCATAAGTTTGGGGGGCCCCTGCCCCCGCTCACCATATGCAGCCTCGCGACCCTAAAAATCGACCCCACCCCCCCCACCTTTGCAAACCTCACCACCGATTGCAAGCCATTAGCCACCAGAAGCAGGCGGTATAGCCTGCAGGACAGGTCATTCTTCAGGTCCGAGGTCCTGCGTCTCCTGTGGGAGGGGGTCATAGAGGCCAGCAATAGTCCCTGGAGAGCTCAGGTGGTGGTCGTCAAGACCGGGGAAAAGTTCCGGATGGTGGTTCATTACAGCCAGACCATTAACCGGTTTACGCAGCTCGATGCGTACCCCCTTCCCCGGATTGCAGACATGGTAAATCAGATCGCGCACTACCGCGTGTTCTCCACGGTGGATCTGAAGTCTGCATACCATCAGCTCCCAATCCGCCCGGAGGACCGCCACTACACGACGTTTGAGGCAGATGGCTGCCTTTTCCGTTTCCTCCGGTTCCCCGCACAATCATCCCAGCAACAGAATAGCAGCAAGGAGAGCAGCACCCCATTTCACGGATGCTGTACTGGAGACCTTGCTATACACCCTGAATGAGAGGCGGGTGACCCTGTACCCCAGGGTGGGAAGGAGGCTGCCAGCCGCCGCTGTTCGGCGTGCCTGGACACAGGTGGCAGAGGTTGTGAGCGTTGTGGGGAACACCGTCAGTACCAGCCAGCAGAGCCGTAACAAACAGCACATACTCCTCAGGGCGGCCAGTGTTTATAGGCAGTGCTGTGCCCCTAGCACCAACCCTCATCCAACACAACTGTAACCTCACCCCCCCCTTGCCCTCCCCCACACTTGGGAGGGCGGCCTCACCCCTACCCTGCACCATATGCCGGCACCCATACTGGCAGCCATGGCTGGGTGTCCTTGCCACTGAAGCCACTAACTCCCCACATCCTGGGTTGCATGCATCGGACCAGCAAACACTGTGAGCTGCCCTCCCCCCCCACCCCAGGAGAAGGCCACTCATAATCGCCGTGAGAGGGAGAAGATAAGAGGGGGACTGCCGGACCTGTGGCCCCTCAACCGCAGCAGAACAAAGAGCACAGGACGTGGTCCGTGAGCCCGGAGAGAGGGCAGTCACCGAGGCAGAGGGAGACTTTGGGGGAGGAAGTGAGACCCTGCTGCGTTGAGGTTCCCAATGGCACGTGTGTCACCACATCACCCCATCCCCACACCTCTCCCTTACCCTCTCCCAACCTCCCCCTCCCCACACACAACCCCACGACCACAGGCCGGCGATGCAATCATGCTTCCTGTCTCGTGTCTTGCAGGAGCTCCTTCTTGTGTCCAAAGCCTCCAATTCCAACCAGAACCACAAGCAGATAGCAACGAGGATGAGGACACAGAGAGCAATGGGAGCCCTCTAGTGACACCCTGGAGCTCGTGTCCGGGGAATACTCTGACTTTGCATTACAGCTGTCTCCATCACCCTCTCCTGGAGACACTCACCTCGGTTGGGCACTTTAGTGAAGAGGTTTCTGGAGCACTATCTGGTGTGCACCACACACATGTTGTGTTAAGTCAGGTGGAGGTAGGAAGCCCTGAAGGGGCAGACGGTCAGAGGGAAAGCTGCCCCAGCGAATAGCTTCCATCCAGATGGGCTTCAGGAATGGAAGATCCCATCCATAGGATGCAGGTGCTCGTAGGGGGACACGCATTCTGTTGATTGACCCGGGGCATCTCAGTGATGGTGGTGAACTGGACATCCTGGTGGGCTTGGTCCACATTTAAGTGGATGTATTGTGCCGACCGGGCGCATAGGACCTCCGTGATGGCGCAGACATCTATGCACCGAGGTCTGTGAGATCCCGGACAGATCCCCACCCGGCGCCTGAAAGTGCCCCGTGGCATAAAAGTTCAAGGCGACCATGAGCTTTCACAGAATTTCATAGAATTTACAGTACAGAAGGAGGCCATTCGGCCCATCGAGTCTGCACCGGCTCTTGGAAAGAGCACCCTACCCAAGGTCAACACCTCCACCATATCACCATAACCCAGTAACCCCACCCAACACTAACAACCACCGGGAGGGGGTGTCCTCCCCCATTCTTCCACGGTGCCAGGTGCACCATGATCTGGTAGATATGTCGCACTGTCCCCCTGTCCAGCTGGAGTCTTCGACGGCATGCTCGGTCCGGCAGATCCCTGAATGACAGGCGCTGCCGGTAGGAAGGAAATGCCAGACTGAATGAAAATGTGGAGGGGACTGAAGGGACTGCTAGAGTATGTAGGAGTGAGAGTGAGTGACTGAGTGAGTGTGTGGAGGGGTGTGCCAGAGACTGAGTGTGTAGGAATGAGAGTGAGTGACTGAGTGAGTGTGTGGAGGGGTGTGCCAGAGACTGAGTGTGTAGGAATGAGAGTGAGTGACTGAGTGAGTGTGTGGGGCCGAGTGTGAGTCTGCCGACGCCTAGGGCCGGATTTACCAACCAACCTGCTGTGTGATTTTCAGAGGCGGCCCGCCAGCGGGATTTACCAACCCCGACGTTGTCGATGGGATTTCCCGGTGACTGCACCCATTGTAGCCAGGAAATCCGTGCGCAGGCATTGGACTGAATATTCTGCCAGCGTGAACAACCAGTAGATCGCGCCCCTCGTCGCAGGTTTCTCACTCGCTCTTTCCACCCCCTCACACTCACCCACCCACATGCACCAACCCTCAGGCTCTGGTCATCACCTATTCTTTTAAACTTAGTTTATTGCCATTACATTGTTGTACATTTGCCCAAACAATTGTTTGTTTCCTTAAAATCTCAACATTATCATCCTGGGGCATGATCTAAAGGAAAAGTTTCTAAGTGTCGCTTCAGGCGGGTTGGCTGGAAGTTTCATCACTATCTAACCACACTTAGGGCGGGATTTACCGGCTGATCACCCCGGCGGGAAATTCTTCTCCCACGCCGACGCACAGGTTTCCTGGTGACAAGGAATGCTGTCACCAGGAATCCCCTTGACAATGGCAGGGTCGGTAGATCTCGCTGATGGGCCGCCTCTGCCGTCGAAAAACACGAAGCGGGGTGGTCGGTAAATCCCACCCTTAGTCAATTATGTGGACTCTGGGGAGTTCCCCTCCAGGCTTGCGAACAGTTAGAATTATTTTCATCATTGGGGAGCTGAACTCGCTGGAAAGACTGGCTTCTCAGAGATCAGGCCACCATTTTGAAAGGATGCCCCAATCTTTGTGAGCTTGAGGGGCCCCCACATCCAACACACACGAGCTATGTCACCCCCCATACACATAGGTAATACCCCACACCCCTCCCTCAAGTGAGGGTACCCTGCTATGAGGTCACTGAGGGTCTCCCTTTTCAGTCCCTCCCAAGCCCCTTTCAAACCCTCCCCTCCCACACTTCCCCCTTTCAGGACCCCCACCAATTACTCCCGGTTTCCTTCCAGAGGCCCCTTCATACCTGCCCTTCACCCCCTCCCCCCACCCGCAGTGGCAAGGTGCCAGGGTGCCAGAGGGAGAGCCTGGGTGCCACCCTGCCCTGTCGCTGACCACTCAGGGGTCTCGAATGGTCTGGGAGAACCCCAGGTGACGTGACGCTTGGTCCACATTTGTGTGGACCTGTACTAATAGATGCCCGCATGACCTCTCACTGGAGCTGGTTAGGTAATAAGAGGCTGTTAGATTGTGTTTCCACCTTGCTAATGAGATGAAGATTGCCCTTAATTGGCCCTGATTAGTTTCACGCCGCATCTAGGCGGGATCCGGTTCCCGCCAACGGGAGTGGACAAACTGCTCGGCAACCAGCACAGTTCCTGATTTGAACCTCTCCCAGGATCTAACTGACTTGCATGGATCCTCATCGAGCACAACACGGCCATTGTTGCGTCCCCGATCTTTCCAAAATTTGGTGATTGTCAATTTGAGTGTGAAGAATATGCAAATATGGGTCCCGAGGAAAAGATTGGACAAGCCTGATCTTGCACATAAAGAATTTGCTTGCATACTTGCCACTGACTTCAGTATCCACCCCCTCCAACACTGAGGCACCATGGCTGCAGTATCTACCATCTACAAGATGCACCACAGCACTTTCTTTT
Organism: Scyliorhinus torazame; assembly: GCF_047496885.1. Lineage (NCBI taxonomy): Eukaryota > Metazoa > Chordata > Chondrichthyes > Carcharhiniformes > Scyliorhinidae > Scyliorhinus > Scyliorhinus torazame. Next base: position 204,339,964 of record NC_092710.1, read on the forward strand.
CCTGAACCTATATCACCAAGGGGAACAAGAACACCATGTTGCAGGCCTCTACTGACTTGGACCAGGATTCCCATCACTCCCCTTTTGGTTGGAGTCTACAGGAACAAGCGATTGGTCTCACAGGTGCCTCTGTTGGCAACTCAGGAGAAATGGTCCTTGTGTGTGTGATTCGCAGTACTCCAGTTTGTCATGTTTTGTAATCAAACCACATTATCTGAGCCCTGTTAGTCCTTATTTGGAAACACAGCTTCATTTTTAGTTGTAATGCTGATAGCTTGGAAAATATTTTCATAAAAAAGCAATGGAGGAGAGCAATCCAAGCTGTGGTGGGCACAGAGAGAAACACCAACCAGAGAGGAGGAGTGAGGGGCAATAGGTGGACAGAGTTAGGACCATAAATTAGAATCATTGAATAGAATCATAGAATCCCTACAGTGCAGAAGCAGGCCATTTGCCCCATCGAGTCTGCACCGACCCTCTGAAAGCGTACCCTACCTTGGGTGAGGTCCCCATAATATCCCCGTAACCCAGTAACCTTATCTAACCTTTTGGCCACTGAGGGGAAATTTAACCTGCACATCTTTGGACTGTGGGAGGAAACCAGAGCACCTGGAGGAAACCCATGGGGACACGGGGAGAAAGTGCAAAGTAGACATGCAAACCTCTGTGGTGAGAGAGAAACAAAAACTAGGGAGATGAAGAGAAATAGGGAGGGAGTACTGCAAACTGTGGTACATTGCAGGCCCATGGAATTGGCAGGCTGTTATTGAGTTAGGTAATGGATTGGTTGCATTCTTGTAGGAAGTAAATTGTTATTCGTTGTAATAGTTCCAGGTGAAAAGTAATTACGAGTAGAGTGCTGCGAATGTTGGTGTTATAACCATTTCTCTTCACGATCTATTTTAATAATTCAGATAAAGACAATAAGACATAGGAGCGGAATTAGGCCACTCGGCCCATCGAGTCTGCTCCGCCATTCAATCATGGCTGATATTTTTCTCATCCCCATTCTCCTGCCTTCTCCCCATAACCCCTGATCCCCTTATTGATCAAAAACCTATCTCTCTCTGTCTGAACCTGCACGTCAACCTGAAGAGAATCATGAGCCAGGACTCCCAGGTCCCTTTGTGATTCTGATTTCCTAAGCATCTTCCCATTTAAAAAATAGTCTATGCCTCCATTTCTCCTTCCAAAGTGCATAACCTCACACTTTTCCACTTTGTACTCCATCTGCCACTTCTTTGCCCACTCTCCTAGCCTGTCCAAGTCCTTCTGAAGCCCGCCTGCTTCCTCAATACTACCTGCCCCTCTACAGATCTTTGTATCATCTGCAAACTTGGCAACAGAGCCTTCAGTTCCTTCCTCTAGATCATTAATGTATATTGTGAAAAGTTGTGGTCCCAGCATGGGCCCCTGAGGTACACCACTAGTCACCGGCTGCCATGCTGAAAAAGACCCCTTTATCCCCACTCTCTGCCTCCTGCCAGTCAGCCAATCCTCTTTCCATGCCAGGATCTTACCCTTAACACCATGGGCTCTTAACTTATTTAACAGTCTCCAGTGTGGCACCTTGTCAAAGGCCTTCTCGAAATCTAAATAAATCACGTCCACTGGTTCTTCTTTGTCTAACTTCCTTGTTACTTCCTCAAAGAACTCTTAACAGATTTGTCAGACATGACCTCCCCTTGACAAAGCCGTGCTAACTCAATACTATTTTATCATGCACTTGCAAGTACTCTGCAATCTCATCTTTAATAATGGACTCTAAAATCTTACCAATGACCATAGTCAGGCTAACCGGCCTATAATTTCCCATCTTCTGCCATACTTCCTTCTTAAACAGTGGTGTTACATTAGCCACTTTCCAGTCCTCTGGGACCCTTCCTGCCTCCAGTGATTCCTGAAAGATCATCATCAATGCCTCCACAATCTCCTGAGCTATCTCCGGGTGTAGTCCATCCGGTCTAGGTAATTTATCTACTTTCAGACCTTTCAGTTTCCCCAGAATCTTCTCCTTCGTAATGGTCACTGCACTCACCTCTGCCCCCTGGTTCTCCTGGAGCTTTGGCATCCCACTGGTGTCTCCCACCGTGAAGACTGATGCAAAGTAACTATTCAATTCATCTATCATTTCTTTGTTTCCTATTATTACTTCTCTAGCCACATTTTCCAGTGGTCCAATGTTTATTTTTGCCTCTCTCTTACCTTTTATATATTGAAAAAATCTCTTCCTACCTTCCTTTATATTAACAGCTAACTTGCCCTCATACTTCATCTTCTCCCCCCTTATTGCTTTTTTAGTTGTCTTCGGCTCGCTTTTAAAGGTGTCATGGGAATGTCACTTGAAAAAATGTTTGTCTGCTCAAGTTTAGTTTCACTTTGAGAAAAAGCTTGCGTGTGTCTGTTTTTTGGTTTTGTTTTAGTGTTGGAGCTGAAGCCAGCCAAAGAAGGTGTAATTTCGATCTCTCTGCCATCTAAAGACTATCTCTAGATCATTTGGTGAATTCAGAGTGATAACTGCTTTCAGTAGAGAATTTAAACCTGATTGATGTGCTTCATTAAAAAGGATTTTTGTCTTATGAATGTTAAAAGGAAAGTCTAAGGATTACTTAGAGTGTTGTATTCTTTGGGGGGTGTATTTGAATTGATGGTTGCTAAGATTTTCACTGTATGTTTTAAAAACGTGAACTGAGTTCATAGAATAAACATTGTTTTGCTTTAAAACGTATTTTAAATTTCAGCTGCACCACACCTGTAGAGTGGACCGTGTGTTCCCCATACCACAATCTAGTAAAAGTCGTGGGTCTGGTGAACTCCATGATACACTTTGGGGTTCTCTAAACCCTGGCCGATAAAAAATGCTTCCCAATCCTCTGGCTTCCCACTAATACTCGCCACTTTGTATGCTTTTTTGTTAGCTATTATGCTGTCCTTGACTTCCCTCGTCAGCCATGGATGCCTTGTCCTCCATTTAGCATGTTTCTTCCTCCTTGGGATGAATTTCTATTGTGCCTCCCCGAAACCCCCTGCCATTGCTGTTCCACTGCCTTCCCTGCTATGCTCCTTTTCCAATCAACTCTGGCCAGTTCCTCCCTCATGTCTTTGTAGTTACCCTTATTTAATTGTAATACCGTTACATCTGATTGTAGCTTCTCCCTCTCAAACTGGGGGTAAATTGTATCATATTGTGGTCACTGCTCCCTAAGGGTTCCTTCACCTAAGTTCCCGAATCAAGTCTGCCTCATTACACATCACTAAATCCAGAATTGCCAGTTCCCTAGTAGGCTCTGTCACAAGCTGTTCCAAAAAAACATCTCTTAGTCATTCCACAAATTCCTTTTCTTGGGATCCACTACCAACCTTATTTTCCCAGTCCACCTGCATATTGAAGTCCCCCATGATTATTGTAATATTGTCTTTTTTACATGTCTTTTCTATTTCCTGATTTATTTTCTGCCCCACCTCCTGACTCCTGCTAGGGGACCTGTACATAACTCCCATGAGGGTCTTTTTCCCTCTACGATTCCTGAACTCTACCCATAGAGATTCTTTGCCTTCTGATCCTATATCACTCCTTGCTATCGATTTAACTTAATTCCTTACTAACAGTGCAACTCCGCCCCCTTTGCCCATCTGCCTGTCCTTCCGATAGGACATTTATTCTTGGATATTTAGATCCCAGCCCTGATCCCCTTGCAGCCACGTCTCTGTGATGCCCACAACATTGTACCGACCAATTTCAATGTGTGCAACAAGCTCATTTACCTTGTTCCGTATACTGCGCACATTTAAGTACAGCACCCTCAATCCTGCAATGACCACCTCCCTTTTCACACTTGTCACCTTTTCTGCTCTGCCTGAGGGTGATGTTCTTCTATTTTGGTTCACTATTTCCCCTTCAGTTATTACACCTTCTAAGCTCACATTCTGGTTCCCACCCGGTTCGTTACCATACTCGTTTAAATCCTCCCAAGTGACTCTAGCAAACCTCCCAGCCAGGATATTGGTGCCCTCCAGTTTAGATGTAACCCGTCCTTCTTGTACAGGTCCCACCTGCCCGGAAGAGATCCCAATGGTCCAAAAATCTGAAACCCTCCCTCCTACACCACCAGTTTAGCCATGTGTTGAGCTGCACTATCCTCCTATTTCTAGCCTCACTGGCACGTGGCACAGGGAGTAATCCTGAGAGATTTAGGGGAACCTCTCACCACTTTGAGAGAGGGATAATGATTCAGATAAATGTTTTCTTTTTTAAAAATAAATTTAGAGTACCCAATTCATTTTTTCCAATTAAGGAGCAATTTAGCATGTTCAATCCACCTACCTTGCACATCTTTGGGTTGTGGGGGCGAAACCCACGCAAACACAGGGAGAATGTGCAAACTCCACACGGGCAGTGATCCAGAGCCGGGATCGAACCTGGGACCCCGGCGCCATGAGACTGCAGTGCTACCACTGCGCCACTGTGCTGCCCACGTTCAGATAAATGATAGGACCTTGGATGTTTACAAATAACAAATGCAATCCGATCCACGAGCAATGGTGAAATGGGTCGGTGTTTGGTAGGTGGCACTGAATATCAATAAATGCAATGTTTTGCATGTAGGTAGGCTATATACCATATGACCTACATGTATGAGCACAAGTATTGCTACAAGTTTACAAATTATATGGCTAGACTGTAGTAAATGTAAATGAAGTATTAAGATGCATTGCTAAAATTATCTAATATAAAAGTAAAAATCAGTAGGCTGTCCTTGGATAAGATATTGGCCAGGCCTTATCTAGATCATTATATCCACATAATATGATGGATGACATGGCATTAGTAGTGTTTCAGAGTAAAGCCATTAGATACTTAGTATCATCGGATTTATTACAATCCCTGTCGAGACCGAAAACGTTGTAGAAACAAATCCACATTTGCAGTGGCTGACTAGAAGGATCACGTGGCAAGGTTTCAAGTTTCAAGACTTTTACTGTAATAAACAAACTAACCCTTGAGGAGTAGAATGAAAGTAGGAAGGTACTGAAGATGATTAGCAGTTTCATATTCCTAGGGGTACACATCTCCAAAAATCTGTCCTGGTCCACTCACATCGCCGCTACCACCAAGAAAGCACAACAGCGCCTATACTTCCTCAGGAAACTAAGGACATTCGGCATGTCCACATTAACTCTCACCAACCTTTACAGATGCACCATAGAAAGCATCCTATCTGGCTGCATCACAGCCTGGTATGGCAACTGCTCAGCCCAAGACCGCAAGAAACTTCAGAGAGTCGTGAACACAGCCCAGTCCATCACACAAACCTGGCTCCTATCCATTGACTCCATCTACACCTCCCGCTGCCTGGGGAAAGTGGGCAGCATAATCAAAAACTCCTCCCACCCGGCTTACTCACTCTTCCAACTTAGAATCATAGAATTTACAGTGCAGAAGGAGGCCATTCGGCCCATCGAGTCTGCACCGGCTCTTTGAAAGAGCACCCTACCTAAGCCCACACCTCCACCCTATCCCCATAACCCAGTAACCCCACCCAACACTAAGGGAAATTTTGGATACTAAGGGCAATTTATCATGGCCAATCCACCTAACCTGCACATCTTTGGACTGTGGGAGGAAACTGGAGCACCCGGAGGAAACCCACGCACACATGGGGAGAACGTGCAGACTCCGCATAGACAGTGACCCAAGCCGGGAATCGAACCTGGGACCCTGGAGCTGTGAAGCAATTGTGCTTCTTCCATCGGGCAGGAGAAACCAAAGTCTGAGAACGCGCATGAGCAGCTTCTTCCCCCCCCTGTTACCAGCCTCCTAAATGACCCTCTTATGCTCTGACCTCATTAACACCACACCCCTGTATGCTTCACCCGATGCCAGTGTTATGTAGTTACATTGTGTACCTTGTGTTGCCCTATTATGTATTTTCTTTTCTTTTCATGTACTTAATGATCTGTTGAGCTGCTCGCAGAAAAATACTTCTCACTGTACCTCGGTACATGTGACAATAAACAAAATCCATTCCAATCCAAGCTGGAAATTAGGAGTGTTAGGAGGGATCATGAAAAGTCCTTGCAAGTCAGATTAATGTGAATCCCAAAGCTTTTTGTTCATATGTAAAAAGCAAGAGGATGGCCAGGGAAAGGATTGGACCACTTAAGGACAGTGGGGGGAATCTATGTGATGAGCCAGAGGAAATAGGCGAGGTACTAAATGAGTACTTTGCATCATTGTTCACCAAAGAAAGGGACTTTGTGGAAGATGATTCTTGGGTAGGGTGTGTGAACAGTCTGGAACATGTTAACATCGAAAGCAAGGAGGTATTGGGTCTTTTTAAATATATTAAGGTAGATAGGTCTCCTGGGCCGGATGGGAATTACCCAAGAATACTGATGGAAGCAAGGGAGGAAATTGCTGGGGCCTTGACTGACATCTTTGTATCCTCAATGGCTCCAGGTGAGATCCCAGAGGACTGGAGAATAGCTAATGTGGTAGCATAGTTAAGAAAGGTAGCAGGTATAATCCTGGAAATTATAGGCCGGTAAGCCTCATGTCGGTAGATATTATTATTGGTAAGTTAGTAGTCGGTAAATTATTGGAGAGAATTCTCAAGGACAGGATTTATACCCATTTGGAAACAAATGGATTCATAAGCATTAGACAGCATGGTTTTGTGAAGGGGAGGTCATGTCTCACTAACTTGATCGAGGTTTTTGAGGAGTTGACAAAGATGATTGTGGAGGGGAGCGTGGTGGATGTTGTTGACATGGACTTCAGTAAAGCCTTTGACAAGGCGCCTCATGGCAGACTGGTACAAAAGGTGAAGTCACACGTGATCAGAGGTGAGGTGGTAAGATGGATACAGAACTGTCTCGGTCACAGAAGGGTAGCAGTAGAGGATGTTTTTCTGAATGGAAGGTTGTGACTAGTGGTCTTCCATGGGGATCTGTGCTGGGGCCTCTGTTGTTTGTAGTGTACATAAACGATTTGGACGAAAATGTCGCCACTCTGATTCATAAGTTTGCGGATGACACCAAGGTTGGTGGAGTGGCAGATAGTGTTGAGGATTGTCAGAAGATGCAGCAGCACATAGATAGAATCATAGAATTTCCAGGGCAGAAGGAGGACATTCGGCCCATCGAGTCTGCATCGGCCCTTAGAAAGAGCATCCTACCCAAGCACCCCCCCCGCCCTATCCCCGTAACCAAATCCAGCCTTTTTGCACACTAAGGGCAATTTAGCATGTCCAATCCACCTAACCTGCACATCTTTGGACTGTGGGAGGAAACAGGAGCACCCGGAGGAAACCCACGCAGACACAGGGAGAAAGTGCAAACTCCGCACAGACAGTGACCCAAGCCAGCAATCGAACCTGGAACCCTGGAGCTGTGAAGCAACTGTGCTAACCACTATGCTACCGTGCCCCCCCCTTAGGTTGGAGACTCGGGTAGAGAAATGGTAAATGGAGTTCAATCCAGACAAATGTGAAGTAATTCATTTTGGTAGGTCTAACATCGAGGGGAAATATACCGTAAATGGCAAAACTCTTAATAATATAGAAAGCCAGAAAGATCTGGGTGTGCATGTCCACAGGTCATTGAAGGTGGCAACACAAGTGGACAAGGTAGTGAAGAAAGCATATGGAATGCTTGCCTGCATTGGACGGGCCTTCGAGTATAAAAACTGGCAAGTCATGGGAAAGTTGAATAGAACCTTGGTGAGGCCACACTTGGAATATTGCGCACAATTCTGGTTGTCTCACTACCAGAAGGATATGGAGGCTTTGGGCAGGGTGCAGAGGAGGTTCACCAGGATGCAGCCTGTTCTGGAGGGTGTTAAGCAATGTGGAGAGGCGAATAGACTCAGACTGTTTTCATTAGAACGATGGAGGTTGAGGGGTGACATGATAGAGGTCTACAAGATTATGAGGGGCATGGATAGAGTGGATGGGTAGGCACTCTTTCCCAGGGTGGTGGGGTCATTCACCAGGGGGCATCGGTTTAAGGTCCGTGGGGCAAAACTTAGAGGAGATCTGCGAGGCAGGTTTTTTGCACAGAGGGTGGTGAGTACCTGGAATGCGTTGCCAGGGGAGGTTGTGGAAGCAGATCATTAACGGCGTTCAAAAGACATCTTGACAAACATATGGATAGGATGGGTATAGAGGGATACGGCACAAGGAAGTGCTGAGGGTTTTGGCAAAGGTTGGTATCACGACCGGTACAGGCATGGAGGGCCAAAGGGCCTGTTCCTGTGCTGTATTGTTATTTGTTATTTGTTCTTAGTTCTAAAAATAACACTGAGTAAAAACACTATTTCAACTGGCAAATTATATTGTAAACTATGAAAATGTTCCCCATTTAACAGTCAAACAAACAGAAAATCTTCCTCCATGGTTATATACGTTCCTTACATGGACACTTCATTCTACAGTAATCAGTCCAAAGCTATTCTCCGTTCACGGTGACTTGCTTCATTATTCCCTATTACAGCCAGGCAACCTCTAATCCCCAAACTAACTTTCATGGTGAGCGATATAAACATAGAACAGTACAGCACAGTACAGGCCCTTCGGACCATGATGTTGTGGCAACCATTTATCATAATCTAAGATCAACCTAACCTACACCCCTTCAATTTACTGCTGTCCATGTGCCTGTCCAAGAGTCGCTTACATGTCCCTAATGACTCTGACTCCACCACCTCTGCTGGCAATGCATTCCACGCACCCACCACTCTCTGTGTAAAGAACCTACCACTGACATCTCCCCTATACCTTCCTCCAATCACCTTAAAATTATGTCCCCTCATGACAGCCATTTCCACCCTGGGGAAAAGTCTCTGGCTATCCACTCTATCCATGCCTCTCATCACTATGTACACCTCTATCAAGTCACCTCTCTTCCTTTGCTCTTCCTTCTTTGCTCCAGTGGGAAAAGCTCTAGCGCCCTCAACCTTTCTTCATAAGACATGCCCTCCAGTCCAGGCAGCATCCTGGTAAATCTCCTCTGCACCCTCTCCAAAGCATCCACATCCTCCCTATAATGAGGTGACCAGAACTGGACACAATATTTCAAGTGTGGTCTAACCAGGGTTTTATAAAGCTGGAGCAAAACCTCGCAACTCTTAAACTCAATCCCCCTGTTAATGAAAGCCAACACACCATAAGCCTTCTTAACAACCCTATCAACCTGTGTGGCAACTTTGAGGGATCTATCCACGTGGACCCAAAGATCCCTCCGTTCCTCCGCACTTCCAAGAATTCTGTCTTTAACCCTGTATTCAGCATTCAAATTCGACCTTCCAAAATGAATCACTTCACATTTATCTAGGTTGAACTCCATCTGCCACTTCTGAGCCCAGCTCTGCATCCTGTCAATGTCCTGTTGTAACCTGTAACAGCCCTCGACACTATCTACAACTCCACCAACCTTTGTGTCATCGGCAAACTTACTAACCCACCCTTTCACTTCCTCATCCAAGTCATTTATAAAAACCACAAAGAGCAGAGATCCTGGAACAGATCCCTGTGGGAGACCACTGGTCACCGACCTCCAGGCACAATACTTTCCATCCACTACCACTCGCTGTCTTCTTTCGGCCAGCCAATTCTGTATCCAGACAGCCAAATTTCCCTGTATCACATGCCCCCTAACTTTCTGAATGGGCCTACCATGGGGAACCTTATCAAATGCCTTACTGAAATCAGTATACACCACATCCACTGCCCGAACTTCATCAATGTGTCTCGTCACATCCTCAATGAATTCAATGAGGCTTGTGAGGCATGACCCTCACAAAGCCATGCTGACTATCTACCATAGATGAACTTAAGATTATTCTATAGAGCCAAGCAAGGCAAATCTTCCAATCTCATTGAAATCCTCATGAACTTTCTCTCTTCATTATGTGTTTTAGTTGGTGACTGATAGGGCCAGCATTTTCTGTGTTAAAGGCCCAGGACTAGTTGTCTCTATCTTTCTACTCTCTCTCCATCCCTCTCTCTCTCCCGGTAGGAAATAGGTATAGTTATATGTAAATTATATATTTGTATTTATCTGTGTTGGGCATAACATATAGCTTAAAGTTTTAGTTTCACTTTTAAAGTTACCTGTAGGTCTGCGGCTTTCTTTATATGCTTGAATTCATAAAGAGATTTTAGGACCCTAACGCAAACACAGGATTTGATAAACTGGTGCCTAGTAACAGAGAGGACACAGTGGGACAGAAAGCAGTTTGAGGAAGCTGAAAAAATGTAGCCTAGAATTAAGGAGCCTTTCACAGAAATTGATCAAGCAGGGGCATGAAGAGAGTTTATAGAGAGCAGAACCAAAATTAAAGGACAGAAAACTCCCCAAAACGAAGAAATGGAACAGAGAAAAGTTCCAGGATGACTGTGAAGTTAAGGAACAAAGAACATAAATCTATTCTTTCAATAAAGATCCCGTTCAGTAAAGTTGAGAGTGTGGAGCAGAGAGGCCCTAAGATAAAGACAGGGCTGAAAGGTGCAGACCTAGAAACATCAGCTTTGAGAAGGCAGAGATCCAAGGTAACCCAAAGGTCGGTGACACATTAATATGGCCTGTGAAGCAATGGTATTCTGTTGGCACAGCTGGGCATCTGAGAGATTGTGTAGAAAGCAAGTTTGAATGTACATGGTGACCCAGTGGAGGAACATCAGAAACTCAGATTGAAATCATGGAGCTGGATCCTTGCTGAAGACATCAAGAGAAAACGTTATTTTGGGAGAAGAATCCAAGGCATGTTGTTTGAAAGTGGTGATTGGAAACCGTCATGTAGAGGACGGCGTTCCAATGAGACTAGCTGACTCACAGTATAACAAGTGTCTTGGGGGGAATATTTGAGAAATTGCTTTGGGTGGCATCTGTCACTTGGTATGGAGTGTTGGACCACTGTGGTAGTATGTATTGGGGGTCATGTGGGACTGGAAGCCCTAATGTCATTGGCTGACAGATCCCGGGTCCTGGTTGGCCGTTGACCTCATACTCCGCCCTGAAGGCGAAGTATAAGAAGCCGGTGCCTTTCCCCCGCAGGCCAGTTTACTATCGGGCTGCTGGGGAACAGACACGCTTAATAAAGCCTCATCGACTTCACTCTATTTGTCTCACGGAGTCTTTGTGCGCCACAATTTATTAAGCGTGCCTAAAAAGGACTATGGAGCTCAGGATCATTCCAGAATGCCTGAGGATCAGCCCCCACGCAGTGAATGCGGCAGCAGCCTTCAAACACTGGCAGACTTGCTTTGAGGCCTACATCACATCGACCACAGGCCGAGTCTCAGATGAACAAAAACTGCAGGTCCTGCACTCGAGGGTGAGCACGGAGATTTTCACCCTCATTGAAGACACCCGCGATTTCCAGACGGCCTTCACAGCACTGAGAAGTCTCTACGTTAGCCCAGTTAACCAAATCTACGCTCGCTACCAGCTCGCAACGAGACGGCAAGCTCCCGGAGAATCGATGGACGAGTTCTACGCCGCACTGCTGATTTTGGGACGAGCCTGCAGCTGCCCGTCGGTGAACGCAAACGAACACACGGACATGTTAATGCGCGATGCTTTTGTTGCAGGTATGCAATCCTCCCAAATCCGCCAAAGACTTCTAGAAAAAGAGTCACTAGGACTCTCAGAGGCACGGGCCCTGGCAGCCTCGCTGGACGTAGCCGCGCGTAATACCCGCGCCTACGGCCCCGACCGCGCGGCAGGCCATTGGGCCCCGTACGTACCCGCCGCGGCAAACCCCCTACCCCCCCCCGGATACCCCACAGGCTTGCGCAGTCCAAACGCCGAGTCGCACCGGGGGCGCCCGCTGTTATTTCTGCGGCCAGGCGAAGCACCCCCGACAACGCTGTCCGGCCCGCGCAGCCATCTGCAAAAGCTGCGGGAAAAAGGGCCACTATGCGGTGGTGTGCCGGTCCCGCGTGGTCGCCGCCGTCCCGGGAGAACAGGGAGCCCTACAGGCAGTCTATGCCTCCCAACCCCCCGAGCACGCCATGTGCGACCCCCAGGCGCCGCCATTTTCGGTCCCGACCACCGCGGCCCCGGGAGAACTGGGAGCCCTGCAGGCCGCCTACGCTCCCCAACCCCCCTCCCCGCAGCCCATGTACGACCCGCCGCCGGCGCTCCCGATTTGGGTGCCGGCCAACACTCTCCACGGAGAGGAGGGGGTTTTTCGCATCCCGAACGCCACCCTCACCCCCGTCCCGCGCCCCACGCCTGACCTGCCGGCGCCACCTACCTTGACCCCGACCACCGCTGTCCCCGGCGAGGGAGCTGCGCGCGGTGCCAGCGCTCGCGGCCCCACGACTGACCCGCCGGAGCCGCCGACCTGGGCCCTCACCCCCGTCCCGCGCCCCACGCCTGACCCGCCAGCGCCGCCGACCTGGGCCCTCACCCCCGTCCCGCGCCCCACGCCTGACCCGCCAGCGCAGCCGACCTGGGCCCTCGCCCCCGTCCCGCGCCCCACGCCTGACCCGCCAGCGCCGCCGACCTGGGCCCTCACCCCCGTCCCGCGCCCCATGCCTGACCCGCCGGCAATACAACTTACCTGGACCCCGATCTCCGTCCCCGGCGAGGGACCTCCTCACGGTCCCAGCGCTCACAGTACTGACCCGCCGGCCTTGGCCCCGACCACCGCTGTCCCCGGCGAGGGAGCTCCGCGCGGTCCTAGCGCCCGCGGCCCTGGCGCTCGCAGCCAAGGAACTCCGCGCGGTCCTAGCGCCCGCGGCCCGGGCGCTCGCAATGCAGGAACTCCGCGCGGTCCTAGCGCCCCCCAGACCCCCCAGCACTCAATGTGCGACCCGCAGACGCCGCCATTTTGGGTCCCGACCACCACGAGGGGAGGAGGGGCCCCGCCATCTTGGACCGCCCCCGACCTGTACGACGCATGGGGGCGGCCATTTTGTCCACCCCCGACGCCATCTTGTGACCCCTCAGCTACGGGCGAGGTATGGGGGTGGCCATTTTGTCCATCCCCGACGCCATCTTGGACGGCAACAACGGACCCCACCCCACTACTACAACCGCGGCTCGCTTCGGTTACACTCGATCAGGCTCGGCCCCGGACTCTCCAGACGACGACGACAACGGTCCTAATTATCGGCCACGAGACGCCATGCCTCGTCGACTCCGGGAGCACGGAAAGTTTTATACATCCCGACACGGTAAGACGCTGTTCCTTAACTACCTTCCCCAGCGCACAAAAGATTTGCCTAGCTGCAGGATCCCACTCCGTACAGATCCAGGGATTCTGCATAGTTACCCTAACGGTACAGGGGAGGGAATTCAAAAACTACAAACTTAACGTCCTTCCCCAACTCTGTGCCCCCACCTTGCTGGGCTTAGATTTTCAATGTAACCTACAGAGCCTTACGTTTAAATTCGGCGGCCCCATACCCCCACTCACTATCTGCGGCCTCGCCACCCTCAAGGTGCAACCCCCGTCCTTGTTTGCGAACCTCACCCCGGATTGCAAACCCGTCGCCACTAGGAGCAGACGGTACAGCGCACAGGACCGGACCTTCATTCGCTCCAAAGTCCAGCGGCTACTAAAGGAGGGCATAATCCAGGCCAGCAATAGTCCCTGGAGAGCGCAGGTGGTAGTAGTGAAGACGGGAGAAACAAAGGATGGTCATTGACTATAGCCAGACCATCAACGGGTACACACAACTAGACGCGTACCCTCTCCCCCGCATATCCGACATGGTCAATCGGATTGCCCAGTATAAAGTCTTCTCCACCGTGGACCTCAAGTCCGCCTACCATCAGCTCCCCATCCGCCCAAGTGACCGCAAGTACACAGCCTTCGAGGCAGACGGGCGATTATACCACTTCCTAAGGGTCCCTTTTGGCGTCACAAACGGCGTCTCGGTCTTCCAACGGGAAATGGACCGAATGGTTGATCAACATGGGTTACGGGCCACGTTCCCGTACCTCGACAATGTAACCATCTGCGGCCACGATCAGCTGGACCACGACGCCAACCTCCAAAAATTCCTCCAGACTGCCAAAGCCTTGAACCTCACGTACAACGAGGACAAGTGCGTTTTTAGCACCGATCGGCTAGCCATTCTGGGCTACATAGTGCGCAATGGGATAATAGGCCCCGACCCCGAACATATGCGCGCACTCATGGAATTTCCCCTCCCGCACTGCCCAAAAGCCCTGAAACGCTGCCTGGGGTTCTTTTCATACTACGCCCAGTGGGTCCCCCAGTACGCAGACAAGGCCCGCCCCCTAATACAGACCACGACTTTCCCGCTGTCGACAGAGGCTTGCCAGGCTTTCAGCCGCATCAAAGCAGACATCGCAAAGGCCACGATGCGCGCCATCGACGAGTCCCTCCCCTTCCAGGTCGAGAGCGACGCCTCTGACGTAGCTCTCGCGGCTACCCTTAACCAAGCGGGCAGACCCGTGGCCTTCTTCTCCCGAACCCTCCACGCCTCAGAAATCCGCCACTCCTCAGTGGAAAAGGAAGCCCAAGCCATAGTGGAAGCTGTGCGACATTGGAGGCATTACCTGGCCGGCAGGAGATTCACTCTCCTCACTACCAACGGTCGGTAGCCTTCATGTTCGATAATGCACAGCGGGGCAAGATCAAGAACGACAAGATCTTGCGGTGGAGGATCGAACTCTCCACCTTCAACTATGAGATCTTGTACCGGCCCGGAAAGCTGAACGAGCCGTCTGATGCCCTATCCCGCGGGACATGTGCCAACGCACAAATTGACCGCCTCCAAGCCCTCCACGAGGACCTCTGCCACCCGGGGGTCACTCGGTTTTACCACTTCATCAAGTCCCGCAATCTCCCATACTCCTTAGAGGAGGTCCGTACAGTCACAAGAGACTGCCACATCTGCGCAGAATGCAAACCGCATTTTTTCAGGCCAGATGGAGCGCACCTGATTAAGGCTTCCCGTCCCTTTGAACGCCTCAGTCTCGATTTCAAAGGGCCCCTCCCCTCCACCGACCGCAACGCGTATTTCCTTAATGTAGTGGACGAATACTCCCGCTTCCCTTTTGCCATTCCCTGCTCCGACATGACCGCGGCCACAGTCATTAAAGACCTGAACAGCATATTCACACTGTTCGGTTACCCCGCATACGTCCACAGCGACAGGGGGTCCTCTTTCATGAGTGACGAGCTGCGCCAGTTCCTGCTCAGCAAGGGTATAGCTTCAAGCAGGACGACCAGCTACAACCCCCGGGGGAACGGGCAAGTAGAAAGGGAGAACGGCACGGTCTGGAAGGCCGTCCTACTGGCCCTACGGTCCAGGGATCTCCCAGTTTCACGGTGGCAGGAGGTCCTCCCGGACGCTCGCCATTCCATCCAGTCGTTATTATGTACGAGCACTAATCAAACGCCTCACGAGCGTCTCCTTGTCTTCCCTAGGAGGTCCTCCTCTGGAACGTCGCTGCCGACCTGGCTGGTGGCCCCAGGACCCATCCTGCTCCGAAAGCACGTGCGGGCACATAAGGCGGACCCGTTGGTCGAAAGGGTTCACCTCCTCCACGCAAACCCCCAGTACGCCTACGTGGAGTACCCCGACGGCCGACAGGACACGGTCTCCCTGCGGGATCTAGCGCCCGCCGGCACCACGCACACCCCCCCGGCACCATCAACCCAACCGCCCCCCTTCCTGCCACCGCCGCACCCCGCGACCGCCCCCTTCCCAGGAGGATCAGTCCCCCTCCCCTTTGCACCGACAGCTGAAACCGTGCGGCTCCCGGAGGCGACAACGCTGGTACAAGCACCACCACCACCGCCGGGGCCGAGGCGATCGACACGGACGACCAGACCGCCCGACCGACTCGTGGCGTCGATGTAAAACAAAGATGGACTGTCCAATGAACATTTTGTTTTTCCTATATCCTCTGTAAATAGTTGTAACAGGACGATACTGTCCAATACGGTACTACCATGTAACTGTTCTATCCTCCCAGGACCAGTACTGTAAACCCTTACCACCATACGAAGCATCACCCCGCCGGGTTCATTTTTGACAAGGGGTGAATGTGGTAGTATGTATTGGGGGTCATGTGGGACTGGAAGCCCTAATGTCATTGGCTGACAGATCCCGGGTCCTGGTTGGCCGTTGACCTCATACTCCGCCCTGAAGGCGAAGTATAAGAAGCCGGTGCCTTTCCCCCGCAGGCCAGTTTACTATCGGGCTGCTGGGGAACATTCACGCTTAATAAAGCCTCATCGACTTCACTCTATTTGTCTCACGGAGTCTTTGTGCGCCACAACCACATTTAGCCTATTGGATTACATGGACTGTGTACTTACTGAGAACACTAGAGTATAAGGTGCATTGTGTAACTTGTGTTATCCTTACAAAGTAAAGGTATAGTGGGATGAAGAAGTAGTGTAAAATAGTTAATCTTTGGTCTATTACATGTTTTAATCTTTTGTTAAAAGTTCATCAGCTAGCTCCTGTGACTCTATTCAGTAGCCTCACTCCACATACCTAAAGAAAAATTAAAAGCTTGGATCTATCAAGCCGGTTCCATCCTGGGATCTGACCTGCTCAGACGTTACATCAGCTGCAATCATGACACTCCCTCCACCAGTATGTGCAGACAAACTTGTCTGTGAATTCGATAGATTAGGGAGAAGAAGGGGATAAACATATAATTTATAAAAAATAGAAGTAGCCCAGGTATCAGGGAGTTTTTCCTTTCATAGAGGAGGACAGATCTTTGCAGAAAATTGGCCACATGCAGAGTGAGTGCAGATTCATTGCCAGCTAACTCTGCATGTGAGGTAATGAATTTTGGTGGGAAATATACAGTAAATGGCAGAACTCTTAAAAGTATTGACAGGCAGCAGGATCTGGGTGTGCAGGTCCACAGGTTACTGAAAGTGCCAACTCAGGTGGAGAAGGTAGTCAAGAAAGCTTATGACATGCTGGCCTTCATCAGCCTGGGCAGTGAGTATAAAAAATAGCCAAGTCATGCTGCAGCTGTACAGAACCTTAGTTAGGCCACATTTGGAGTATAGTGTTCAATTCTGGTCGCCACACTACCAGAAGGATGTGGAGGCTTTGGAGAGGGTACAGAAGAGACTTACCAGGATTTTGCCTAGTATGAAGGGCATTAGCTATGAGGAGAGTTTGGATAAACTCGTTTTTTTCTCATTCGAACAACGAAGGTTGAGGGAGTGACCTGATAGAAGGCTGCAAAATAATGAGGGTCATGGACAAAGTGGATAGTCAGAAGCTTTTTCCCAGGGTGGAAGAGTCAATTACTCAATGACATAGGTTTAAGTTGCGAAGGGCAAAGTTTCAAGGAGATGAACAAGGGAAATATTTTAAACAGAGGGTAGTGGGTGCCTGGAACTCACTGCCAGAGGAGGTGGTGGAAGCAGGTACGATAGTGACATTTAAGGGGCGTTGCGACAAATACATGAATAAGATGGGAATAGAGGGATATGGGCCTGGGAAGTGTAGAGGTTTTAGGTTAGATGGGCAGCATGGTTGGCGCAGGCTTGGAGGGCTGAAGGGCCTGTTCCTGTACTTCTCTTTTGTTCTTTGTTTGTATTTGAAAGGGGTGAATTTTTGTCTCTAACTGATATTGTAACATGTGGTATTATAGCTATTACGGTACCTGACAGGCTAAAGCACCGTTGGTGGAAACTGTATGCTTTCTATTGGCTAGAGTGTATAATAGCTCCGCCCTGATAGGTGGGGTATAATAACCCGTGCCGCCCCAGTAGCCCTCATTCTGTACCTGAGCTGCTGGGGGAAACATTTAGCTTATTAAAGCCTTCAGTTGGACTGCAACCTCGCTTTAGTGGTCATTGATCGTGCATCAATTTAATAAGCTAGAATTTTAAGAAGAAAGGATGGAGATCCGAATCAAGACGAAGTGTCTGCAACTTAGCCCCCACGCGGCGAACTCAGCGGCAATCTTTAAGCACTAGCTGGCGTGCTTTAAAGGGTATCTTGAGACGGCCGAAAACGCACCCACGGGAGAGCAGAAACTGCATGTCCTGCACTCAAGGGTGAGCCCGGAGATTTACACCCTCATCGAGGAAGCAGAAGACTTCGATGCAGCAATAGAGCTGCTAAAAGGACACTATATTTGCCAGGTAAACCAGGTCTACGCCCGGCACCTGCTTGTAACAAGGCGACAAACCCCTGGGAAATCGTTGGAGGAATTCTACCACGCACTCCTGATGCTGGGAAGAAACTACGGCTGCCCGCAAGTTTCGGCGAGCGAGCACACAGAACTCTTAGTCCGGGACGCTTTCGTGGCAGGTATGCTATCGTCACAAATCCGCCAGCGCCTGTTGGAGAAGGACACCCTGGGTCTCAGGGACGCACGGGCCCTTGCAGGCCCCCTGGACGTGACCTCCAGGAATGGCCGCGCTTACGTTCCCGACCGCGCGGCAGCCCGCTGGGCAGTGTGGAACCCCGCCGCGGCCGACCCCGAGACTTCCCCCGTTCCCCCACAGGCCTGCGCTGCAAGGCGGCCCGGCAACCCCGAGAGGCCCCGCTGCTACTTTTGCGGGCAGGCCAAGCACCCCCGCCAGCGCTGCCCGGCCCGCGCATCCACCTGCAAGGGATGCGGCAAAAAGCGGCATTTTATGGGGGTATGTCAGGCCCCACCAGTGACCGCGGTCTGCAGCGGCGAATGCAGACCGCAACCACAAACTTCTCCATGGGTCCCGTGCGGCCAGCGGTCGCTGCCATCCCATATACCAGTGCCACGTGCGGACCCCGGGCGCCGCCATCTTGTTCTGCGAATGCCACGTTGGAGGGATGGGCGCCGACCATTTTGTGCACCCCCGGCCATGTGCGACCAATGGGAGACGCCATCTTGGATGAACCCCCAGGACCCCAGCTCGGCTGACCATACACTGCCCGAACAGAACTCTCAACTCCTGCGATTGGCCTCGGTGACTCTGGATCAGTCTTGGCCTCGAACACTCTCAACCGTTACGACGACCGTTTTCATCAACGGGCACGAGACGTCCTGCCTAACCGGCTCTGGGAGCATGGAGAGCTTCATACACCCCGACACGGTAAGGCACTGTTCCCTCCTCCTCATTAATCAAAAAATCTCTCTGGCTTCCGGTTCAGACTCAGTGGAGATAAAGGGGTTTTGTGTAGCAAACCTCACAGTCCAGGGAAGGGAGGTCAAAAATTTCCATCTCTACGTTCTTCCCCACCCACCCATGTGCGACCAATGGGAGCCGCCATCTTCGATGAACACCCAGGACCCCAGCTCGGCTGACCACGCATTGCCCGAAGAGAAGTCTCAACTGCTGCGATTAGCTTCGGTGACTCTGGATCAGTCTCGGCCTCGAACACTCTCAACCGCTACGACCACCATATTCATCAACGGGCACGAGACATCCTGCCTAATCGAATCTGGGAGCACGGAGAGCTTCATACACCCCGACACGGTAAGGCGCTGTTCCCTCCTCATCCACCCCATTAATCAAAAAATCTCTCTGGCTTCCGGTTCCCACTCAGTGGAGATAAAGGGGTTTTGTGTAGCAAACCTCACAGTCCAGGGAAAGGAGTTTAAAATTACTGGCTCTTCGTCCGTCCCCACCTCTGCGCGGCTACACTCCTAGGTTTAGACTTCCAGTGCAACCTAAAGTCTAACTTTCAAATTCGGCGGCCCTATACCCCCCTCCTTGTCTGCGGCCTCGTGACCCTTAAGGTCGACCCGCCTTCCCTGTTTGCGAACCTCACCCCGGATTGCAAACCCGTCGCCACCAGGAGCAGACGCCACAGTGCCCAGGACCGGATCTTTATTAGGTCAGAGGTGCAAAGGCTGCTGAGGGAAGGGGTCAGTGAAGCCAGTAACAGTCCCTGGAGAGCTCAAGTAGTGGTGGTAAAGACCGGGGAGAAGCATAGGATCGTCATCGACTACAGTCAGACCATCAACAGGTTTACGCAGCTGGACGCGTACCCTCTCCCCCGCATATCCGACCTGGTAAACAGGATCGCGCATTATAAGGTCTTCTCCACGGTGGATCTCAAGACCACCAGCTCCCCATCCGCATTAGTGACCGCAAATACACTGCCTTCGAGGCAGACGGGAGGCTCTACCACTTCTTAAGGGTTCCCTTTGGTGTCACCAACGGGGTCTCGGTCTTCCAGCGCGAGATGGACCGAATGGTTGACCGGTACGGTTTACGGGCAACATTCCCGTATCTCGATAATGTCATCATCTGCGGCCACAACCAGCAGGACCACGACACCAAGCTCCGGAGATTTCTCCAGACCGCAAAGATCCTTAACCAAACATACAATAAGGATAAATGCGTGTTTAGCGCCGACCGTCTAGGCATTCTCGGCTACGTCGTGCGAAATGGAGTTATAGACCCCGACCCTGAACGCATGTGCCCCCTTATGGAGTTCCCCCTCCCCCACTGCTCCAAGGCCCTGAAAGTCTGCCTTGGGATTTTTAGCTACTACGCTCAGTGGGTCTTCAACTACGCGGATAAGGCCCGTCCCCTGATCCAATCCACAGCTTTTCCCCTGTCGATAGAGGCCTGCCAGGCCTTCAGCCGCATCAAAGCAGACATTGCAATGTACACGAAGCACGGCATCGACGAGTCCCTCCCCTTCCAGGTCGAGAGCGATGCGTCCGACGTAGCTCTGGAGGCCACCCTCAACCAAACGGGCAGACCCATGGCCTTCTTCTCCTGTACCCTCCATGCTTCCGAAATCCGCCACTCCTCAGTCGAAAAGGAGGCCTAGGCCATAGTAGAAGCTGTGCGACATTGGAGGCATTACCTGGCCGGCAGGAGATTCACTCTCCTCACTGACCAACGGTCGGTTGCTTTCTTGTTCGATAATGATCTTGCGGTGGAGGATCGAACTCTCCACCTATAACTGTTAGAGCTTGTATCGTCCCTTAAGCTAATCGAGCCTCCTGATGCCCTGTCCCGAAGCACATGTGCCACCGCACAAGTGGACCGCCTCCGAGCCCTCCACGAGAACCTCTGCCACCCGGGGGTCACTCGCTTTTTCCATTTTGTCAAGACCCGCAACCTGCCCTACTCCATTGAGGAGGTCAGGACTGCCTCCAGGGACTGCCAAATCTGCGCGGAGTGCAAACCGCACTTCTACCGGCCAGAGAGAGCGCACCTGATAAAGGCTTTCCGTCCCTTTGAACGCCTCAGCATGGACTTCAAAGGTCCCCTCCCCTCCACCGACCGCAACACGTCCTTCCTGAATGTGATTGACGAGTACTCCCGGTTCCCATTCGCCATCCCCTGCCCCGACACGACCGCCACCACCGTCATCAAGGCCCTCCATAGCATCTTTGCACTGTTCGGGTTCCCCGCTTACATATACAGTGATAGGGGGTCCTCCTTTATGAGCGACGAACTGCGTCAATTCCTGCTCAGCAAGGGCATGGCCTCGAGCAGTACGACCAGTTGCAACCCCCGGGGTAACGGGCAGGTAGAGAGGGAGAACGGAAGGTCTGGAAGACCGTCCTACTGGCCCTACGGTCCAGGAACCTCCCAGTCTCCTGCTGGCAAGAAGTCCTCCCGGGTGCCCTCCACTCCATCCGGTTTCTGCTTTGTACGACCACCAATCAGACACCTCACAAACGTCTCCTTGTCTTCCCCAGGAAGTCCTCCTGTGGGATCTCGCTTCCGACCTGGCTGGCAGAACCCGGACCCATCCTGCTCCGAAAACATTCGGACCCGTTGGTCGAGAGGGTCCATCTGCTCCATGCTAACCCGCATTATGCCTACGTGGCGTACCCCGACTGCCGACAAGATATGGTCTCCCTATGGGACCTGGCACCCGCCGGAACTCCACGCACATTCCAGCCATCAGTCCCACCCTCCCCTCCACCGCAGCACCTTACAGGAGGATCGGTCCTTCCGCCGCCCCTGTCTGGGCCCCCCCCACCCACTGACTCCCCCCGCAGACGCTCCCTTCCAAGGTCAGCCGTTTTCCCCACCAGCGCCGTCTAGGGGTGACGAAGCTGCCATGGAGATCGAAGCCATGCTCCTGGAGTCACAGACGTCCGAGCCTCCACCGGAGTCACCACCGAGGCTCCGACAATCACAGAGGATGACCAGGGACCCCGATCGACTGATTGCTTCATTTTAACTGTAATCTGTAAATATAAACCATCAAATGTACATAGCTACCAGACTTGTAAATAGTTACTAAACACTGTACGGAGGTATTACGGTACCTCCATAACTAATTATACCATGTTATGTTTTGTAGTTTCTGGCCACCACCCCCGCCGGACCCTTTTTTTAACAGGGGGTGAATGTGGTATTATAGGTATTAAGGTACCTGACAGGCTAAAGCACCATTGGTGGAAACTGTATGCTTTCTATTGGCTAGAGTGTATAATGGCTCCAACCTGATAGGCGGGGTATAAGAACCCGTGCCGCCCCAGCAGCCCTCATTCTGTACCTGAGCTGCTGGGGGACACATCTAGCTTATTAAAGCCTTCAGTTGGACTACAACCTCGCTTTAGTGGTCATTGATCGTGCATCATAACAGACAAAGGAAGGTGGAATATTGGATAATGTGTCTTATACTCGCTGTTTCTCCTGAAACTTATTTTGATTACTTTGTGCATTTGTGAGCCAGAGAGGAATTTACCAGATTAATCTCCCTGAATTTCCATAGAGTTTTTAGAAAGCTATTCCAATGGATTATGTGACTGTTGGTGAGAATGGAGGGTGCACTGCAATTGTGATAGTTGCACCGTGAATCAATGGATTGTACGCAATTTACCTGTTTGTCTTTTCCAGTCCATCAGTTTTATATGTTCCTGTAATCAGTTCTAATTTCACTTTTCAGGAGGTAAATTCCACCAAGTTGGAGAATACTTTTTCAAATCTTCTTGACCAATTATCCAATGCCACAGATGTGGTCAACGTAAACACCCCTGGCAATGTTGAAGCTGTGGTAACCATTCTGACACAAATTTCAACTGTAAATGCCACTGTTAATGAAACAGATATGAAGGTAAGAAACAACATTTGCTAGAAATGGTTCTGAGCCTAACTCTTTCTGCATTTTGTCTCTTCAATGTGAAAGTGAAGTTTAGCAAGGTGAACATTGATTGTCATGGAGTCATAATTTATACAGCACAAAATGAGGCCCTAGAGCCCATTGTGACTGTGCCAGCCATCAAAAACCTATTCTAATCTCATTTTCCAGCACTTCGGGGGCGATTCTCCGAGCCCCACCGGCCACGGGCTGCTGGAATCGGCGGGGCCGCCGATTCTCCGGCCCGAATGGGCCGAGGTGCCGCGCGGATACGACAGAGTCCCACCGGCGCCGTTCACCCCTGGTCGGGGGGTGACCTGGGGGGGGGGGGGTTCCTTCACCAGGGGGGGCCCTCCGATGGAGTCTGACCTCCAATGAGGGCCCACCGATCGGCGGGCCGGCCTCTTTTCCCCCCCCCCTCCCCCCCGCCTACTTTCTGGTGCGGCCGGCCCCTGAACACCAACGCCATGTTGAGTCGGAGCCGGCATGCTAAAGAAGTCCCCCACGCATGCGCAGGTTGGGCGCGGCGCCCATTTGGCACCGCGAAAGGAGGCTGGAGCGGCGTGAACCGCTCCAGCGCCGTGGAGCCAGAATCAGTCATACCCGGGCCCGGTTCGCGCCGTCATGAAACGTGACGGCGTTCACGGCAGCATGAACACTTGGACTCCATATTGGAGAATCGCCCCCTTTGTCTATAATCCGGTATGCTATGATGTTTCAGGTGCGCAAATAAATGCTTCTTAAATGATTTGATGATTCTCACCTCTACCATCCTTTTAGGCTGTAAATTCCAGATTCCCACCATCGCCTGGGGTGAAACAGATTTTCTTCAAATCCCCTCTAAATATCCGGGTGGGATTCTCCAATAATGGGGCTATATCCCCACGCAAGCGTCAAAACGCGGGTGTTTCACTCTGGACTTTCGTTAAGAAACGCCGCCACATGGGACATGGCGGACTCAGACCGCGGACCAGCACCAGTAACGTGGGTCCCCCCCGAGATCGTGCGCGCCCGTGGATCGGTGCCGCCTGATCCCTGTCCCGGCTGTCCATGAGGGCTCGCCCGGTGAAGGATTCCCCCCCCCCACCTCCCCACGAGGGAGGCCGCGGACTGAGTCCATAGCCGTCACGCCGACTTCCCGACGGGTGAGACCATGAGAGACCCACGCCATCGGGAACTTGGCCAGTTACACTTGGAGAATCACCGCGGGGGCCTCTGTCAATAGTCCCCTGCCTTCACCGCGTAGACTGCATGCGCGCGATTCACGGCAATTCTCCGGATTTCGCCGTAAATGCCCACTCTTCACCCCCGCGCCGATGGCGATTTCGGCACGGAGGCTCAGAGATTCCAACCCCCTATCTATGTCCTTCATAATTTTGTACACTTCACTCAGTTCATAGAACACAGAACATAGAGTGCAGAAGGAGGCCACTCAGCCCATCGAGCCTGCACCGACCCACTTAAGCCTCCACTTAACCCCCTATCCTTAGAGTTCCCTCCTTAGCTTTCTCTGTTCCAAGGAAAACAACCACGCCTATCGAGACTCTCTTCATAACTCCAGCTGAAATGCTCCAGCCCAGGCAACATCCTTTGAATCAACTCTACAGCATTTCTAGTGCAATTACATCTTTCCTTTGTGTGGTGATCAGAGCTGCACACAGCACTCTAGATGTAGCCTGGCGAGCATTTGGTTCAGCTCCATCATAACCTCCCTGCTCTTGTATTCTATGCCTCGGCTAATAAAGGAAAATATCCCATGTTATGAACCATCCCATCGACCTGTCCTGCTGCCTTCAGGGGTCTTTGGACATGCACCCCGAAATCAGACTGGTCCTCTACACTTCCTAGCATCCTGCCTGTACACCCTTGCCTCAACCGGAACGTTGGATTCATGTCTCATTACATTCACACCCCACCATCTGGCCTGGGCTTGTGAAATCCTACCAACTGTCCTGGCTTGAGACAATTTACACCTCTTTAACCTGTGATTATCCCTCTCTCCATTGGCACAGGTGGACCTGTAAAGTCTTAATTACCTGCAAAGACTCACATTCGAAGTATCATCTTGCAACATTGACTTTGTCTCTATGTGTTTGTGGAACACACCACTCAGCTGATGCAGGAGCTGCGGCCCGAAAGCTAGTGACTCCAAACAAACCTGTTGGACTTTAACCTGGTGTTGTAAGACTTCTTACTGTGCCCACCCCCGTCAAATGCCGGCAGCTCCACATCATGACTCCCTTGCCTTGTTAGTCCTCCCAAAATGCTTCACCTCACACGTTTCATTTGGCATAATCTGCCTATCTGACCAACCCATCTATATCATCCTGTAATCTAAGGCTTTCCTCCTCACCATCTACCACATCACCAATTATCGTATCATCTGCGAACTTATAGATCATACCTCCCATATTTGCATCTAGATCATTAATGTGTACTACAAACAGCAAGTGACCCAGCACCGATCCCTGTGGTAAACTACTGGACACAGGATTCCAGTCATATAAATAATCTTTGACCAACACCCTCTGCCTCCTACCACCAAACTAATTTTGAATCCAATTTGCCAAATTTCCCTGGATCCCATGGGCTCTTACTTTCTTTATCAGTCTCCCGTGCGGGATCTTGTTAAGAGCATGCAGAAGCTTCCTTGTCAAAATGCATTGCTCACATAATCATTTTTTGTGTAACAGTGCACTAGGTAATTAAGTTAATCCTTCACCTTTGTAACCTGGTCAAAATCTTCAGATTGTTGGGTGTAAGGAAATATGTTTGTTAGGCCTTAGCCTCCTTTTATATCACCTATTATCTCACGATGCTAAGTGACAATGAATTGAGACCAACATCTCTCTGAGAGGTTCCACTACATAACTTGCATAGAACAGTTAACATATTTCAGAATGGTGCCATCGGAGAACTCTTTGACGTTTGTATGACTGCCTCATGTTTTTCTTTGAAAAGAGCTAGACTGAGAGTATTGCCTTTACATTTGATGGACAAATAAGCGAAATTGTGAAGGCACAAATTAAAAATGCAGTGGAGGTATGTGGTCCATCTTTTAGTCTGGGGCTTCAGCTGAAAGTGAGGTTTATTTGACCTGCAAACACCCATGATTTCTTCCTGAGGACACTTTCTTCTCATCAATAATCTACCACATTAGGTTTGCTTGAAGATTAGCTATAAGGTTTGAAAATTTCTTAACTTGCTGAAGAGGAGTCTTGAATTCCAGAATGTCCAAACTTGGTTCATCCTCGTACATAGGATCCAGTTCAATACCAAACGCATCAATCTCAATAACATTGGATTTAATACAAGTCAGAAGCATCTTTTCAAAAAATACCTCATGACTGATGCATTGGTTCTGCTTCATTCTACAGAACTGTATAGAACCAGAGAGGTGACTTTGGACCTGGACACAGCAGTTTAGAAATTAGATGGCCCTGAAGATTTGGGGGGGATGGGTGTTGCAATTTGGGTGCACTGTATGCCGTCAGGAAAGATTGAACGGACTATTTAGAAAAGGGAAGGCTGGGAGTGAGTGTCACAATATGTGGATATTGTAGAGTACATAAAGGGTTAATGTAATGTTACTACTCTAGTCACTAGATGGTGTTATAAAGCAACCATATAAATAGTGTAGCCACCTAAATTGGCCAACTCCCGATTTAAAATGGTGAACGGCAAAGGCTGATGGAAAAGTCAGCCAACAAGACAGAAACCAGCAGCTGCAGGTTTGCTGTGTATTTATCTCTGCAAAGGCCAGACAACATCGATACCAGCGACCATCAGCAATCCCCGGGAACAATAAGTAACATTTTGGACACACAAAGCAAAGCCAGACTCCTCGGCGCCAGCAGGAGCCAACACAAAGGAGGTGAACGAGCACCTCGAGACCGCCCATTGATCAGGGAACCGCTCAAGTATTGGAGAAAATCGAACCAAGCGATTGGGACAAAGTCCAATCACTTGGGATCAGGTACAGGGTCCGCCCCGAAAGGCGGGAAGCCCCTGGGGACTATAAGAGTTAAGCCCCAAGTTCAAATCGCTCTCTTCAGCAGCTCTTCACCTCTGCGTCCTGCCAGGGTCACCCAGCAACACGAACCAACATTGACCGTGACCGGTGCAGTGACTCCCGAACACAGTAAGTCTTAATTCAATGCTCGCTATGAGATAGGCGCTCCTAGCTACCAATCCGTACCAACTTCAAATCCCGCAGACTCAGAACACGAACGACAGGCCATTTGTTCCCCTGACCTGGTGGGCCAGTCCGAAGTTAAGTATAGGCCTGTTAGTTGTAGAAGTAGCTTAGACGTAGAATTTGTGCATGAGTAGCGATTACTGTGTATAATAAATGTGCTTTGATTAAAATCTTACTAATTGGTGTATTGGATTATTGATCATTACTCAGACTTGAACCTCGTGGCCGTATCATAACGATACCTGGCGACTCGAGAACAAAGGTAATAAAACAGAGCAATTGAACCAAGGAGAAAGTTAGCAACAATAGGATATAATTATCAAATGCCTCGACTTCTGGGAGAGAGTGGGAGAGAGCAAGAGAAGTAGAGACAGAGTAGGTGTGAGATAGCTTAACTGATATCGTAGTTTAGCATTGTAGATGTGCAGTGTAATCTTTACATAACTAATTCCTTAGTAATATGTTCAAATCTAATTCAGTATAGTGTAATAAATTAGCTTTGTTTGTTAAACACTGCTTGTTCTTTGTTAACACAACAACCTTCACCATCCTGAAAGAACAAAAACAAAGAACACAACAGTGACATCATTAAGTTCCTTATTATTATGAAAGAGCAGCACGGTACCATAGTGGTTAGCACAGTTGCTTCACAGCTCCAGGGTCCCAGGTTCAATTCCAGGCCTGGGTCACTGTCTGTGCGGAGTCTGCGCGTTCTCCCCGTGTCTGCGAGTGTTTCAACCGTGTGCTCTTGTTTCCTCCCACAGTCCAAAGATGTGCAGGTTAGGTGGATTGGCCATGATAAATTGCCCTTAGTGTCCAAAAATAAAATGTGAGGTGGGGTTACTGGGTTACAGGGATAGGGGGGAGGCATAGGCTTAAGTAGGGTGCTCTTTCCAAGAGCCAGTGCAGACTTGATGGGCCGAATGGCCTCCTTCGGCACTGTAAATTCTATGATTCTATGATAATGTAAATTTTGGAGACGATATTTCCACCTGTTGGGAGACTAAAATATAAGGGGGTCACCCAAAAAATTGTTAGGAGGTTCAGGGTGAATTAATTTACACAGAGTGGTTAGAATATGAAATTTGCTATCAGTAATTAACTAATGCCAGCATTTGGTCTTCAGACAAAACCAAGGTGATTGGTTCACCACCACCATTGTAATCTTTATGTTTGGTTGGAATTGGTGCCTTAGGTTTCAACATCTTTCTATCCTAATGGGCTTGAACCATAATTGATCTTCAGAGTTCAGTTGTGAGCAATCAAATGAAGAAATAGCTCATTAATTTCCAGCTAGAATATAAAGAATAATAACTTGATAAAACTTTGTGAGTGTCGCCATGCCCCATAAAATTATAATGTGGAGCAAAATTATAGTCCGGGATCAGTAAATTACATTATTAGTAGTAAGTCATCGTTCAATGGACGTGGTTCAGATATACAACTACAACACTCTAATTCCAATTTTCCAACCAGTGTGTCCTTCAAACGCCGGTAACTCATTTGTCTGGATTAAACTCCATTTGCCATTTCTCTTCCCAAGTCTCCAACCTAAGTGGTTAGCACTGTTGCTTCACTGCACTCAGGTCCCAGGTTCGATTCCCGGCTTGGGTCACTGTCTATGTGGAGTTTGCCCTTTCTCCCCGTGTCTGCGTGGGTTTCCTCCGCGTGCTCCTGTTTCCTCCCACAAGTCGCGAAAGACGTGCTGTTAGGTAAGTTGGACATTCTGAATTCTCCCTCTGTGTACCCGAACAGGCGCCGGAGTGTGGTGACTAGGGGATTTTCACAGTTACTTCATTGCAGTGTTAATGTTATTCTACTTGTCACAATAATAAAGATTATTATTGTTAAATGAAGCTCACTGCGAAGCAGAAAAGTGATGCATTTACCCTCACACACCTGTTTGAAATAATGTCCTTGCAGATAAGAAAAAATGGGCAAGAAATGAGCAACATAGCTTCAATGGGAATATGGAAGCCGGACATTTCCACTTTTCCATCAAACTGTCCCATTATTCTGCAGCCTCTTGAAAAATGGAAATATAAAATGTGAATTAAGTGGGGCGATTGGGTGATACTACTGTTTTCACAGAATCACAGTGTAGAAGAGGCTCTTTTGCCCATCGAGTCTGCACCAAAGCATTAAAAACACCTGACCTGCCAATCTAATTCCATTTGCTAGAATTTGGCCTATAGCCTTGAATGTTATGACATGTCAAGTGCTCATTCAGGTACTTTTTAAAGGATGTGAGGCATCCCACCTCTTCCACCTTCCCAGGAAGTGCATTGCAGACCGTCGCCACCCTCTGGGTAAAAACGCTTATCGTCAAATCCCCCTTGACCTTCACCTTGAACTTGTGCCCCCTCATAACTGACCCTTCAAATAAGAGGGACAGCTGCTCCATATACGCCATGTCCATGCCCCTCAAAATCTTATAGAATTTACAGTGCAGAAGGAGGACATTCGGCCCATCGAGTCAGCACCGGCTCTTAGAAAGAACACCCCATTTAAGCACACACCTCCACCCTATCTCCGTAAACCAGTAATACCATATAACCTAAGGACAATTTAGCATGGCCAATCCACCTAACCTGCACATCTTTGGACTGTGGGAGAAAACCGGACCACCCGGAGGAACCCCACGTACACACTGGGAGAAAGTGCAGACTCCGCACAGACAGTGACCCAAGCCGGGAATTGAACCTGGGTCCCTGGAGCTGTGAAGCAACTGTGCTAACCACTGTGCTACCGTGCTGCCCCTTGTACACCACGATCAGGTCACCCCTCAGCCTTCCCTCTCCAGTGAAAACAACCCAAGCTTATCCAACCTCTCTTCATAACTTAAATGCTCCACCCCAGGCAACCTCCTGGTGATCGCCTCTGCACCCCTTCCAGTGCAATCAAATCCTCCCAATAATGTGGCGACCAGAATTCTACACTCCTCCAGCTCTGGCCTCACCAAAGTTCTGTACAACGCCAACATGACCTCCCTGCTTTTGTAGTCTATGCCTCGATTGATAAAGGCAAATGTCCCATATGCCTTTTTCACCACCCTATTAACGTGCCCTCTGCATTCCAAGATCTATGGATAAACATGCCAAGGTCCCTTTATTCCTCGGAACTTCCCAGTGTCAGACCATTCATACAATATATAAATCTTTATTGTCACAAGTAGGCTTACATTAACACTGCCATGAAGTTACTGTGAAATGCCCCTAGTCGCCACATTCCAGCGCCTGTTCGGGTACACAGAGGGAGAATTCAGAATGTCTAAATCATCTAACAGCACGTCTTTCGGGACTTGTGTGAGGAAACCGGAGCACCCGGAGGAAACCCACGCAGACACGGGGACAACATGCAGACTGCACACAGACAGTGACCCAAGCCGGGAATCGAACCTGGGACCCTGGAGCTGTGAAGCAACAGTGCTATCCATTATGCTACGCTACCGTCATTGAATACTTCCTTGTCGCATTACTCTTTCCAAAATGTATCACCTCACACCTTTCAGGATTAAATTCCATTTGCCACTTTTCTGCCCATTTGACTATCCTGTTTATATCTTCCTGTAAACCAAGACATGCAACCTCACTGTTAACCACCCAACCAATCTTTGTGTCATCTGCAAACTTACTGATCCTACCCCGACATCATATTCTATGTTGTTTATATCAATGACAAACAACAGGGACCCCTGTGGTACGCCACTGGACACTGGCTTCCAGCCTCTAAAGCTGCCGCCTGTCATCACCCTCTGTCTTCTACAGCTGAACCACATTGAATCCACATTATCAAGTTACCCTGAACCCCATGTGCATTTGCCTTCTTTATAAGCCTCCCCTGTGGGACCTTATCAAAGGCTTTGCTGAAAACCATGTAAACTATATCAGCTGCACTACCCTCATCTACACACCTGGTCACATGCTCAAAAAGTGCAATCAAATTTGTTAGCCATGACATCCTTCTGCTAGGTAATTTGGACATTCTGAATTCTCCCTCTGTGTGCCCGAATAGGCGCTGGAATGTGGCAACTAGGGGCTTTTCACAGTAACTTCCTTGCAGTGATAATAATAATGTAAGTGTACTTGTGACAATGAACAATATTATTATGACAATGCTATGCTGACTATACCTGATAAAACCTTGCCTCTCCATGTGAAGATTGATTCTCTTCTTCAGAATTTTCTCCAATAGTTTCCCCACTACTGACGTGAGACTCCTGGGGCGGGATTCTCCGACCCCCCACAGGGTCGGAGAATCGCCGGGGGCTGGCGTGAATCCCGCCCCCGCCGGTTGCCGAATTCTCCGGCACCGGATATTCGGCGGTAGCGGGAATCGCGCCGGTTGGCGGGCCCCCCACCGGCGTGGATTGAACCACCTTTGGGACGGCGGGACACGGCGGCGCGGGCGGGGTCCTGGGGGGGGGGGGCGCGGGGCGATCTGGCCCCGGAGTGTGCCCCATGGTGGCCTGGCCCGCGATCGGGGCCCACCGATCCGTGGGCGGGCCTCTGCCGTGGGGGCACTCTTTTCCTTCCGCCTTCGCCATGGTCTCCACCATGGAGGAGGCGGAAGAGACCCCCTCCACTGCGCATGCGCGGGGATGCCGTGAGCGGCCACTGACGCTCCCGCGCATGCGCCGCCCGGCAAAGTCAGTTTTGCGCCAGCTGGCGGGGCACCAAAGGCCTTTCCCGCCAGCTGGCGGGGCGGAAATCAGTCCGGCGCGGGCCTAGCCCCTCAAGGTTAGGGCTCGGCCCCTCAAGATGCGGAGACTCTCGCACCTTTGGGGCGGCGCGATGCCGGACTGATTCGCGCCGTTTTTGGCGCCAGTCGGCGGACATCGAGCCCATATCGGAGAATCGCGCCCCTGGTCTGTAGTTCCTTGGTTTATCTCTACAACCTTTCTTAAATAGTGGGATCACATTAGCTGTTCTCTCATCCTCTGGCACATCCCCCGTGGCCAGAGAGGAATAAAAAAATTGGGTCAGAGCCCCTGCAATCGCCCACCTCGCTTCCCACAGCATGCTGGGACACAATTCATGTGGACTTGGAGAGTTGTCTGCATTTAAGCCTGCCAACACCTCCAATACCTTGTCACTTCCTATGGTAATTTGCTCAATAATTTCACAATCTATGTCCTCGAGTTCTATATCTACCTCCTCATTCTCTTGGGTGAAGATAGACATAAAATATTCGTTCAGCACTCTACCAATGTCCTCTAGCTCCACCCATAGGTTTCCCCATTGATCCCTAATGGACCCTACTCTTCCCTGGTTATCCTCTTCTCATTGATATACTTGTTGAATATCTTGGGATTTTTGCAGTTTTTACCAGCCAGAGTGTCCTGAATGTCTCTAGTTATCCATGATTCTCTGGGCTTGTTAATCCTTCTTATTACCCTTGAGGGAACATGTTAAGTCTGTATCCTCCCCATTTCCTTTTTGAATGCTGATGCACTATCCGCATGTGGCGGGCGGTGTTAAAGATGGCGACGCCCACAGGCCGCATGTGGTCTGATGGGAGGAAGATGGCGGCGCCCACGGGCCACACGTGTTCTGCTGGGAGGAAGACGATGGCGCCCACGGGTCACTCG
Source organism: Scyliorhinus torazame (assembly GCF_047496885.1). Taxonomy (NCBI): domain Eukaryota; kingdom Metazoa; phylum Chordata; class Chondrichthyes; order Carcharhiniformes; family Scyliorhinidae; genus Scyliorhinus; species Scyliorhinus torazame. The sequence continues at coordinate 204,372,767 of NC_092710.1, forward strand.
TGGGGGGTGCAGGAACAATGAGCCTGGATACAGCGGCGATCAACCGGGCCTGGCACACCGCAGCGAAATGTCCCTTCTTCCCGCAGGCCTTGCAGATTGCGCTCCGCGCCGGGCAGCGTTGCCGGGGGTGCTTTGTCTGCCCGCAGAAATAGTATTTGGGCCCCCGGGGTTGGCTGGCTGCCGCGCGGCGCAGGCTTGGGGTTGGCTGGGGGCAGCCGCTGGTTTGGGCCCAAGATGTCCATGAGGGTGCCGTGCAGTCGGGGCGTACGACTGTACGTTATGGGAGGCAACAGTCAGTGAGTTTGCGAGCTGCCTGGTTGCCGCAAGGTCGCGGGTACCCCCTTCTATAGGCGCTGGCGGATGTACGCTGACCCCATGCCCGTAACAAAAACGTCCCTGATTAAAAGTTCAGTATGTTCGACTGCCGAAATGCCTGGCAATCACAGTTCCTCACCAGGATGTGCAGGGCACGCCAGAAATCGTCTGAAGACTCACCAGGGAGTTGCTGACTCATGGACAGGAGGTGCCTGGCGTATCGTTTGTTGATGGGTGAATATAATGTCCTTTCAGGCGCTCCATTGCTTCCGTGTAAGTAGGCGCATCCGGACGCGCCGTTGGCTGCTTGCGGGTGCAGCTGTAGGCGATCAGGCTTGATGCGTAGTTCCATTGCTGTAATATCTCTGCTTAATAAATTGATGCACTATCAATTACGATGAAACGAGAGTAGAGAGTAATCGAGGTTTTATCAAGCAGAGATGTGTTGCCTCCTGCAGCTGCTACCAGAAATGGGAGCAGCTCGGTGTGCACGCACATTTATACTCTGCCTACTGGGCGGAACCAGCAGGTAGGAATCTACCCCCGTACCTGTAGTACAGGAGGCTTACCGTATTACCTCAAATACAAGTATTATACAAACAGTGGTGACTACCATAAACGCCACCCCATTGCTCTTCTGTAGATTTCCCCACAAATAACTCTCTCCAGTCTACCTTTGCCAGATGCTGCTTATTTTACTAAAATCCACTCTTCCCCCAATCCAAAACGTTTTTTTGCAACTTGTCCATTTCTTTATCCAAACTTTCGTCCCATCTTTTCTAGTCCTCACTGCTGTCTCACAGCGACAGGGACCTAGGTTCAAGTCCAGCCTGGGGTGACTGTCTGTCTGCGTGGTGTTGCACGTTCTTCCCATGTGCCCTTGCCTTTTTGCCATTTAGAAACATCCTAACCTTTTTTTGTAATGTGGCTCTATTTGCTTCTCTTCCTTGATTACCCTATGTCCCGTTTTTTTGCATTTTATTGTTCTTTTATTACTGTCCTTGTTTCTCTTTCCCTTGTCACTCTGATTAGGTGTCACCCCCCACCGCCCCCCCCGGCCATTCTAAGCTAAAGCCTTCACAATCACACTAACAAGCATTCCCACTAGGACATCCATCCTGGACCTTCGCAGGTGTGACCCATGCAGTTTGTACAGCTCCCACCTCCCCCAGAACCATTCCCAATGTCCCAGAATCTGAAACCTTCCCCCTTGCACCAGCATTCCAGCCATGTATTCATTCGATATATCCTTCTGTTTCTACTCTGACGAACACGTGGCAATGGTAGTAATTCTGGAATCACTACCTTTGAGGTCCTGCTTTTCAACTTGCTTCCAAACTGCCTATATTGAGGTTTTAGGAACTCATCCTTTTAATTACCTATGTGTTTGGTACCGATTGGTACCTCTCCAGAATGTCCTGTATCCACTCTGAGACACCCTTGATCATAGCATCTGGAAGGCTACATACCATCCTAGAGTCTCGTTTATGGCCACAGAAAGGCCTATCTATTTCTGTTACAATTGAATCCCCTACAACTACTACATTCCTGCACTTTTTACTCCTCCCTGTGCAGCAGAGCCAACCAAGGTGCAACAAAGTTGGCTGGTGCTGCTTTCCCCTGAGAGGTCATTTTGTTCATGGGATGTAGACTTCGTTGGATGTGCCAGCATTGTTGTTTATCCCTGAGGGCATTTAAGGATCAACCACATTGCTATGGATCTGGAGTCACATGCAGGCTGGACCAGACCAGGTCAGGATGAACGATTTTCTTCTCTAAAGGACATTACTGAATCAGATGGTTTTTTACGACACTCGACAATTGTTTCATGGTCACCTTTTAGTCTTTTGATTCCAGATTTTTACTGAAATCAAATTTCACCATTTGCCATGGTGAGATTCGAACCTGGGTCCTCAGAGCATGGCTCTGAGTCTCTGGATTACTAGTCCACCGATAATACCACTATGCCACTGCCTCCCCACAACTGTATCCAAAGCTGTACATCTGTCTTTCAGGGGAATGGCCGCAGGAGATTCCTTCACTGACTGCTTCATCCTCTTGCTCTGCCTGGTGGTCAACCATTTCCTTCCTGCTGGTGGACACTTAGCCTGCAATGTGATCACCTCTCTATACATGCTGACCATGGTACTCTCTGCCTCCTAGCCACTGTTCCAGCTCTGAAACCCTGGTTTCCAGGAGCTGTAGCTGGAGACACCTCCTGCACCCATGTTGGCCCCGAATGCTGGAAATGTTTCTCGGATTCCTACATAGGGAATGAGGAGAAAACCACGCATTTGTTCTCCTGTCATGACTTACTCCTTTGGATTAAACCTTTAAAGGACTCTTGAAATCAGATAATATTAAGTACTTTAGGGTCCTTCTTCCCTTGACCTCATTAATACTGAATAAAACCCTTACAAACTATAAATCACAAAATAAAGACTTTACAAACTATAAGCGATAATAGCAGTATAAATACTCAACATCTGTACTCACTCAATTGGCAGCCCCAATTTGCCCCACTTTCACATCTTGGTATCACTTCAGGCACTTCAGGAACTCCGCCTCTGGATTGAGTGCATGTACGCTGGGTTGCTCCTTTTAAAGATTCCCCGCTGCTCTGCTCAGCAGCTGCTCACCAGATTCACTCTCCGACATCTGGGGCGCGATTCGCCGACCCCCCCACCGGGTCGGAGAATCGCCGGGGGTCAGCGTGAATCCTGCCCCCGCCATGTCCTGAATTCTCCGCCACTGGAGATTCGGTGGCGGCGGGAATCCCCCGACGATTCTCCGTTCCGCGATGGGCCGAAGTCCTGCCGCTGTCAACCCACGCCGGCCGGCGTGGATTGAACCACCTTTCGAACGGCGGCACAAGGCGGCGCGGCCGGGCTCCGGGGTCCTGGGGGGGGCGCGGGGCGATCTGGCCCCGGGGGGTGCCCCTCGGTGGCCTGGACCGCGATCAGGGCACACCGATCCGCGGGCGGGCCTGTGCCGTGGGGGCACTCTTTTCCTTCTGCCTTCGCCATGGTCTCCACTATGGCAGAGGCGGAAAAGACCCCCTCCACTGTGCATGCGCGGGGATGCCATGAGCGGCCACTGACACTCCCGCGCATGCGCCGCACGGCAATGTCATTTCTGCGCCAGCTGGCGGGGCACCAAAGGCCTTTCCCGCCAGCTGGCGGGGCGGAAATCAGTCCGGCGTGGGCCTAGCCCCTGAAGGTGAGGGCTCAGCCCCCCAAGATGCGGAGAATTCCGCACCTTCGGGGCGGCACGATGCCGGACGGATTTGCGCCGTTTTTGGTGCCGGTCGGCGGACATCGCACCGATTGCGGAGAATCCCGCCCCTGGGGCGCGATTCTCTGACCCACCACCGGGTCGGAGAATCGCAGGGGGTCGGCGTGAATCCCGCCCCCGCCGTGTCCCGAACTCTCCACCACCGGAGATTCGGCGGGGGCGGGAATCGCGCCGCGCCGGTCGGCGGAAATCCCCTGGCAATTCTCCGGTCCACGATGGGCCGAAGTCCTGCCGCTGTCAACCTACGGCAGCCGGCGTGGATTGAGCCACCTTTTGAACGGCGGCACAACGCGGCGCGGGCGGGCTCCGGGGTCCTGGGGGGGGCGCGGTGCGATCTGGCCCCGGGTGGTGTCCCCACGGTGGCCTGGCCCACGATCGGGGCCCACCGATCTGCGGGCAGGCCTGTGCCATGGGGGCACTCTTTTCCTTCCGCCTTCGCCATGGTCTCCACTGCGCATGCGTGGGGATGCTGTGAACGCCTGCTGACGCTCCCGCGCATGCGCCGCCTGGCAAAGTCATTTCCGTGCCAGCTGGCGGGGCACCAAAGGCCTTTCCCGCCAGCTGGCAGGACGGAAATCAGTGGGGCGCCGGGCCTAGCCCCTCAAGGTGAGGGCTCGGCCCCCCAAGATGCGGAGAACTCCGCACCTTTGGGGCGGTGCGATGCCGGACTGATTCGCGCCGTTTTTGGTGCCGATTGCGGAGAATCCCGCCCCAGGTGTTCTGTACTGTAAGAGTTACTTAAATTCCCTTTTACCTTATTTTAAAGAACAGGAGCACTCGCCAAACCTACTCATCAGTCAGAAAAAAGAAGAAAATGATCACTTCCTCCTTCTTTCACCTCACTCTTTGTTTCACCAAACTCCCCCTGCACGTAGGTTGTCTTAATAATCAGATTGTTAATTACTCAGATTGTCTTAAAGGTCAAGGTTTAATTATTTCTGAGCTGCATGGACGTAAAAGAAGCTTGACAATTATAAAGGACATTGGTGAGGTCACACAAATAAAGTGCATAGACTGGTTCCTAGATGTGGACACTAATCTATGATGAGAGATTGACTAGGCCAGGCCTACATTCCCAGGATTTTGGAAGAATAACAGATGCTCTAATTGAAAAATATAGAATTCCAAGGGTAAATGCTGAGAAAATGTTTCCCCTCACTGGAGAACATGAGGGTGACAGTGTCAAAATAAGGAGAAGCCATTTAGAAATGAGATGAGGAGAAAGTTATTCTGTCAGCGATTGTGAATTCTGGAATTCTTGAACCCAGAGGGATATGGATCTTTAGTCACTCAGTAGGGACATGCTTAATTGGCCAACTTCCGCTTTTGCTGCATATCAGTTTTGCCTGTTCATGTGTTCAAGCCTGTATCTTTGGCAATATTTCTGAACATGAAATTGAATATTTGATTTATAAAGCTTTATTTTGTGTTTTTCAGAATTTCTTGGAAACTATGAGTGCAGTTATCTCTCTTGCATCAATAGATACATGGCAAGTTCTCACAAACACACAAAATGAAAATGATCCCAATCCTAGTTCTCAATTATTACAGGCAGTGGAAAATTTTAATACTCGTCTCGTTCTGCAGAATGACACTTTAAACATCAAAGAAGAGAATCTTGAGCTCAGAGCTGCTAGAATTTTTCGTCAGAATAAGAACTTCTCTATTAATGAAACCTTTGCTAATTTTACCATCGAGGAATATGCCAATTTACGTGCTAATGTATTCATTTCCTCTGAAGAATTTGAGGACACACCAAATGCCACAGTAATCACAATTGCATATCCAACATGGATTGATATTTTACCCAATACCACAACCTTCAGTGGGAACTTTTTGATTAATGGTCTTGTTGCGACAATAACATTAAATGTTAAGAACCCTGTTAACATCAACTTGACATTCTCACCAAGAAATCAGACGCTTGATCTGAACACTGCCGTGTGTGCATTTTGGGATTTTAGTGGCAATGGTGCATGGAATAACACTGGCTGTAAACGTGAAATTATTGGGGAAAATATCTTATGTAACTGTAAGCACTTGACGTCTTTTTCAATGTTAATGTCCCCTGATTTAATAGACGACCCAGCTTTGACGTATATAACTATAATCGGAGTTGCCGTTTCAATTGGATGTTTATTAATCACGATTATTATAGAGGGTATAGCGTGGAAGCATGTGACCAAAAATAAGACCTCTTACACTCGCCATATTGGAATTCTGAACATTGCGGTAAATCTCCTGGTAGCTGATATATGGTTCATTGTGGCTTCAGCTGTAGATCCAGGAACAAGGGCTTGCACAGCTGCTACTTTCTTCATTCACTTTTTCTATCTTGCCTTATTTTTTTGGATGTTAACCTTGGGCCTTCTACTTGTGTATCGTTTGCTTTTCCTATTCCATGACCTCAGTAAGTCAGTTATGATGGGAATATCATTTAGTATTGGTTACCTATGTCCATTAATAATCTCTGTCATCACAATCGGCGTTACCTATCCAAGAAACAGTTACACCAGAGAAGATGCCTGCTGGCTCGGCTGGGATAAAGGGTACCCTCTACTTGCATTTGTTATACCTGCACTGGCTATAATCGCAATCAACCTCATTATTCTGACTGTAGTCATATTTAAGCTGTTACGACCAACAATCGGGGACAGATCCAGAAGCAATAACCAGGAGAGAGAAACATTCAAACAAGTTGTGAGAAGCATTGCTGTGCTAACCCCAATCCTCGGTCTGACCTGGGCATTTGGAATACCAACGTTTCAAAAGGGTTCTCCTAAAGCTTTCCATTATATATTTACAATTCTCAATGCTTTTCAGGTATGTTTAACCTATACTTTTAGAATTTTTACTCTAACTGTTTAGTTTACTCGTATTTAATGCAGTCAAATTCAAGTAAAGTAATAATCACCAGCGAGGCATGTTCCATGAGTCAAACGGTAGCACAGTGGTTATCACTGCTGCTTCACAACGCCAAGGTCCCAGGTTCGATTCCCGGCTTGGATCACTAGCTGTGCGGAGTCTGCACGTTCTCCCCGTGTCTGCGTCGGTTTCCTCCGGGTGCTCCGGTTTCCTCCCATAAGTCCCGAAAGACATGCTTGTCAGGTGAATTGGACATTTTAAATTCTCCGTTAGTGTACCCGAACAGGCACTGGAGTGTGGCGACTAGGGGATTTTCACAGTAACTCCATTGCAGTGTTAATGTAAGCCTACATATGACACTAAAAAAGATTATTATTAACTTGGCAATTTCCAGCATAGTGGAGGAAGGAGAGCAATATAGATAGCTATCTTGACTGTGATTCTTCATGATAAGTAGCACTGTTTCATGTGAGATTTGATTATCTAGCATCTTTCATGTTGTCAGAACTTCCCAAAATGCTTCAAAGACAATTTTGAAAATGTAATCATTGCAATGCCAGCAAAATAAATTATTCTAATCTTAGATGGATCAGAAGATTCCTTCTATGTATTTTGTGTGAAAACATTTTGAACATTTGGGGTATTTAATTTTGTCAGAGTTAGGCCACAGAAGTCATTGCTCACCGAGTTAAACTTTCCGACTACATAAAGATTAAACTTTTTGGGTTGTGAAGGTCAGGCATGCACTAGCTCTTGAGAGACCGTTCAGTAATTATAATATGATAATGAGGTGACTATCACAGATGTTGGTAGCTTCCGGGATTCCTAAGCTCACGAATCCTGCTAAAAGAAAACAAAAAGGAATCTGTAGTTTTTCCAGCATGGCTTGTGGGCAAGGTGAAGCAGGAATTCTCCCTATGAACCCCTGGGTCCTGTAATTTTCAGACCACCTTCTCCTCACTATCTCCAGATCCCATCATCTATCTATCTCCAGAAGCTCTTCTGCCCCTTTCTCTGGAGCCGCTCACTGGAGCTCTTCTTCATGGTGTGAACCTCACTGCCTGTGATTAAAAGACTCCACCATCCCGAAGATCTCTGAACCACCTTCTTCCTGTGAACTCCAGTCCCCAATCCATGTGATCTTGCCCCTCATTATCTCTGGAATCCCCTTCACACAATCTCCTACCCACCTGCCCCTCCACCCTATGTAATCTCTGCAAATCCCACACCCTCATTCTATCTGACCCCCTTTTCAGGAGCTTACCCCTGGTTTCTTTGGATCCTCATCTATGTGATCTCCAGATCACCTCCCCACAATCCCCAGAATTCCTCCAACCTTCAACTTCCATGATGCTGTCTCCAAAACCTCTCCCCCCGATACCCAGGCACTCTGCCATAAATCTCTCCCCTGTGATCTCCCCTTTCCATAATCGCCACATAATCCATCCAGAATTTCTCCCTCCCGGATCTCTCCCTCCAGAATCTCCAGACCTCGTCCATGTTTCCCAGCTGCAATACTCTAAAGCAGCTTATCCCACAGAGATCCCAGCCAACCAGCTATTCAACCTGGTCAGCTTCAAGCAGGAAATCCACCTTCCTCATATTTCGCACCACTCTTTATCTCCTCTGGCCACACGCCACATTGTAATGAGGGCCATGGGATACAAAAGCACGGGAGTTATGCAGGGAAATGTTCAGGGAGATAATTTCAAACTTAAGGGCCAAGGCAACTGATGTGCAGAGATGCCAGTGGAGGTTATAATTAACAATAGTGAAGAGGACAGAAGCAAAGATACACAGATCTCAAAATATTGGTGGGCAGAGATGGGAACCATGAAGAGATCTGTTAACCAGGTAATAATTTTAACCATCCTGACCATTCTCTGCAATAGGAACTTACAGGTTTGAACAGGGAACAGGGTTTGATTATGATTCTGGAGGGTATGGGCCTAAAATCAGCAGGGAACGTTTTTGTGGGAGAGGGAGGAAAATAGTTTTCCAGGCCTGCCAGCAGCTTGCTCTGATAAGATTGGTACTGGATATCACTGGTGAAAAGAAACCTCTCCTGTCAAACCAGATTTATTTATTAATGAATGGTGAATTCAGAATAAGTAGTGCAATGTTTAAAAAAAAAAGTGTTTGCAATTTGTGAAAGATCTATTGCTTATCTGCTTCAGAATATTTTCCTTTTTTAGGGATTCTTTATTTTGGTCTTTGGAACATTCATGGATAACAAGGTGAGCTACGAGCTTCAGTTCTTCCATTTTCCAGCATTATTTATTTTCACTTCATCGAATAAAATGTTTTCTTCTGCTGTTAACTCAGGTACGAGAAATGTTGATGAAGAAATTTTCATTGTCAGGATTTTCTTCCCGAACAAAGGTAAGGGTTGAACAATAGAATGGGAGATAATTACCATCTGAAAGAGAAACGATATAAAAATGCTGAGATAGACACCTTTCCTCAAAACTGATCTAAAATGGAATTGGTCGGTTATTGTGAAAGTGAGCAAACCACTGCGAAAGGGAGCGCAATAAGAGTTTACACTATATATTTATGTATTTGACACAATGTCTCAAGGTCCAATTTAGAGAATTAACAAGAGTAATGGGCGGTTTAATGCAAGGTCTGAAGAATGGGGTTTGATTAGACTTTTGAAGGCATGTGTAAGATTAGAAAGATGGAGGGGGTCTGAGAATGGAATTCATGATAATATTGCTCAACCAACAAGAAGCTGTTCCACTAATAAAAGGGCAAAGGGAAGGCAATAGACAAAGGGAGACCAGTAAGCCGGAGGTTAGAAGAATGTATGCAAGATGGGAAACGTTTCTAGAGTTGAAGAGCAGCTGGATCACGGAGGGATAGGAAGAAAAGCTGGGATATATAATGCTTATCAGGTCCATATTTAACCACACCAAGATGAAGATAATACTGATCCTAGTGTCATGATCCAAAAAGAGTGATGTTTTCCAGATGTATGTTGACGACAGTACCTAAACACCAACTCTCTTAATCCACCCAATGTCTAAATTGGCAGGCTTCATGTCAAGGATGTGAAATCATTTTCTCAAATTAACTACCGGGAAGATTAAAGCTATTTGTCTGCACTACTAACTCCATTCCCTAATCTCCTTGACAGCATCTGATGCTGAAACAAGCTATTCACAGCCCTTGAGGTTAGCTTAACAGAGGGACAAAGGAATTCGGAGCAGAAGTAGGCAATTCAGCCCTTCGTGCCTGCTCCGCCATTCCATCAGATCATGGCTGATCTCTTCCTGGTCTCAGATTCACCTCCCTACTTGTTCCCTAACCCTTTAACTGTTTTCTTTTACCAGAAATATATCTATCTCCTTCTTGAAACCATTTAATGACTCAGATTCCACCGCACTATGGTGCAGCGAGTTCCACAAATTCACCAGTCTCTGCGAGCAGTTCCTCCTCATCTCAGTTCTAAATCTACCGCCTTTCACCCTGTATCTATGACCTCTCGTTCTAGAGGTCTAGAGATTCCACATATTCACTCCATTCCCAAGACTGTATCCTCTTTAGCACTGTTCCTTATCGAATCACTTTTCTCAGAGAACAGAGAATTGTAGGGAGCTGGAAAAAAAGTAACAAGTGAATAAACAAAGGCTGTTTCCAAATTAACGTGCATGATTTTTTAAATTTTTCAGACTGTCGAGAGCCCTTCTTCTACTACAAAGCCATCCTCAAAACCAAATTTTTCGTTTCATTCTAGAAAGAGTAAGTATAACCATGGAGCTGAACAATAATAGAACCCTTCCCAAGATAAAAGGTTAAATGTTCCTCCAAAGAATAATGTTATATGTGTCGCTGTAATTTATTGGCTATTATTAAAGTGAAAGGATTCGTGTTCTGTGCAAGAAATTATCAAATTGGGCCTGGATTTTAACTGCGAGCAGATTTCTGGGGAAAAGTGCCTGAGAGTTATTCCCTGCCCACCTGCACCAGAATAAAGCCCGGACCATTTCAATAACTGCACCTCATTTAAACACTCACTTATTGTCCAGTTAAGTCAGCAGGAAGCAGCAGAAATCATACAGCCCAATGGCTGCCTGTTGATGCCAACTGACTCTCAGGCCATCATCTGGAGGGTCATGTGATCAGGAAGGATTGTGGTTACGGTTATTATTCTGCAACGCATCTGCACATCCTGACCCTTACAAACAAAAGATTTTAGATTCACCTGTCAGGGCCTCTCTATCTTCAAACCAGTTTCTGCCTAAGCAGAGAGCGGCTTCAACTTCCCTGGTTCAATTTCCAATCACAGTCTGTTTCAAACTGCCATCAGATCCTATTGACATGACAGGACATCAATTTGCATCAATTTATTAGGCACCTGAGTGCTTTAAGCAAGCATTTCATTCACTTGCAAAATCAAAAACAATGGAACCAAGTAGGTAAATAACCTGCTTATTACTAACTTCCCACATGTCTCGTCCCTGCTGGGTCAAACTGGGACAAAGCAATGTACAGACAGTGTACCTTGCACAGTTAATAAATGCATATGAATCTGTTAATGGATCCAGTGCATTTAAAGGCACAATGCCAATATTCTAAAAACAACCAAACAGCATGATGCGACCACCAATTCACTCGAGACAAGAGTAAAGGTAAACCGTGGATTTAATCAACTTAGAACAGTACCTGCCTGCGACTGTGACAATACTGTGCACCGCCTACAGGCGGACTGCTCTTTATATCCCCCCCCCTCAAGGGGAGGAGCCATGGGCAGAGCTCATACATGTCCCAACATGTTCCCCCATGGATGATGCCATACAATGGCCCATAGGTGGAGCCCACAAGGGCAACAACATAGCATAGATGCAAATACAAAGGTGTAGCATGGTACTGATACAGTGGTGGATTATTGGTATAATACATTCACCACACAGCATGATGTGCGCTTGATGTGCGTAATAATGTTTTTTTAAAATCAATTCATAATAATTAGGAGTCCGGTAAATGTATGATGAAATTATGTTTTTGAAAATATGGCAATTTGTGGGGACTGAAGGAGCCAAGTTTTGCTACGTAAAGGATTGGTCTCTTGTCTATCACAGTCAAATTCTTCACAGGAGAAAGAACTTTGCAAGCCTTGTCTTCGATCTTGAACCACTGATTTCTTGAGTTCCAGTAAACTGCATCAAAACAATTTTGTACCAGTTTATCCTCCCATGTAAAATTCTAAAGCAACAATGGCCACTTCCCTCTGCTGGTATTGAAGATAAAAAGCCAGATCTAAAAATCCATGCTGGGGGAAGCTGAGCTTTGTAATTGACTTCAATGAATTTGGGAAAATAATATTTGTTCTGCATGGTGGTGTATTGTCATAACAGAAGTCTACTTTGCAGCATTTATATCCAGTGTCTGACATATTTTCGCCAATATGTGGTTGGATTCTCTGGTCCCACAGACGCATGTATCTCAGCAGCTCGCCTTTCACTGGCGGTGGGATTTTCTACACCTGCCACTTGTCAGTGGGATTTCTTGTTGAAGCCACCCCATGCCCCTGGAAAACCCATGGGTGGGGGTGCACTGTCGGTGGGAACAGAGAATTTCAATAGCTGGAGAATTCCAGCCATGATATTTTGTATCAGTGATTTCAGATTCCAAAGATCTACAATGACGCTATGCAGTGCACAATCACTGAGTAGTTTTCTCAATAATTCTTCTCTTTGCTATTTTTATGAAAGTTCTAACCTATATGGGTCAATTTGCAGGGTGGAGCCATCAGTGAGGAGCCTCAATATAAACAAACATCCATTTTAGTGTTGACTCTATAATAATATATTCACAACTCCAACTGCTGCTTCACAAAACAGAAAGCTTAAAGGAAAGCCTTACAAAGTTCACCCTAATGTATTAGAAGAGGGAACAAATATATTGTTGATTTGATAAATGTTTGTTGGTATCACATTCTGTGGTACCACAGCTCAAGGCTCTACCTTCCAGCTGTCCTAGCTTGCTCTCATTGTCCAATTCTTTGTTCAATATCAAGATGGGGATAAATATCAGGACATTTTTCAGCAAGACCTTGCTGTTCCACTACACCAAATTCTGCACTTCAGTATTATATTTTGTCCCCTTATTGACAGTCACTCTGAGCCAGATTATGTCCATCATTAATGCCCTGTTTGATCTCCAACTTCCATTTCCAACCTGATACCCTATCCACTACTATGACTGTCTGTCTGCATCTTAGCAGTATTTGCTGTCCCCGCCTTTATCTCTCCCCATCACAGCTTAAATCTTTACTCCAGACTTGCTCATCTTCAAACCTGACGACTGCAGTGATTTCATGCCAGGCATCTAACTTTTGTTCAATGTAAACTGAAACTCATTCTAATCTCTGCCACACACCCTGCAACAAGAATCTCGATCCCTTTCCATCTTTGTCCTTTTCTCCTCAATGCAGTAAATTAGAAATGTGTCCGACACCATTTTCCAACCTTAGCCACTTTCTCCAGTCCTATGTTCTAGGATGTGCTCTCTCTCTTCCATCATAGTCCCCTTTTTATTCCATTATTTTCTTGTCTAAGCTTTCAGCTTTTCAGCTCCTCATTTTGCCATTCGCCACAATTCTTTCTCATCTTTTGAAAAGTTCCTTATTATCAACTTTAATAACCACTTCTTCAATCATCTTACGGCCTTTCTTCCATCACTGTTTTGTGTCAGTCAAACATTTAAAGGCGTAATAAAGATACAGTTTGTTGTTGTTGTGGATGTATAACCCTATGCTATAATTAAAAAGAGCTCTGCAGGTAAGTAAATGTACATTAATACAGTGGTGCTATGTGATTCCAATTCTTGCTAATCTTTTTCCTGCTCCAATCTTTCAGAAAAATACATCTTAACTCATCAATTATACTCGAGCGATAACAACCCATTTCAAAGCTATTCTAGTCTAAGTTAACTAATAGAGGTCAAAGATAAAACTGACCCTCTTCAGGTCCAGAAGAAAGAATAAAAATTATCAACTTACCCAAGGAGAAACCATTTTAGAAGTTATTCAAGAGGAAGTGAGTGCTTTTGTATAAACGTTTTTGGCATTGGGCTTCTCAATAGACATTATGTAATGGGGTTAGCAACATTTTCTATTGTGTACTGGGGCAATAACTCATTAATAAAAAGACACACAACAACCTTTTTGGTGAAAGCTGACAATTACCTGCAGCATCATACAGTTCATTATAAGATTGTGCTATTATGAGTGGGATTATTCATCATCATTGATTCATTTATATAAGTAAACCAGATAAACTTGTTTTACAGAAAATGTTGTGGACAATCTTAGAAACGTGATTTTATGTTTTGATTAATATTTGAGAGTGAACATACAGCTTTCTTTCCCTATTCCCCCACATCCCGGCCGCACCCCGAATTCCTGTTTTGGCTCTGCGCAAAGTCTCACAAATTTGTGGGCTTGAAAAGTTCACAACAATGCCAGATCGGATTAGGATACTGAAATTTTGCTTGACCTTCTGTTGAAAGTATGGAGAATTTTGCAAAAACATTCCTCAAGAAACTTATGTGCCTTCCTTCAATAACTCAGGTCAGCATGGAGCAGAGTTCATCTCATTAGGATTGCTATTAGGAAAAACTTTGGCATTTGTCAGTAGGAAAGGGGAAAATTTGCCTCTGTTCCCACTTTTTAATCACCATTTACTGACCTCTGCTGCAAAAGATGTTTTTTAAGATGTAGAGTAATGCTTTAGTATCCCAGAACTCCCTCCCTCACCACCCACTGTCTTCTTCCACTCCGACACACTCCACACCTGCTCCCTATGATTGCATAGCTCACTGTCACATACTGTCTACATTCACACAAAAACAATGGCCATACGGGACAATCCTTCTGTTCCTGGACCCAGACATCAACACCTTTCATGGGCAAAGATAGAAAATAGGAAAGGGGAGAAAAATAGTCTCGCTCATCCTCAATGGAATTAATTTTACATGGTCTGTGGGTCAGAGCAAAATGTTTATTGAACTTAAAATCATCGAGGAAAGTTGAGTAAAATACTTCACAAAATATATTAGAACGGAATTTATCTTTTGCCCAGTTAATGAACTAAACTTTGATGATGCTAAATACTGAAATTAATAATTGTTAGTGTTAGAAACTATTAATATGATGAATGTTTCTTTAAAACTCATCTTTAAGAATACTATTAATCTTTGTTACTTATATATTTGAAATTTCTGTCAAATGGCATTTTAAACTTGAGGGAAATAATGGCTCTTTGCAAAGTAATTTTGGTTTTAACACTGGGACTATAATACCATGAGTGGAATTTACGTTTTTCTGTATATTCAGCATTATAAATGTGCTTTGTTCCTATTCATGCCTTAATTTTAACAAAATATAAAATTTTGCTCCATATAATTTTATGAAATTTGTTTTTGCAAGATACAACCTCTTGTGACCTATGTGAACATAATTTGTTGATTAAAGGAATGACATAAATGAATGAATAATTGTATTCTGGTGGTGATGTTTTAAATGACAACAGGTAAGTAATAACTTGTCCATCATTAAACCCTAAGGAAGTAGGGACTGGCAAGTCTCCAGTCTATCTATTGCAGTGAACCTGAGCGTGGTTCAGAAAACGGATAAGAGGGAAATTCAAAGGTATTGATTATGCAGAAGAGAGGAAGAAATATGCTTGAAGAGAAAAGTAAAATATTAACATTGAATTTGGTTTTCCAAGTGACAGCAGCTGCTTTCTACACCTCTGTCTGAGGCAGCAGGTGTAAGGGAAAGGGAAGTGAAAAAGCAGTGATTTTTCACTGGTTCTGCCGGTACAGTTCTTTAGCTTTTAGGCAGGCATGACTGATGGCGGCGTGTCTCTGATACAGGAGTGTCTCTGATACAGGAGGGGTCACAATATACGGATCAATTATATGGGGTCTGATGGGGCTGGGGGAGGTGGGATTGGCAGGATTTGCATTTTGTGGTACCCTCCCTTGGGCATTGGGGGCACCTGCGTTACATACTTATCCCTTGACCCACTGCAAGGTTCACTGCATCAGGGCCACACTGGAAGCTACTACCACCAATCCTGGCTCATGTGAATTCCAGCAGAGAGGGCCAGAGCATCATGAGGGTGTGGAGAATTGGGTGTCTCGCCCATTAATCAGATGTAAATTGGTTCAAATAACCCATTTGCGTCTTCGTGCAGGTGCTGGGCATGTAGTTCAATGTCGCTGCCGGTGAGGGACTGGAGCATTAGAATGGAATTAGCAGTGGGTGCTGATCCTGTTTTTTGTCTGACACATGATTCACTGCCGCATTGCGAACTCTGATACCGGCGGCGGACAGCAGGGAACCCCCCCAACATTTCTGAGCATCAATTATAGAAAGGTTATCCAAGCTGCCAAAATGATATCATAAAGATTTACTACAATAGAGTCGTAGATGTCTACAGTACAGAAAAGGCTCTTCGGCCCATTGCATCTGCGCCAGGAAAAAAACAACCATTCTAATCCCATTTTCCAACACTTCGCCCAAAGTCTTTGATGCCTTGGTATTGCACATGCGCATCTGAATGCTACTAAAATATTTGAGGGTCTTTGCCTCCACCACCCCTTTCAGGCAGGGAGTTCCAGACTCCCACCACCCTCTGGTTGGAAAGGTTTTCCCTCACACCCCTTCTAAACTTCCTGCCCCTTACTGTAAATCTATGCCGCTTTGTCATTAATCCCTCCACCAAGGTGAACGTTTCTTCCGGTCTACTCCAGCTATGCCTCTCACAATTTTATACATCACAATCATGCTCCCCCTCAATCTCCTTTGCTCCAAGGTGTGACATTATGTGAAATGTTCAGAATAATGTCACATCATAATTTACCACTCGATGGAGCTAGATCAGAACTATAGAAAGCACTGAGTCACAGACTTCTGGGAGCGAGCTGGAGGAGAGCTAGAGAGAACAGTGGGAGAGAGTAGAGTACAGCTATAGATAGACTGAAGAGACTAGTGTTCGTAGAGTGTAGATTGTAGATTACTAGATTATTGTTTACTATGGGAGTAAGTGGTCGAGCTATAATAAGTAGTGTAAATAAATGTTAGCATTGTTAATGAACTTAGCGTCTGTGGTCTTTGTGAACACTACGACATCCATCCTGATAACAAGAATCACAAAGAAGACCATATGGTGCCAGGAATGTGTTCCCAAAAGTAAGCAGTAAGTTTAGAAAGTGAGCTCAGCTTCTAAGACGAAAAGACCAATCCAGCTACTACACAGATTTTGGAGACAGCACCAAGCTACTGATCATAAGATGGAAGGTCTGAAAAAGCCAGAACACTTCAGGACGACCGGTAAACTAAGTGTAAACTGGAAACATTTCAAACAGTTGATGAAGTTTTTTTTATCTGCCTCCGCGTTAGAATCAGCTCCTGAAAAAAAAATGCATTCCTCCTCAATTTGGCAGGATCGCAGGCATTAGAATTATTTAATTCCTTTGAATTCACAAACAGTGAGGTTAAGAAAAAATTTGAACGGGTCATGGATAAATTTGATGTTCATTGTAAACACAGGTGAACGAAACATAGGAGCTCTACATGTTCAGAAAAAGGTGTAGTTTAAAGGTCAATCGATAGATTAGTTTATAACTGATTTAAAACTGAGAACGCAGTCCGGTAATTTTTCCTCCGTTGTGGATTCGATGTTGCGGGATCAAATAGTGTTTGGTATACATGACGAGCGATTGCGAGAAAGATTACTAAGAAGACCAATTTTGCTGTTAGAAGAAGACCTAAATCTTTGCAAGGCCAGTGAGCAATCCACAAACAAATATGCAGAGTTCAGGGCTAAAGAAATGTGGTTGATGCCATTGAATCTGTGGCACAGCTAGAAAAACAGCGTGCTGCAGAATGCGGCCATTTTGCGCAGACACGCTTGAAAAGAAAGCGCAATCTGGACATTGACCGTTCTGTGCATGCGCATGACCAGTTTGTGTTAGCATACCTGAAAAAGCAACGGGAACCAGAAGTCGACTGTTCTGCGCATGAGAAGTTTGCACATAATGTCACAAGCGTGATGACGTGTGGGCACTGTGGCCATGCCCACTTAAGGGAAATTGCCCGGCATTCAGAAAAAGATGCTGGAAATGCAGCAGTTCAATCATTTTGCCTCACAATGCCGTTTTACTTCAGTGATACCGGCAAACAACTGTAAAAAAACTCTGAATAGATATAAGATGGTACAGAGTACACAAAATGAAGGATATGAAGAAAAAATGTTAACTTCAAATAATGATTCCACTAAGTTTACTCTGCAGGATAACGTCATGGTAGAGGTAGAAGCGATAACCAGAGTTAATGCACTGGACACATTATTTCAACTCTCCGATTTAATTAAAGATTGGACTGTAAAACTTAATATTAATGGGCCTGATGTTCTATTCAAGCTGGATACGGATGCAAGTGCAAATTTAATCACAAAGACAGATCTAAAACAGGTGAACAAGATTCCAAGGATTAAAAAAATCAAACTGTAGATTGGCAGATTACAATGGGCACGCAATAGTGACCAGACGTTCCTGTTGCCTCACGGTACAGAACAGTGACATCTGTATGCCATTGGAATTTGAAATAGTGGATGATACGAAGTCATCACTAATTGGGTTAGATGCGCGCATTAAATTAAAGTTGGTGCAAAGAAATCAGACTGCCAACACATCTCAACATGAAGCTGAGGGCAAAGAACTAGTTGTTGCAGATGCATTGTTAAGAGCTACAAGTTACAATGATGAGAAAGTACCGGAAGTAGTGCTCAATGTGGAAGCACATGCCACATTTGTCACAAACACGTTACCTGTGTCTGATACAAAGCTAAGTTTAATATGGGATGAAATTGAAAAAGCCGCAATACGTCAACTGGTGATCAAAAATCTAAGAGGAGGATCGCCTCACGGTAGTTATAACAGTTTTCAAAGCATCAAGGATGACCTTACTGCAAAAACAGATTCCTGTTGAAAAGAGACAGAATTATAATACCTGTTATATTTCAAATAATGACTTATCTAAAATATATATATTACTCTTGAATCCATCAGGATGATAAAATGACCAATAGTCTTCTTGGTGAAAGATGAACTATTTAATGAGTAATAAAATAATAAACTGTGAGTCCTTTTACTCAAAACTAAACTAACAATAAAGAATTAAAGTACAATACAGATTGTCATAATATCCACGCATGTATATAATGAAGTGCAGACAGGCAGTGATTGACACACAGGATGACCAGTAAGCACACAGCACAGTGCAGCCAATCACCAGACAGGACACTACCACTATAAAGCCAGAGGGCACTAGGTTTCCCGCGCTCTCTGGACCCAGCCACTGAGACAGTCAGAGTCCACGAGCTAGCACAGTGCAAACACCATGCGGTAGCTAGTAAGTCTGGTCAGGCTAGTGCAAGGTCTCCAGTCAGTTCAGTATAGTGTCGACCCACAGTTAAATATGTACGTTAGTTCTATCATTCAGTAAAACCGTGTTGGATCTCCTACAGTGTTAGAGGTCTGTTTCTCACATCGCTGCATCAAGTGCAGTCCACACTGAACCGACCTGCCTAACATATCATGGTACTACGGAGTGATACTGAAAATTGACCGACCTACTTCGAGTGAATCAGTATTGACCAGCAAGCAGCCATCCGGTGACATGGAGAACATCCAGCCTCCTCCGTAGCTCCACATCTCCGGCAACCTCGGCTCAAATTGGAAGCTCTTCAAGCAAAAGTTCCTCTGGTGCATCGAGGCCTCCGACCTCGAAGCTGCATCGGATGCCAGGAAGATCGTGCTATTTCTCTCCACCGTGGGGGACCACGCCATCCACATCTACAACTCCCTCATGTTCGCTAACGGCGAAGACAAAACAAAATTCAAAACAGTCCTGCTGAAGTTTGACAGCCACTGTGACATTGAGGTGAATGAGAGCTTTGAACGGTACGTTTTCCAGCAGAGGCTTCAGGGTAAAGATGAACCTTTTCAGTCCTTCGTCACCCATCTCCGCATCCTAGCGTAGTCAAGTAACTATGACTCAACGGCTGATTCCATGATCCGGGATCAGATCGTTTTCGGGGTCCACTCCGACTCCCTTCGGCAGCAGCTCCTGAAAGTCAAACAGTTGGCCTTCTCTGTCGCTATCAAAACGTTTCTCCCACATCAGGGCGGCAGAAACTGCGAAGCTGGCCTCCCACGAGGTTGAACGGGTGCAGGCCTTTGCACAAATGCAGGGCCTGAGCATCGAGGAGAGTGGCCGTTTCGCACGCTTTTCCCGGGTCCCTGCACATGCGCGCCACGACCAAGTGGACAACGAGCCCGACAACCCGACTGCGCAGGTGCGTACGTCGACCGTCCGCACTGCGCATGTACGATGGCGCACGGAACGCGCTGACATCGGCGTCATGACATGTCCGAATTGTGGCTCCGCCCACTTAAAGCGGCAATGTCCGGCAAAAGCACTCCGGTGTCTACAGTGTGGCAATCTTGATCACTATGCAGCCTTTGCAGATCTGCTCCACCGCTCAGCAGCCAGCGATCCCAGCTGAGGCGCAGAAGTGTCCGCTCAATACAACAAGGCATGCCAAATTACGATCCCGACAGCCCAACGGACCCTGATGCTGAGTGCCTCAAGTCCCCATACCGGGTGGGCATCATAATTACACATGCGCTGCCTTCCACCTACGCAACGCCTCTCAATCCTCAGTGTGGATCCCGACGACGGGCGGTGTGCTGTCCTCACAGTAAACAAGGCTCGCATCCAATTTAAACTGGACACCGACGCATCGGCGAACCTCATCTCGGAATCCGACCTCGTCACCATCCGCGCCAAACCAAGCATTCTTCCACCGGCCTGCCAGCTCCTTGACTACAATGGCAATGCCATAGCTGCCAGTGGCTCATGTCAACTGGGGGTATCCAATAAGGCGATCAAGGCGACGCTGCGGTTTGAAATCGTCGGGCCTGACAGCCATCTCTGCTCCGTGCTCGTGCCTGCAAGCTCCTGAACCTGGTTCAGCGAGTCCACACCATGTCATCATCACTGGCGACGGCTTTGCCTGATGGTAACTTGCAAGCCGACATAGATGACAACATCACGCAGTGCCACAGCATATTCGATGGAATGGGCACGCTCCCATCCTGATACAAAATCCTGCTCAAGCCGAACGCCACCCCTGTAATTCATGCACCTCGCCGGGTGCCGGCGCCCCTCAAGGATCGTCTGAAGAAGCAATTACAGGACCTCCAAGACCAGGGCAGCATATCAAAGGTTACAGAGCCCACAGACTGGGTCAGCTCCACGGTCTGCGTCAAGAAGCCGTCAGGGGAGCTTCGCATTTGCATTGACCCTAAGGATCTAAACCGCAACATCATGAGGGAGCATTACCCGATACCAAAACGAGAAGAGTTGACCAGTGAGATGGCTCATGCCAAATTCTTTACTAAGCT
Organism: Scyliorhinus torazame; assembly: GCF_047496885.1. Taxonomy (NCBI): domain Eukaryota; kingdom Metazoa; phylum Chordata; class Chondrichthyes; order Carcharhiniformes; family Scyliorhinidae; genus Scyliorhinus; species Scyliorhinus torazame. The sequence goes on from NC_092710.1 coordinate 204,393,725, forward strand.
CGACGCCTCCAAGGGTTTTTGCAAATACGACTGGACACGTCCAGTCGCAAGTTGTGCACGTTCAACACCCCGTTTGGTCGTTACTGCTACAACCGGATGGCTTTTGGCATCATATCTGCCTCCGAAGTGTTTCATCGCATCATTGAACAGATGATGGAGTGCATCGAGGGGGTGCAAGTGTACGTTGACGATGTAATTATCTGGTCCACAATGCCCCAGGAACACGTCGCTCACCTCAAGAATGTATTCCAAAGAATCCATGAACATGGTCTTCAGCTCAACAGGGCCAAGTGCTCATTTGGTCAATCGGAGATCAAATTCCTAGGTGACCACATCTCGCAGCAGGGTGTACGGCCAGACGCCGACAAGGTCTCGGCGATCAACACCATGAAGAACCCGGAGGACAAAAAGGCGGTCCTCCGCTTTCTCAGAATGGTCAACCTCCTCGGGAAATTCATTCCCAATATGGCATCCCACACCATGGCCCTCTGCCATCTCGTCAAAAAGTTGACGGAATTCCAGTGGCTGCCCACGCATGAAGAGGAATGGCGCAAGCGGAAAGCAAAACTCACGACAGCCCCGGTCCTAGCGTTCTTCGACCCAACCAAGGAAACCCAAGATATCAACTGATGCAAGCTAGGACGGCATTGGGGCAGTGCTCCTTCAGCGGGATAACTCCGTTTCCTGGGGCCCACAGGCGTATGCCTCCAGGGCCATGACGCCCACTGAGCAACGATACGCTCAGATTGAAAAGGAGTGTCTGGGCCTCCTAACAGGGATAGTCAAGTTGAATGAATATGTTTATGGCCTGCCGAAATTCACGGTAGAGACGGACCACAGGCCTCTAGTCTACATAATCCAGAAGGATCTAAACAACATGACACCTCGGTTACAGCGTTTTCTTCTAAAGCTACGCCACTACGGATTCGAACTGTTCTACACGCCGCGTAAAGAGCTGATCGTTGCAGATGCCCTGTCCAGGTCCATTACCACACCGCATGAACAAAGTGACTTCTTCTGCCACATGTGCAGTTGAGTGCCTTGAATCTTCCAGCCTCTGACGAACGGGTGGTCCAAATTCGTGAGGAGACGGCCAAGGTTCCTCTGCTGCAGCGCGTGATGCAGCACCTCAGCAATGGCTGGCAGAAGGGACAATGTCCCCAGTTCTATAACGTAAAAGGCGACCTGACGGTGGTGGAGGGAATCCTTCTGAAACTCGACAGAATTGTATTTCCTCAGAGTATGCGTACTATGGTGCAAGGCCAACTCCATGAGGGTCACCTTGGGGTCAAGAAATGCCGACGCAGAGCACGGGAGGTGATCTATTGGCCGGGCATCAGCCAGGACATTGCCGACACAGTCCTCAATTGCCCTACCTGTCAGACGTTTCAACCAGCTCAACCCAAGGAAACGCTGCAGCAGCACGAGATCGTGACCTCTCTGTGGTCCAAAGTCGGTGTAGACCTTTTCCACGCCAAGGGGCGTGACTACGTACTCCTGGTCGACTACTTCTCCAGTTACCCAGAAGGAGTGAAACTGTCCGACCTCACGTCGAAGGCGGTAATCAAAGCCTGCAAAGAACCGTTCGCCAGGCATGGGATACCATACCACTCACGATAATAAGTGAAAGCGGTCCTTCCTTTTACAGCCAGGAAAGGTCTGACTTCGCACAGTCTTACAACTTCCGCCACGTTACCTCCAGTCCCCACTACCCGCAGTCAAACGGGAAGGCCAAAATAGGGGTCCACATTGTAAAGCGGCTGCTGTGCAAAGCTGCAGATTCAGGCTCCGATTTTAACCTGGCGATGCTGGCATACTGGGCGACCCCACTGTCTACTGGATTGTCTCCAGCCCAGATGCTCATGAATTGCACTCTGAGGACCACAGTTCCAGCCATCCACGTTCCCGACCTTGACCACCTCACGGCCCTACAGAAAATGCAGCAGTCACGGGCCCAACAGAAAGCCACGTACGATGCCCATGCCACGGATCTGCCCGAGCTGGCCCCAACTGATCATGTTCGCGTACAGTTGCCTGAAGGTGGCTGGTCAGCCACAGCTGTTGTGCTCAAACAAGTGGCCCCAAGATCATTCCTTGTCTGCGTGGCTGATGGCTCCCTGCTACGGCGCAACAGACGGGCACTGCAAAGAGTTCCATGTCCGCTACCTGACCGGCATGCCCCGCCACCTACGATGCCTCCTCTGGACGTACCCTACCACGAGGCCACTGATCTACCAGCAATCCTGCCGGTCCACGCGCCCACCGCGATGCTAGCGATCCCGCCTCTCCAAGCACAGGCGGCTCCTAATCCGCCTCTGCGGCGATCAACAAGAATTTGTGGCCCACCACAAAAACTAAATCTATAGACTGAGCTTTTGTACATTTTTGTGACTTCATCAATTGGATCTCTGTAGATATCGTTTTGTTTGCCATGTATCTGCACTATTGCAACCTTCCTATGTATATACATTTGTTGAGATATCTTTCTGTATATAGTCAGGTATAAGCATCCACACCTTAGTATTTTTTTTTTATAAAGGGGGGAGATGTCATAATATCCATGCATGTATATAATGAAGTGCAGACAGGCAGTGATTGACACACAGGATGACCAGTAAGCACACAGCACAGTGCAGCCAATCACTAGACAGGACACCACCACTATAAAGCCAGAGGGCACTAGGTTTCCCGCTCTCTCTGGACCCAACCACTGAGACAGTCAGAGTCCACGAGCTAGCACAGTGCAAACACCATGCGGTAGCTAGTAAGTCTGGTCAGGCTAGTACAAGGTCTCCAGTCAGTCAGTATAGTGTCGACCCACAGTTAAATATGTCTGTTCTATCGTTCAATAAAACCATGTTGGATCTTCTACAGTGTTAGAGATCTGGGGCGGGATTCTACCCTACCCAGCGTGGCGGGGGTCCCGGCGTGATGGAGGGGCGGTAACGACTCCGGCGTCGGGCCGCCCCTAAGGTGCGCAAGTCTCCGCACCTTTAGGGGCCAAGCCCTCACCTTGAGGGGCTAGGCCCGCGCCGGAGTGGTTTCCACTCCACCGGCTGGCGTGGAAGGCCTTTGGCGCCACGCCAGACAGGGCCGAAAGGGCTTCGCCGGCCTACGTAAGTCCACGCATGTGTTGGAGCATCAGCGGCTGCTGATGTCATCCCCGCGCTTTCGCAGGGGAGGGGGTCTCTTCCGCTTCCGCCATGGTGAAGACCATGGTTTAGGTGGAAGAAAAAGAGGGCCCCCACGGCACAGGCCCGCCCGCGGATCGGTGGGCCCCGATCGCGGGCCAGGCCACAGTGGGGGCAGCCCCTGGGGCCAGATCACCCCACGCCCCCCCCTGGACCCCGGAACCCGCCCGCGCCGTCTGCTCCTGCCGGTAAGGTAGGTGGTTTAATCCACGCCAGCGGAGAGTGTTGACAGCGGCGGGCATTTGGCCCATCGCGGGCCGGAGAATCGCCGGGGCTGGGCCAGCCGACCGGCGCGGCGCGATTCTCGCCCCCGCCAAATCTCTGGTGGCGGAGAATTCGGGACACGGCGGGGGGTCGGACACTCCCACCCCTGTTTCTCGCATTCCTGCATCAAGTGCAGTCCACACCGAACCGACCTGCCTAACACATCACAGATAACTATTGTGATGAACGGTTACTGCCTTATCATCATGTAAGGTGATGTCCCCTTTAAGACCGGGCTTGGAACCCTGGGGACTCCGCCTCTACTCCGCCCATCTTGGAGCCATACATAAAGGCCTGCCTCATGGTCTGTATAGCAGTCAGCTCTCGTCCATAGCTGTAGCATAGTTATTAGTCTAATAAAGCCTTCTTTACAGTTTAATCTCTAAGCGTCATTATTGAGGGTACCTCAACTGTATAACTATACACTATTACAACAAACTAGTTCTAACTTTTGTCACTCTAGCTATCCTATGTCTTGCTTGTTCACTGTTCTGAATCACATCTCATCATCATCTGACTTCGAAAAGACAGGAAATCTGGGGCGAAATTCTCCGTTATCGGCGGAAACTCCGCCGATCGGCGCAAAAAACGGCGCAAATCCCACTTGCGTCACGTCATAAAAATGGGCCGATAGTCTGCGGCCCGAAATGGGCTAGCAGCGACGTAACGGGATCCGCGCTTGCGCAGTGGTTCACGCCGTGCAGCGTCATACGCGCTGCACGGCGTGACGGCTCATAAGGCCGCGCAGCTCCCCCCCACCCGACCGGAACAGCCGACCGCAACACCCGACTTGATGGCTGGCCGTCGCTCAGCCCCGAGGTTCGAGTCACGCGATGTGGAGGCGCTCCTGGATGCGGTGGAGCAGAGGAGGGATGCCCTGTATCCCGGGCACGGCCGCAGAGTTGCCCCACGCCACAGCCGGCGTCTGTGGAGGGAGGTGGCAGAGGCCGTCACCGCTGTGGCCCTAACACCACGGACAGGCACCCAGTGCCACAAGAAAGTGAACGACCTCGTCAGAGCAGGCAGGGTGAGCGTCCCCCATATCCCCCATATCCCCTCTCCCCCAAATCCCCCCTCCCCCATATCCCCCCTCCCCCATATCCCCCTCCCCCATATCCCCCATATCCCCCCTCCCCCATATCCCCCTTCCCCCATATCCCCCCTCCCCATATCCCCCTCCCCATATCCCCCCTCCCCCATATCCCCCATATCCCCCCTCCCCATATCCCCCATATTCCCCCCTCCCCCATATCCCCCCTCCCCCATATCCCCCCTCCCCCATATCCCCCCCTCCCCCATATCCCCCCCTCCCCCATATCCCCCCTTCCCCATATCCCCCCTCCCCCATATCCCTCATATCCCCCTCCCCCATATCCCCCATATTCCCCCCTCCCCATATCCCCCCTCCCCCATATCCCCCCTCCCCCATATCCCCCATATTCCCCCTCCCCCATATCCCCCCTCCCCATATTCCCCATATCCCCCCCTCCCCATATCCCCCTCCCACATATCCCCCCTCCCCCATATCCCCCCTCCCCCATATCCCCCCTCCCCCATATCCCCCATATCGCCCCTCCCCATATCCCCCATATCCCCCCTCCACCATATCCCCCATATTCCCCCCTCCCCCATATCCCCCATATTCCCCCCTCCCCCATATCCCCCATATCCCCCCTCCCCCATATCCCCCCCTCCCCCATATCCCCCATATCCCCAAGTGAATCCAGCCCTAACCTTAACCTCTGCAATGCACGCGCAACCGATGGCATGCATTCATATACCTGCCTAACACTGTTGCCTTTTACCCCTGCCACCACCCCCCCCCACCCCCCCAGGAGAAGCGCGCACACAACAATAGGGAGCATGTGAGGACTGGAGGAGGGCCCGCTGATGAGAGGCCACTGACCGTACACGAGGAAAGGGCCCTGGAACTGGCTGGCGGACCTGAGGACCGGGAGGTTGCTGATGCAGAGGTCGGGGCCCCACGAGCAAGTGAGCCACCAACAGCCCGTCCCCATATCCCCCCTCCCCTATATCCCCCTCTCCCGTATCACCTGATCACTGCCTGATGTCTAACCATGCATGCTTCATTGTGTATCGCAGGACCAAACGTCCAGGCACCCATCCCCGCAGATGCAGACCGCCCGCAGGATGCCCCTCGGAGACCACGGGAGACGGAGAGACCCGTACCCTCCAGCATGCGACGCCCGCAGGATGCCCCTCGGAGACCACGGGAGACGGAGAGACCCGAACCCTCCAGCATGCGACGCCCGCAGGATGCCCCTCGGAGACCACGGGAGACGGAGAGACCCGCACCCTCCAGCATGCGATGCCCGCAGGATGCCCCTCGGAGACCATGGGAGAGACCCGAACCCTCCAGCATGCGACGCCCGCAGGATGCCCCTCGGAGACCACGGGAGACGGAGAGACCCGAACCCTCCAGCATGCGACGCCCGCAGGATGCCCCTCGGAGACCACGGGAGACGGAGAGACCCGAACCCTCCAGCATGCGACGCCCGCAGGATGCCCCTCGGAGACCACGGGAGACGGAGAGACCCGAACCCTCCAGCATGCGACGCCCGCAGGATGCCCCTCGGAGACCACGGGAGACGGAGAGACCTGGAGCAACAGGGAGACGACACCCCCGTCACGTGCGGGAGCGACCACCCAGCGATGAGGGGGGCAGCCACAGGCCCCCGTCACATCCGAGCCAGGACACCACTACCCAGGACACCACTATCCAGGACACCCCTACCCGGGACACCACTACCCAGGACACCCCTACCCGGGACACCACTACCCGGGACAGCACTACCCGGGACAGCACTAGACAGCACTACCCGGGACAGCACTACCCAGGACACCCCTACCCGGGAAGACGAAATACCGGACAGTGACTCAGAGTGGATGGGTGGAGACGAACCCCCACCCCAAAGTGCCATGGACTCAGAGTGGGACGAAGAGCACGACACAACGCCACTGCTGTCACCAACACCCTCCACCATCGCAGAAACACTCACCACGGTTGGGCACTTTAGTGATGAGGCGTCTGGTACACTCACTGGTGCGCACAACACAGCCGTCCCGGTACAGCAGGTGGAGGTAGGAGCAGCAGAGGGACCGGGCGGTCGGAGGGCAGCCCAGGCCAAGCGAACATCTGCCGCCCAGATGGATCCCGGGTTCCTGCAGTTACCACACCCACACATAGGTCCGATGCAACCACCGACACGGAGACGAGCGAATAGGGTGACTGGTGGCTTGCGGCGGCTGCGGTCGCAGGTGGAGGAGTCCACCCGCGTCCAGGAGCTGGGAGTGGTCCCGGTCATGCGTGCCACCCAGGCTGACACCGCACGGGTGGCGTCCGCGGTGGAGGCAATGGGTGCGACGGTGTCAGACATGGGGAACGGTTTGCGAGGCCTGGGGCCTTCCGTGCAGGCGGCGTCTGTGGCCCAGGAAATGGCTGCCCTCTCACAGGAGGCCATGAGCCAGTGCCAGCGCCAGATGGCAGAGGCGCTCAACGCCATAGCCCAGTCTCAGCAGGCCATGGCCCAGTCTCAGCAGGCCATAGCCCAGTCTCTGCAGGCCATGGCCCAGTCTCTGCAGGCCATGGCCCAGTCTCAGCAGGCCATCGCTGAGGGCATCGGCGCCAGTGGCCATGTGCGAGCTGGCGTCGCACTGTCGCAGACAGGGTTCGACAACGCCCTGGGCTCCATGGCTGCAAACCTGCAGGCCACTGTCGATACCAGCACGGGCCTCCAGGACTGGCAGCGCCAGATGTCGGGGGCGCGTCGGATGGCCAGTCCGTTCGCATCCCCCACCCATGTAGAGGCCTGGGGGCCATCGGGCACCCCGAGGGAGGAGGAGGTGGTGTGGTCCGTCCCGGCTCCCTCTGTAGGGGAGGTCCCGGTACACTGCGACACCTCGGACTCCCCCCCTTCCGTCCCAGGTGCATCGGGTGGGCAACGGGCAGGACAGGCTGGCAGCTCGCCATCCCAGTCGCCCGGGCCGCAGCCTGGCCCATCTAGGCCAGGACGCCCCAGGAAACGGCCGCCAAAGGGATCCAGTGTCAGAGGGCAGGAATCACAGGAGTCCACCTCCAGTTCTGCTGTACCGTCTGGGGAACCACGTAGACGTAGTCAAAGGGCCCGTAAGGCCAAACAATTAGACACTGAGTAAGTTGGCACGGGTGCAGGGCACAGATGAGTTTTAGGCGCTAGGGCACGTGCATGAACTCCTTTGGTTATTAAAGTCAATGTTACACCTACCGAAGCTGCCTTTGTGCTCTGTCCAAAGTGTGCGGGGGTGTCATGTACGTTGAGCGCAAGTGTGTGTGTGAGGGGTGGTCTTACCTCAGCCCCAGGTGAGTCTGCCCCCTTCCCCCTGGGCCGCCATCAACATCCCCCGGGCAGAGGACGGGACCGTGCGCTGCAGTGTCACAGCCGCATGCAGGGATGGTCCGGGTGGATGGTGGTACTGTGGCCATGGGTCAGACATAGTCCAACGATGTAGAGCCAGGAGCTCATCGGAGGCGGGTTGTCATCATTCTCCATGGCCTGCGATAGACACGCGTCCACCCGCAACTGGGTGAGCCCGGCCCGTTGTGCCGCCGGTGGATCGGCAATTGGGAGTGGGGGGGTGGTGTGCATGCGGGTGGGGTGTGTGGGGTTGGGGAGGGGGGTGAGGGTGCTGGGTGGGTGGATGGGTGGGGGGTGTGGGTGGTCGGCTGTTGTCATGGTGTGCGGTCTGTGGCCATACTACCCGATTCCCACGCCCATCTAGTCAGTGAAGCGGGCGTCTATCAGTCTGTCCCGTGCCCGCTGGGCCAGCCGGTAACGGTGGACAGCCACCCGTCTGTTTCTACCCCGTCTGCCCTGACCATTGCCCCCATCCCCCTCATCTGGGGAGGACTGGGCCTCTTCCTGCTGCTCCTCCACTCCGCCCTCCTCTGCCTGCGGCACATCGCCCCTCTGCTGGGCTATGTTGTGCAGGACGCAGCACACCACAATGATGCGGCCGACCCTATCTGACCGATACTGGAGGGCGCCCCCAGAGAGGTCCAGGCACCTGAAACGCATCTTCAGCACGCCAAAGCACCTCTCGATCACTCCCCTTGTTGCTACATGGGCATCATTGTAGCGGTTCTCCGCCTCATTGCGTGGCCTCCGTATAGGCGTCATCAGCCACGATCGCAATGGGTAGCCCCTGTCGCCCAGCAACCAGCCCCTCAGCCGGGGATGGCGTCCCTCGTACAAGCCGGGGATGGATGACCGCGACAACACGAATGAGTCGTGTACACTGCCTGGGTGACGGGCGCAGACGTGCAGGATCAGCATGCGGTGGTCGCAGACCACCTGTACGTTCATCGAATAGGTCCCCTTCCTATTAGTGAACACGGCCCTGTTATCTGCAGGTGGCCGCACGGCGACGTGCATCCCATCGATCGTGCCCTGGACCATGGGGAACCCGGCAATGGCAGAGAAGCCCACGGCCCGGGCATCTTGGCTGGCCCGGTCCACGGGGAAGCGGATGTAGCGGTGCGCCATGGCATAAAGGGCATCTGTCACTGCCCGGATGCACCGATGCACCGATGTCTGCGATATGCCGGACAGGTCCCCACTCGGTGCCTGGAATGACCCCGTTGCATAAAAGTTCAGGGCCACCGTAACCTTGACGGACACGGGGAGAGGGTGTCCACCGCCAGTGCCACGCGGTGACAGGTGTGCCAGCAGGTGGCAGATGTGTGCCACGGTTTCCCGGCTCATCCGGAGTCTCCTCCTGCATTCCCGGTCCGTGAGGTCCTGGTATGACTGCCGGGGCCGGTACACACGGGGCGCCCTCGGGTGCCTCCGTTGCCGTGGGGCCGCGACGTCCTCCTCCCCCTCCTCGTCCTGTCGGTCAGGTGTCCCTCCAGCCTGGGCGGCTGCCGCCTGCCCCTCTGCGGCAGCCTGCGCCGCCTCTCTGGCACGCTCCTCCTCCTCCTCCTCCTCATCCAGGGCAACATAGACATGAGCGGCTGCCACCACGGCGGCCAACATCGCTGGATGGTCTGAAAACATGACGGCCTGGTGGGGGGGAGGGGAACGACGACATGTCATCATTGCCCATATCCCCTCCTCCCCCCAGCCAGGTGGCATGGACCGCATGGGTCCAACTGTTGGAGGCTGGCACCTGGCCAGGTGGACCAACTCATTTGCCCTCCCATCACCCACCCCGGCACGGACCCCCCCCCCCCCCCACAACATCCACCCCGGCACGGACCCCCTCCCCAACACCCACCCAAGCACGGACCCCCCCCCAACCTCCACCCCGGCACGGACCCCCTCCCCAACCCCCAACCTCCACCACGGCACGGACCCCCTCCCCAACACCCACCCCAGCACGGACCCCCCCCCCAACCTCCACCCCGGCACGGACCCCCTCCCCAACCCCCAACCTCCACCCCAGCACGGACCCCCCCCCAACCTCCACCCCAGCACGGACCCCCCCCCAACCTCCACCCCGGCACGGACCCCCTCCCCAACCCCCAACCTCCACCCCAGCACGGACCCCCCCCAACCTCCACCCCGGCACGGACCCCCTCCCCAACACCCACCCCAGCACGGACCCCCCCCCCAACCTCCACCCCGGCACGGACCCCCTCCCCAACCCCCAACCTCCACCCCAGCACGGACCCCCCCCCCAACCTCCACCCCGGCACGGACCCCCTCCCCAACCTCCACCCCGGCACGGACCCCCTCCCCAACCTCCACCCCGGCACGGACCCCCTCCCCAACCCCCAACCTCCACCCCAGCACGGACCCCCCCCCAACCTCCACCCCGGCACGGACCCCCTCCACAACCCCCAACCTCCACCCCGGCACGGACCCCCTCCCGGCACTCCCCCGGAGCCCAGCCTACTCTAACCACCACCCCCCCCCCCCCCCCCCCCCCCCCCCGCCGCACACACACACAAGCCGAGACACACCTCTCCTCAGGCAATCAGTCTGCGGCCACGCCATTTCCTGCCCAGAGCCAACCCCCCAGGCCGTCACTCACCTCCTCGCTGGTCGGCGTGAGCCTGGAGCACCGGGTCACGCCGATGAAAAGGAGGTTTGATTCACGTCGACGTGAACGGTCATCACGTCGACGGGACTTCGGCCCATCCGGAAGGGAGAATATCGGCAGGCCGAAAATCGGCTGCCTTGCGCAGACCCGTGACATTCTCCGCGGCAGCGGCGCCATTAACGCCCCACCGACTTTTCTCCCTTCGGAGACTTCGGCGGGGGCGGGATTCACGGCGGCCAATGGCCATTCTCCGACCCGGCGGGGGGTCGGAGAATGACGCCCCAGTTCTTTATGGTATCTGACTGTGAGCCATCTAGTGTTGAAATGACTATACTACATTTACATACATTGATCATGTATATTGATATCTAAATGCCACTACAATATCGTCCTGCCTACGAAGAAGTACTCTGGAAAAGATATATGAAGGGCATCAATGGATAGAGACGTGTCAAAGACGGCCAGGCAGTCAGTATATTGGCCAGGCATCAATCGAGATGTTGACAACTATGTGGAAGAATGTGTGGTGTCTGTCAAACAGATCAACCATTCCAGTGTAAAGAATCCTTTGTAGCAAGTGAGATCGTCACAAACCCATGGTCAAAGGTTGAGATGGATCTGTTCTATTTCAGAGGAAATTATTATTTAATAATCATTGATTACTATTCCAATTATCCTGAAGTCAGAACATTGTCAGATTCGACTGCTCACTCAGTAATAAGAGCGACAAAGGATGTGTTTGCTCGGCATGGAATTCCATTAAAAGTCGTGACGGATAATGGACCCTGTTTCAGTAATTGGTAATGGTTGACATTTGCAGAAGGATACAACTTCCAACACGTCACCGCTAGTCCATTATATCCCCAATCCAATGGGAAAGCAGAGAAAGGAGTCAGAATAGTAAAACACTGTTCAAAAATGCATTTGATGAAAAAAAGGATTTTTTTGCTGGCGCTGTTGAGCTACAGTGCTACTCCTTTATCATCAGGATTGTCGCCTGCCCAGATGCTCATGGGAAGGAAGATTCGAACAACATTGCCTGCCATAAAAATTCCAAACATGGATGAGCAGTTAATACATGAAAAAAATAAAGCAACAGCAATGCAAACAAAAAGCATACAAGGCAAGCAAAACAATTACTGCCACTGAAAGAAAGAGATGCCATCAGGATACGAAATCCAAATGGTGATTGGTCAGACATTGCTTAGGGTGTTCAATGAGATTGCACCACGATTGTATGTGGTACAAACTGTGGCTGGACTGATGTTTCATAGAGATCGACGAGCATTATTAAAAGTGAAGAATTCACTGCAGTTTCCAGAGCCAACAATAGCAAACCCAGACACCATGGGCTGGATTCTCCCAAAACGGGGCTCAGTGTTGATGCCGTCGTGAAGATCGTGGATGTTTCACGACGCATCATCGGGCCCACAGGTTGAGCCATTCAGCGGCCCATAAAGGGCTAGCATGGGCAGGTCATGCAACGCGTGACGGATCGGCCACTGATTCGCCGGTTCTGTCACTGGCGCGACGCCGCGGCTCCACTTAAAAATCCACCCCCGCACACACGTCACAGGCAGGTCTGCAGCGCCGCAATTTAGGAACGGGGAGCTAGAGAGCCTCCTGGACGCCATGGAGAAGAGGAGGCTGGTGTTATACCCCCGGACAGGCCGCAGGACAGCAGGCACCATTGTCTGCCGTGCATGGGCGGAGGTGGTCGACGCCATCAGCACCGTTGGAACGGTGGCCCAGAGAGCAGAGCAGTGCTGAAAGAAGCTGCACGACCTCCTCAGGGCAGCCAGGGTGAATAGAACATAAGAACTAGGAGCAGGAGTAGGCCATCTGGCCCCTCGAGCCTGCTCCACCATTCAATGAGATCATGGCTGATCTTTTGTGGACTCAGCTCCACTTTCTGGCCCGAACACCATAACCCTTAATCCCTTTATTTTCAAAAAACTATCTATCTTTCTCTTAAAAACATTTAATGAAGGAGCCTCTACTGCTTCACTGGGCAAGGAATTCCATAGATTCCTTGCCCGGTCTGTCTAGCACTGTGCCCCTGGCACCAACACGCCTAACCCCCACACACATGTGACCCCCCCCACCCCACCCAGGGGAATGGTCCCACCCCCCACCCTGACCCATATGGCTGCAACCACCCATGCCAGCCGCAATGGCCGGATGCCCTGTGCACCAGTGTCATCAGAGACCCAACCCCTGGGCTGCAAGTGTCGGACCGTCTAACAGTGTTGCAGTTCATGTCCCACCCCCCCTCCCCCCCCCTCCCCCCCGCCCCCCCACCTCCACCACCCCCCAAGAGAGCTCTGCTCATAACCGGCGGCAGCGGGAGAAAACCAGAGGGGGACCGGAAGACCAGCATTCCCTCACCATGCCCGAGCAGAGGGCACTCAACATCGTCAGCGGGTCGGAGGAGAGGGTGATCACCGATGCGGAGGTCGGAGGCGTGCCACCAAGTGAGACCCCCTACCTGGTACGACACGTCACGGCACATGTGTACCCACCCCTCACCCCATCACCCCTCATCCCACACACCAACAGCCCTCGCCCCTCCTCCCCTCATCCCACACACCAACAGCCCTCGCCCCTCCTCCCCTCATCCCACACACCAACAGCCCTTGCCCCTCATCCCACACACCAACAGCCCTTGCCCCCTCCACCCCTCACCCCACACACCAACAGCCGTCGCCCCTCCTCCCCTCATCCCACACACCAACAGCCCTTGCCCCTCCTCCCCTCATCCCACACACCAACCGCCCTTGCCCCCTCCACCCCTCACCCCACACACCAACAGCCCTCGCCCCTCCTCCCCTCATCCCACACACCAACAGCCCTTGCCCCTCCTCCCCCACCTCACACACCAACAGCCCTCGCCCCTCCTCCCCTCACCTCACACACCAACAGCCCTTGCCCCTCCTCCCCTCATCCCACACACCAACAGCCCTCGCCCCTCCTCCCCTCATCCCACACACCAACAGCCCTTGCCCCTCCTCCCCTCACCTCACACACCAACAGCCCTCGCCCCTCCTCCCCTCATCCCACACACCAACAGCCCTCGCCCCTCCTCCCCTCACCTCACACACCAACAGCCCTCGCCCCTCCTCCCCTCACCTCACACACCAATAGCCCTCGCCCCTCCTCCCCTCATCCCACACACCAACATCCCTTGCCCCTCCTCCCCTCATCTCACACACCAACAGCCCTCGCCCCTCCTCCCCTCACCTCACACACCAACAGGATGACCCAAGACACCACGATCCAGGAGACAGACACACAGGGGACTGACACACGGGGGACTACGACCCAGGGGACCAGCACACAGGGGGCCGACACATAGGAAACCAACACACGGGGGACAGACACACAGCACACCACGACCCAGGAGACCCCGGACTTCGGGACCGATGAGGACATAGACTTTCCGGCACAGCTATCTCCAGCACCATCCACCATCTCAGAGACTATAACCTCGGTTGGACAACTTAGTGAGGAGGATTCTGGGACACTCAGTAAGCACCACACAGCCATACCGGTACAGCAGATGGAGGTAGGAGTAGCCGAGGGGCCGGATGGCCGGAGGGCAGGCTGGCCCCAGGAACTAGCTGCGCCCAGACAGGTCCTGGGCTCCAGGAACATCCAGTCATGCCCATAGGTGCAGGCAGAGACCCAGGGACTAGAGGAGGAGATGACGGCCGGCTTCCAACACCTGCAGATGCAGGTGGAGGAATCCAACCTCCTGCAGGAGCAGGGAGTGGTTCCGGTCATGCTTGCCACCCTGGCTGAAACTGCATGGGTGGCATCCACGGTGGAGGCAATGGGGGCGACGGTGTCGGACGTGGATCAGGTTTTGCAAGGCCTGGGGCATTCTGTGCAGCTGGGGGCCATGGCTCTGAAAGGGCTGTCCACTCACAGGCAGCCATGTGCCAGAGCCAGTTGTAGATTGCAGTGGCGCTCATCAGTGTGGCCCAATCCCAGAAGGCTATGGCTGAGAGCATCGGTGACATTACCCAGGTGCTGGCCGGTATCGCACAGTCCCAGAGGGAGGTGGCGCAGTCCGAGAGACAGGTGGCGCAGTCCCAGTCAGGGTGGCCCACTCCCTGTGCTCCATGGCCGCAATCATACATACCCTGGGCAATACCAGAGCGAGCATCCAGGACTGGCAGTTTCAGGTGTCGGGGGGGCCTCGGGTTTTGGATCTGCTCACCCCCCCGTCCTATGGAGAAGCCCGGGGGAAATTGGGCACCCCGAGGAAGGAGGAGGTACTGGGGCCCATGCCGATGACTCCTGCAGGGTAGGTCCCAGAAAACCGCAGCATGTCGGACTCCACCCCCTCCACCCCCATCCCTGTTGCAGATGGTGGGCAGCGGGCAGAACAGGGCGGTACCACGCCACCTGGGACGAGGAGCAGCCGGCCCCAGCCAGGCCTGGCTGCCCCAGAAGACGAGCGCTAAAGGGGATCGTAGTCGCAGGGCAGGGGTCACGGTAGTCCACCTCCACTCCTGCTGGACCTTCTGGCGAATCATGTAGGCTCAGTGTTAGGGCCAGTAAGGCCAGAAAACTAGATACCAGCTAAGTTGACATGGGTGCATGGCACAGTTTAGTTATAGGGGCTAGGGCACAGACTGTGTATACCTCTTCACATTAAACACATAGTCTCACCGTTGAACCCATCATCTGTGCTCAGTGTGATGGGTGCTGCAGGTATATTTAATGGAGGGTGTTGTGCATGTGGGTGGTTCGGTGATGTGGGAGGTGAGGGTGGTCGGTGGTGTGGGAGGGGAGGGTGGTCGGTGGTGTGGGAGGTGAGGGTGCCTGGTGGTGATGTGGTGTGGTATTGTCGTGTCTGTGCCCCTGCCGAGCAATACCCCCAGTTTGTGAAACGTGTGTCCACTAATGCGTCCCATGCTCGCTGGCCCTGCCGATGGTGTAGTGTGGCCTCCCGTGCATGGTCGGTCCCCATGTCCTTCCCATTGTCCCCCTCCCCCTTGTGGTATTATAGGTATTACGGTACCTGAGAGGCTGAAGTATCAATGGTAAAACCTATATGCTTGCCATTGGCTAGAGTGTATAATAGCTTCGCTCTGATAGGCGGGGTATAAGAACCCGTTGTGGTGGTATGTATTAGGGGTAGTACGGTACCTGTGATGCCGAGAGGCTATTGGTAGACAGACACTGGGTCCTGATTGGATCTGCCGCCTGCTGGCTCCACCCAGTAAGGCGGAGTATAAGAACCTGGGTACTCCCATCAGCTGCATCCTGTAACTGAGCTGCTGGGGAACAAGTCTTGCTTAATAAAGCCTTCGATTGACTTCATCACTTCTCGACTCGTGAGTAATAGATTGTGCCACACCCGTGCCGCCCCAGCAACCCTCATTCTGTACCTGAGCGGCTGGGGGAAACATCTAGCTTATTAAAGCCTTCTGTTGTACTACAACCTCGTTTTAGTGGTCAATGATCGTGCATCAATTTAATAAGCTAGATTTTAAGAAGAAAGGATGGAGCTTCGAATCAAGCTGGAGTGTCTGCAACTTACGCGGCGAACTCAGCGGCGATCTTTAAGCACTGGCTGGCGTGTTTTAAAGGGTACCACGAGATGGCAGAAAACGCACCCACAGGAGAGCAGAAACTGCACGTCCTGCACTCAAGGGTGAGCCCAGAGATCTACACCCTCATCGAGGAAGCGGAAGATTTATATGCAGCAATCGAGCTGCTAAAAGGACATTATATTCGCCCGGTAAACCAGGTCTATGCCCAGCACCGGCTTGCAACAAGACGGCAAACCCGTGGGGAATCGTTGGAGGAATTCTACCACGCGCTCCTGGTGCTGGGCAGAAACTGCGGCTGGTATGCTTTCATCTCGAACTCTTAGACCGGGACGCTTTCGCGGCAGGTATGCTTTCATCTCAAATCCGTCAGCGGCTGTTAGAGAAAGACACCCTGTATCTTAGGGAGGCATGGGCCCTTGCAGGCACCCTGGACGTGGCCTCCAGGAACGCTCGCGCCTATGTTCCCGACCGCGCGGCAGCCCCCTGGGCAGCGTGGAACCCCGCAGAGGCCGACCCAGAGACTTCCCCCATTCCCCCGCAGGCCTGCCAACCCCGTGGGGCCCCGCTGCTAATTTAGCGGGCAGGCCAAGCACCCCCACCAGTGCTGCCCGGCCCGCGCATTCACCTGCAGGGGATGCGGCAAAAGGGCCATTTTGTGGGGGTATGTCAGGCCCGAGCGGTGGCCTCTGTCTCCAGCGGCGACTCCGGACCACCACCACAAACTTCTCCATGGGCCTGTGTGGCCAGTGGTCGCTGCCACCCCCATATCCCAGGGCCACGTGCGGACCCCGGGCGCCTCCATCTTGTTCCACGGACGCCACGCTTGAGGGATGGGCGCCGCCATTTTGTGCACCCCCGGCCATGTGCGACCCATGGGAGACGCCACCTTGGATGGGCCCCCAGGACCCCAGCTCGGCCGACCACACACTGCCTGAACAGAATTCTCAACTACTGTGATTGGCCTCGGTGACTCTGGATCAATCTCGACCTCGAACACTCTCAACCGCTACGGCGACCGTTTTCATCAACGGGCACGAGACGTCCTGCTTAATTGACTCTGGGAGCACGGAGAGCTTCATACACCCCGACACGGTAAGGCGCTGTTCCCTCCTCATCCACCCTGTTAATCAAAAAATCTCACTGGCCTCCGGTTCCCACTACGTGGAGATAAAGGGGTTTTGTTTAGCAAACCTCACAGTCCAGGGAATGGAGTTCAAAAATTTCCATCTCTACGTCCTTCCCCACCTCTGCGCGGCTACACTCCTGGGTTTAGACTTCCAGTGTAACCTTCAAAGTCTGACCTTCCAATTCGGCGGCCCTATACCCCCCCTTACTGTCTGCAGCCTCGCGAACCTTCAGGTCGACCCGCCTTCCCTGTTTGCAAACCTCACCCCGGATTTCAAACCAGTCGCCACCAGGAGCAGACGCTACAGTGCCCAGGACCGGATCTTTATTAGATTAGAGGTCCAAAGGCTACTGAGGGAAGGGGTCATTGAAGCCAGTAACAGCCCCTGGAGAGCTCAGGTAGTGGTGGTAAAGACCGGGGAGAAGCATAAGATGGTCATCGACTACAGTCAGACCATCAACAGGTTTATGCAGCTGGACGCGTACCCCCTCCCCCGCATATCTGATCTGGTAAACCTGGATCGCACATTATAAGGTCTTCTCCACGGTGGATCTCAAGTCCGCCTACCACCAGCTCCCCATCCGCACTAGTGACTGCAAATACACTGCCTTCGAGGCAGACGGGCGACTCTATCACTTCTTACGGGTTCCCTTTGGTGTCACTAACGGGGTCTCGGTCTCCCAACGCGAGATGGACCGAATGGTTGACCGGTACGGCTTACGGGCAACATTCCCGTATCTCGATAATGTCAACACCTGCGGCCACGACCAGCAGAACCAGGACACCAACCTCAGAAAATTCCTCCAGACCGCAAAGATCCTTAACCTAATGTACAATAAGGATAAATGCATTTGTAGCACCGACCGTCTAGCCATTCTCGGGTACGTAGTGCGAAATGGAGTTATAGGCCCCAACCCTGAACGCATGCGCCCCCTTATGGAGTTCCCCCTCCTTCACTGCTCTAAGGCCCTGAAGCACTGCCGAGGGTTTTTTAGCTACTACGCCCAGTGGGTCCCCAACTACGCAGACCAGGCCCGTCCCCTGATCCAAACCACAGTTTTTCCCCTGTCGATAGAGGCCCGCCAGGCCTTCAGCCGCATCAAAGCAGACATTGCAAAAGCCACGATGCACGCCATCAATGAGTCCCTCCCCTTCCAGGTCGAGAGCGACGCGTCTGACGTAGCTCTGGCGGCAACCCTCAGCTAAGCGGGCAGACCCGTAGCCTTCTTCTCCCATACTGAATCAAATCAGTAAGGCAACTCCTTTTAAATTTCAGGAGTTTAAATTAACTTAAATTAAGCTAGAATTGTGCAATGTAGGTTAACAAGGGCTGCCCCACCCACTTACATAACTGGTTGGCAGTTAAGTGTCAGTCACTTAAATCTACCTTGATCTAAAAGCAGGTGGGGGAGGGGAGTCAATTCAGGACAGTTTAAAAAGAGCAACTTGTAAACTCACTCCCAGTGAGTTCTCCCAGTGAGCCAGAGAAGACACAGTCAGAGTGAGGCACAGCTAAGAGTGAGTTTGGGAATTTGAATCTAGGTGGGAATTCAAAGCTTGGGGAGGGGGGAGGAGGTGCTTTTTATCCCTGGTAAGTGACTGGTAAGTAGTGTTTCTCTTTTTCTGTTTCTTTTCATTGGTATATTTATTTATTTAGTTCTTAGTTGTTTATTTATTTATTTAGTTTTTGGAAATTGTAATTGTTGAAGTTAACCGAAGGTTTAAAGAACTGGCAGGAGATCTCAGACCCGTGTCATGCTCCTCGTGTGCGATGTGGGAGCTCAGGGACACGTCCACTGTCCGTGGCTCCTTCACGTGCAAGAAGTGTGTCCAGTTGCAGCTCCTGTTAGACCGCTTAATGGCTCTGGAGCTGCGGATGGACTCACTTTGGAGCATCCGTGATGCTGAGGACGACGTGGATAGCACGTTTAGCGAGTTGGTCACACCGCAGGTGAAAGGTACTGAGGGAGATAGAAAATGGGTGACCAAAAGACAGAGCAAGAGTAGGAAGGCAGTGCAGGTGTCCTCTGCGGTCATCTCCCTGCAAAACAGATATACCGCTTTGGATACTGTTGAGGGAGATGGCTCACCAGGGGAAGGCAGCAGCAGCCAGGTTCATGGCACCATGGCTGGCTCTGCTGCGCAGCTGGGCAGGAAGAAGAATGGCAGGGCTATAGTGATAGGGGACTCAATTGTAAGGGGAATAGACAGGCGGTTCTGCGGACGCAATCGAGACTCCAGGATGGTATGTTGCCTCCCTGGTGCAAGGGTCAAGGATGTCTCGGAGCGGCTGCAGGACATTCTGGGGGGGGGGGGAGGGGGAGGGTGAACAGCCAGCTGTCGTAGTGCACATAGGCACCAACGATATAGGTAAAAAAACGGGGCGAGGTCCTACAAGCTGAATTTAGGAAGCTAGGAGTTAAACTAAAAAGTAGGACCTCAAAGGTAGTAATCTCAGGATTGCTACCAGTGCCACGAGCTAGTCAGCGTAGGACTGTCAGGATAGATCGGATGAATGCGTGGCTCGAGAGATTGTGCAAGAGGGAGGGATTCATTTCCTGGGACATTGGAACCGGTTCTGGGGGAGGTGGGACCAGTACAAACCGGACGGTCTGCACCTGGGCAGGACTGGAACCGATGTCCTAGGGGGCATGTTTGCTAGAGCTGTTGGGGAGAGTTTAAACTAATGTGGCAGGGGGATGGGAACCGATGCAGGAAGTTGGAAGGTAGTAAAACAGGGACAGAAATAAAAGGCAGTAAGGGGGAAAGTGGAAGGCAGAGAAGCCACAGTCAAAAATCAAAAAGGGCGACAGTACAAGGTACAGTGACAGAGGGGAGCTCAGTGAATAGAACCAGGACTACTAAAAGAAATAAAACGGGAAGTGAAAACATTAATGGTAAGCGACGCGGCAGGTTGTTCCACGAAGATATGGGTTCAACGACAAGGAAAATTAGGAGAAAGGTTAAGAGGAAATATAACTTAGGAGAGGTTACTGATCGAGGTGTTAAGATTCAGAATAGAGGTAAAAAAGCCAACATAAGTGTACTTTACCTGAATGCTCGTAGTATTCGCAATAAGGTAAATGAGTCGATGGCGCAAATCATCGTGAATGACTATGATTTAGTGGCCATTACTGAAACATGGTTCAAGGATGGTCACGACTGGGAGTTAAATATCCGAGGGTATCAAACTTTTCGGAAGGACAGAGTGGATGGTAAGGGAGGTGGTGTAGCTCTGTTATTTAAGGATGACATCCGGGCAACAGTAAGGGATGACATCGGTGCTATGGAGGATAAGGTTGAATCCATTTGGGTGGAAATCAGGAATAGTAAGGCAAAAAAGTCACTGATAGGAGTAATCTATAGGCCACCAACTAGTAACATTATGGTGGGGCAGGCAATAAACAAAGAAATAACTGATGCATGTAGAAATGGTACAGCAGTTATCATGGGGGATTTTAATCTACATGTCGATTGGTTTAACCAGGTCGGTCAAGGCAGCCTTGAGGAGGGGTTTATAGAATGTATCCGCGATAGTTTCCTGGAACAGTATGTAATGGAACCTACGAGGGAACAAGCGGTCCTAGATCTGGTCCTGTGTAATGAGACAGGATTGATTCAGGATCTCATAGTTAGGGATCCTCTCGGAAGGAGCGATCACAATATGGTGGAATTTAAAATACAGATGGAGGGTGAGAAGGTAAAATCAAGCACTACTGTTTGTGCTTAAACAAAGGAGATTACAATGGGATGAGAGAAGAACTAGCTAAGGTAGACTGGGAGCAAAGACTTTATAGTGAAACAGTTGAGGAACAGTGAAGAACCTTCCAAGTGATTTTTCACAGTGCTCAGCAAAGGTTTATACCAACAAAAAGGAAGGACGATAAAAAGAGGGAAAATCGACCGTGGATATCTAAGGAAATAAGGGAGAGTATCAAATTGAAGGAAAAAACATACAAAGTAGCAAAGATCAGTGGGAGACTAGAGGACTGGGAAATCTTTAGGGGGGCAACAGAAAGCTACTAAAAAAGCTATAAAGAAGAGTAAGATAGATTATGAGAGTAAACTTGCTCAGAATATAAAAAAAGATAGTAAAAGTTTCTACAAATACATAAAACAAAAAAGAGTGGCTAAGGTAAATATTGGTCCTTTAGAGGATGAGAAGGGAGATTTAATAATGGGAGATGAGGAAATGGCTGAGGAACTGAACAGGTTTTTTGGGTCGGTCTTCACAGTGGAAGACACAAATAACATGCCAGTGACTGATGGAAATGAGGCTATGACAGGTGAGGACCTTGAGAGGATTGTTATCACCAAGGAGGTAGTGATGGGCAAGCTAATGGGGCTAAAGGTAGACAAGTCTCCTGGACCTGATGGAATGCATCCCAGAGTGCTAAAAGAGATGGCTAAGGAAATTGCAAATGCACTAGTGATAATTTACCAAAATTCACTAAACTCTGGGGTGGTCCCGGTGGATTGGAAATTAGCAAACGTGACACCACTGTTTAAAAAAGGAGGTAGGCAGAAAGCGGGTAATTATAGGCCAGTGAGCTTAACTTCGGTAGTAGGGAAGATGCTGGAATCTATCATCAAGGAAGAAATAGCGAGGCATCTGGATGGAAATTGTCCCATTGGGCAGACGCAGCATGGGTTCATAAAGGGCACGTCGTGCCTAACTAATTTAGTGGAATTTTTTGAGGACTTTAACAGTGCGGTAGATAATGGGGAGCCAATGGATGTGGTATATCTGGATTTCCAGAAAGCCTTTGACAAGGTGCCACACAAAAGGTTGCTGCATAAAATAAAGATGCATGGCATTAAGGGGAAAGTAGTAGCATGGATAGAGGATTGGTTAATTAATAGAAATCAAAGAGTGGGGATTAATGGGTGTTTCTCTGGTTGGCAATCAGTAGCTAGTGGCGTCCCTCAGGGATCAGTGTTGGGCCCACAACTGTTCACAATTTACATAGATGATTTGGAGTTGGGGACCAAGGGCAATGTGTCCAAGTTTGCAGACGACACTAAGATAAGTGGTAAAGCAAAAAGTGCAGAGGATACTGGAAGTCTGCAGAGGGATTTGGATAAGCTAAGTGAATGGGTTAGGGTCTGGCAGATGGAATACAATGTTGACAAATGTGAGGTTATCCATTTTGGTAGGAATAACAGCAAAAGGGATTATTATTTAAATGATAAAATATTAAAACATGCTGCTGTGCAGAGAGACCTGGGTGTGCTAGTGCATGAGTCGCAAAATGTTGGTTTACAGGTGCAACAGGTGATTAAGAAGGCAAATGGAATTTTGTCCTTCATTGCTAGAGGGATGGAGTTTAAGACTAGGGAGGTTCTGCTGCAATTGTATAAGGTGTTAGTGAGGCCACACCTGGAATATTGTGTTCAGTTTTGTCTCCTTACTTGAGAAAGGACGTACTGGCACTGGAGGGTGTGCAGAGGAGATTCACTGGGTTAATCCCAGAGCTGAAGGGGTTGGATTACGAGGAGAGGTTGAGTAGACTGGGGACTGTACTCGTTGGAATTTAGAAGGATGAGGGGGGATCTTATAGAAACATATAAGATTATGAAGGGAATAGATAGGATATATGCGGGCAGGTTGTTTCCTCTGGCGGTGTGAAAGCAGAACTAGGGGGCATAGCCTCAAAATAAGGGGAAGTAGATTTAGGACTGAGTTTAGGAGGAACTTCTTCACCCAAAGGTTGTGAATCTATGGAATTCCTTGCCCAGTGAAGCAGTAGAGGCTCCTTCATTAAATGTTTTTAAGATAAAGATAGATAGTTTTTGAAGAATAAAGGGATTAAGGGTTATGGTGTTCGGGCCGGAAAGTGAAGCTGAGTCCACAAAAGATCAGCCATGATCTCATTGAATGGTGAGCAGGCTCGAGGGGCCAGATGGCCTACTCTGCTCCTAGTTCTTATGTTCTTATGTACCCTCCATGCTTCCGAAATCCGCCACTCCTCAGTCGAAAAGGAGGCCCAGGCCAAAGTAGAAGCTGTGCGACATTGGAGGCATTATCTGGCCGACAGGAGATTTACTCTCCTCACTGACCAACGGTCGGTGGCTTTCATGTCCGATAATGCACAGTGGGGCAAGATAAAAAACGACAAGATCTTGAGGTGGAGGATCGAACTCTCCACCTACAACTATGAGATCTTGTATCGTCCCGGGAAGCTAAATGAGCCTCCTGACGCCCTGTCCCGTGGCACATGTGCCACCGCATGTGGACCGCCTCCGAGCCCTCCACGAGGACCTCTGCCACCCGGGGGTCACTCGCTTTTTCTATTTCGTCAAGACCTGCAACCTGCCCTACTCCATCGAGGGAGGTCAGGCCAGCCACCAGGACTGCCAAATCTGCGCGGAGTGCAAACCGCACTTCTACCGGCCAGAGAGAGCGCACCTGATAAAGGCTTCCCGCCCCTTTGAACGCCATCAGCATGGACTTCAAAGGCCCCCTCCCCTCCTCCGACCGCAACACGTACTTTCTGAACGTGATTGACGAGTACTCCCGGTTCCCATTCGCCATACCCTGCCCCGACATGACCGCCTCCACCGTCACCAAGGCCCTCCATAGCATCTTTGCACCGTTTGGGTTCCCCGCTTACATACACAGCGATAGGGGGCCCTACTTTATGAGCGATGAACTGCGTCAATTCCTGCTCAGCAGGGGCATCGCCTTGAACAGAACGACCAGTTACAACCGCTGGGGTAACGGACAGGTAGAGAGGGAGAACGGGATGGTCTGGAAGACCGTCCTACTGGCCCTACGGTCCAGGAACCTCCCAGTCTCCCGCTGACAAGACGTCGTCCCGGATGCCCTCCACTCCATCCAGTCACTACTTTGTACAACCACCAATCAGACACCTCACGAACGTCTGCTTGTCTTCCTCAGGAAGTCCTCCTCTGGGACCTCGCTCCCGACCTGGCTGGCAGCACCCGGACCCATCCTGCTCCGAAAACACGTGCGGGCGCACAAGTCGGACCCGTTGGTCGAGAGGGTCCATCTGCTCCATGCTAACCCCCAGTATGCCTACGTGGCGTACCCCGACGGCCGACAAGATACGGTCTCCCTACGGGGACCTTGCGCCCGCCGGAACTCCACGTACATTCCAGCCACCAGTCCCACCCTCCCCTCCACCGCAGCACCTTACAGGAGGATCGGTCCTTCCGCCAACCCCGTCTAGGCCTCCCCACCCACCGACGCCCCCCGCAGACGCTCCCTTCCCAGGTCAGCTGTTTTCCCCACCAGCGCCGTCTCGGGGTGAAGAAGCTGCCATGGTGATCGAAGCCACGCTTCCGGAGTCACAGATGCCCGAGCCTCCACCGGAGTCACCACCTGAGGCTCCGACGATCACAGAGGACGACCAGGGCCCCCGATCGACTGCTTGCTTCATTTTAACTGTAATCTGTAAATATAAAACACTGAATGTACATAGCTACCAGACTTGTAAATAGTTACTAAACACTGTACGGGGGTATTACGGTACCTCCATAACTAATTATACCATGTTGCTATGTTTTGTAGTTGCTGGCCACCACCCCAACCGGACTTTTTTTTAACAGGGGTGAATGTGGTATTATAGGTATTACGGTACCTGATAGGCTGAAATACCATTGGTAGAACCTATACGCTTGCCATTGGCTGGAGTGCATAATAGCTCCGCCCTGATAGGCGGGGATAAGAACCCGTGCCGTCCCAGCAGCCCTCATTCAGTACCTGAGCTGCTGGGGGAAACATCTAGCATATTAAAGCCTTCAATTGTACTACAACCTCGTTTTAGTGGTCATTGATCATGCATCACCCCTCAACTCCTCATCTGGAGAGGCCTGCCCTTGTTCCTCATCCTCCTCCAGCATATTGCCCCTCTGCTGGGCTATATTGTGGAGGAGGCAGCAGACCACAACGATGCGGCCAACCCTCCTTGATTCGTACTGGAGAGCCCCCCCAGTGGGGTCCAAGCACGTGAAGCACCTCTCCTCCACACCCCTGGTCGCACAACGGGCATTGTAGGGGTTGTCAGTGTCACTCTGTGGCCTCCATATAGGCATCATCAGCCACGATCACAACGGGTAACCAGCCCCGCAGCCAGGAGGGGTGTCCCTCGTACATGCCGGGGCTCACAGATTGGGCCAACACGAACAAGTCATGCACACTGCCCGGGTACCGGGTGCAGACGTGCAGGACCCTCATCTGGTGGTCACAGATCATCTGAACTTTCATGGAGTGGTACCCCTTCCTGTTCATGAACATCAGCCTGTTATCAGCAGGTGGTCGCAGGGCGACACGAACCCCATCGATTACCCCCTGGACCTGGCGCACCTTGGCGACGGCAGCGAAGCCCGCTGCCCGGGCATCCTGGTGGGCGTGGTCCACAGGGAACTGGATTTAGCAGTCCGCAAGGGCATACGGGGCGTCCGTCATGGCATGGCACCGATGCCTATGAGATGCCGGACAGGTCCCCACTCGCTGACTGGAACGGCCCTGTCGCATAGAAGTTCCTGGCGAACGTCACCTTGACGGCCGCCAGCTGGTGTCCTCCCCCACTCCCACGCGGTGCCAGGTATGTCATCATGTGGCAGATGTGTCCAAACAGTCTCCCGGCTCATCCGCAGTCTCCTGCATGCCCGGTTCAGGATTTCCTCAAAGGACCGACCCGCTTGCTCTCTTCTCCTGCCTTTTCTTGCAGTTTCTGGTTTTCCTAAATTCATCCAAAAGTGCCTATTTTACTGTTTTCTGGAGGAGTGCGACTGGTCAGCACACCCCTGTCACCAGAACTGGACCAGCCAAATGTGAAGATGAGCACCAATGTGCTTCGGGCAGAAGATGTAGAGAAGAACCTTAAGCATCAAACACACAGTCCAAGAATTGTTGTCATACAACCAGCAAAAACCAAGGTTTGAATCTGCAGTTTTCACCTGAAACACTCAGCAGAAAGTTGATACTGGAGCAGGAGAGCAGTGACCACCAATCCGTCAAAGCACACAGCTCGTCAAAACCACAAGAACGTCCTGTGTGCAATCAAAGGCAAACTTTAGTTTAAGCTGATAAATAAGGAAATGTTACTTTATTTTTATTCAACAAATTTTCGACATTTTCACAATACAAAAACAACTCTAAACAAACAACAAAAAAAAACTCCACTCCCCCTTCCTCAACAGTCAATGGTGACCAACTCCCTAAAGTGCATGATGAACAAACCCAAACAATTGTAGAACCCCTCCGTCACCCCCCTCAGATTAAACTTCACCTTTTCCAGGGTCAAAATCTCCAGCAGGTCCCCCGCCACGCCGAGGCACAGGGTGGAGAAGCTGACCTCCACCCCAGCGAAACCCGCCTTTGTACAATCTGCGAGGCAAACGCTAAGACATCTGTCCACACACCTGCTTGCAGTTCGGGCCAGTCCGACACCCCAAATATGGCTTCTCGGTGACCGGGCCCCACATCTACATGTAAGACCCCCCCAAAATTACACTGCACACTGTCCTCCAAAACCTTTCCACATTCTGGCAGGACCAAAACGTATGAACTTGGTTTGCAGAGCCCCTCCCACTTTGTTCACAGACATCATCCACCCCTCGACAGCCGGCTCATTCTTGATTTTGTGAGTGCGCCCTGTACACTACCTTCAGCTGTATCAGCCCACACCTCGCACATGAAGTCAAGGCATTCTCCATCCGCAGCACCTCACACCTCAGTTCCTTTTCCAGCGCCACCCCCAGGTCTTCCTCCCACTTTGCCTTAATCCCCTACATGGACACCCTATCCACCTCCAGGATCGTCCCATGGAATGCCGAGACGACCCCCCCCCTCCGTCCCCACCCCCACCCCAATGTCTCCCCCCACTGACAACACCGCCTTCAACAACGAGGCCAGCGCTATCGGAAAGGTCGGGAAAACCTTCCTCACAAAGTTCTGCACCTGCACATACTTGAACCCTTCCTCCTGCACCAACCCATACTTCTCTCCCAGCTCCTCTAAACTTCCCCCCTCGGAAAAAATCCTTCATTCCCTTAATCCCACTCTTGTCCATACACCGAAACCTCGCATTCAACCTCCCCAGCTGGAATCCGTGATTCCTCCTAATCGCCATCCTCTCTGACCTGGCCCTCAGCTTAAAGTGCTGTCCAAACTGCCCCCAAATCTTCAACGTGGCCACCATCACCCAGGACTCACCGAACACTTTTCAGGGGACATGGAGAGCGGCGCCGTTGCTAGTGCCCACAACCCTGACCCCCTCCACAAGAGCCCACCTCCATCTTTACCCACAGAGCCCCCTCCCCCTCCCTTCTCCAACACCACACCTTCTCTGCGTTTACCGCCCAATAATAATGCAGCAAGTTTGGGAAGCCAAGCAGGTCTCCCTTGCCATCCCCTCTTCAGCACCATCCTCATAATCAGCCCCCCACCCCCACCCCACCCCACCAAACGAATGTGGAAATCAGCCTGCCCACCCACCTGAAAAAATACTGGAAGACATTAGAACAAAAACAGGAATCGTGGCAAAACATTCATTTTAACATCCCACTTTTGACAGAGGGAGTTTGTCCCACCTCAGCAAATCAGCCTTCACCCTTCCCACCAAACTTCTGAGGTCATGCCCAGTCCCAGGACACCTGCTCCGGCAAATACCTTGCACAGGATTTTCCGTTTCTGAGACTAAGTGCTGACGCCAACGCAGAGTTTGTGAACTTTAAAGACAGCAAAACTGGCGTGGCAACTGTACCGATTCCATTGCTGTTATGTGACTACCACCGGCGCCATGTGGAACACAATCGATTCTAATGAGAAATGGTGCCGGACTCACCAGTTTCGCGGTTGACACTCAGGCGGCTGACAAGCTGCAGCCGCATATACACAATCCACTCAGCACACACACCATCCCAGCCCACAAGATGGCAGTAAGGAGAACTTGAGACCCTCTTGGAAGCCGTGGAGGAGAGAAGGATGACCCTGTACCCCAGTCCTGAAAGGAGGCTGCCAGCTGCCGCCGTTCATCGTGTCTGGGCACAGGTGGCAGAGGCGGTCAACGCTGTGAACAACATTGACGGGATTGGCCAGCAGTGCCGTAAAAACTGCACAACCTCCTCAGTGCGGCCAAGGTGAGTAAGTAGCACTGTGCCCCTGGCACAAACCCCCATGCCACATACACCTAACCCGACCCACCCCCCCCCCACCTGGAGGGCAGGCGAACACCCACCCTGCACCACATGACGGTACCCATACCAGCCACCATGGCTGGGTGCCCTGGCCACTGAGGCCACCAGCTAGCCATCCCTGGGCTGCATGCGTCGGACTGTCTAATGCTGTCGTATTCTGTTTGCCCCACCCACCTCCCCCTTCCCCTTCCAGGAAAAGGTTGCACACATCCGCCGGGAGTGGGAGAAGACAGGAGTGTGTCCGCCATGTAATGATACTGATGCACGATCACTGACCACTAAAGCGAGGTTGTAGTACAACTGAAGGCTTTAATAAGCTAGATGTTTCCCCCAGCAGCTCAGGTACAGAATGAAGGCTGCTGGGGCGGCACGGGCTCTTATACCCCGCCTAGCAGGGCGGAGCTACTATACAGCTTGACCAATAGGAAGCATACAATATCTACCAATGGTGTTCCAGCATTACCAGGTACCGTAATACCTCTACACAGACTACCACATTCACCCCCTGTTAAAAAAGAGTCCGGCGGGGGTGGTGGCCTGATACTACAACATGGTAACGTGGTAGAATTATTGTTATGGAGGTACCGTAATACCTCCATACAGCGTTTTGTAACTATTTACAATTCTATTAACTACAATTTATGATTCATAATTAGCTATACAGTTTAAAATGAAGCAATCAGTCGATCGGGTGCCCTGGTCGTCCTCTGTGATCGTCGAAGCTTCGGTGGTGACTCCGGTGGAGGCTCGGACGTCTGTGACTCCGGGAGCGTGGCCTCGATCTCTGTAGCAGCTTTGACACCCCTAGACGGCGCTGGTGGGGAAAACGGTTGACCTGTGAAAGGAGCGCCTGCGGGTTGCGTCGGTGGTGTGGGGGCCTAGACGGGGCCGGCGGGAGGACCGATCCTCCTGTAAGGTGCAATGGTGGAAGGGAGGGTGGGACTGGTGGCTGGGGTGTGCGTGGGGCTCCAGCGGGCGCCAGTTCTCGTAGGGAGACCGTAACTTGTCAGCCGTCGGGGTACGCCCGTAGGCGTACTGAGGGTTAGCGTGGAGAAGATGGACCGTCTCGACCAATGGGTCCGACTTGTGCGCCGCACGTGTTTTCGGAGCAGCATGGGACTGGGAGCTGCCAGCCAGGTCGGGAGCGAGGTCCCAAGGAGGATTCCTGGGAAAGGCAAGGAGACGTTCGTGAGGTGTCTGGTTGATTGTTGAACAAAGCAGTGACCGGATGGAGTGGAGGGCATCTGGGAGGACTTCCTGCCAGTGAGAGACTGGGAGGTTCCTGGACCGTAGGGCCAGTAGGACGGTCTTCCAGACCATTCCTTCTCCTTCTCTATCTGTCCGTTGCCCCGGGGGTTGTAACTGATCGTCCTGCTCGAGGCGATGCCCTTACTGAGCAGGAATTGACGCAGTTCGTCGCTCATAAAGGAGGACCCCCTATCACTATGTATGTAAGCGGGGAACCCGAACAGTGCAAAGGTGCTATGGAGGGCCCTTATGACAGTGGTTGCGGTCATGTCAGGGCAGGGGATGGCGAATGGGAACCGGGAGTACTCGTCAATCACGCTCAGGAGTACGTGTTGCGGTCGGTGGAGGGGAGGGGGCCTTTGAAGTCCATGCTGAGGCGTTCAAAGGGACGGGAAGCCTTTATCAGGTGTGCTTTCTCTGGCCGTAGAAGTGCGGTTTGCACTCCGCGCAGATTTGGCAGCCCTGGTGGCTGTCCTGACATCCTCGATGGAGTAGGGCAGGTTGCGGGTCTTGATGAAGTGGAAAAAGCAGGTGACCCCTGGGTGGCAGAGGTCCTCGTGGAGGGATCGGAGACGGTCCACTTGTGCGGTGGCACATGTGCCGCGGGATAGGGCATCAGGAGGCTTGTTTAGCTTCCCGGGACGATACAAGATCTCGTACTTGTAGGTGGAGAGTTCGATCCTCCACCGCAAGATCTTGTCGTTTTTTATCTTGCCCCGCTGTGCATTATCGAACATGAAAGCAAACCGACCGTTGGTCAGTGAGGAGAGTGAATCTCCTGCCGGCCAGGTAATGCCTCCAATGTCGCACAGCTTCTACTATGGCCTGGGCCTCCTTTTCGACTGAGGAGTGGCGGATTTCGGAAGCATGGAGGGTACGTGAGAAGAAGGCCACGTGTCTGCCCATTGGTTGAGGGTGGCCGCCAGAGCTACGTCAGACGCGTCGCTCTCGACCTGGAAGGGGAGGGTCTCGTCGATGGCGTGCATCGCAAACAGGGAAAGCGGATCGACCTTGACGGTCGCGAGGCCGCAGACAGTGAGGGGGGTATAGGGCCGCCAAATTTGAAAGTTAGACTTTGGAGATTACACTGGAAGTCTAAACCTAGGAGTGTGACCGCGCAGAGGTGGGGAAGGACGTAGAGCCGGTAATTTTTAAACTCCCTTCCCTGGACTGTGAGGTTTGCTACACAAAACCCCTTTATCTCTACTGAGTGGGAACCGGAGGCCAGGGAGATTTTCTGATTAACTGGGTGGACAAGGAGAGAACAGCGCCTTACCGTGTCCGGGTGTATGAAGCTCTCCGTGCTCCCAGAATCGATTAAGGAGGACGTCTCGTGCCCGTTGATTAGTACTGTCATTGTAGCAGTTGAGAGTGTTCGAGGCCGGGACTGATCCAGTGTCACCGAGGCTAATCTCAGCAGTTGAGTGTTCTCTTCGGGTGGTGTGTGGTCAGCCGAGCTGGGGTCCTGGGAGTCCATCCAAGATGGCGGCTCCCATTGGTCGCACATGGCTGGGGGTGCACAATATGGCGGTGCCCATCCATCGAATGTGGCATCCGCGGGACAAGATGGCGGCACCCAGGGGCTGCACGTGGCCCTGGACTAGGAAGATGGCGGCATCTGCTGGCTGCCCGGGGACCGTGGAGAGGTTTGTGGTGGTGGTCCGCATTCGCCGCCGGAGACCACGGCGACCGCACGGGCCTGGCATACCACCACGAAATGGCCCTTTTTACCGCATCCCTTGCAGGTGGATGCGCGGGCCGGGCAGCGCTGGCGGGGGTGCTTGGCCTGCCCGCAAAAGTAGCAGCGGGGCCCCCGGGGGTTGCCAGGCTGCCTTGCAGCACAAGCTTGTGGGGGGATGGGGGATGTCTCTGGGTCGGCTGATGAGGGGGTTCCACGTTGCCCAGGGGGCTGCCGCGCAGTCGGGAACGTAAGCGCGGGCCTTTCTGGAGGCCACGTCCAGGGAGCCAGCAAGTGCCCGTGCCACCTTGAGGCCTAGGGTGTCTTTTTCCAGCAATCACTGGCGGATCTGGGAGGACAGCATACCTGCCACGAAAGCGTCCCGGATCAAGAGTTCTGTGTGGTCGCTCGCCGAAACTTGCGGACAGCTGCAGTTTCTCCCCAACACCAGGTGCGCAGGGTAGAATTCTTCCAGGGATTTGTCACCTCATTGCTGGCAGATGTCGGGCATAGATCTGGTTTACTGGGCGGATATAATGTCCTTTTAGCAGCTCTATTGCCTCATCGAAGTCTTCCGCATCCTCGATGTGGGTGTACATTTCCGGGCTCACCATTGAGTGCAGGACTTGCATTTTCTGTTCTCCTGTGGGTGTGTTTTCGGCCGTTCCGAGATATCTTTTATACCGCGCCAGCCAGTGCTTGAAGATTGCCGCTGAGTTCGCCGCGTGGGGGCTGAGTTGCAGACACTCCGGCTTGATTCGGAGCTCCATCCTTTTAAATCTAGCTTATTAAATTGATGCACGATCAATGACCAATGGGGTGTATGAAGCTCTCCGTCCTCCCAGAGTCAATTAGGCAGGCCGTCTCATGGCCATTGATGAAAACGGTCGTCGTAGCGGTTGAGAGTGTTCGAGGTCGAGATTGATCCAGAGTCACCGAGGCCAATCGCAGTAGTTGAGAATTCTGTCCAGGCAGTGTGTGGAAGGCCGAGCTGGAGTCCTGGGCGCCCATCCAAGATGGCGTCTCCCATGGGTCGCACATGGCCGGGGGTGCACAAAATGGCGGCGCCCATCCCTCAAGCGTGGCGTCTGTGGAACAAGATGGCGGCGCCCGGGGTCCGCACGTGGCCCTGGAATATGGGGGTGGCAACGACCACTGGCCACACGGGCCCATGGAGAAGTTTGTGGTGGTGGTCCGGAGTCACCGCTCGGGCCTGACATACCCCCACAAAATGGCCCTTTTGCCGCATCCCCTGCAGGTGGATGCGCGGGCCGGGCAGCACTGGTGGGGGTGCTTGGCCTGCCCGCTCAATTAGCAGCGGGGCCCCTCGGGGTTGGCAGGCCTGCGGGGGAATGGGAGAAGTCTCTGTGTCGGCCTCTGCGGGGTTCCACGCTGCCCAGGGGGCTGCCGCACGGTCGGGAACGTAGGCGCGAGCGTTCCTGGAGGCCACGTCCAGGGTGCTTGCAAGAGCCCGTGCCTCCCTAAGATACAGGGTGTCTTTCTCTAACAGGCCAGCCAGTGCTTAAAGATCGCCGCTGAGTTCGCCGCGTAAGTTGCAGACACTCCAGCTTGATTCGAAGCTCCATCCTTTCTTCTTAAAATCTAGCTTATTAAATTGATGCACTATCATTGACCACTAAAACGAGGTTGTAGTACAACTGAAGGCTTTAATAAGCTAGATGCTTCCCCCAGCAGCTCAGGTACAGAATGAAGACTGCTGGGGCGGCACGGGCTCTTATACCCCACCTAGCAGGGCGGAGCTACCATCCAGCTTGACCAAGAGGAAGCATACAATATCTACCAATGGTGTTCCAGCATTACCAGGTACCTTAATACCTCTACATAGACTACCACAGATACGTAGACAGACATGGAACTGAAAGGTTAATGACAACACTTAGCTGTAACACTAGCACTAGAGGGCATTACAAGTTCCACTATATAACTGAGCTCCCAAAGGCTCTTGGTCTCTTTCCACGCAGGTGTGGTTAAACAGCAGTGGTGTAGCAGAGTCAGATCACAGCCTAGACACCATGTGTAGTTCAGATACAGTTTGTACAGTTGTTTCTCATTACTTTATTTCTAGAGTTAGTTCAGTAGAGTGTCAAACTCATTAATGAGTTTTATTGTTACTTAATAAATTCATTTAATTTACTTTGAATAGTCATTTGTTCTTCAAGATCATCTGCAAACATAGAACATAGAACATTACAGCGCAGTACAGGCCCTTCGGCCCTCGATGTTGCGCCGACCTGTGAACCCACTCTAAAGCTCATCTACACTATTCCCTTATCATCCATATGTCTATCCAATGACCATTTGAATGCCCTTAGTGTTGGCGAGTCCACTACTGTTGCAGGCAGGGCATTCCACGCCCTTACTACTCTCTGAGAAAAAAACCTACCTCTGACATCTGTCTTATATCTATCTCCCCTCATTTTAAAGCTATGTCCCCTCGTGTTAGACATCACCACCCGAGGAAAAAGGCTCTCACTGTCCACCCTATCCAATCCTCTGATCATCTTGTATGCCTCAATTAAGTCACCTCTTAACCTTCTCTCTAGCGAAAACAGCCTCAAGTCCCTCAGCCTTTCCTCATAAGATCTTCCCTCCATACCAGGCAACATTCTGGTAAATCTCCTCTGCACCCTTTCCAATGCTTCCACATCCTTCCTATAATGCGGCGACCAGAATTGCACGCAATACTCCAAATGCGGCCGCACCGGAGTTTTGTACAGCTGCAACATGACCTCATGGCTCCGAAACTCAATCACTCTACCAATAAAAGCTAACACACCGTACGCCTTCTTAAGAACCCTCTCAACCTGGGTGGCAACTTTCAGGGATCTATGTACATGGACACCGAGATCTCTCTGCTCATCCACACTGCCAAGAATCTTACCATTAGCCCAGTCTTCCTGTTATTCCTTCCAAAATGAATCACCTTACACCTTTCTGCATTAAACTCCATTTGCCACCTCTCAGCCCAGCGCTGCAGCTTATCTATGTCCCTCTGTAACTTGTAACATCTGTCCGCACAGTCCACAACTCCACCGACTTTAGTGTCATCTGCAAATTTACTCATCTTCTACGCCCTCCTCCAGGTCATTTATAAAATATATTTATTAAAGTTTTTTAACACAATTTTTCACCTTTACAAACAATAACCCCCCCCCCCCCATAACAAAATAGCAAGAAATCGCACAAAGCAAGATATATACATGGTAAAACGATATGTTACATAGCTTTGTACACTGGCTCTCTCCCTCAGTGCCAGTTTCCCCAATCCTTCATGTTATCTCTTGCTCATCCACCCTCCCAGGCAAGCCCCCATTGCCCCCCCCCCCACCTCACAGGAGGTCCCCCCCCACCCACCCCCACCCCCGTCCTGCCCCCCCCCCCCTCCCCCCCGCCTAGGTTGCTGC
Source organism: Scyliorhinus torazame (assembly GCF_047496885.1). Lineage (NCBI taxonomy): Eukaryota > Metazoa > Chordata > Chondrichthyes > Carcharhiniformes > Scyliorhinidae > Scyliorhinus > Scyliorhinus torazame. The sequence continues at coordinate 204,428,431 of NC_092710.1, forward strand.
TGCTGCTGACCGACCTTCCTCTAACGCTAAGCGAGATAGTATAGGAACGGTTGCCACCGCCTGTAGAACCCCTGCGCAGACCCTCTCAAGGCAAACTTAATCCTCTCCAGCTTTATGAACCCAGCCATGTTGTTTATCCAGGCCTCCAGGCTGGGGGGATTCGCCTCCTTCCACATTAGCAAGATCCTTCGCCGGGCTACTAGGGACGCAAAGGCCAGAATGCTGGCCTCTTTCGCCTCCTGCACTCCCGGCTCGTCCACTACTCCACATTTTGCTAGCCCCCAGCTTGGCTTGACCCGGACTTTCACCACCTGAGATATTGCTCCCGCAACTCCCCTCCAGAACCCCTCCAGTGCCGGGCATGACCAAAACATATGGACATGGTTCGCCGGGCTCCCTGAGCACCTTCCGCATCTGTCCTCTACCCCAAAGAACCTACTCAACCTCGCCCCCTTCAAGTGCGCTCTGTGAACCACCTTAAATTGTATCATGCTGAACCTGGCACACGAGGAGGAGTTAACCCTACCCAGGGCATCAGCCCACAGACCTTCCTCAATCTCCTCCACCAGCTCCTCCTCCCATTTACTGCTCAGCTCCTTTACCAGCGCTTCCCCCTCTTCTTTCATCTCCTGGTATATTGCCGACACCTTGCCCTCCCCGACCCATACACCCGAGATCACCCTGTCTTGAATTTTTTGTGCCGGGAGCAATGGGAATTCCCTCACCTGTTGCCTCACAAATGCCCTTACCTACATATACCTAAAAGCATTTCCCGGGGGTACCTCAAACTTCTCCTCCAGTGCCCCTAGGCTCGCAAACGTCCCGTCAATGATCAGGTCCCCCATTCTTCTAATCCCCGCCCGATGCCAGCTCTGAAACCCCCCGTAAATCCTCCCCGGGACAAACCGGTGGTTACCCCTGATCGGGGACCACACCGAGGCTCCCACTGCACCCCTGTGCCGTCTCCACTGGCCCCAGATCCTTAGCGTTGCCGCCACCACCGAGCTCATGGTATACTTTGACGGCGAGAGCGGCAGCGGTGCCGTCACCAACGCCCCCAGGCTCGTTCCTTTACAGGACGCCATCTCCACCCTCTTCCATGCCGCCCCCTCTCCTTACATCACCCACTTGCGGATCATCGCCTCATTTGCTGCCCAGTAGTAGCTCCCTAGGTTTGGCAGCGCCAACCCTCCTCGGTCCCTACTGCGTTCCAGAAACCCTCTCCTTACCCTCGGGGTCCTATTCGCCCACACAAACCCCATAATACTCCTACCTACTCCCTTAAAAAAGGCCTTGGTGATCACGATGGGAAGGCACTGAAACACAAAAAGAAAGCTCGGAAGGACCACCATTTTGACCGACTGCACTCTACCCGCTAGCGAGAGCGATAACATGTCCCATCTTTTGAAGTCCTCCTCCATTTGCTCTACCAACCTCGTCAGATTCAGTTTATGTAGGGCCCCCCAACTCCTGGCTATCTGGACCCCCAGGTACCGAAAGCTCCCCTCCGCCCTCCTCAGCGGTAGATCCCCTATCCCTCTTTCTTGGTCCCCTGCCTGTACTACAAAAAGCTCACTCTTCCCTACATTGAGCTTATATCCTGAAAACTCCCCAAACTCCCTTAGAGTCTGCATGACCTCCATTGGATCCGCCACATACAGCATCAGGTCATCCGCATAAAGCGACACCCGATGCTCTTCTCCCCCTCGGACCACCCCCCTCCATTTCCTAGACTCCCTCAATGACATGGCCAAAGGTTCGATCGCCAATGCAAACAACAGGGGGGGACAGGGGGCACCCCTGCCTCGTCCCTCGGTACAGCCGAAAGTACTCCGACCTCCGCCGGTTCGTCACTACACTCGCCACCGGGGCTCTGTAAAGGAGCTTAACCCAATTGATAAACCTACCCCGAACCCAAACCTACGCAGCACCTCCCAGAGGTACTCCCACTCTACTCGGTCAAAGGCCTTCTCCGCGTCCATAGCTGCCACTATCTCCACCTCTCCCTCCTCCGATGGCATCATTATCACGTTTAAGAGCTGCTGCACATTGGTGTTTAATTGCCTGCCCTTTACAAATCCCGTCTGGTCCTCGTGGATCACCCCCGGGACACAGTCCTCGATCCTCGTAGCCAGCACTTTTGCCAGCAACTTGGCATCCACATTGGGGGGCGAGATCAGCCTGTACGATTCACATTGCAGTGGGTCCTTGTCCCGCTTTAGGATCAGATAAATCGTCGCCTCCGACATTGTCGGGGGCAGGGTCCCCTCCTCTCTTGCCTCATTAAAGGTCCTCACTAGTAGCAGGGCCAACAGGTCTACGTACTTCCTGTGGAACTCCACCGGGAACCCGTCCGGTCCCGGGGCCTTCCCTGCCTGCATGCTCCCCAAACCCTTGCTCAGCTCCTCCAACCCTTCCATCCTTGACTCCCCCTATTTCCCTCGCTGCCATCCTCTTACGGAGCTGGTGTGCCAGCATCCGACTAGCCTTTTCCCCATATTCGTAGGTCGCCCCCTGCGCCTTCCTCCACTGTGCCTCTGCCTTCCCTGTGGTCAACAGATCAAACTCCGTCTGGAGACGTTGTCTTTCCCCAAGAAATCTCTCCTCAGGGGCCTCTGCGTATCTCCTGTCCAATCTCAAAATCTCCCCCACTAACCTCTCCCTTTCCATGCCCTCTGTCTTCTCCCTATGAGCCCTGATGGAGATTAGCTCTCCCCTGATCACCGCCTTCAACGCCTCCCATACCACCCCCACCCACACCTCCCCATTGTCGTTGGCCTCCAAGTACGTTTTGATGCACCCCTCACCTTCCCACACACCACCTCATCTGCCAGCAGTCCCACATCCAGCCACCACAGCGGGCGTTGGTCCCTCTCCTCTCCCAGCTCCAGTTCCACCCAGTGCGGTGCGTGATCCGAAACGGCTATGTCCGAAAACTCCGTTCCCTCCACCCTCGGGATGAGTGCCCTGCCCAGAACAAATAAATCTATCCGGGAGTAGGCTTTGTGCACGTGGGAGAAAAAAGAAAATTCCCTGGCCTGCGGCCTAGCAAACCTCCATGGGTCCACTCCCCCCATCTGATCCATAAACCCCCTAAGCACCTTGGCCGCCGCCGGCCTCTTTCCAGTCCTTGATCTGGAGCGGTCCAGTGCTGGGTCCAACACCGTGTTGAAGTCTCCACCCATTATCAGGCCTCCTACCTCCAGGTCCGGAATGCGCCCCAACATGCGCTTCATGAATCCAGCATCGTCCCAGTTCGGGGCGTATACATTTACCAACACCACCCACGTCCCCTGCAACCTACCGCTCACCATCACATATCGCCCTCCGTTATCCACTACGATAGTCTTGGCCTCAAATGACACCCGCTTCCCCACCAATATTGCCACCCCTCTATTCTTCGCGTCCAGCCCCGAATGGAATACCTGTCCTACCCATCCGTTTCTTAACCTGACCTGGTCCGCCACCTTCAGGTGTGTCTCTTGGAGCATGACCACGTCCGCCTTCAGTCCTTTTAAGTGCGCGAACACTCGGGCCCTCTTCACCGGCCCGTTCAGGCCCCTCACGTTCCACATTATCAGCCGGATTGGAGGGGCTACTACCCCCCCCCCCCACCCCCCCGCCAACTAGCCATCTCCTTTTCTAGGCCAGTCACGTGTCCGCGCCACCCTCACCCTCCAGTCCCCCAGCCGGGGGACCCCCGCCCCGACCACCCCTTCTGTGTCCCATTCCCTTTCGGCCAGTGCAGCAGCAACCCTTTTCCCCCCACTTCCCCCCCCCTCCTAGACCCCTGTCTAGCTTTTTTGCTCCCCCCATATCACTCCCGTAAGTCAGCTGACACCTGCTGACCCCGGCTTCCCCCGCCGTCCCATTGACCTCCCCGTGTGGGAGTGTCCCAATCAGTATGCATTCCTCCATTCCCTTTCCCGCCTTTCTTCCCTAGCGCGGGAAAAACCCCACGCTTTCCAAAGCCTACCCCGCCCCCTCTGGCGCAGCTCCTGTCGTGGCCTTGTCTCTCTCCCCCAGCAAATGTAACATTTCCTGCGCGTGATTGACCCCCTATATTCAACAACCATCACACATCAAACATCCCCCCCACCCTCACTAACCCTCAGTTTGAGTCCAACTTTTCGGTTTGTATGATGGTCCACGCCTCTTCAGGCGTTTCAAAATAATAGTGTTGATCCTTGTGTGTGACCCACAGTCGCGCTGGCTGCAGCATTCCAAATCTCACTCCTTTCCGGTGCAACACTGCCTTGGCCCGGTTGAAACCCGCTCTCCTCTTTGCAACCTCCGTGCTCCAGTCCGGGTATATTCGGATCTCTGCAATGTCCCACTTGCTGCTTCGCTCCTTCTTGGCCTATTTCAGGACCCTCTCTCTGTCCGTGAACTGGTGAAATCTCACCACCATCGCCCTTGGCAGCTCATTTGCCTTGGGCCTCCTCGCCAGCACCCGGTGTGCCCCATCCAGCTCCAGTGGCCTCGAAGGGGCCTCCGCGCCCATCATCGCCCCGAGCACCGTGCTCGCATATGCCCCGGCATCGGCCCCCTCCACTCCTTCTGGGAGACCCAGGATCCGCAGGTTCTTTCTCCTCGACCTGTTCTCCAGGTCTTCGAGTCTTCCCGCCCACCTCTTGTGTAGCGCCTCGTGCTCCTCCACTCTCACCGCCAGGCCCAAGATCTCGTCCTCATTCTCACTGACTCTTTTCTGTACCTCCTGGATCTTTACCTCGTGGGCCTTCTGGGTCATCCCTAGTCCTTCAATTGCCGACAACATAGGCGCCAGCATCTCCTTTCACAGCTCCGCGAAGCAGCGCTTGATGAACTCCTGCAGCTCCGGCCCGCACTCCGCTTTGTCCCCGGCTGCCGCCATTTTGCTTTTCTTCCCTCGCTTCTCCCGCTGCTCCAATGCCACTTTTTTGGCCGTTTCACTTCTGGTCCGGTCCATAAAAGTTGAAGGGGGACCTCTCTCTTCCCTTCCCCATGGGTTGTCTTCAAAAAATTTCTATTGGGGCTCCTCTAAAGAGCCCGAAAGATCGTGATAGCAGGAGCTGCCGAATCGTGTGGCTTAGCTCTGCATAGCCGCAACTGGAGTCCAGGTCATTTATAAAAATGACAAACAGCAGTGGACCCAAAACAGATCCTTGTGGTACACCACTAGTAACTGGACTCCAGTCTGAACATTTCCCATCCACCAGCACCCTTTGTCTTCTTCCAGCTAGCCAATTTCTGATCCAAACTGTTAAATCACCCTGAATCCCATGCCTCCATATTTTCTGCAGTAGCCTACTGTGGGGAACCTTATCAAACACTTTACTGAAATCCATATACACCACATCAACTGCTTTACCCTCATCCACCTGTTTGGTCACCTTCTCAAAGAACTCAATAAGTTTTGTGAGGTGTGGTAGTATGTATTGGGGGTCATGTGGGACTGGAAACCCTAATGTCATTGGCTGACAGATCCCGGGTCCTGGTTGGCCGTTGACCTCATACTCCGCCCTGAAGGCGAAGTATAAGAAGCCGGTGCCTTCCCCCGCAGGCCAGTTTACTATCGGGCTGCTGGGGAACAGACACGCTTAATAAAGCCTCATCGACTTCACTCTATTTGTCTCACGGAGTCTTTGTGCGCCACATGAGGCACAACCCACCCTTCACAAAACCGTATTGACTATCTCTAATCAAATTATTCCTTTCCAGATGATTATACATCCTATCTCTTATAAACCTTTCCAAGATTTTGCCCACAACAGAAGTAAGGCTCACTGGTCTATAGTTACCAGGGTTGTCTCTACTCCCCTTCTTGAACAAGGGGACAACATTTGCTATCCTCCAGTCTTCTGGCACTATTCCTGTCGACAAAGATGACTTAAAGATCAAAGTCAAAGGCTCAGCAATCTCCTCCCTAGCTTCCCAGAGAATCCTAGGATAAATCCTATCCAGCCCAGGGGACTTATCTATTTTCATACTTTCCAGAATTGCGAACACCTCTTCCTTATAAACCTCAAGCCCTTCTAGTTTAGCAGCCTAAATCTCAGTAGCGACATATAACGACGGTCCACCCACATCAACGCCACCACCAAGAAAGCACAATAGCGCCTATACTTCCTCAGGAAACTAAGGAAACTTGGCATGTCCACATTAACCCTTACCAACTTTTACAGATGCACCAGAGAAAGCATCTATCAGGCTGCATCACAGCCTGGTATGGCAACTGCTCGGCCCTGGACCACAAGAAACTTCAGAGAGTCGTGAACACCGCCCAGTCCATCACACAAACCTGCCTCCCATCCATTGACTCCATCTGCACCTCCCACTGCCTGGAAAAAGCAGGCAGCATAATCAAAGACCCCTCCCACCCGGCTTACTCACTCTTCCAACTTCTTCCATCGGGCAGGAGATACAGAAGTCTGAGAACTGACTCAAAAACAGCTTCTTCCCCGCTGTTACCAGACTCCTAAATGACCCTCTTATGGACTGACCTCATTAACACTACAGCCCTATATGCTTCATCCAGTGCCAGTGCTTATGTATTTACATTGTATACCTTGCGTTGCCCTATTATGTATTTTCTTTTATTCCCTTTTCTTCCCATGTACTTAATGATCTCTTGAGCTGCTCGCAGAAAAATACATTTCACTGTACCTCGGTACACGTGACAATAAACAAATCCAATCTAATCCAATCCAAGTAATATAACATGCCGGACCTGCTGTTCCTTACTGTGGCTGAGCAGAGGGCCCTGGATGTGACCAGCAGCCAGGAGGAAAGTGAGGCCGCCGAGGTAGAGTTCGGCCGCAGGCAAGAAAGTGAGACCCCGCTTAGTCATGGTTTTCCATGTGTCAAACACCCTCAATCCCCAACCTCATTCCCACACCATCCTCACCCCCACCCTCATCCCCACACCAACGTCACCACCACAGCTCAGACACCAGTCCTCTGCTTGAGACTCTGCTTGAGCTCAAGTATGAGAATGACACAGATTTCCCATCACAGCTATCTCCAACCCCCTCCATGATCCCAGGAATTCTCACCTCGGTTGTGCACTTTAGTGATGAGGCTCCTGGGACACACTCTATTGCTCACCACACAGCTGCTCTGGTGCAATAGATGGAGATAGGAACACCCGAGCGAGTGGATGGCCAGAGGGTGGGCCGACACCAGGAACTAGCTGCTGTTGAGACAGGTCTCGAGCTTCTGGAACAGTCCCATCAATCGTGGAGATGCAGTCACAGAGTCAGGAGCTACACAAGAGGATGTTGTTAAGCATCCAGTGCCTGCAGGTGCAGTTGGAGGAGTCCAATCATGTGCAGAAGCAGGAGGTGGTGCCGACCATGTGTGCCACCCAGGCCAACATCGCAGGGGTTACGTCCGCGGTGGAGGCATCGGGGGCGATGGTTTCGGCTATGGATCAGCATATCCAAGGCCTGGGGCTTTCTGTGCAGGTGGTGGCTGAGGCCAAGGACCGGGTTGCCGCCTAACAGACAGCCATCTTCCAGAGCACCTGGAAATGGCATCAGCGCTCCTGTGCGTGGCCCAGTCACACCAGGTCTTGGCTGGGAACATCAGCAGCATTGTCCAGGCTCTGGCCAGTGCTGCGCAGCCACAGAGGGAGATGGCGCAGTCACCTGCTCATTTGACAAAAACCCAGAAGGTGGTGGCAAAGTCAATGAGTGATGTGGCGCAGTCCCGGGTGGAAGTGGTTCAATCAGCTGCACATTCACGAGTGGTACCCCTTTCAGTTGATGCAGAGCGGCCTGTTATCTGCAACCGCTCGTAAGTGAACATCCATTGGTTAATAATGCCTGGACCCGGGGAATGTCAGCAATGGCGGTGAACCCGACTGGTGGGCTCGGTCCACATTGAAGTTGATGTATTGAGCCACCTGGGTACATAGATCTCCGTGACAGCAAGGATGCACCTGTGCACCGGGGTGTGTGAGATCCTGGACAGGTCCCACTAGGAGCCTCGAAGGACCCCGTCGCGTAAAGGTTCAGGGCAACCATCACCTTGATGCCACCAGTAGCGGGTGTGTCCCCCATACCCCCAGGGTGCCAGGTATGCCACCATCTGGCTGATATAAGAACATAAGAGCTAGGAGCAGGAGTAGGCCATCTGACCCTTCGAGCCTGCTCCGTCATTCAATGAGATCATGGCTGTTCTTTTGTGGACTCAGCTCCACTTTCTCGGCTGAGCTCCATAACCCTTTATCCCTTTATTCTTCAAAAAATTATCTATCTTTATCTTGAACACATTTAATGAAGGAGCCTCAACTGCTTCACTGGACAGGGGATTCCATAGATTCACAACCCTTTGGGTGAAGAAGTTCCCCCTGAGCTCAGTCCTAAATCTACTTCCCCTTATTCGAGGCTATGCCCCCTAGCTCTGCTTTCACCCGCCAGTGGAAACAACCTCCTCGCATCTATCTTATCTATTCCTTCGTAATTTTCTATGTTTCTATGAGATCCCCCCGCATAGGGGCTGTTTAGCACAGGGCTAAATCGCTGGCTTTGAAAGCAGACCAAGGCAGGCCAGCAGCACGGTTCAATTCCTGTAACAGCCTCCCCGAACAGGCGCCGGAATGTGGCGACTAAGGGCTTTTCACAGTAACTTCATTTGAAGCCTACTTGTGACAAGCGATTTCATTTTTCATTTCATTTCATCCTTCTAAATTCCAACGAGTACAGTTCCAGTCTACTCAACCTCTCCTCGCAATCCAACCCCCTCAACTCTGGGATTAACCTAGTAAATCTCCTCTGCACACCCTCCAGCGCCAGTACGTCCTTTCTCAGGTAAACTGAACTCAATTTTGGCAAAGTTGGCGTCATGGTCCTGCTGATCGTGGCCGCAGATGGTGACATTGTCAAGGTATGGGAAAGTGGCCCGCAGCCCGTACCGGTCGACCAATCGGTCCATTTCCCGTTGGAAAACTGAGACCCCGTTGGTGACGCCAAAAGGTACCCTGAGAAAGTGGTAAAGGTGGCCATCTGCCTCGAAGGCAGTGTATGGGCGGTCTGCCTTATGGATAGGGAGCTGATGGTAGGCGGATTTAAGGTCCACAGTTGAGAAGACTCGGTTCTGTGCAATTTGATTGACCATATCAGATATGCATGGGAGGGAGTACGCGTCGAGCTGCGTGTACCTCTTGATAGTCTGACTGTAGTCCATTCTGTGTTTCTCCCCAGTTTTCACCACCACCACTTGGGCTCACCAGGGGCTGTTGCTCGCCTCGATTATGCCTTCCCGAAGCAGTCGCTGGACTTTGGACCTGATGAAGGTCCTGTCCTGGGCACTGTACCATCTGCTCCTGGTGGCGACGGGTTTGCAATCTGGGGTTAAGTTTGCAAATAGGGAAGGTGGGTCGACCTTCAGGGTCGCGAGGCCGTACACAGTAAGGAGTGGTAGGGGCCCGCCGAATTTCAATGATAGGCTCTGGAGGTTGCACTGGAAGTCCAGGCCGAGTAGTAAGGCAGCGCAGAGGTTGGGGAGGACGTAGAGGTGAAAGCTGGTAAACTCCACGCCCTGGACAGTGAGAGTGGCTATACAGTACCCCCGGATCACCACGGAGTGGGACCTGGAGGCCAGGGAGATTCTCTGATTGGCGAGGTGTATCGCGAGGGAGCAGAACCTTACCATATCGGGATGAATGAAGCTGTTCCCGGAGTCCAGCAGGCAGGAGATCTCGTGCCCATCGATTTTCACATTTGTAGAGGCGGTTGCTAGGTTGTGTGGGCGAGACTGGTCAGTCGTGACCGAGGCGAGACGCGGCTGATCGTCAATGGTGGCAGACGATGGGGTGCCCGGGGCATGGGTCCTGGTAAGATGGCGGCGCCCACGGGCTGCACGTGCCGTGGGGGAGACAAGATGGCGGCGCTTGATGTTCCTGGGGAGGACAAGATGGCGGTGTCCACGGGCCGCACGTGGTGGGGGTTGAACAAGATGGCGGCGCCCACGGGCTGCTTGTGGTCCAAGGAGGGGAAGATGGCAGCGCCCACTGGCCGTGCGTGGTCCGAGGAGGGGAAGATGGAGGCGCCCACTGGACGCACGGGGGCGAGGGGGGGGGGGGAGGGAAGGGGGGGGGTTTGGAACAATAACGGTGACTGAATGGGCCTGGCACACCGCCGCAAAGTGCCCCTCCTTGCCGCAGGCCTTGCAAAGGGCGCTCCGGGCCGGGCAGCGTTGTCGGGAGTGTTTTGGCTGCCCACAGAAGTAACATTTAGGGCCCCCGGGGTTGGTTGGCTGCCGCACGGCACAGACGTGGGGTTGGCTGAGTGGGGTCCTCGATGGGGCGGCCGTCTGCGGAGTCCACGATGCGTAAGAGGGGTGGGCCGCGCGGCCGGGTGTGTAGGCCTGGATGTTGCGCGAGGCGACCATCAGCGAGAGCGCAACCTTTTTGGTTGCCGCGAGGTCGAGTGTGGCCCCTTCTAAAAGACGTTGGCGGATGTAATCTGACCCTATTCCCGTAACAAAAGCGTTCCTCATAAGCAAGTTTGAATGTTCCGTGGCCATGACGACCTGACAGTCACAGTCCCTGACTAGGGGAATTAGGGCACACCAGAAGTCTTCTCCTGACTCACCAGGGAGTTGACTGCGCGTGGAGAGGATATGTCTGGCGTAAAGCGTGTTAGTCCACTGAGCGTAATTTTCTTTCAGTCGCGCCATGGCTTCGTCGTAGTTCGGCGCGTCCTGGATAAGCGGAAAGACGTTGAAGCTCAGCCGCGCGTAGAGGATCTGAATCTTCTGAGCTTCCAGAATTGGGTCTGGTGCAGAACTGATGTAAGCTTCGAAACAGGCTAGCCAATGTTCAAAGTCCTTTATGGCATTGCCTGATTACGAATCCAGCTGCAGGCGATCCGGCTTGATGCGGAGGTCCACCTTCTGAAAACTTTAGTGTAATAAATTGATGCACGATCAATTACACAAAGACGAGAGTTGAATGCAACTGAGGCTTTATTACACTAAGATGTGTGGCCTCCTACAGCAGCTGGTGAAATGGCTGCTGTATGGGGAGAACACATATTTATACTCCGCCTACTGGGCGGAGCCAGCAGGCAGGGAACAACCCCCGTACCTGCCGTACAGGGCCTTACCACAAATCACGTAATATATACATCAGTGGTGATTACCACAACGGTGGAAACCGGCGCGACGGCGCTCCAGCGATTCTCCAGTCTCCGGAGAATCGCTGTGATTCGCACGTGCACGGTCTACGGGTAGGGGGCCATTGACAGAGGCCTCCGGCGGTGATCCTCCGAGGCCAACTGGCCAAGTTCCCGACAGCGTGGTTCTAACCACATTTTGCCTACTGCTGACTCAGTCCACAGCCGCCCTGGTGGGATGCGGGGGGACCTTCACCAGGGGGGGTGGGGGCTACTCACAGACGGACAGGCAAGCGATCGGGCAGCACCGCTCCACGGGTGCGCATGATCTCGGGATGTGCCTACATCCCTGGTGACGCTCCGACGGCTGAGTCCGCCATGTCGCACGGGGTGGCCACCACAGGCCGCCGCCATGCACATGCGTGGACTCCTGACCAGAAATACAGGGTCCCGTATCCGCAGCTAGAGCTGCAAGGAGCACTCCGAGGCCCTGCTAGCCCCCTGCAAATTGGAGAAGCACTCAGGACGTTCTTTAGGAAAGTCCAGAGTGAAACACCTGTGTTTTGGCACTGGCGTGGGGACATAGCCCCATTATTGGAGAATCCCACCCCTGGTTATTCTGTCACCAAAGATTTTAACGGAATCAAAACTTTTCACTCTTGCAAACGTGACATACTTAATATGTTCAATTGCAAAAACATGCCAAGGAATAAAACAGAACATTGTCAAGAATTTGGCTTTGCGACTTGATTATAGTCATAGAACATAAAGGTCTAAGGCCGCATCTGGTTATTCAGTGTTTATACTTTTCGGTGCCTTCACACAGGTGGCCACAATCTACACTGTAGTCGTTGATTGTATTAAACATATACCACCCGAGACCCAGATGCAAATGGCTGGATGTTGCACGCCCTCCTCAGACATGTTTCCAGTGGCAGAAGGTGGGGGAGGGGTGGGGGCTGGTGTGAAAGGGTAACATAAAAGAGGACAATTTCAGTTCCAATAGATATGGTGTAAAAGGAAATGATACTGGAGGCCTCAGGGTTTCACCCATGAGTCAGTTAATGTCCTGAGTGGAATTTACACCTTCTCACCAGCCCGAATTAAATTGCCTGGGAAAGGTTACTGGGTGAAGATAAGATATGGTCGATCTACAACCAGTTTTAAACTCCAGTAAATCATTTAAATTAAAAAAGCAAAATAAACCTTTTAATTTTGTATGAGTGAGAACCAATTCTTGTGATTTTGGAACCATAGCCAATATATTCACCTGAGGTTCTCATTAAATCGTGACCAACCATTTGAAGCATTTATCTGTCGTAATATTTAATTGCCACATCTAAATAGGTCCTGGGATATTCTTGTGTGAAAGTTAGAAACCTTACCTCAGTATTACCTGGAACACAATGATGTGTAGTTGAGAAATGAACTGGAGTCAAAAAACAATTTAATTTATTCAGTTTTAGAAGTTTCAGAATATTGAATTGGAATCGAATCTTTTCAGTGACCTGCACACCGGCCAAAAGCTGAAGTCCATGTGAAAAGGTAGGAAAGAATTCCTGTTTCAAAAGAAAACTTAAATATTGCTGAAATATATTTTTAATTTAACAGTGTGATACGTGGACGATTTCCTCTGTGTGTGATGCTTAATGAGATCGTAGCATTGATGTCTATAAATAAGTTTACCACCAGTCTAGCTCAAGCTCCCTCCTTCAAAATATTCAGACTCTTTGTGTCAGGAAATAAAAGAGGATTTTGGAGGAAATATGGACTGGGTTCTCTGATTGCTGACGCTGAAATCACTTTCGGTGATTGGCCGGAGAATCCATTTTTACGCCAAAATCAGGGCGGGGTCGTTTTTAGGATGCTCAGCTCCCTCAAAAATGCCATAATCGCTGATTGCCACACGCAGTTAAGACGACCTCAGGACGTCACCTGAGGTGCTCCCCCAATACTCCACCCCCGTTGGGCTGACTTCCCGACGGCGTGGGGCATGTGTGCTCACAGTTTTCAGGGACCACACGTGATGGCTGCGGATTGTGTCCAGTCGGGGGGGGGGGGGGGGTGGGTGGAGGGAGCCGTTCCGCTGGCTGTGGTGGCTTCGGCTGGGGCTGGGGGGACTGCTGGGGGATGGTCTGGGGGTGGCGAGAGGGGTTACAGGGGGGCACTATCTGGCAGGGCGGATCTGAGCGCGGCCGGCGCCATGTTGTACAGCGCAACCGCTGCAGGTCGCCGCTGTGCGCATGCGCAGCCATGGACCCAGCAATTCTACATCCGTATCTGCGGGGGATTTATGTGGTGCGGCTGCTAGCCCGCCACCGGGCAGAGCATTAATGCAGGGGTGGCGCCGTCTTTTTGGTCGTAAGACTAGACACATGCTCCGGACATAGCCTCAAAATCGGAGAACCCAGCCCCATATCTTCTTTGAAGTTCTTAAACCATTATGATTTCAGTTCTGCTGTGATTTCCCGAATCAAGTAAGTCTTGGTGTGTATGAGTCTTTAAGCAGCAGCTTAACTTTGCACTAGTACTGACGGTGCTGACGCGAATCTTGAATTCTCAAAGACAAGGGGCGTCATTCTCCGACCCCCCGCCGGGTCGGAGAATGGCCGTTGGCCGCCGTGAATCCCGCCCCCGCCGAAGTCTCCGGTACCGGAGATTGGGCGGGGGTGAGAATCGAGCCGCGCCAGTTGGCGGGACCCCCGCTCAATTCTCCGGCCCAAATGGGCCGAAGGCCCGCCCAGAAATTGCCTGTCCCGCCGGCGTAAATCAAAGCTGGTATTTACCGGCGGGACAAGGCGGCGTGGGCGGGCTCCGGGGTCCTGGGGGGGGGGGGCGCGGGCGATCTGACCCCGGGGGGTACCCCCACGGTGGACTGGCCCGCGATCGGGGCCCACCGATCCGCGGGTGGGCCTGTGCCGTGGGGGCACTCTTTTCCTTCCGCCTTCGCCACGGTCTCCACCATGGCGGAGGCGGAAGAGACTCTCCCCAATGCGCATGCGCGGGAAACTGTCGGCGGCCGCTGACGCTCCGGTGCATGAGCCGCATTTCCGTGCCAGCTGGCGGGGCGGAAATCCCTCCGCCGCCGGCCTAGCCCCTCAATGTTGGGGCTCGGCCCCCAAAGATGCGGAGCATTCCGCACCTTTGGGCCGGCGCGATGCCCGTCTGATTGGCGCCGTTTTTGGCGCCAGTCGGCAGACATCGCGCCGTTGGGGGAGAATTTCGCCCAAAGTGTTGGGGTGTAACACTGTTTGGCGTGCAGCCTCAGCCTGATATTAAAACTGCTGTCGTAGTTTGTTAATCTATCGGGTTCTCTTCAAAATCTTATTATCAAGTCTCTTCAAGGCTACAAAGAAGTGGACGTTATCCCTTCCTCTGTGCCAATGTATCACTTTGGGCGAATGGAGTTTTTGCATCTGAAGAAACATAATTATTTGGTGTTCCACTCGAGGTGGCCATTATCGGAGGAATATCCCGAAGAAGCCGCCAGTATAACTCCAGACTTAGTAACTGCACTTTCCATTACACAGAGGAGCCCAGAGAGAGGTAGTTCTGGCCATTCTTGTGAAACACCTGGGGAGGTTTGTATTACATCAAAAGTTTTATATAACAGGGCGTTTTTGGTAGAAATTGTGTTTTAAAGAAAGGTTTACACTTTTAGGTTGAGATGTTGGAGGAAACATCAAAAGGTAGAATTCTTACATCAACCCACTAAATGCTGAACTTCACAGCAGGTCTGTAAGCAGCAAAGGAAGAGAAATAACTGAACGTTTTAGGTACAGGTCATAATCAATGTCATCACAAAGTTTGCTTGTTTAAAACGTTAACTGCCTTCAACTTTATGAATGTGTAGATGCCTGCTACATTTTTCCAACATTCACTTTTTTACTTTTTATTCTGAAAAAAAGGGATTATAAAGAACAAAGAACAATACAGCACATGAACAGGCCCTTCGGCCCTCCAAACCTGTATCGGTCATGATACTAACCTTGGCCAAAACCCTCAGTACTTCATAGTGCTGTATCCCTCTATGCCCATCCTATCTGTCGAGATACCTTTTAAATGCCACTACTGTATCGGCTTCCACAACCTCTCGTGGCACTTCGATCCAGGTACTCGCACACTCTGTGTAAAACACCTGCCTCGCCTACCTCCCCTATGCCCTACGGACCATAAACGTATGTCCCCTAGTGACTGATCCCACCACCCTGGGAAAGAGTGCCTGCCCATCCACTCTATTCATGGGCGTCATTCTCCGACCCCCCGCCGGGTCGGAGAATGGCTGTTGGCCGCCGTGAATCCCGCCTCCGCCCCCACCGAAGTCTCCGGTACCGGAGATTGGGCGGGGGCGGGAATTGGGCCGCGCCGGTTGGCGGGACCCCCCGTTCAATTCTCCGGCCCGGATGGGCCGAAGTCCCGCCCAGAAATTGCCTGTCCCGCCGGCGTAAATCAAAGCTGGTATTTACCGGCGGGACCAGACGGCGTGGGTGGGCTCCGGGGTCCTGGGGGGGGGGGGCGCGGGGCGATCTGACCCCGGGGTGCGCCCCCACGGTGGCCTGGCCCGCGATCGGGGCCCACCGATCCGCGGGCGGGCCTGTGCCGCGGGGGCACTCTTTCCCTTCCACCTCCGCCACGGCCTCCACCATGGCGGAGGCGGAAGAGACTCTCCCCACTGCGCATGCGCGGGAAACTTTCAGCAGCCGCTGACGCTCCCGCGCATGCGCCGGGAAACTGACAGCGGCCGCTGACGCTCCCGTGCATGCGCCGCATTTCCGCGCCATCTGGCGGGGCAACAAACGCCATTTCCGCCAGCTGGCGGGGCGGAAATCCCTCCGGCGTCAGCCTAGCCCCTCAATGTTGGGGCTAGTCCGCCAAAGATGCGGAGCATTCCGCACCTTTGGGCCGGCGCGATGCCCGTCTGATTGGCGCTGTTTCTGGCGCCAGTCGGCGGACATCGCGCCGTTGGGGGAGAATTTCGCCCCATGTCTCTCATAATCTTGTAGACTGCTATCAGGTCGCCCCTCAACCTCCGTTGTTCTATTGAAAACAGTGTGAGTCTATTCAGCCTCTCTGCAGAGCTAACACCCTCCAGACCAGGCAACATCGTGGTAAACCTCCTCTGCACCCTCCCCAAAGCCTCCACATCCTTCTGGTAGTGTGGCAATCAGAATTATGTGCAATATTTCACGTGCGGCCTTGCCAAGGTTCTATACAACTGGGGCATGACTTGCCAGTTTTTATACTCGATGCCCCATCCAGTAAAGTCAAGCATCCCATATGCTTTCTTGACTTCCTTGTCTACATTTTAAAGATCTGTGGACCTGTACATCCAAATCTCTCTGACTTTCTATATTCCTAAGAGTTTTGCCATTTACTGTATATTTCCCCTCTATGTTACACCTACCTAAATGCATTTGTCACACATTTCTCTGGATTAAATTCCATTTGTCATTTCTCTGCCAAAGTCTCCAACCTATCTATATCCTGCTGTATCCTCTGACAATCCTCAACACTGTCTGCCACTCCATCAACCTTGGTGTCGTCCGCGAACTTACTCATCAGACCAGCTACATTTTCCTCCAAATCATTTCTGTATCCTATAAATAACAGAGGCCCAAGCACAGATCCCTGTGGAAGACCATTAGTTACAACCTTCCATTCAGAAAAACATCCTCCACTGCTACCCTTTGTCTTCTGTGACCGAGCCAGTTCTGTATCCATCTTACCACCTCACCTCTGATCACGTGTGACTTCACGTTTTGTACCAGTCTGCCATGAGGCACCTTGTCAAAGGCTTTACTAAAGTCCATGTAAGCAACATCCTTCCCTCATCAATCATCTTTGTCACCTCCTCAAAAAACTCAATCAAATTAGTGAGGCACGACCTCCCCTTCACAAAGCCATGCTGTCTGTCGCTAATGAGTCCATTTGTTTCCAAATTGGTACAAATCCTGTCCCCGAGAATTCTCTGCAATAATTTACCTACTACTGACGTGAGGCTCACTCACCCCTGCTACCTTTCTTAAACAGCGGTACCACATTAGCTATTCTCCAGTCCTCTGAGATCTTACCTGTAGCCAATGAGGGTACAAAGATGTCAGTCAAGGCCCCAGCAATTTCCTCCCTTTCTTCCTTCAATATTCTGTAATAAATCCCATCAGGCCCAGGAGACTTATCTACCTTAATGTTTTTTTAAACACCAATACCTCCTCCTTTCTGACATCACACGACCCAGACTTTCCACACACCCTACCCAAGAATCATCTTCCACAAAGTCCTTTTCTTTGGTGAACACTGATGCAAATTACTCATTTAGTACCTCACCCATTTCCTCTTTCTCATCACATAGATTCCCCCACTGTCAAGCGATCCAATCCTTTCCTTGGCACCCTCTTGCTTTTTACATATGAATAAAAACCTTTGGGATTCATCTTAATCCTACTTGCTAAGGACATTTTATGACCCCTCCTGACCCTCCTAACTTTCCACTTAACTACCTTCCTACTTTCTTTATACTCCTCAAGGATTTTGACTGTCCCCCACACTTCTAGATCGTACAAATGCCTCCTTTTTCTTTTTAACAAGGTTCACAATATCCCTCATTATCCAAGGCTCCCTAAACTTCCCATACTTATCCTTCGTTCTCTCAGGAAAGTGACTTTCCTGAATTCTAATCAACTGTCGCTTGAAAGGCTCCCACATATCGGATGTTGATTTACCCTCCAACAGCCACACCCAATCCAAAGTCTTCAATTCCGGTCTAATTTGCCTTTCCACAGTTTAGCACCTTACCCCGAGGGTTACCCTCATCCCTATCCAAAAGTACACTAAAACTACGAAATTGTGGTCACTACTCCCAAAATGCTCCCCTACTGAAACCTCAACCACCTGTCTAGGCTCATTCCCCAATACCAGGTCCAATGCTGCCCCATCCCTACTTGGACTATCCACATATTGCATCACAAAGCCTTCTTGGTTACACCTTACAAACTCTGCCCCATCCAAGCCCCTAGCACTAAGTGAGTCCCATTCAATATAGGGGAAATTAAAATCCCCTACCACAGCAACTCTGTTACCATAAGACCATAAGACATAGGAGCAGAATTAGACCACTCGCCCCTTTGAGTCTGCTTCGCCATTCAATCATGGCTGATATTTTACTCATCTCCATTCTCCTTCTCCCCACAACCCCTTCTCATTCCTGCTTTTTCCCCACAACCCCTGATTCCCTTATTGATCAAAAACCTATCTATCTCTGTCTTAATGACACTCAGTGAATTGGCCTCCACAGCCTTCTGCGCAGAGTTCCACAGATTCACCACTCTCTGGCTGAAGAAATTCCTCCTCATATCTGTTTCAAAGGATCGTCCCTTTCAGCTGAGATTATGTCCTCTGCTTCTAGTTTTTCCTACAAGTGGAAACGTCTTCCTGATGTCCACTCTATCCAGACCTTGCAGTATCCTGTAAGTTACAATAACATCCCTCCTCATCCTTCTAAACTCCAACGAGTACAGATCCAGAGTTCTCAATTGTTACTCATACGACAAGCTCTTCATTCCAGGGATCATTCTTGTGAAACTTCTCTGGACCCTTTCCAAGGCCAGCACATCCTTCCTTAGATAAGGGGCCTCAAATTGCACACAATACTCCAAATGGGGCCTTATATAGCCTCAGAAGTACATCCCTGGTCTTGTATTCTAGCTCTCTCGACATGAATGCACCTATCCAAAATCTTTCGATCTGCTCTATCTCTCGCTGGGAGTTGGGGGGCCTGTAATAAACCCCCAAAATTGTGATTGCTCCCTTCCTGTTCTCTACCCAGATTGCTTCATTGTATGAGCCCTCTGAAGTGTCCTTCCACATTGCGGCTATAATATTCTCTTTAACCAGTAATGCGACTCCTCCAACCCTTTTACATCCCCCTCTATCTCTCCTGAAGCATCTCTATCCTCCAACTTTCAGCTGTCAATCCTGCCCTTCCTTTAACCATGTTGCTGTGATAGCCACAGCATCATAGTTCCAAGTATTAATCAGTGCTCTAAGTTAATCTGCCTTACCTGCTATACTTCTGGCGTTGAAACATATACACTTCAGACCACTGCGTTTGAGCAGACAGGGTGATGTTGTTGTTCTCTAATTTTTGTTCTCTATTTCCACTTCAGTT
Source organism: Scyliorhinus torazame (assembly GCF_047496885.1). Classification (NCBI taxonomy): domain Eukaryota; kingdom Metazoa; phylum Chordata; class Chondrichthyes; order Carcharhiniformes; family Scyliorhinidae; genus Scyliorhinus; species Scyliorhinus torazame. Next base: position 204,447,694 of record NC_092710.1, read on the forward strand.
ATTACACCTTCTAAGCTAATGCTCTGGTTCCCACATCCCTGCCATACGAGTTTAAATCCTTCCGAGTGACTCTAGCAAACCTCCCAGCCAGGATATTGGTGCCCTCCAGTTTAGATGCAACCCGTCCTTCTTTTACAGGTCCCACCTGCCCCCGAAGAGATCCCAATGGCCCAGAAATCTGAAATCCTCCCTCCTACACCACCGGTGTAGCCATGTATTTAGCCGCACTATCCTCCTATTTCTAGCCTCACTGACACATGGCACAGGATGTAATCCTGAGATTATGACCCAGGAGGTCCTGCTTTTTAGCTTACTGCCTAACTCACTGAACTCCTTCTGCAGGGCCTCTTCATTCCTCCTGCCTTTTTAAAAGAAGAACCTTTATATTGGCATTTTCGACATTGTGTACATTGACGTTTGTGTTTATTTATGGTACAGTGTAACGAAAAAAGACTGTGTTACTTTATTTACAGATTGTTGTCGTCTAGTTCGGCTTGACCCTCCCCCCCCCTAGCTCCCCTTTCCCTGACCCCTCCCCATCTCTCCCCGCCCGCCCCCCTTGCTATCCTCCCTGATCGATCGGAGTTGTGCTATTCCTGTTTTATTTTTGCCCTCCCGCCTGTCTCTTCTCCCTTCGTCTGCTTCAGCCGTGTTCTTTTGTGGATGGAGGGGGGGGGTTGCCCCACCACCCTTCCCCCCGTGTTGTTCCTCTTTGTCCGTCTTAGACTCCCTGCCTCCTTCCCCCCTTGCCCTCCCCACCCCCCCCCACCCCCCCCCCCCCCCCCCCCCCCCCCCCCGCCAACCAGAGTTGTGCGTCCCTGCCGTTCCTCCTTGTCTTTTGTTCTTTATCCTCTCTAATCCTTCCAGTTCTCCCTCTATTGGCTGTTGTCGGGCTCAAACAGGTTTTGGAACAGGCCGAAAAATCGCCCCCATGCAGTAAGGAAGCCTTCCTCTCACCCTCGGATGGCGTATTTGATCTTTTCCAGGTGGAGAAATTCCTAAAGGTCAGCGAGCCAGTCTGCAGCTGTGGGTGGTGCTGCTGATCGCCAGCCGAGCAGGATCCTCCAGCGTGCGTCTTGGGAAGCAGCAGCTACGGCTTTGGTCCACTTCCCCATGTGTAGCTCTGGCTGCTCTGATGCCCCGAAGATTGCCACATTTGGGCATGGCTTCACCCTCACCACCACAACCTTGGACATTGCCTCAGAGAAGGCTGTCCAGAACCCAGCAAGTTTGGGACAAGCCCAGAACATGTGGGTGTGATTGGCCGGACCCCTCTGGCACCGTTCACATTTGTTCTCCGCCTCCGGGAAGAACCTGCTCATTCGGGTTCTGGTCAGGTGTGCTCTGTGCACCACTTTGAATAGCTGGGCCTTGCACAAGAGGAGTTGGAGTTGGAGTTGGCCTTGCTCAGTGCTTCGCTCCAGAATCCCGACTCCACTTCTGTCCCCAGTCCGTCCTTCCATTTACATCTGGTCTCGGCCAGTGGTGTTTGGGCTCTGTCCAATAGCTGTTCGTATATTTTCCCACAGAGTCCCTCTTCCTTATTGTCTGCAGTCATCATGTCCTCTAATGGTGTGGTCTCCGGGGCCCAAGGATATCCTACTGTCTCTTTGCGGAGGAAGTATTTTGTTTGTAAGTGTCTCATTTCCTGTCCTGTCGACAATTCCCATTCCTCCGTCAGTTCGTTGAGCGTCACTGGTCTGTGCCCTATGTAGAAGTCCCTAACTGTCAGCGTTCCCCCGTCCTGTCTCCATTTTTTAAAACGTTGCATTTAGCATGGCTGGCTCGAATCTGTGGTTACTGCAGATGGGGGCCATGGGGGACACAGCCCAAAGTGTTGTCTTATTTGGCCCCAAATTTTCAGTGTGGTCGCTAACACTGGGCTCAGTGTGTATTTCGCCGAGGGGGATGGCAGTGCTGCCATGGCCAGGGATCGGAAAGTCGTTCCCTTGCAGGAGGACTCTTCCATCTGTACCCACTCCTAGTTGGGTTCTTGAACGCATCCCTCACTCCTTCCGCTGACCAGTGGTAATATTGGAGGTTTGGCAGTGCCAGGCCTCCTTTAATTTTCTGCCTTTGCAGTGTTGATTTGTGGATTCTTGGATTCTTGCCCCCCCCGCCCCCCAAACAAACACCATAATTAAGCTGTCTAAGTTCTGGAATAAGGCCTTGGGGATGAAGATCGGTGTGGACCTAAGCAGGAAGAGGAACTGCGGCAGGGAGAATGGGAGTGCGTCCCACCTCTGTAGGTCCATTTTGACTTCCTCCATCAGGCTGGTCAGGTTCCACTTGTGGATCTGTGTCCAGTCTCTGGCTATTTGGCTATTTGGATCCCCAGGTATCAGAATCTGTTTTGGGCTATTTTGGATGGGAGTCCCTCCATCTCTGTCCTTCCTCCATTTGGGTTCACTGGGAATGTCTCGCTTACGCCCAGGTTGCTTTTGTAACCTGAGAAGGTGCTGAACTCTCTTAGGATCATTATTACATTCATCAGCCGCTTGATGTTCGCAGTGAGTTGCCTACCCTTGACAAAGCCCTTTTGGTCTTCAGTGACCACCTCTGGTACAGAGTTCTCCAGCCTTTTAGTCAGGACCTTTGCGAGTATTTTTTGCACCCACATTCAGCAGTGAAATGGGTCTGTATGATCCAGATTCCATTGGGTCTTTGTTATTTTTGGGTATCAGTGAGATTGCGGCCTGCCCTAGTGTAGGTGGCAGAGTGCCCCTTGCCAGCGAGTCTGCGAACATGTCTCTTAGATGAGGGCCAGGGTTGGTGCAAATCTTTTATAGAAGTCCGCCGGGAACCCGCTTGGTCCTGATGCCTTCCCCTCCTGCATGGAGCTGATGCTCTCCATGATTCCTCCCAGATCTATTGGTGCTTCCAGCTCCCCCCGTCTGTCCTCCCCCACAACCGGTATTTCCAGTCTGTCGAGGAACTGTTTCATCCCCACAACCCTGTCGGGGGGTTCTGAAGTGTACAGCTCTTGGTAGAAGGTCTCAAATGCTTGATTGACCTCTTTTGGTTCCGCTACCAGTCTGCATCTGTTGGCCCTCACCTGCGCTATTTCCCTCGCGGCTGTCTGCTTTTTCAGCTGATGAGTCAGTAGGCAACCAGCCTGTTCTCCGTTTTCATAAAAGGACCCCGTGTTTGGCAGAGTTAGTACACTTCTTTCCTGGTGGATAGCAGGTTACAGTCCATTTGTAGCTTTTTCCTCTCTGCCAGCAGCTCTACGGTCAGGGCCTTTGAGTACTTTCTGTCTACCTCCAAGATGGAGTCAATCAGCTGTTGTCTTGCCTCCCTCTCTTCCCTATCGCTTTGTGCCTTTAGGCTGTAATTTCCCCTCTGATCACAGCCTTCAGTGCCCCCCGGAATGTGGAAGGTTAGACTTCCCCGTTCCGGTTGTTAGTAGGCGATGTAATCGCCTATGGTCTGCAATGTTTTCTGGCAGAAGGCCTTTTCGATCAGGAGGTCCTTGCCCAGCCTCCATGTGGGGCACTGGGCATGGCCCGTCTCCAACCTTACATCCACCTAGTGCAGAGCTTGGTCGGAGATGACTATCGTAGCGTAGTCCGCTCCTATATTTCCTGGAAGCACCAATTTCCCCACTGCAAAGAAGGCGATACGGGTGTATAGCTTGGTCGGAGATGACTATCGCGGAGTAGTCCGCTCCTATAATTCCTGGAAGCACAAATTTCCCCACTGCAAAGAAGTCGATACGTGTGTATATCTTCCGCATTTGGGAAAAAAACGATAATTCTTTTTCTCCCGGGTGGAGGAACCTCCATAGGTACACCGCTCCCATCTGCTCCATAAATGCTCCCAGTTCCTTAGCCATGTCTGTCTTTTTCCCCGTTCTGGGGCTCAATCGGTCAGTGAGCTACACCCCTAGCCCTTGTCCTGTAGCGTGAATGATACGTCTGTCCCACCCAGCCCTTCCTTACCAGTAGTCTGTCCTTCTCCCTCAGGTGTGTCTCCTGCAGGTAGATTATGTTGGCCTTCAGACTCTATGGGCGGGATTCTCCGACCTCCCGCCAGGTGGGAGAATCGCCGGGGGTCGGCGTGAATCCCGCCCCCGCCGTCCTCCCAATTCTCCCGCCCCCCCAAAAACCGGCCCGGCATGAGTCGCGTCGCCCGCCTCGGAGAATGGCGGGGTCCGGCGCGACTCAATGGGCGCCGGGGCCACACGAATTTTCCGGCCCGTGATGGCCTGCCTGTAGCCGGTCCCGCCGTTCCCTTACCAGCAGGACCTGGTGGCGCGGGCGGGCTCTGGGGTTCCTGGGGGTCGTGGGGGGGATCTGGCCCGGGAGGTGCCCCCACAGTGGCCTGGCCCGCGGTCAGGGCCCACCAATCCATGGACGGGCCTGTGCCGTGGAGGCACTCTATTCCTCCGCATCGGCCTCCAATGTCCTCCGCCATGGCTAATGCGGAGACGAACCCTCCCACGCATGCGCGGGGATGACGCCAACACGCGCTGGCGCCCCCGCACATGCGCCGACTCACGCCGGCCGGGGGAGGGCGTTCGACGCCAGTTGGCCTGGCACCAAGCCCCTATCCCGCCGGCCGGCAGGGCGACAACCACTCCGGGGCAGGCCCTAGCCTCTGAAGGTGCGGAGGATTCCGCACCTTTGGGGCGGCCCGACGCTGGAGTGGTTCACACCACTCCGTCCCGCCGGGACCCCCATCCCTGCCGGGTACGGGAAAATCCTGCCCTATATCTTTTCACTGGACCGTTAAGTCCCCTTACGTTCCAGGTGACTGTCCTGATGGGGGTTTTTTGTCCCCCTGTTCCTGTGGGATCACCCATACTTACCTGTTGGACACGCCCCTGCACTCTTTTGTCCAGGGAGCACCTTCCAAAGTGGCTGCTTGTGGTGCCATCGTAATTCCTCGGCCTGCTCCATGCCTGCTGAGGTCTGTACCTTTCTCACTGCCAAACCTTTCCTATCTTTCTGCCCCTTTTCTGTTCTGTGAGTCCCCCCTGTTCCCCCATCCTCCCCTTCCCCTCCCTGACCCCCCCTCCCTTTCTCCCCCCGCCCCCCATTTAGTCCTGACCACCTCCCCCCCCCCCCCCCCCCCCCTACCCCACCGGTCAGACGCTCCCTCTCCCCTGAGAGGTGGGCTGCTTGTCTTCCTGTGCTATCCCTCCCTGCTAATACAGTGGTTCCCCTCCCTAGGCTGGTCCCGCTCTGTCTCTGTTCTATCTGCCTGTCTCCGTTCCCTTCCTCGGTCCCTCACCTATTTCCCCATCCTCGCTTCCCTCTCTCTGTCTTTCTACTTTAGTCCGAAAACGAGGCAGCACAGTCCAGCGCAAACATGGAGTCCATACAACAGATCTTGGTCCCGTTTCACCCTCTGCTTTCCATCTTTTTCCCCTCTGCCCTCACCGTTGCCGTGTTTGTTCCTTCTCTTGTTCGTTCGCACAAACTCTTCTGCCTCCGCCGGGGTGCCAAAGTAATGTTTTTTCCCATTGTAAGTTGCCCAGATCTGGCCGGGACCAACATGCCGAACCTCATCCCACTCCTGGAGATCGTCGATTTTGCCTTATTAAATGGGACCCTTTTCTTTGCAAGGTCTGCCCCAATATCCTGATGAACCCTTATTCTGTGCCCTTCCCACGAGCACGACTTTGTCTCTTGGGTCCACCTATGGATCTTTTCTCGGTCCTGGTTCTGGTGCAGCTTCACGATGATCGCTCTCGGCTGCTCCCCAATCTTGGGTTTTGGTCGGTGCGACCTGTGTGTCCTGTCAAGTTCTGGGGAATTTGGGAAGCTGTCCCTCCCGACCACGTAGCCCGGCATTTGGGCATTGTAGTCTGTTGGCTCCCTTCCCTCCACCCACTCTGGCAGTCCCACAATACGGACGTTCTGTCGCCTGGACCTGTTGTCCTGGTCCTCTACCTCAGTTAATTTCAAACTTTTTTTGCCAGGAACCCATTTTTATCCACCGGCCAACCTTTGCAACCCACGCCGTCCGACCTTTGCGACCCACGCCAGCCGACCTTTGCGGCCTACGCCAGCTGACCTGCGCGACCCAGCATTTTCTCTTACCTTGTTTGCTGCAGACAAAAATGGAGGAAATGGTTTTGAGTCCCTTTGGCCCTCGTACACACTCCTCCAATGGAGCCTGTTGGATGAAGGTGAAGCCTTCCGGTGTCAGAAAGTATGGCGTCTCTATCTGTCCTAAGTTCTGCATTTTTCCCTGTAAAATTTTATCAAATAAAACCCCCCCGAACTTGTAAAAAAAAAATGAATAGAATAAATGAATAAAATAAAGTGAATAAATAAAATGAATGAACTCCCCCCCTGAACTTGTAAAAAAAAGCTGCGACCGTTTTTAAAAAAAAGCGACCGCACTGCGCATGCGTGCTCGATGATATGGCAAGCATGTGCAATGCGGCCGCATTTTTTTTACATGTTCGCGGCCATTTTGAAGGCCGCTTGCAGCCGCCGTTATTAAAAGCCAGCTGATGCGGCTGTTGCGCGCGGATTTGCGCGATCAGGAGCGCAGCGATGGACTGCTCCGCAACCCCCCCGACACCCGCCACCGACCCACCCGCAGGTCGCGCCCCCGAGTTTGACAATGCCTGCTCTACCTTTCGCCTCAGATTTCCTTAGGCCGCCACCAACCTCTTCACCACAATTTCCAGAGCCACAATCCTATCACTCTGGTCTGTTGCCGCCCTTTCTAGGTCCGGGAGGGTCTTTTCCTGGGCTTCCACCTTCTTTCCCAGACCGTCTATCATGCGCTGGAGAGCGGTCATCTCTTTCACTACCTCCTCCATCACCACCTGGTGTTCAATTTTGATTGCCTCCCTCATGGCAGTCAGTTCCTTTTTTAGGAATGCCTTCCATCCATCCCCCGGTGTGGTGGGGCGGGGAGGGGGGCATCACTGCCTGTACATGTTCCTCTGTTTGGGTCACCGGTCGCACCCCTCTTTTGGTTAGCTAGTGCCTTTGCCTCTCCTCGTGGGTCCACTGGTCCATCTGCTTGTTGCTCCTGCCCCTTTCCACTGCTTCTGCCTTCTCGCCGGCCCTTTGAGCCACTGTTTGCTGGCATCTTCTTTCTGCTTCTTCACTGCGAATGCCCTTTGGGTTTTTAGGAGTTTTGGGTGGCTTTGTGAGCCACGTATCCTGGAAAAATCTCTACTTTGGGTCCGATTGGGAGGAGAGCCACCTGATGTACATCACCGCCACCGGAAGTCTGCTTTTTCTGCCTATGTCGTGAGTACCTATGTGTACTATGACCTCTAGCTGTCACCCTCCCCCTTCAAGATGCCCTGTGTTCGTTCGGAGACATCCTTGACCCTTGCACCAGGGAGGCAATATACCATCCTGGAGTCTCTTTCATGTCCACGTATCAATCATAAAGTTGGTATAATTTATACCAGAAAATTGCTGGGATGGGCAGTTTACAAGGTTAGGCAATGATGTTCCAATAATGAATAAGTGTTGGGACGGTGTCAAGGATTTGATGGCAGGTGCATTGGTTGAAAGGTAAAACCAGTTACCAAGAAAAATCTGTTATTGCAGCACAACCAAGTTTAAATCTATTCTTCCTGTTTTTCATTCTTCCACATTCAATAAAACAGTTTGTGTCAAGAATATCATTCAGATAATAACTTAAGTTCACAAAACACTTTTAAATTATTTTTGATTTAATGTTCCTGGTAGCCATGGTTTTGGATTCCAGATAACATGCCAGGTATGGACTTCATACCTGTTTTCATAAATCCACATTCTGGTAAAAAGGTGATGTGCTACATGATCGTATGGAAAAAATGATAGTCTCACAGTCTCAAGTCCACTGTACACATTTTACAATATTCTTAAAACATGAACAAGCAAACACCAGACCCACACCCTATTATGTTCTTGTACAGAGACAATTACTGGGTCGGCAAATTAAAGAACATCTTGTTATAGACTAGTTAATTTTATTATGGTACAATAAACCATGTGTAGGAAACTAAGGCTATAAAACTGGAACTAATACAAACCTGACCGGCCCCAATGGCTTCTCCTCAAGACCCCCCCCCCTACAGTGTTGCGTGTAACTACTTGCTTGACACCTACTGGTCGAAGGTTCTATATATTTGCACATACACATGTTAATGCATGTCACTACACCCCTTTTCCTTGAGATTTCAAAGAAAACATATGTAGAATACATTATTTCAGTAAATTTTACATATGATATGCATAACAATATATTTTATATCATGTACAGTTATATTGTCCCTTCATAGATCCAACCGTTCCGGTTTCTTTCTGTTCCTCGTTGATCGTCTCAACTTTGGTAAATCTGGTGAATCTGTGTGATAATTCTGAACTTCTGTAGGTACACCTTCTATCATTGTGTTATTGTTCTGAACACCATTCTGTACATTGTCGTTTAACTCGTTCACTGTTTGTGTCAGTTTCAATGAATGTAAACTTTCATATACATCCTCGTCATGCTGTTCAGCAACAGGTTGTTTCACTTTTAGGAGTGCTTGTCTAGTCCGCCTTAAAACTTGCCCTTGCTCAGTTATCACAGTATAGGACCGTGGACCTGTTTTAGGCAATACCTTAGCACGTTTTGACCAGCCACCAGGATCCTCCACTCTCACAATGTCATTTGGTTTCAAAGGTTTCAGACTCCTGGTACACTTGTCATAATATTCCTTTTGTTTCTTCTTCTGAGATTCAATTTGATCTTTTCATTCAGCCTTTGTTTGGTATAGCATGGCAGAGTTGTTCATAGTTTCCGATTCATAAACCGCAACTTAATGGAGATGTTCGATAACTTAGCAGTGCTAAACATGAATCATTTTTACTGACCATAGCCTTCTTCAGTAACTGTTTGACTATCTGCATCCCCTTTTCTGCTTTGTTATTTGATTGTGGGTATAATGGACTTGACATTACATCATATTGCTGTGCAAATTCCTGCCATTCTTTACTGTTAAAGCATGGTCCATTATCACCCATTACTAACTCAGGTATTCCATGTACTGCAAACGTTACTTTGCAGATGAACTAGATAATTGTGTTAGCTCTTGATAATTTGAGTAATAATCTACACTACCAAATATTCTTTACCATCAAGGTAGAATAAGTCTACCCCAACCTTTTTCCAAGGAACTGACACAATTTCACCTATTTTCATCTTTGCTTGTCCATATTGATATTGTTGACAAGTGATGCACTTTCCCACCATGTTCTGTATGACATTGTTTATTCCTGGCCAATATACAGTATCTCGCTCTCTTCACTTGCATTTCTTGATTCCAAGGTGACCCTCACAAATCTTTTGTAGTCACTCCTTGCGCAGAGACTGCAGAAGTATGATTCTCTCTTGCCTCAGTAACAAACCATGTGCTGCACTTAGCTCTGATCCTATGTGATTATAGAACATAGAACATAGAACATTACAGCGCAGTACAGGCCCATCGGCCCTCAATGTTGCACCGACCTGTGAAACAACTCTAAAGCCCATCTACACTATTCCCTTATCGTCCATATATCTATCCAATGACCATTTGAATGCCCTTAGTGTTGGCGAGTCCACTACTGTTGCAGGCAGGGCATTCCATGCCCTTACTACTCTCTGAGTAAAGAACCTACCTCTGACATCTGTCTTATATCTATCTCCCCTCAATTTAAAGCTATGTCCCCTCATGCGAGACATCCATATGATTAAGGGGTTGGATAGGGTGGACAGTGAGAACCTTCTCCCGCGGATGGAAATGGCTGGCACGAGGGGACATAACTTTAAACTGAGGGGTAATAGATATAGGACAGAGGTCAGAGGTAGGTTCTTTACGCAAAGAGTAGTGAGGCCGTGGAATGCCCTACCTGCTACAGTAGTGAACTCGCCAACATTGAGGGCATTTAAAAGTTTATTGGATAAACATATGGATGATAATGGTATAGTGTAGGTTAGATGGCTTTTGTTTCGGTGCAACATTGTGGGCCGAAGGGCCTGTACTGCGCTGTATTGTTCTATGTTCTATGTTCTATGTTCTATCACCATCCGAGGAAAAAGGCTCTCACTGTCCACCCTATCCAATCCTCTGATCATCTTGTACGCCTTAATTAAGTCACCTCTTAACCTTCTTCTCTCTAACAAAAACAGCCTCAAGTCCCTCAGCCTTTCCTCATAAGACCTTCCCTCCATACCAGGCAAAATTCTGGTAAATCTCCTCTGCACCCTTTCCAATGCTTCCACATCCTTCCTATAATGCGGCGACCAGAATTGCACGCAATACTCCAAATGCGGCCGCACCAGAGTTTTGTACAGCTGCAACATGACGTCATGGCTCCGAAACTCAATCCCTCTACCAATAAAAGCTGACACACCGTACGCCTTCTTAACAACCCTCTCAACCTGAGTGGCAACTTTCAGGGATCTATGTACATGGACAACGAGATCTCTCTGCTCATCCATACTGCCAAGAATCTTACCATTAGCCCAGTACTCTGTTTTCCTGTTATTCCTTCCAAAATGAATCACCTCACACTTTTCTGCATTAAACTCCATTTGTCACCTCTCAGCCCAGCGCTGCAGCTTATCTATGTCCCTCTGTAACTTGTAACATGCTTCCGCACTGTCCACAACGCCACCGACTTTAGTGTCATTTGCAAATTTACTCACACATCCTTCTACGCCCTCCTCCAGGTCATTTATAAAAATGACAAACAGCAGCGGCCCCAAAACAGATCCTTGTGGCACACCACTAGTAACTGGACTCCAGTCTGAATACTTCCCATCAACCACCACCCTTTGTCTTCTTCCAGCTAACCAATTTCTGATCCAAACTGCTAAATCTCCCTGAATCCCATGCTTCCGTATTTTCTGCAGTAGCCTACCGTGGGGAACCTTATCAAACGCTTTACTGAAATCCATATATACCACATCAACTGCTTTACCCTCATCCACCTGTTTGGTCACCTTCTCAAAGAACTCAATAAGGTTTGTGAGGCAGGACCTACCGTTCACAAAACCGTGTTGACTATCTCTAATCAAATTATTCCTTTCCAGATGATTATACACCCTATCTCTTATAAACCTTTCCAAGATTTTGCCCACAACAGAAGTAAGGCTCACTGGTCTATAGTTACCGGGGTTGTATCTACTCCCCTTCTTGAACAAGGGGACAACATTTGCTATCCTCCTGTCTTCTGACACAATTCCTGTAGACAAAGATGACTTAAAGATCAAAGCCAAAGGCTCAGCAATCTCCTCCCTAGCTTCCCAGAGAATCCTTGGATAAATCCCATCCGGCCCACGGGACTTATCTATTTTCACACTTTCCAGAATTGTTAACACCTCCTCCTTATGAACCTCAAGCCCTTCTAGTCTAGTAGCCTGAATCTCAGTATTCTCCTCGACAACATTGTCTTTTTCCTGTGTGAATACTGAAGAAAAATATTCATTTAGCACCTCTCCTATCTCCTTGGACTCCAAGCACAACTCCCACTACTGTCCTTGACCGGGAATCGAACCTGGGACCCAGGAACTGTGAAGCAACTGTGCTAACCACTATGCAACATGCTGCCCTCAAATGGAAAAATGAAATGGAATGAAAACAAAAGGGAGTTGAGCTAATCATTTGAAGTTGTTGAATTCGATGTTGAGACCGGAAGGCTGTAGCGTGCCTAACCGGACGATGAGATGCTGTTCCTCCCTATGTGGACTGGAACGGGGACTGCAGAGAGGCTGAGCAAAATGACCACAGCACCGTGGTGCAGGGAGCCGTTCTAGTGGGGAGTGAGAAAAGAAATGTAGTCATAATTGGGGATAGTATACTTAGGGGCATTGAAACTGTTCTCTGTGACCAGGATCGAGAATCCCGAATGTTGTATTGCCTGCCTGGTTCTCGGGTTCGGATATCTCATCTGGGCTGCAGAGGAACTTGGAGTGGAAGGGTGAAGATCCAGTTGTCATGGTCCACATAGGTACCAATGTCATAGGGGAGGCAGTGGCGTAGTGGTATTGTCACTGGACTGGTAAGCCAGAGACCCAGAGTACTGCTCCAAGGTCCCAGGTTCAAATCCTGCCACTGCAGGTGGTAAAATTTCAATTCAATAAAACAAATCTGGAATTTAAACTCTGGTGATGACCATGAAACCATCATTGATTTTATGGGCAGCACGGTTCACATGCTTCACAGCTCCAGGGTCCCAGGTTCAATTCTGGCTTGGATCACTGTCTGTGTGGAGACTGCACATCCTCCCTGTGTGTGCATGGGTTTCCTCCGGGTGCTCCGGTTTCCTCCCACAGCCCAAAGATGTGCAGGTTAGGTGGATTGGCCATGATAAATTGCCCTTAGTGTCCAAAATTGCCCTTAGTGTTGGGTGGGGTTACTGGATTATGGGGATAGGATAGGGTGGAGGTGTTGATCTTGGGTAGGGTGCTCTTTCCAAGAGCCGGTGCAGACTCGATGGGCCGAATGGCCTCCTTCTGCACTGTAAATTCTATGAAAAAAACGGGCAGAGGTTCTGCGAAGGGAATTTGAATAGCTCGAAGCTAAATTTTAAAGCACAACCAAAAAGTTAATAATCTGGGATTGCTACCTGAGCCACGAGCTAATTGGCATAGGGTCAACACGATTAAAGAGGTCAATGTGTGGCTCAAAATGTGGTGGGGGAGAAATGGGTTTGAATTTGTGGGACATTGGCACCAGTACTGGGGAAGAGAGGAACTGTTCCGATGGGACGGTCACAGAGTCATAGAGATTTAGATGTTTACAGCATGGAAACAGGCCCTTTGGCCCAGCTTGTCCATGCCACCCTGTTTCTATCACTAAGCTCTTGCCACTTGCCTGCATTTGGCCCATATCCCTCTCGACCTACCCTGCACTGTAACTGTCTAACTGCTTTTTACAGGACATAATTGAATCTGCCTCTACCACTGCCTCTGGCAGCCTGTTCCAGATGCTCACCACCCTCTATGTGAAGACATTTCCCCTCTGGTCTCTTTTGTATCTCTCCCCTCTCACCTTAAACCTGAGCTCTCTAGTTCTAGACTCCTCAACCTTTGGTAGATGTCGACTATTTATCTTATCTATGCTCCTCATTATTTTATAGACCTCTATTAAATCATCCCTAAGCCTCCTACACTCCAGGGAAAAAAGTCCCAGCCTATCCAGCCTCTCCTTATAACTCAGACCATCAAGTCCTGGTAGCATCTTCATAAATCTCTTCTGCACTCTTTCTAGTTTAACAATATCCTTCCTACAATAGGGTGACCTGAACTGAACACAGTATTCCATATGTGGTCTTACCAATGTCTTGTACAACTTCAACAAGATTTTCATTCAATATTTTGACCAATAAATCCTAGCATGCTGAATGCCTTCTTCACCACCCTGTCCACCTGCGACTCCACCTTCAAGGAGCTACGAACCTGTACTCTCTTTGTTCTGTAACTCTCCCCAACCCCCTACCATTAACTGAGTAGGTCCTGCCCTGATTTGATCTACCAAAATGCATCACCTCACAAATTAAACTCCATCTGCTATTCATCGGCTCATTGGCCCAATTGGTCAAGTCCCTGTTGCAATCTTATATAACCTTCTTCACTATTCACTATGCCACCAATCTTGGTGTCTTCTGCAACATTACTAACCATGCCTCCTACATTCTCATCCAAATCATTTATGTGTATAACAATTAACAGTGGAACCAGCACCGATCCCTGAAGCACACCGCTGGTCACAGGCCTCCAGTTTGAAAAACAACCCTCCACAACCACCCTTTGGCTTCGGTTGCCAAGGCAATTTTGTATCAAATTTGCTACCTCACCCTGGAATCCATGAGATTTAACCTTTTGCAACAACCAACCATGCAGTACCTTGTCAAAGGCCTTGCTAAAGTCCACGCAGACAACATCGACTGCACTGCCCTCATCTACCTTCTTGGTTACCCCTTCAAAAAACTCAATCAAATTGGTGAGACATAACTTTCCCCTTACAAAGCCATGCTGACTTTTCCTAATTAGCCCTTGCCTGTCTAAATGCCTGTAAATCCTGTCCCTCAGAATACCTTCTAACAAGTTACCCACTACAGAAGTAAGGCTCACTGGTCTGTCATTCCCAGACGTATCCCTACAGCCCTACTTCAACAAGGGCACAACATTTGTTAACCTCCAATCTTCAGACACTTCTCCTGTGGCTGTGTATGATTCAAATATCTCAGCTAGTGGGCCGGCAATTTCTTCCCTAGCCTCCCACAACGTCCTGGGATACATTTCATCAGGTCCTGGGGATTTATATATTTTGATGCGCTTTAATACCTCCAGCACCTCCTTCACTGTAACATGTATACTCCTCAAGACATCACTATTTATTTCCCCAATTTCCCTAATATTCGTGCCTTTCTCAGCAGTAAATACAGATGCGAAATATTCATTTGGAACATTTCCCATACATAAGAACATAAGAACTAGGAGCAGGAGTAGGCCATCTGGCCCCTCGAGCCTGCTCCACCATTCAATGAGATCATGGCTGATCTTTTGTGGACTCAGCTCCACTTTCCGGCCCGAACACCATAACCCTTAATCCCTTTATTCTTCAAAAAACTATCTATCTTTATCTTAAAAACATTTAATGAAGGAGCCTCTACTGCTTCACTGGGCAAGGAATTCCATAGATTCACAACCCTTTGGGTGAAGAAGTTCCTCCTAAACTCAGTCCTAAATCTACTTCCCCTTATTTTGAGGCTATGCCCCCTAGTTCTGCTTTCACCCGCCAGAGGAAACAACCTGCCCGCATCTATCCTATCTATTCCCTTCATAATCTTATATGTTTCTATAAGATCCCCCCTCATCCTTCTAAATTCCAACGAGTACAGTCCCAGTCTACTCAACCTCTCTTCGTAATCCAACCCCTTCAGCTCTGGGATTAACCTAGTGAATCTCCTCTGCACACCCTCCAGTGCCAGTACGTCTTTTCTCAAGTAAGGAGACCAAAACTGAACACAATACTCCAGGTGTGGCCTCACTAACACCTTATACAATTGCAGCAGAACCTCCCTAGTCTTAAACTCCATCCCTTTAGCAATGAAGGACTAAATTCCATTTGCCTTCTTAATCACCTGTTGCACCTGAAAACCAACTTTTTGTGACTCATGCACTAGCACACCCAGGTCTCTCTGCACAGCAGCATGTTTTAATATTTTATCATTTAAATAATAATCCCTTTTGCTGTTATTCCTACCAAAATGGATAACCTCACATTTGTCAACATTGTATTCCATCTGCCAGATCCGAGCCCATTCACTTAGCCTATCCAAATCCCTCTGCAGACTTCCAGTATCCTCTGCACTTTTTGCTTTACTACTTATCTTAGTGTCGTCTGCAAACTTGGACACATTGCCCTTGGTCCCCAACTCCAAATCATCTATGTAAATTGTGAACAGTTGTGGGCCCAACACTGATCCCTGAGGGACACCACTAGCTACTGATTGCCAACCAGAGAAACACCCATTAATCCACACTCTTTGCTTTCTATTAATTAACCAATCCTCTATCCATGCTACTACTTCCCCCTTATTGCCATGCATCTTTATCTTATGCAACAACCTTTTGTGTGGCACCTTGTCAAAGGCTTTCTGGAAATCCAGATATACCACATCCATTGGCTCTCCGTTATCTACCGCACTGTTAATGCCCTCAAAAAATTCCACTAAGTCAGTTAGGCACGACCTGCCCTTTATGAACCCATGCTGCGTCTGTCCAATGGGACAATTTCCATCCAGATGCCTTGCTATTTCTTCCTTGATGATAGATTCCAGCATCTTCCCTACTACCGAAGTTAAGCTCACTGGCCTATAATTACCCGCTTTCTGCCTACCTCCTTTTTTAAACAGTGGTGTCACGTTTGCTAATTTCCAATCCGCCGGGACCACCCCAGAGTCTAGGAATTTTGGTAAATTATCACTAGTGCATTTGCAATTTCCTCAGCCATCTCTTTTAGCACTCTGGGATGCATTCCATCAGGTCCAGGAGACTTGTCTACCTTTAGCCCCATTAGCTTGCCCATCACTACCTCCTTGGTGATAACAATCCTCTCAAGGTCCTCACCTGTCATAGCCTCATTTCCATCAGTCACTGGCATGTTATTTGTGTCTTCCACTGTGAAGACCGACCCAAAAAACCTGTTCAGTTCCTCAGCCATTTCCTCATCTCCCATTACTAAATCTCCCTTCTCATCCTCTAAAGGACCAATATTTGCCTTAGCCACTCTTTTTTGTTTTATGTATTCGTAGAAACTTTTACTATCTGTTTTTATATTCTGAGCAAGTTTACTCTCATAATCTATCTTACTCTTCTTTATAGCTTTTTTAGTAGCTTTCTGTTGCCCCCTAAAGATTTCCCAGTCCTCTACTCTCCCACTGATCTTTGCTACTTTGTATTTTTTTTCCTTCAATTTGATACTCTCCCTCATTTCCTTAGATATCCACGGTCGATTTTCCCTCTTTTTACCGCCCTTACTTTTTGTTGGTATAAACCTTTGCTGAGCACTGTGAAAAATCACTTGGCAGGTTCTCCACTGTTCCTCAACTGTTTCACTATAAAGTCTTTGCTCCCAGTCTACCTTAGCTAGTTCTTCTCTCATCCCATTGTAATCTCCTTTGTTTAAGCACAAAACTCTAGTGCTTGATTTTACCTTCTCACCCTCCATCTGTATTTTAAATTCCACCATATTGTGATCGCTCCTTCCGAGAGGATCCCTAACTATGAGATCCTGAATCAATCCTGTCTCATTACACAGGACCAGATCTAGGACCGCTTGTTCCCTCGTAGGTCCCATTACATACTGTTCTAGGAAACTATCGCGGATACATTCTATAAACTCCTCCTCAAGGCTGCCTTGACCGACCTGGTTAAACCAATCAACATGTAGATTAAAATCCCCCATGATAACTGCTGTACCATTTCTACATGCATCAGTTATTTCTTTGTTTATTGCCTGCCCCACCATAATGTTACTATTTGGTGGCCTATAGATTACTCCTATCAGTGACTTTTTCGCCTTACTATTCCTGATTTCCACCCAAATGGATTCAACCTTATGCTCCATAGCACCGATGTGATCCCTTACTGTTGCCCGGATGTCATCCTTAAATATCAGAGCTACACCACCTCCCTTACCATCCACCCTGTCCTTCCGAAAGGTTTGATACCCTCGGATATTTAACTCCCAGTCGTGACCATCCTTTAACCATGTTTCAGTAATGGCCACGAAATCATAGTCATTCACGATGATTTGCGCCATCAACTCATTTACCTTATTGCGAATACTACGAGCATTCAGGTAAAGTACACTTATGTTGGCTTTTTTACCTCTGTTCTGAATCTTAACACCTCGATCAGTAACCTCTCCTAAGTTATATTTCCTCTTAACCTTTCTCCTAATTTTCCTTGTCGTCTAACCCATATGTTCCTGTAACAACCTGCCGCGTCGCTTACCATTAATGGTTTCACTTCCCGTTTTATTTCTTTTAGTATTCCTGGTCCTATTCACTGAGCTCCCCTCAGTCACTGTACCTTGTACTGCCGCCCTTTTTGATTTTTGACTATGGCTTCTCTGCCTTACACTTTCCCCCTTACTGCCTTTTATTTCTGTCCCTGTTTTACTACCTTCCAACTTCCTGCATCGGTTCCCACCCCCCTGCCACATTAGTTTAAACTCTCCCCAACAGCTCTAGGACATCGGTTCCAGTCCTGCTCAGGTGCAGACCGTCCGGTTTGTACTGGTCCCACCTCCCCCAGAACCGGTTCCAATGTCCCAGGAATTTGAATCCCTCCCTCGTGCACCATCTCTCGAGCCACGTATTCATCCTCTGTCCTGACATTCCTACTCTGACTAGCTCGTGGCACTGGTAGCAATCCTGAGATTACTACCTTTGAGGTCCTACTTTTTAGTTTAACTCCTAGCTCCCTAAATTCAGCTTGTAGGACCTCATCCCATTTTTTACCTATTTCGTTGGTGCCTATGTGCACCACGACAGCTAGCTGTTCACCCTCCCCCCCCCCCCCCCAGAATGTCCTGCAGCCGCTCCGAGACATCCTTGACCCTTGCACCAGGGAGGCAACATACCATCCTGGAGTCTCGATTGCGTCCGCAGAACCGCCTGTCTATTTCCCTTACAATTGAGTCCCCTATCACTATAGCCCTGCCATTCTTCTTCCTGCCCAGCTGCGCAGCAGAGCCAGCCACGGTGCCATGAACCTGGCTGCTGCTGCCTTCCCCTGGTGAGCCATCTCCCTCAACAGTATCCAAAGCGGTATATCTGTTTTGCAGGGAGATGACCGCAGAGGACACCTGCACTGCCTTCCTACTCTTGCTCTGTCTTTTGGTCACCCATTTACTATCTCCCTCAGTACCTTTCACCTGCGGTGTGACCAACTCGCTAAACGTGCTATCCACGACGTCCTCAGCATCGCGGACGCTCCAAAGTGAGTCCATCCGCAGCTCCAGAGCCGTCAAGCGGTCTAACAGGAGCTGCAACTGGACACACTTCTTGCACGTGAAGGAGCCAGAGACAGTGGACGTGTCCCTGAGCTCCCACATCGCACACGAGGAGCATGACACGGGCCTGAGATCTCCTGCCATGTCTTAAACCTTCGGTTAACTTCAACAATTTCAATTCCCCCCCCAAATTTAAATAAATAAATAAACAACGAAGAAAAAAATAAATAAATATACCAATGAAAAAAAACAGAAACACTACTTAGAACATAGAACATAGAACAATACAGCGCAGTACAGGCCCTTCGGCCCACGATGTTGCACCGAAACAAAAGCCATCTAACCTACACTATGCCATTATCATCCATATGTTTATCCAATAAACTTTTAAATGCCCTCAATGTTGGCGAGTTCACTACTGTAGCAGGTAGGGCATTCCACGGCCTCACTACTCTTTGCGTAAAGAACCTACCTCTGACCTCTGTCCTATATCTATTACCCCTCAGTTTAAAGTTATGTCCCCTCGTGCCAGCCATATCCATCCGCGGGAGAAGGCTCTCACTGTCCACCCTATCCAACCCCCTGATCATTTTGTATGCCTCTATTAAGTCTCCTCTTAACCTTCTTCTCTCCAACGAAAACAACCTCAAGTCCATCAGCCTTTCCTCATAAGATTTTCCCTCCATACCAGGCAACATCCTGATAAATCTCCTCTGCACCCGCTCCAAAGCCTCCACGTCCTTCCTATAATGCAGTGACCAGAACTGTACGCAATACTCCAAATGCGGCCGTACCAGAGTTCTGTACAGCTGCAACATGACCTCCCGACTCCGGAACTCAATCCCTCTACCAATAAAGGCCAACACTCCATAGGCCTTCTTCACAACCCTATCAACCTGGGTGGCAACTTTCAGGGATCTATGTACATGGACACCTAGATCCCTCTGCTCATCCACACTTTCAAGAACTTTACCATTAGCCAAATATTCCGCATTCCTGTTATTCCTTCCAAAGTGAATCACCTCACACTTCTCTACATTAAACTCCATTTGCCACCCCTCAGCCCAGCTCTGCAGCTTATCTATATCCCTCTGTAACCTGCTACATCCTTCCACACTATCGACAACACCACCGACTTTAGTATCGTCTGCAAATTTACTCACCCACCCTTCTGCGCCTTCCTCTAGGTCATTGATAAAAATGACAAACAGCAACGGCCCCAGAACAGATCCTTGTGGTACTCCACTTGTGACTGTACTCCATTCTGAACATTTCCCATCAACCACCACCCTCTGTCTTCTTTCAGCTAGCCAATTTCTGATCCACATCTCTAAATCACCTTCAATCCCCAGCCTCCGTATTTTTTGCAATAGCCTACCGTGGGGAACCTTATCAAACGCTTTGCTGAAATCCATATACACCACATCAACTGCTCTACCCTCGTCTACCTGTTCAGTCACCTTCTCAAAGAACTCAATAAGGTTTGTGAGGCATGACCTACCCTTCACAAAGCCATGCTGACTATCCCTGATCATATTATTCCTATCTAGATGATTATAAATCTTGTCTCTTATAATCCCCTCCAAGACTTTACCCACTACAGACGTGAGGCTCACCGGTCTATAGTTGCCGGGGTTGTCTCTGCTCCCCTTTTTGAACAAAGGGACCACATTTGCTGTCCTCCAGTCCTCTGGCACTATTCCTGTAGCCAATGATGACATAAAAATCAAAGCCAAAGGTCCAGCAATCTCTTCCCTGGCCTCCCAGAGAATCCTAGGATAAATCCCATCAGGTCCCGGGGACTTATCTATTTTCAGCCTGTCCAGAATTGCCAACACCTCTTCCCTACGTACCTCAATGCCATCTATTCTATTAGCCTGGGGTTCAGCATTCTCCTCCACAACATTATCTTTTTCCTGAGTGAATACTGACGAAAAATATTCATTTAGTATCTTGCCTATCTCTTCAGACTCCACACACAATTTCCCATCCCTGTCCTTGACTGGTCCTACTCTTTCCCTAGTCATTCGCTTATTCCTGACATACCTATAGAAAGCTTTTGGGTTTTCCTTGATCCTTCCTGCCAAATACTTCTCATGTCCCCTCCTTGCTCGTCTTAGCTCTCTCTTTAGATCCTTCCTCGCTACCTTGTAACTATCCATCGCCCCAACCGAAACTTCACACTTCATCTTCACATAGGCCTCCTTCTTCCTCTTAACAAGAGATTCCACTTCCTTGGTAAACCACGGTTCCCTCGCTCGACGCCTTCCTCCCTGTCTGACCGGTACATACTTATCAAGAACACGCAGTAGCTGATCCTTGAACAAGCCCCACTTATCCAGTGTGCCCAACACTTGCAGCCTACTTCTCCACCTTATCCCCCCCAAGTCACGTCTAATGGCATCATAATTGCCCTTCCCCCAGCTATAACTCTTGCCCTGCGGTGTATACTTATCCCTTTCCATCATTAACGTAAACGTCACCGAATTGTGGTCACTGTCCCCAAAGTGCTCTCCTACCTCCAAATCCAACACCTGGCCTGGTTCATTACCCAAAACCAAATCCAACGTGGCCTCGCCTCTTGTTGGCCTGTCAACATATTGTTTCAGGAAACCCTCCTGCACACACTGTACAAAAAACGACCCATCTATTGTACTCAAACTATATCTTTTCCAGTCAATATTTGGAAAGTTAAAGTCTCCCATAATAACTACCCTGTTACTTTCGCTCATATCCAGAATCATCTTCGCCATCCTTTCCTCTACATCCCTAGAACTATTAGGAGGCCTATAAAAAACTCCCAACAGGGTGACCTCTCCTTTCCTGTTTCTAACTTCAGCCCATACTACCTCGGAAGAAGAGTCCCCATCTAGCATCCTCTCCGCCACCGTAATACTGCTCTTGACTAGCAGCGCCACACCTCCCCCTCTTTTGCCTCCTTCTCGGAGCTTACTAAAACACCTAAACCCCGGAACCTGCAACATCCATTCCTGTCCCTGCTCTATCCATGTCTCCGAAATGGCCACAACATCGAAGTCCCAGGTACCAACCCATGCTGCCAGTTCCCCAACCTTGTTTCGTATACTCCTGGCATTGAAGTAGACACACTTCAAACCACCTACCTGAAAACTGGCCCCCTCCTGCGACGTCAAATCTGTGCTCCTGACCTCTATACTCTCATTCTCCCTTACCCTAAAACTACAATCCAGGTTCCCATGCCCCTGCTGCATTAGTTTAAACCCCCCCAAAGAGCACTAACAAATCTCCCCCCCAGGATATTTGTGCCCCTCAGGTTCAGATGTAGACCATCCTGTCTGTAGAGGTCCCACCTTCCCCAGAAAGAGCCCCAGTTATCCAGAAATCTGAAGCCCTCCCGCCTGCACCATCCCTGTAGCCACGTGTTTAAATGTTCTCTCTCCCTATTCCTCATCTCACTATCACGTGGCACGGGCAACAACCCAGAGATAACAACTCTGTTTGTTCTAGTTCTGAGCTTCCATCCTAGCTCCCTGAAAGCCTGCCTGACATCCTTGTCCCCTTTCCTACCTATGTCGTTAGTGCCAATGTGGACCACGACTTGGGGCTGCTCCCCCTCCCCCCTAAGGACCCGGAAAACACGATCCGAGACATCACGTACCCTTGCACCTGGGAGGCAACATACCAAACGTGAGTCTCTCACGCTCCCACAAAATCTCCTATCTGTGCCCCTGACTATAGAGTCCCCAATTACTAATGCTCTGCTCCTCTCCCCCCTTCCCTTCTGTGCAACAGGGACAGACTCCGTGCCAGAGGCCCGTACCCCATGGCTTACCCCTGGTAAGTCCCCCCCCCCCACAAGTATCCAAAGCGGTATACTTGTTTCTCAGGGGAACGACCGCAGGGGATCCCTGCACTGACTGCTTTTTCCCAGTCCCTCTTACAGTTACCCACCTATCTCCAATCTTTGGTGTAACTAATTCCCTGAAGCTGCTATCTATGACCCCTTCTGCCTCCCGAATGATCCGAAGTTCTTCCAACTCCAGCTCCAGTTCCCTAACTCGGTCTTGGAGGAGCTGGAGATGGCAGCACTTCCTGCAGGTAAAATCAGCAGGGACACTAACTGCATCCCTCACCTCAAACATCCTGCAGGAGGAACATTGCACTCCCTTCCCTGCCATTCCTCTTACTTTCTACCAAGATCTGGCTAACAACTAAATTAAATTTTTATAAAAAATAATAATAATATAATAAAATATGGTACTTACCTCAGACCAATGGGTTTTATTATTAGGTTAGAGGAGGAGGGCAGGTGGGAGACACTACACGTGTAGTGTCTCGGGTTTCCTCTCCACCAGAATTTATTGGTGAGGGTCTTCCCAGACGTCCGCGGCTCGACTTCCTGTTCCCGCCTAAAAAACTAATTTAAAAAAAAAAAGAAAAATTCTCAGCTCCTGCTGAAATTGACTAACCAGCCAGCTCCACTCCCGCCGAAATCGACTGGCCAGCCCCTGCAAAGACAAGTGCTTTTAAAGGTTGACTTACCTCCCAGCAGCCACTTCCGCAATGCTCCCGCTGAAACTGACTCACCAGCTGTTCTCACGCCGAAATCGACTGGCCTGCCCCTGCAAAGACAAGTGCTTTTAAAGGTTGACTTACCTCCCAGCAGCCACTTCCGCAATGCTCCCGCTGAAACTGACTCACCAGCTTATTCTCCCGCCGAAATCGACTGGCCTGCCCCTGCAAAGACAAGTGCTTTTAAAGGACAGACTTACCTCCCAGAAACCACTTCCGCAATGCTCCCGCTGAAACTGACTCACCAGATGTTTTCCCGCCGAAATCGACTGGCCTGCCCCTGCAAAGACAAGTGCTTTTCAAGGTTGACTTACCTCCCAGCAGACTTACCTCCCAGCAGCCACTTCCGCAATGCTCCCGCTGAAACTGACTCACCAGCTGTTCTCACGCCGAAATCGACTGGCCTGCCCCTGCAAAGACAAGTGCTTTTAAAGGTTGACTTACCTCCCAGCAGCCACTTCCGCAATGCTCCCGCTGAAACTGACTCACCAGCTGATTCTCCCGCCGAAATCGACTGGCCTGCCCCTGCAAAGACAAGTGCTTTTAAAGGACAGACTTACCTCCCAGCAACCACTTCCGCAATGCTCCCGCTGAAACTGACTCACCAGCTGTTCTCCCGCCGAAATCGACTGGCCTGCCCCTGCAAAGACAAGTGCTTTTAAAGATTGACTTACCTCCCAGCAGCCACTTCCGCAATGCTCCCGCTGAAACTGACTCACCAGCTGTTCTCACGCCGAAATCGACTGGCCTGCCCCTGCAAAGACAAGTGCTTTTAAAGGTTGACTTACTTCCCAGCAGCCACTTCCGCAATGCTCCCGCTGAAACTGACTCACCAGCTGATTCTCCCGCCGAAATCGACTGGCCTGCCCCTGCAAAGACAAGTGCTTTTAAAGGACAGACTTACCTCCCAGCAGCCACCTCCGCAATGCTCCCGCTGAAACTGACTCACCAGCTGTTCTCCCGACGAAATCGACTGGCCAGTCACAAAAAGCACTTCCACCCCACCCTGCTTTGAATTCCCACCTCGATTCAAATTCCCAAACTCACTCTTAGCTCTGTCTCACTCCTGGCTCTGTCTTCTCTCTGGCTCACTGGGAGAACTCCTTCTGGATCCGCACATAGATGACCTTCTTTATCCTTAAGGGGCCCTACCCTCTCCCTAGTTACTCTTTTGCCCTTTATGTATTTGTTAAAGCACTTTGGATTTTCCTTTGCCTTATCTTCCATGTCCTCTTTCTGCCTTCTTAATTTCTCTCTTAACTCTACTCCAAAAATCCCTATACTCTTCAAGGCATCCACTTGATCCTAGATGCCTATGCATGTCATTTGCCTCCTTCTTCCTTTTGACCAAGACCTCAATATCCCGGGTCATCCAGTGTTCCCTACTTCTACCAGCCTTACCTTTCACTCTAAGAGGAATGTGCTCACTCTGAACCCTATTAACACCCTTTTGAAAGACTCCCACTTACCAGCTGTCCCCTTTCCTGTAAACAGACTCCCCCAATCAACTTTTGAAAGTTCCCACTTAATGCCATTGAAATTGGCCTTGCCTCAATTTAGAATTTTAACTTTTGGGCCAGAACTATCATTCTCCATAGCTATCTTAAAACTAATGGAATTATGATTACTGGTCCCAAAGTGATCCCTCACTAACACTTCTGTCACCTGCCCTTTCTTATTCCCCATAAGTAGGGTGCTCTTTCCAAGGGCCGGTGCAGACTCGATGGGCCAAATGACCTCCTTCTGCACTGTAAATTCTATGATTATATAAGTTTTGGCCCCTCTCTAGTTGGGCCATCCACATATTGAATGAGGATGAAGGAGGAGGAAACACGCTAAGAGGAGGGCGTGGCATCCGTGGCTGATGAGGGAAGTCAAGGACGGCATAAAAGAAAAAGAAAAAGCATACATGCTGGTGAGGATTAGTGGGAAGCCAGAGAATTTCGCCCAGGTGCTCCGGTTTCCTCCCTCAGCCCAAAGATGTGCATGTTGGGTGGATTGGCCATGCTGAGTTGCCCTTGGTATCCAAAAAGTTTAGATGGGGTTACTGGGTCACGGGGATAGGGTGGAGATGTGGGCTTCAGTAGGGTGCTCTTTGCAAGGATCGCTGCAAATCCGATGGGCTGAATGGCCTCCTTCTGCACTGTAATTTCTATGATTCTATGAAGAGCTTGTCGTATGAAGAGCGGTTAGGGACTCTGCGTCTGTACTCGTTGGAGTTTAGAAGGATGAGGGGGGACCTCATTGAAATTTGCAGGATACTGAGAGGCCTAGAAAGTGTGGCTATGGAGAGGATGTTTCCAATATAACCCGTGGCCACAGACGCAGACTGAAAGGACGATCCTTTCAAACTGAGATGCGGAGGAATTCCTTCAGTCAGAGGGTGGTGAATCTGTGGGACTCATTGCCACAGAAGCTGTGGAAGCCAAGTCACTGAGTGTCTTTAAGACAGAGATTGATTGTTTCTTGATTAGTAGGGGGATGAGGGGTTATGGGGTGAAAGCAGGAGAATGGGATGAAAAACATATCAGCCATTGAATGGTTGAGCAGACTTGATGGGCCGAGTGGCCTAATTCTGCATTTATAGTATTATGGAAACAAGCTAGGGAGGAAGTCAATGGCTGGTTTAGCTCAGTCAGCTAGACAGCTGATTTATGATGCTGCATAAGGCCAGTAGTGTGGGTTCAATTCCTGTACCAGCTTACCTGCACAGGAATGTTGTGACTAGGGGCTTTTCACAGTAACTTCATACTTGTGACAATAAAAGGTTATTATTATTAAGTCAATAGCCTATTAATCCTTAAGTGAGCAAGCAAAACTGCCTGGGACCGACAGCACAGGGCAAGCACTCCCAGCAATGAAGAGAAGAACTTTGGCGTTTAAAGACAATCATCTCAGGCAGTGAAAAATGGTTAGTTTGTTCTAACTAGCCTGACCTGTACTGTTTTCAACCTCAATCTTAAAGACAGGCTAAGCAGTAACCTAAGTACATATTACGGCTCTAGAAATAATCTTTGCTGATGTGTGTCTGTGTGATTGGGGAGTGGGTGTTTGTTATTTTTGCATTTTGTTTGCTGTGTAAATAAACATTTATCCTTTCTTTAGACTTAAACTTCCCAGCAATCCTGTTTGTGTCTGTTGTTTAACATCACAGCACTCAAAAGGGTGAAGCATTTCTTTAAAAAGACATCATCTTGTGATCAGCCAAGAGGTGGGAAACAGGAAGGGGAGGGAGTTATTCCACTGTTCCTCTCCATTCATGGCACCTGGATAATTTAACTTCTAATCATTTGTTACATTGCAATCAGCGAATTTATCTAAAGTTTCAGCTTTGGATAACTTGCATGCTAAAAATGACATGAATATTATTATTTTTTCATTAATTGATTTTCTCCACAATTTTCTCCCTTACTGTTTTGAAGATACTGATTCATTCAACTAGCCAGGTAACTCCCAGTACTTTGTGAAATACCATTCTTCATATGTGAGTGTTGATAGGGTTGGGCAATGATTACAGGTTCTTGAAAAGTGCACAGCATTATAACCAAACCCAAACCTGTCCTTATCTAATGTGTATGTAAGTGCGCAGTATAACAATTGGAAGTTCAGGGTTATTGCCCCTGTTTTGTCCAGGAATGCCAATGCATTCCAACATATCTAAGTCCGACCAACATGGCTTTTGGGCTGGCATTGTACCCCATTAAATGGCACACGTTCTCACTGAGAACTTAAAGAATATATTCCTATGCATGATTTTTAAAATAATGTTTGTTAATGAGCTTTATAAGTTTAATTAGGCATATATGTGTTTTGGAGATAAAAATGAGGAAACCACAAAGGTTCCAAAATTCATCGGAATATTATTCTGTGTTTATAATTGGTTTGTAATTAGAGGGCAAGACGATTTTCAGGTGCGTATGAAGGGAAGGCGGAAGAGAAAGTGGGATATAACAGAGAAGGAAGGGAAGGTGGAACAGAAGAGAGGGACACGGAAGGTGGGTGGGACGTGCTGGTGGGAGGAGAACAAGTTGGGAGGTGGTAAGAGGAGAGGTAGAGTGGTGGATTGAGAGGACAAAACGACCACATTTCACTCAGCCATGGATCAGGGTGCGCTGGGTAAAAAGCGGGAGAGAGCAAAATCGAGATTCACGCTGGGCATGAATCATTTTGCGATTCACCGGTCCACTCCCAATTAGGAGCTCTGGATCTCGCCCAAAAATGGCAAAAATATCATTAGCCTAATTTGCATTCACTTCAATGCATTAATGAGATTGAAGTTGAATGAAGCAGCCTCCCAGGAACTACCCGACTCCCCAGTGAGGAACTCCTGTTTAAAAATGTGAAGCTGACACAATGGCTGCTGAGGCGAAGTGAGGAGGTGAGCAGCCATTTCCATTTTCCAGCATGCAGCTCAAAGACACTGGAGCTACTGCCCTAGTGCTTGCTGGGCGAGGAACCCCCTCAGGAGGCTTGTGCTCGGTTGGGGGCTGAAACGTTCCAGGTCGGCTATCATCCCAGGCCAGGGGGTAAGGAGATTTGCATCTGTGAGGCCTTCAAGT
Organism: Scyliorhinus torazame; assembly: GCF_047496885.1. Taxonomy (NCBI): domain Eukaryota; kingdom Metazoa; phylum Chordata; class Chondrichthyes; order Carcharhiniformes; family Scyliorhinidae; genus Scyliorhinus; species Scyliorhinus torazame. Next base: position 204,475,261 of record NC_092710.1, read on the forward strand.
CATCTTTTTTAAAAATAAATTTAGTATCAAATTCATTTTGTCCAATTAAGGAGCAATTTAGCATGGCCAATCCATCTACCCTGCACATCTATTGGGTTGTGGGGGCGAAACCCAATCAAACACGGGGAGAATGTGCAAACTCCATATGGACAGTGACCCAGAGCTGGGATTGTACCTGGGACCTCGGCGCCGTGAGGCAACTGTGCTAACCACTTGCGCCATCGTGCTGCCCTAAGTCATCTTTAAATATTGTGGAGACCCATAACAGGGGAAACCATAGCTGCAGCCTGTTTGTCCTACTAAACATTTCCAGGACAGAGCGATGCTAAAGTTTCTCTCCTAAAGGTCCATTTCAACCACTTTGACTGTGACCAGCCACTATCTTCACAGCTGAAAGCTATTTCAAATGAGGGATTAGTCTTGTTAGCTTTGAGAGCACTTCACACTCCTCAACTCTCAAGTACCTCCCTGAAGCCACAGAGCTCACTACTGAGGATCTGCTCGTGGCCAAAGGGTAAATTCATGAATGAGCGGAGGGCAGCTGAGCACGGTCTTCCTAATGTTTCTGGCAGATATCTGGGGTCTAGGTGCTCCTGATCTGGCTGGGGGTGAGTGTGCAGAGCAGGGTTTGCTAGGAAAACTAGCTCGCTGGCTGGCACTCTGAGAGAAGGTGGGACAGTCTTGGTAATGGGTGGGGGAAGCTTGGGATATTTGAGGGTCCTGGGTTGGAAGTCTTAATGGATTGTCAGCCTCTCTCCTTCTCCAATCCCTTCCAGAATAAAGTATGTTTGCCGGTGTGGATCCCCCTGAGGCTGCCCTCGCTCTGCTTGTGGCAGCTGGGGTGGGCAGACGCCATAGAAGGTAGCAGCAACAAGGCAGGTTGGAGGCAGCCCCTCATGCGCATACCCTGAAGACCTGGCTGCCCATCAAGCTGAGGAGGGAGCCAGAACCAGACGCCAGTAATGGCCCAAGGTATACAGGCGTCGTTGGTCATTCCATGACCTGACTGACACCATATGCCGCAGAAGAATCCGTTTCAACAGAGAGACTGTGTGACACCTGTGCCACATCCGCGCATACATGGCACCCTGTGAAGGAGGAGGATACCCACTCCTGGTTGCCATGAAGGTCTCCACAGCCCTCAACGTCTATGCAACCGGGTCATTCCGGGGCTCAAGCGGGGACCTGTGCACCATATCCCAATCATCCACAGGTGTATCTGTGAAGTGATGGATTCTCTGCATACCTGGGCATAAGCCTATATCAATGTCGACTTGGACAAGACCCACCAAGATGCCAAGGCTGCAAAATTTGCCGCCATTGCTGGGATGGCCAGATCCCATGGGTGATCGATGGCATGTCACCCTGCAAGCACTGGGGCATCAGGGAGTTCCCTATATTAACAGGAAGGGGTTCCATTCCTTGAATGTGCAGATTGTGTACGACTACCACCTCAGAATCATGCACTGTGTGCCCACTACCCTGGGAGCGGCATGACGCTACATCCTGGGGCACTCAGGGATCCCTGGTGTGTTCAAAGACCACCTCAGGATGATTGGGTGGCTCATGGTAGACAAGAGATTCTACTGAGGACATAGCTGATAACACCTATCTGGGAGGCCTGAGATCAAAGCAGAGACCCGATATAGCAAGACCCAGGTTGCCACCCATGCTATCACTGAGCAGTGTGTCAGGCTGCTAAAAATGTGTTTCCGAGGTCTTGACCATTCTGGTGATGTCCTGCAGTGCACCCCCCAAAAGGATCTCCTGCATTGTTGTGATCTATGGTGCCCTCCCACAATCTGATACAGCAGCGGGCAATGTGTTGGAGGGGGAGAAGGAGGAGGGACATGCAGCTTCATCTGAGGAGGAGGGATAGGTGGATCCAGAAGGGCTGGAAATCGAGCCTGAGGAGGATCAGCGGATGGAGGACAGGCAGCAGCGAGGGTTCAACATGCGTGGAGGACCACGGAGGCTCTCACTGTCCCCAGATTCTCCCAGGGGACTGTGTCCGTCAGCTCAACCCGCACCCCCCTCCCATTTCCTTCACCCCTCAATCTCACGCCCCCTTCACTCCCTCAATCTCCTTCTGCCCCCACCCCAGCCAATTTAGACAATAAGACCATAAGACATAGGAGCAGAATTAGGCCACTTGGCCCATCTGCTCCGTCGTTCAATCATGGCTGATATTTTCTCATCCCCATTCTCCTGCCTTCTCCCCGAACCCCTGGTCCCCTTATTGATCAAGATTTCACTCCCCCTCCCCTCTCATCCCCCCTCCTTAACTTTTCCCCCTCCAACAACCACCCTGATCCCCCTTCAAGATTCTGTGTAACATCACTCTGGGTGATGGGACTGGCATGGCATTGTCAGTGGATCAATACATAAGGCAGGAGAGTGATGATTACTCGCTGTGAGGAAAGGTCCGGTGCTCCTCAGTTTCTGCTAAAGTCTGACTACTGTCATTGTGTTGACACCACGCTCACACCCATCCTCTGCACGGGGTCTGCATCGGAATCCTTTGATCTTGGTCCACTGTGCCCATGGGCCGGGGGTTGGGTGGAGCTGAGGGCAACAAGGGGTGGGGGTGCAGGCAGGCCCGCTGTCAAGGTTAGCACAACAGAGATGTGCTGCCGCTGCCACTTCCTCCCAGGCGGCACTGCTGACCCTGCTGCTGGTCCTCCGACCCTTTCAGGGGAAGAGGGTGCCCTGCCTCTCATCCAGAGCATCTACTACCTATCAGAAGTAGAAAGGGTTGAGAGCTTCAAGTTTTTAGGTGTCCAGATTACCAACAACCTGTCCTTGTCTCCCCCTGCCGACAATATAGTTAAGAAAGTCCACCAACGAATCTACTTTCTCTGAAGACTAAAGAAATTTGGGTGCATCACAGCTTGGTATGGTTCCTCTCTGCCCAAGACCGCAGGAAACTACAAAATGTTGTGAATTCAGCCCAGTCCATTATGCAAACCAGCCTCCCATCCATTGACTCTATCTGTAATTCCCGCTGCCTTGGAAAGGCAATCAGCATAATTAAGGACCCCAGGCACCCTGGACATATTGTCTTCCACCTTCTTCCATCAGGAAAAAGATACAAAAGTTTGAGGTCACATACTAAGCGACTCAGGAACACCTTCTTCCCTGCTGCCATCAGACTTTTGAATGGACCTACATCGTATTAAGTTGATCTTTTCTCTACATCCCAGATATGACTGGAACATTATATACTGTAGTCTCTCCTTCCTTCCCTATGTACGGTATGCGTTGTCTGTATAGCATGCAAGAAACAACACTTTTCACTGTATACTAATACATGTGACAATAATAAATCAAATCAAATCAAAATCCCCAAAGCGAGGAGCAGGTGTGCGCGCTGCCATGCTTGTGTGTTGACTGGGAATGAGTGGTGAGGGAGTGTTTAAAAGCAGCTCCCCCTTGTTAGCTGCGAGCAACTGAGGCATGTGTCAGGCGAATCAGATGGCAAGGGAGCCAGTAATGTCATGAATCCCTTGGGGCTTATTTTGAATGCCATTGAATATGGACCGCGAACTCGCCAACACAGCCGCCGCGAAAACTCTCCGCTAAACACACTCAAAACCAGACTTTAACTTTGACCCGCTGAATCGTGCCCATAATGATTGGTGTAGCAAAAGCAGAGAAATCCCTCGATCAATATTAGTCTTGATGGTGAGTGGGCTTTGCTCAGTAAACACTCCCTTTTCATTCAGGAGAACAAGAAAGAAGTTTGAGTGAAGGAGAGATGTTTAACTCAGTTGTGGTTGTATAATTCATCCACTAGACCTTCAACCACTTGAACTCCATGAGTTGCAGTGGGGCCTAGACCTATCAAAATGTTCCAAAATTTCAAAGATCACTTTTTAATCTCCTGTTAATTAGATCTTCTCTGGTGGAAATAATCCTGGTATCACACGTCTTTCCTCATAACTATTGTTTCACGAGTAAATCCACACTGTCCATTTTCTATAATTTTAATGCACTTTATATTGTGGGTGGCACATAACTTTGCACAGTACTCGAACTGTAACTTAAACATTCATATAGTCCCCTGAATTATGATGGGATGTGTGTCCTGGCCAGTCATATAACTAGGGCTGTAAGGAGGGTTTTAAACTAAATAGCACGGGTGAAAGATAAATTCGGAAGATGTGCTGAATTGAATGGAAAAAACAAAAACTTCGAAACTTGCTTCCCTGGATCATTGAATATATGTAAGACAGAAGTAGATAGGTCCTTGACTATCAAGGGGGCCATAGGTTATCAAGGATAAGTGGAATGTGAAGGTGATGCCACATTCAGTTCAGCCATGATCTTATAGATTGGGAGATCAGGCCTGAGGAGCTGAAGGGCCGAAGTCTGCTATTCGAGTAAAATGAGAGTGACCAAGTGTGGCATCGAGGAGCCGAGCAAAATTGGAGTCAAAGGACATCAGGGAGAAAACTCTCCATTGGCTGGACTCACAGTGGGCACAAAAGAAGATGGTTGTGGTTGTTGGTCCGTCCAGGACATCACTACAAGAGTTCCTCAGGATAGTGTCCTCGGCCAAACAATCTTCAGTTGGGGGGTGACACGGTGGTACCGTGGTTAGCACTGCTGCCTCACAGCACCAGGGACCTCAGGTGACTGCCTGTGAGGAGTTTGCACATTCTTCCTGTGTCTGTACAGGTTTCCTCCAGGCGCTCAGGTTTCCTCCCACAGTCCAAAGATGTGCAGGTTAGGTAGATTTGCTATGCTGAATTTCCCCACAGGTGGGGTAACTAGGATAGAGTGGGGGAGTGGGCTTAGGTAGGGTGCTCTTTCAGAGGGTCGGTGCGGATTCAATGGGCCAAATGGCCTCCTCCTGCACTGTAGGAATTCTAAGATGAAACCTGTCTGCACCTATTTGCTTTTAATTGACAGGTGATAGCCTCAATCAGAGTTGTCCAAACTTGAATAATTATTTCCAAGTGATAAAAATGTGCTGTATGTTTAAATGGGTTTTTATTTTATTCCATGTAGACTATAACATTTCAGAATTTACATCGTTTTACAAAGAACAGTAATGTGAATAGTTTCAGAATTATATTCACTGTTTCCGTCCAGTAATTCGTGGGGTGACAGCTTACCTGTAAAACCGGTTTGTACATGTCAGCTGATGCCCTGATGGTAACTGAACAACTGACAAAAACACATATGATCAAAACCTTTAACTTCTCTCACTGCTAATTGGAGAAGGCAATTTTGCTTTGACTCACTTACCACTAACCAGGAATGTGTACGAGAAAATTGCACTCCCAATCTATTATCTTCTGTCTCTCTTTTTATGAGTGGAAACTGACTGACACAATCCTTCAGCATGTGTCAGGAGTGATGAAGTGAAACAATGTGTTTTTGTAAGTTCTTTTTACAATAGTAACTTCAGTAAGAGGCCTACTGTTTTCCCACAATTGCTAAAAAATGTTTGTTGCAAACTATTTAATTTTGGATCAATTAAATCCCTTTGACCAAAATTTACAATACTACTGTTGTTACATCTCGCCTCTTACACGTTTCCCACACCTTACTTGTAAAATAAACATCTAAAACAATGGTTTTTTGTAGTATTAATCCTTATTGATATTTCTCAAGAGGGAAAGAGAAATGTGGATATTGGTATTTTGAGCTTTGTGAGTTTCTGGTACTGTTAGCTGAGCTGTCCTTAATTAACATTTTATAAATTGAGCATTAGTGTTTGATCATTAATGAGTGACCAATGTCTCGATTGTATTTTTGTGATTCCACAGGGGAGGCACGGTAGCACAGTGGTTAGCATTGCTGCCTCACAACTCCATGGTCCCAGGTTCAATTCCGGCCAAGGGTCACCGTCTGAGTGGAGTTTGCACTTCTCCCCATGTCTGCGTGGGTTTCCTCAGGATGCTTTGGTTTCCTCCCACAGTCCAAAGATGTGCAGACTAGGTGCATTGGCCATGCTAAATTTCCGCTTTGTGGCCAAAAGGTTAGTTTGCGTTACTGGGTTACGGGCATAGGGTGGAGACGTGGGCTTAAGTAGGGTGCTCGTTCCAGGGGCTGGCGCAGACTCAATGGGCTAAATGGCCTCCTACTGCACAGTAAATTCTCTAATTTGGAGAGGTTTGAGTTAATTAAGGATACCCACACTGATTTGTAATAGGCAGATCATACATGCGTAACTAATCAAATTGAGTATTTTGATGCAGTAACAGAGAAGGTTGATAAGAGAATGCGGTGGATCTATGGGGTGAATTTTGCATTATTTTTACAAAATGTCAATTTGGGTGAGAATACTGGTGAGAAGCCCGCCGGCAGCATCGGTAAGCTTTTGCGGGATATTTCTAGGCACTTTGGAAAAAAAAAACTTTGCGCCCAGTTTTCACGCAGCTGACTCCGATTCGCTCGCACTGGCATCAGTTGAGCACTTCAATCAAGGGGGCACGCCCCTTTAAAACGCCATCCCAGCATTTGTTGAAAGTCCACTCAAGAGGTTGGCTGCTAGGAAGGCTGTCCGAGATTTTCGTAAGGAGCACTCACCAGAATGTTGGATGGGGTGGAGGAGAGGTGGGACAACCCTCAAGTGGGCTGAAGACCCTACACAGCAAGGTTACCTACCCTGCACAGGAGGCAGTGGTAGTGCTGGTAAACGCCAGCTCCCTGCACAAGGGGATGGGCATCCACTGCAGGAAGTGGATAAATTACCTCCTCCATGCAGCTAGGGTTTGTCAACACCCATCCAGTCATACACCCTCACACTACTGGGAGCTCACTCACTGCCATCTCATGGGGTTTGACCAATCACCCTCCCACATGCTTCCTCATCTCCCCTGCAGCTCCTCACCTCAACATACCCCAGCTCTCTCTCACCGACCACACATGCCATGCATACTCTGGCAGACGCCCTGTTTACACTCTCCCATCTGATTCCTTGCACGACAAGTTGGCTCACAATAAAATGGAGAGAGCACAGATGGGTAGAGGCATGCCCAAACTGAAAAAGCTCCTGCATTTGAGGAGAGAGCCCTCCAACTCAACTTGAAACTAAAGCATTGTTAAACTAATTAAACCTAATTAATTACTTACTAATTCATAAGTAATAATAATCTTTATTATTGTTACAAGTAGCTTACATTAACATTACAATGAAATTACTGTGAAAATCGACACATTCCGGCGCACATTTGGGTACACTGAGGGAGAATTCAGAATGTCCAATTCACGTAACAGCACGTCTTTCAGGATTTGTGGGAGGAAACCAGAGCACCCGGAGGAAACCCACACAGACACAGGGAGAACATGCAGACTCCCCACAGACAGTGACCCAAGCGGGAATCGAACCCGGGACCCTGGTGCTGTGAAGCAACAGTGCTATCCATTTTGCTACCGTGCCGCCCAGTAGCGAACTAAAGACAAAATCGAATGAATTGATTATTTTAACTTTATTTAGCTTAATCTTTTGTAAAAAGGGAGTGAATAATGGCAGGAGAGCTTGCACCCATGGTATGCTCCTCCTGTGCTATGCGACAGATCATGGAAGCTCCAGTTGTCCCTGGTGGTCACGAGTGCAGGACATTTGTCCAACTGCAGTTACTGACTAAACACATTTCAGAGCCGGAACTGAGGGTGGATTCACTGTGGAGCATCCGCAATGCTGAGCCAGTCATGGTTAGCACATTCAGTGAGTGGTCACACCGCAGGTGAGGATTGAAGAGGTAGAGAGGACATGGGTGACCACCAGGAAGAGTAGAGGTAGGCAGGTAGTGCAGGAGTCCCCTATGGCCTTCCCCTTTCCAACAGATATAACATTTTGGATACTGTTGGGTGGGGAAATGTGTGGCAGCCAACCTAATAGCACCATGGGTGGATCGGCTGCACAAGAGGGGAGGGGGACGAATGGCAGGGCTAAAGTGGTAGGGGATTCAATTGTTAGGGGAACAGATAGGCGCTACTGTGGTCATCAACATGACACTAAGATGGTGTGTTGCCTCCCTGGTGTCAGGGTCCAGGATGTCACTGAACGGTTACAGGGCATCCTGAAGGGGGAGGATGAAAAGGCAGAAGTTGCGTTACATGTTGGTACCAATGACACAGGTAGAAAGAGGGATGCAGTCTTGCATCAGGAATTCAGGGAGCTAGGCTGTAGACTAAAAAGCAGGACCTCTCGGATTGTAATCTCTGGATTATTCCCAGCACCATGCGCTAGTGAGTATCGTGAGTAAAGAGAATAGCGTAGATGAATGTGTGGCTTAAAAGATGGTGCAGGAGGGAGGGTTTAAGATTCTTGGACCACTGGGACTGTTTCCGGGGAGGGTAGGACCTGTTCAAGTGGGACGGTTCGCATCTGAACCAGAACGGGACTAACATCCTTGCTCGTGGGTTTGTTAGTGCTGTTGGTGGCATAGTATTATTGTCGCTGGACTAGTAATCCAGAGACCCAGGATAATGATCGGGGACCCGGGTTCAAATCCAGCAAGGCAGGTGATGGAATTTAAACTCAATAAAATATCTGGAATTAAAAGTCCAATGATGACCATGAAACCATTATCAATTTTGTAAAAACCCATCTGGTTCACTAATGACTTTTAGGGAAGGAAATCTGCCATCCTTACCTGGTCTGTATGTGACTCCAGACCCACAGCAATGGGTTAAACCACTATGGAAACACAAAAAGGAATGAAACTGGATGGACCACCTGGCGTTGAACCAGGCACCAGAAACGACAACAGCAATCCCAGCCCCGTCAACCATGCAAAGTCCTCCTTACTAACATCTGGGGGCTTGTGCCAAAGCTGGGAGAGCTGTCTCACAGGCTAGTCAAGCAACAGCCTGACATAGTCATACTCACAGTCTCATACCCTACAGACAATGTCCCAGACAGCACTATCACCATGCCTGGGTATGTCCTTTCTCACCAGCTGCAGAGACCCAGCAGAGGTGGCTGCACTGTGGTATACAGTCAGAAGGGAGCTGCCCTGGGAGTCCTCAACATCGACTTTGGACCCCATGAAGTCTCATGGCTTCAGGTTAAACATGGGCAAGGAAATCTCCTGCTGATTACAACGTACTGGCCACCATCAGTTGATGAATCGGTACTACTTCATGTTGAACACCAGTTGCAGGACACACTGAGGGTGGTGTAATGAAATGCAGAAGCAATTCTGTATGTTAATATGCTGGACCTCCAACAAACAGGTGGCAGTAGAATTACACCATGTGACACTGCAACCTCGGGGAGCCTGAGTGAGGAGTCGTCGTGGACAGTCGTGTTTAGTATTAGCTCTCGTATTCTAGTTCTTAACAGTTTACAGTTCGTTATTAGTATTGATTTCTACCCATGAGTTTGTCATTTAATACATTTTAACTATCACGAACTAGATGTTCTTTGGTGCACTGACTCAATCATTGCAATGCACAAGAATGTAATAGGTGGCAAGGGCGCAGAATATACTCTGGTGGAGGCTTCAATATCCATCACCAAGAGTTACTCGGTAGTATCACCACAGACTGAGCTGGCTTGGTCCTAAAGGACATAGCTGCTAGACTGGGACAGTAGCAGGTGGTGAGGGAATCAAAAAGAGGGGAAAACATACTTGACCTCATCTTAACTAATTTTTCCCATTGTAAAAAGCAATGGATCCTCTGGACATAGCCCCAAAATTGGAGAATCCAGCCCCTCTACTTTAATACCCAGTATTAGAGGTAAAACAGATGAGTTAAGGGCGAGGGTTGACATTTGGAATTATGAGATAGTAGCCATCACAGAGGCATGGTTGAGGGAGGGGCAGGATTGGCAGCTTAACATCCAGGGATACAGCATCTTCAGGAGGGACAGGGGAGGGGACAAAAGAGGCATTGCAGTATTAGTTAAAGAGTAAATTACTGCAGTAAGGAGAGATGATATCTTGGGGGTGGCGAGAAATGAAGCTTTGTGCGTAGAGTTCAGGAAAAAAAAGAGACAGCCACATTGCTAGGTGTTTATTAAAGATCCCCAGATAGTCAGTGGGAAATTGAGGAGCAAATATGTGCAATTTGCAGCAGTGTGTAAAAATAATAATGGGTAATTATAGTGGGTGATTTCAACTTCCCAACATTAACTGGAACAATCATTGTGTTAAGGGCTTAAATGGAGCAGAGTTCAAAAAATGTTAAGAAGAGAACTTTTTAGCTCAACACATGGAAGGTCCAACCAGGGATGGTGCAGTGCTGGACCTAATTCTGGGGAATTAAACCGGTCAGGTGGTTGATGTGATGGTGGGGGAGCATTTTAGTGATAGCGACCACAACATGGTGCAATTTAAGTTTTTTATAGACAAATTGCTGAAAAAGGTCTTGGATTGGGTGAGAGCAGACTTTAGTAAAATAAGGCAGGATTTGGGCAAAGTAGATTGGAACAAGTTACTGGCGGGGTGATCTCCAAAAGAGCAGTCGTGGGTTTTCAAAGAGGAAATAGGGAGGGTACAAGCCCAACATGTTCCCTCTAAGGGAACAGGAAGGAGTAACAAGTCCAGAGAACCATGGATGACCAGAGATATTCAGGATACAATGAGAAGGAAGACAGAAGCTTTTAATAAGTTCAAGGGGAACAAATCAACAGAGGCATTAGTGGAGTGCAGAAAGTGCAAAATGGAGCTTAAGAAAGAAATTAGAAGAGCAAAGAGGTGATATGAGAAATCTCTAGCTGGTAAAAGTTGGGGAAATCCCTAGATATTCTATAAGTATATCAATGGGAAGAGGATAACTAGGGAAAAAGTAGGGCCCATTAGGGATGTTGTGTTTGGTCCTTTGTACAGGGACCAAGGGGGGAATCTGTGGGTGGAGCCAGAGGACATTGGTAGGGTGTTAAATGAATATTTTACATCTATCTTCACCCAAGAGAATGAAGAGGCAGTTATGGAACTCGAGGAGAGAGACTGTGAGGTTATCGAGCAAGTTGTCATAGGGAGGGACAAGGTATTGTCAAGTGGAGAAATCTCCAGTTCCGGACGGATTGTGTCCCAGGTTGCTGTGGGAGGCGAGATAGGAGATTGCAGGGGCCCTGATTCAAATTTTTTAATTCTTCAGGGCAGCACGGTAGCCTTGTGGATAGCACAATTGCTTCACAGCTCCAGGGTCCCAGGTTCAATTCCGGCTTGGGTCACTGTCTGTGCAGAGTCTGCACATCCTCCCCGTGTGTGCGTGGGTTTCCTCCGGGTGCTCCGGTTTCCTCCCACAGTCCAAAGATGTGCAGGTTAGGTGGATTGGCCATGATAAATTGCCCTTAGTGTCCAAAATTGCCCTTAGTGTTGGGTGGGGTTACTGAGTTATGGGGATAGGGTGGCGGTGTTGACCTTGGGTAGGGTGCTCTTTCCAAGAGCCGGTGCAGACTCGATGGGCCGAATGGCCTCCTTCTGCACTGTAAATTCTATGAAATTCTCTGGCAGCGAGAGAGATGCCAGAGGACTGGAGAACCGCGAATGTGGTCCCACTATTTAAGAAATGCTGTAGGGATAGCCAGGGAACTACAGGCCAGTGAGTCTCACGTCAGTGGTGGGGGAACTGATATAGCAAATTCTGAAGGAGAGAATCTATCTCCACGGAGAGACAAGGTTTGATCAGGAATTGTCAATGTGGCTTTGTCAGAGGGAGGTCATCCTAATAAATTTAATTGAATTTTTTGAGCATGTGACTAAGTGTGCAGATGAGGGTAGTGCAGTTGATATAGTTTACATGGATTTCAGGAAAGCATTTGACAAGGTCCCACATAGGAGACTTATAAATAAGGCAAATGCTCATGGGATACAGGGGAACTTGATCAGGTGGATTCAAAGCTGGCTGAGCTGTAGGAAACAGAGGGTGATGACACTCGGCTGCTTTAGTTGTGCTGTTCTTTGTGTTGCTTAATTCAGGATGGTTGACGTTGTATTCACAAAGACACAAAATAACTTGAACTTAAACAAAGCTATAAATTTATTAACGCTACTAACTTGGATTCGACACGTACTTCTCAATAATACACAGTTGATTGTTAACATATAAGGTACACTCCTCTACAACTAATCTTAATACTAGTATAAACTATGATCTGCTCTAACTCTCCCTAATAATACTTCTGACTGTCTCTAGGTAACTCCTGGATTACGCTCACCCACAAGGCCTTATATACTTGTATCTGTAGCTCCCTCTAGCGGCTACTCTAGACATTTCATTAAGCCTTGCAGTTCTTACAGTTATGATAAAGCCACATTAGTGACTGGAAGCGAGTGTCCAGTGGCGTACCACAGGTATCTGTGCTGGATCCCCTATGATTTGTCATTTATGTAAATGACTTGGATGACTATGTGGAAGGTAGGATCATTTAGTTTGCGAATGACTGAAAGATAGGCAGGGTGGTTAACAGTGAGGCTGAGAGTCTTGGTTACAAGAAGACCTAGACGGGGTGATCAAATGAGCAGAAAAGTGGCAGATGGAATTTAATCCTGAAAAGTGTGAGGTGTTACACTTTGGAAGGAGTAATTTGACAAGATATTCAATGAATGGCATCACACTGGGAAGTCCTGAGGAACAAACCGACCTTGGTGTGTTTGTAAATAGATGTCCGAAGGGCAGGTGAATAGGGTGGTGGAAAAGACGTATGGTACCTTTGTTAATCGAGACACAGATTACAAAAGTAGGAGTTGGATAAAACTTTGGTGAGGCCACAGCTGGAGTACTGTGTGCAGTTCTGGTCGCCACATTATAGTAAGGATGAAATTGCCCTGGAACGGGTGCAGAAGTGCTTCACCAGGATGTTGCCTAGGAAGGAACATTTAAGTTATGAAGAGAGGTTGGATAGACTTGGGTTATTTTCGCTGGAGCAGAGAAGACCGAGAGGTGACCTGATTGAAGTGTACAAGGTCATGAGGGCAGCACGGTAGCACAGTGGTTAGCACAGTTGCTTCACAGCTCCAGGGTCCCAGCTTCAATTCCCAGCTTGGTCACTGTCTGTGTGGAATCTGCACGTTCTCCCCGTGTCTGCGTGGGTTTCCTCCAGGTTCTCTGGTTTCCTCCCACAGTCCAAAGATGTGCAGGTTAGGTGGATTGGCCATGCTAAATTGCCCTTAGTGTCCAAAAAGGTTAGGTTCGGTTACTGGGTTATGGGGATAGGTTGGAAGTGTGCGCTTAAATGGGGTGCTCTTTCCAAGGGCCAGTGCAGACTCGATGAGCCGAATGGCCTCCTTCAGCACTGTAAATTCTATGATTCTATGAGGGACATGGACAGGGTGGATAGCGGGCAGCAGTTCCCCTCAGATGAAGGGTCAGTTACGAGGGGACACAAGTTCAAGTTGAGGGGCGGGAGGTTCCGGGGGGATCCGATGAAAACCTTTTTACCCAGAGTGTGGTGACGGTCTGGAATGCACTGCCTGGGAGGGTGGTAGAGGCGGGTTACTTCACATCCTTTAAAAAGTACCTGGATGATCACTTGGCACATCAGGGACTGGTTTAGCTCAGTGGGCTAAGCAGCTGGCTTGTATTGCAGAACAAGGCCAGAAGTGCGGATTCAATTCCCGTACAGGCCTCCCCGAACAGGCGCCAGAACGTGGCAACTAGGGGCTTTTCACAGTAACTTCATTGAAGTCTACTTGTGACAATAAGCGATTATTATTATTATTGTTATTATTAATCTTCGAGGCTATGGACCAAGTGCTGGCAAATGGGATTAGGATTGGCCGATCAGGTGCCTTTCATGCCGTGGTGCAGACTCGATGGTCCGAAGGGGCTTTTCTGCATTATATTTTTCTGTGATTCTGAGAACTTGCTGGGGAGGAAGAGGATGACTCCTGCACTGAGGACGAGATGGGTGCAAGAGAAAAAAGTGAGGACCCTCAGCACACTCATCCATCTGGCCAGCGTCACATGAGTTTTCTCTCTCCTATCCTTATGCCCCTGTTATGCACTGATGCCATCTACCCTTCCTTGCAGGAAAATCAGTGGTACAGCCCGATCCATCCACAATGTGACTTTGGAGAGCAGTTAGGAAAGCAGATCTGATCAATTCTCGGATGTTGCCATTGGAGAGGTATCACGCGCACCCACCACCAGTGTAGGGACACACAGCTTGGTGGGTATTAATAGTAGACAGGCTTCTGGGTCACTAACTAGTGAGCACCTCACTTCTGATGATCTGTTGCAGAGATCCAGTACTACAGGAGGCCAGGGTTTTGTTAACAGGCCTTCTTGGTATTTCTGGCTCTGCCTTTTCATCTCAAGCAGCTGAGGGATGAATATGTCCAGAGGCACAGCACCTGGTTGGGGCACAGCTGAGCCCTGCAATCCAGCAGATCTCCAACTGTGCAATTCTTGGTACCTTCCCAACTCTACCTGATGTGCATCAGCAGCAGTGTGGTGCTCACCAGATAGTGACCCAGAAGCCTGTCTGTGTGCGCCTCTTCACCAGTCGGTGGAGGGTGCGGGTGAGAGCCGTGATACATTTTCTGTGTCTCTGAACTGATGTGGAGGGTTGGCGCAGGATCCCTGCTGTGGATTAGCCAGGTTCCTCAGGTGATCCTGTAAGGGAAGGGAGAAGATATTAGTACATGCCTGGGTCAAAGGCTTGGGACACGAAGAGCTCACGTGAGTTTGGGCAGCTTTAGCTATCTGGGTTTCCTCCTACTCCATAAGTTCTTTATAGATTTCCAATACCTTCCCCTCCCCCACTCCTGTTCTCGAAACTACCGTGTCCTATATCCCCTGTGACGGTAGAAGCGGAAAGGTCGAAACCTGCTTCGCACAAAATCCCTCACCTGAAGATAACAAAACCCATTCCCTCCCGGAAATTCAAACTCCTCTTCCAGGTCCTCCAAACAGGGAAAGCTCCCATCAATAAACAAATCCCCCAGCCTCTCAATCCCTGCTCTCTGCCATCTCCGAAACCCCCATCCAGCCTTCCCGGCACAAACCGTTGATTCCCACAGATTGGAGCCAACACCGACGCTCCCTCCACTCCCATATGCTTCCGCCACGGCGCCCAAACTCTCAGGGCCGCCATCACCACCAGGCTTGTGGAGTACCGGGCCGGCGAGAACGCAGAGGTGCTGTTACCAATACCCCCAAACTTGTGCCCTTACATGAGGCTGCCTCTACGTGCTCCCACACCGACCCCTCCCCCACTACCCACTTCCTAATCATGGCACCACTTTCCTTACTCGCGGGGTTTTACCCGCCCCCCCCCCCACACAAACCCAGAGATCACCGCATTCACCCGCTTAAAAAAGGCCTTTGGTATAAAAATGGGGAGACACTGGAAAACAAACAAAAATCTCGGGAGAACCGTCAGTTTTACGGTCTGTACCCTCCCCGGCAGTGACAGCGGAGCATATCCCACCTCCGGAAGTCCCCCTTCATTTGCTCAACTAACCGGGCCAAATTTAATTTATGTAGCTGCTCCGATCCCCGTGCCACCTGGAGACCCAAGTAGCGAAAACTCCCTCTCACCACTTTAAACGGCAACTCCCCACCCTCCTCTCCTGTTCCCTCACCTAGATGACAAAATCCTCGCTCTTACCCATGTTCAATATATACCCCAAGAACTGGCCAAATTCACCTAATATCCGCATAATCTTTCCCATCCCCACTAACGGCTCAGAAATATACAGGAGTAGGTTAAGTGCATACAACGAGACCCTGTGTTCCACCACCCCCCTCTCACTGGGCTAGCCCCTTCCAGCCCTTTGATGCTCTCAGCACCATCGGCAATGGCTCTATAGCCAAGGCAAACAGCAGTGGTGAGAGGGGACGTCTCCCGGTGCAGTCTAAAGTTGACCAAACTCAGCAGTTTCATCCGCGCACTCACCACCGGTGCCTGGTACAACAATCGGACCCAGTCAACAAAGCCCTGCCCAAACCCAAACCGTTCCACTCCACCCGGTCGAAGGTCTTCTCCGCGTCCATAGCGACCACTACCTCCGCCTCCCTCCCCTCGGAGGATATCATGATTACATTCAAGAGCCTTCTAACATTGGCTGTTAACTGCCTGCCTTTGACAAACCTCGTCTGGTCTTCCCCTATCACCCCCGGAACACAGACCTCTATTCTCGAGGCCAACATTCAGTAGGGTGATTGGTCTGTATGACCCGCATTGCTCCGTGTCCTTTTCCCGCTTCAAGATCAATGAGATTCAAAGCCTGTGACATTGTCGGGGGAAGAACCCCCCACTCCCTTGCCTCATTAAATGCCCTCACCAGCAGCGGCCCAGCATCCCAGAAAATGTCTTGTAAAATTCCACTGGGTAGCCGTCCGGTCCCGGGGCCTTACCCAACTGCATGGCCTCCAATCCCTCTACTACTTCTACAATTCCGACTGGGGCTCCCAACCCCTCCACTAACTCTTCCTCCACCTTTGGAAACTCCAACCCCTCCAAAAACTGCCTCATCCCCTCCACCCCAGCTGGGGGCTCCGACTCATACAGCCGACGGTAAAACTCCTTGAACACCCTGTTCACCACCGCTGGGTCCAAAAACGTGTTCCCCCTTCTGTCCTTCACTCTTCCTATCTCCCTGGCCGCCTCCCTTTTCCTGACCTGGTGTCAGCATCTACTGGCCTTCTCACCATACTAATATATCACCACACTCTCGCTTTCCTCAACTGCCCCATCGTCTTCCCTGTAGATATCAGACCAAACTCCATCTGCAGCTTCTGCTGCTCCTTCAACAGCCCTGTCTCTGGGGTTTCAGAGTACCTTCTGCCCACCTGGAGTATCTCCCTAACCAACCTATCCATCTCTGCCCGCTCCACCTTCTCCCTATGAGCCCCTATCAAAATCAGCTCCCCCTTAACTACTACCTTCAGCGCCTCCCACACCGTTGCTGCCGGGACCTCCCATGTGTCATTTATCTCCAAATAATTCTGCAGGGCCTCCCTCACCCGCCTGCACATCTCCTCATCCGCTAATAGTCCTAAATACAATCTCCATTGCGGGCGCTGACCCCCCTCCTTGCTCACCCATAAATCTACCCAAAAGGGCCATTTTAACTTTGTTGAAACTCGCTCTTGTTTTGGTCTGTTCCGCACCCAAGTCCTGGTAAATGCGCAGCTCGTTATCTTGCCATTTGCAGCTCCTCCTCTGCCTGGCCTACCTCAAGATCTGTTCCTTGTCCAAAAACCGATGCATTCATACCACCATCGCCCTCGGCGGCTCATTCTTCAGCGGCTTCCTCATAAGCGCTCCGTGCAAGGAGTCTGCCTCCAAGGGCCGAGTAAACGCAACTTCCCCCAGCAGCTTCTCGAACGTACACGCCACATACACCCCTGCGTCCAATCTCTCGCTGCCCTCTGGGAGACCAACGATCTTCAGGTTCTGCCTGCGCGACCTGTTCTCCAGATCCTCCACCTTCTCTTGCAGCCTTTTCAGGTGGTCCTTCATCACGCTGCCATCACGGCTAGCTGGACATCATGCCCAGCAACCACCTTTTCCACCTTCTGGATCGCCTGGTCCTGGGCTTCCAATCTTTGCTCCACCCAGTTAACCCCCATCTTAATCGGGTCCAGGTACTCTTGTCTTTGCTTGGCAAAGCTCTCCAGGAGGAAGTCCACCAGCAGCTGACCACTGGGCCGGCAATCCCAGTCCCTGAGCCTCCGCCATAGTTTTCTGTGCTGCAGACTCCACTCCCGCCTTTGACCAACGATCTCTCCTTTTCAGACCACTTCTGGTCCATGGATCCATACACTGATGGGGAATCCTACTCCTCTACCTCACCAATCTCCTATCTTGCCGATCAACTCCCCCACAAGTCGGGGGAAAAGGTCTCAAAAGTCTACCACGTGCGGGAGCTACCAAATAAGCGACCATTCACTCCATGGCTGCCACCGGATGTCATCTGTGCGGTGTTGGCTTCAATGGCACTTATGGTTGGCAACACCTCCTGCTCCTGCAAGTGGTTCAACTCCTCCAACTGGGCCTGAAGGTACTGGATGCTCGTCGACAATCCCTCATGTAGTCCCTGGATCTGCGACTGCACAATCGATGGGACTGTCCGTTCCAGAAGCCCAAAACCCGTTTGGACGGCAGCTAATTCCTGCGGTCGGCCTGCACTCCGGTTGTCCGCACCATCGGGTGTTTCTACCTCCATCTGCTGTACCGGAGCAGCAGAGGGTGTCCCACTCTTCACTAAAGTGCTCAACCAAGTTGAGTATCTCAGAGATGGTGGAGGGAGTTGGAGACAACTGTGTCATAAAATCTGTATTATCCTCAGACTCGGGCTCCATGACATACTGCGTCTCGGGTAGAGGGCTGCCATCCGAGTTTTTCTTGTCGTCGGTGCTCGCCGCATGGTGGGGCTCCAGCTGTGGCACTGGCTGGGGGCGGGGGACACCAGGTGGACCGCCCCCTCTCCAGCAGGTCCTGCAAAACACAAGACAAGATGCATGATTAGACCGCAGTGGGTGGTGGGGGTGAGGGTAAGGGTGGGGGTGAGGATTGGTGAGGGTGGGGGTGTTATAGGGGTGAGGGTGGGGTGACGGTGTTGTGGGGATGAGGGTGGTGTGGGGGTGGTGTTGGTGGGTTGACACACATGTCATGACAATCGCAACTCAGCGGGGTCTCACTTCCCCGCCTGCAGCCGAACTCCATCCCGGTGTCCTCCCTTTCCTCTGGGCCGCCGACCATGTCCATGGACCTCTGGTCAGCCATGGTGAGGAGTCGCAGGTCCCACTCCAGATTTCTCCCTCTCCCGGTGGTTAAGGATGGCCTTCTCCTGGGCTGGGGTGTGGGGGGGTAGGAATAAACGGAAAAAGACAGTGCAATGCATGCAGCATAGGAGGTGGGTAGCTGATGGCCTCAGTGGCCAGAGCACCTGGCCATAGCGGTCAGAATGAGTACCGGCATGTGGTTCAGAGTGGGGTTCAGCCACCCTCCGGGTTTGGGTGGGGAATGGTCATCTGTGTGTGGGATATGGGTTAGTGCCAGGGGCACAGTGCTGCCTACTCATCCTGGCTGCCCTGAGGAGCTTGTGCACTTTTTCCAGCACTGCTGGCTCGTCCATGATGGTGGTGGCTGGCAGCCTCCTTCCTGGGCCGAGGTACAAGGTCATCCGCCTCATCTCCACCGTGTCCAGCATAAAAGTGCACTATGAGTGTTTTGTCAAAGTGAAGTGAATTGTCAAACCTCTTATTTTCACTGGTTGTACAAATCTGTTTAATGTGCAGAACATTTAGTCAACAATGGCCACAAGGAAGTGCTGTATATCAAGCTGTACATGTGACTTCACATGATGATCTATTTGTTTTTCTGAATAAAAAGAATGGTCAGCATTGTTAGAAACTGCAAAGGGTGGACTGAAAGTCTTAACCAATAGAAACAGCCACCCATGCCTGAAGCTCAATCCGAAGACAAGACGGAAAACCTTTAATCTCTCGTCATTATGTTATTCTTTGGAAAGGCATCTGTAGCCTGTTTCAGGTCTCTTGGATATCCAGCCTGTTTGTTTGTACTTTCTGCCTGCATGGTCACACCCAAATAGATATTTCTTCACAGCTGCTTAGATTTGTGGATCAGGAACTGCCTTATCCTGTATTACCCGCTGAAGTAAAGCTTTGGTGAACTGGATAATAATCTTCAAATAGCTCCCCAGGATTACACAAATGTTACGTTACAGAAGAAGGCCATTCGGCCTCTACAGTTGCTAATAGCTGTCAGACAGTACATTCCCGTGACACCATTTACATCTATTTATTTTAGATCTGGCACCACTGGGACAGCTTTGGGTGTAAATTTGCAATTGCCTTTCACTGTGTTAGTGTTGCCTTTCCATATGTTGGCCCATGAGAATCATTATAACCCACTCATGTCTCATTAGAAATGGTCCAACATGGTTGTTACGGACAGGAGGGAATTAATTTAAACAGCACCCACCAGTCTCTAAACAGAAAGGTGTTTTGATTTGTTTCCTTTTTATAGGCGATGGTACAGAATTTCTGGCAGGAGTAGTATAGATGGGGGTCAGATTTTTCATGTTGGCCAAGCTCCTTGTCTGTGAGGCTGCTACTTAGATGGCAAATAGCAGACTGAGGCTTTGCAGTTCAGCAAAGCAAGATTACTGATTCCACAAGCCAGAGACCCATGTCACATGACTCCCAGATCTCCACACTATCTTTGACAAAGGTTTTGTATGCTTGCCTGGTTTTCCAAGATTGTTAAATGTCTCAACCATTAAGAATTGAAAGGAAGGGATGGCACGGTGGTGCAATGGTTCGTACTGCTGCCTCATGGCACTGAGGACTGAGTCTTCTGTAGAAACATAGAAGGAGGCCACTCAGCCAATCCAGTCAGCACCGGCTCTTGGAAAGAGCACCCTGTGCCGCGACTGTTGCATCCTCGGAGCTCTCCTCCGAGGTGTTCTCCCCAGAGTCAGGGGAGAGGGCCACCAAGGGATTGCCGGCGCCATTGGCTACTGGACTTGTGGGAGTGGTCAGTGGGAGGGATGGGTTAGTCAGTAAGGCACTCACTACTCACGTTTGACAGGTCCTCCGGGTGGATCCCAGTATCTCCTCACCTCTGCGGCATCCGCCAGCCTCCGCGCAGGTGATGGCCCTGTCCTCGGCCACACTAGTCACCTTCAGGGCACGCTCCTCAAAGGAGGATTCTCAAATCCTGCACCCCACCGCCAATCTGGGCCGTCTACCGCCGATTAAGGGAGAGCTTTTCCTGAGGAGGCACAGAGAGGGCATCGTTAGCCACACAACAGTTGTGAGGGAGGGTGTGAAGGGAGAGTTGGGGTGGAGGGAGGGTTGAAGGGTGGGTTGAGGGAGAGCTGGTGGAAGGGTTGAAGGGAGGGTTAGGGGTCGCATGGGGTGATGCTCCCTTGGAGGTTGGGGGAGTGATACTTTGGTGTCGACTCACTCGTGCTGCCCAGAGGAGGTCATTGACTTTCTTCTGACACTGGACGCCTGGTTACATTGTCCGAGCTGGCTGCTGACGCCAGCTCATCCCAGGCAGCACTAGCTGCCTTGTGGCTCACCTTGCAGGACCCTCGAGGGAACAGGACATCCCTCCTTGGCTCCAACGCATTCAGGAGCCTCCCCAGATCAGCATTGACAAATCTTGGAGCCGGTTTCCTGGGCACCATTGTTGCGATCTTGCTGTAGTTGGCTGAGCAAGTGCAATTTAAATGCTGCCCAATGTTGTTAGCGGGCGGCTGGCGAGCGCGGTCCCGGTGAATCAGCTGGCAAGCCGGCATTTGGGGCGAGAAGCCTGTGAGGCCTCATTAAGTGGACCAATTAACGTTTTATAGTATTGCCGGCCTCACTGGGCCTAGCACCGGGAAACTCTCAACAATGCCCACTCGCTAGCGCACTTGGAAATTGTCCTGGAAGATTGTGCCCCATGTCTGCAAGGGTTGCATTGTCCATGAGTGGGGTGTGGGACCCTCAAGGTCACTTAGATAGTGGGGCACCCTTTCAAAATGGCTCCCCCATCTTTGAGGAGCCGGTCTCGTTGCCAGGTTCAGCTCCCCCCTGGCAAAAGAATTTCTGTGCTAGACTGGGGAGAAACTCCACAAGGCCCAAAGAAATGACTGAGTGTGGGTGAGCCCAGGTCTGGATCTCACCCAAAAAGCCGACGGGAAACCCCCTGCCAAACTCACCCAAAGTGACACAGTCAACTTTTGGGTGAATCGCGCCCTTAGAATCTTTTTATGAGGGGGAGTGTTGGATTGGGGGGGGGGGGAGGGGTGGGGGGGGGGGAGGGGTGGGGGGGGCAGGGGAAAGGGTGGGGGTGCAGTGGTGGGGTGGGACTAAACAAGTCAGTTTGACCGGCTCCTCCGAGATTGGGGCGCCATGTTGAAAGAGTGTCCCAATTTCAAAGTGAGGTTGGCGGTCCCTCACAACCCCCCACCCGCACAGACAACATGACCTCCCCGCAGACATGGGCAACAAACCAACCCTCGACTCCCGAGGGGAAACTTCCCCCATCGCTAAAAGTTAGCTGCCGGTGGGAAAAGTGAATCGCAACGACCTGAGAATTCCAGGTTTTGCATGTCATATTGAAACATTGGGGGAATTGCTGTGCATTTTAACATGAAATATAAAGATTTTCAAAGATGGTTTGGCTATCAGATCAATTTAATGTTATTGATATGAGTAAATTTGTGTTTTTAAATACCACTGTGTGTTTATTGCATAGAATGCAACAGTAAAAAGCTGTGCGCTTAAGTGGTTTGGCCATGCTAAATTATCCCTTGGTGTCCAAATGTTTGGTGGAGTGCTCTTTCAGAGGGCCAGTGCCAACCCAATGGGCTGAATGGTTTCCCTCTGCACTGTAGGAATTCTATGATTAGAATATTTTATTCCACTGGCCAGTTCTGAGGATAGGTATCTTTTTAATATTTTGGGGGATGTGAGTGTCATTAGCAAGGCTGGTATATATTGATTATTCTTAGTTGTCCTTGTGTTCTCTTTTCTTCCTCTGCAGTCTGCATAGTGACGATATTCCCACAAACTAGGGAGGAATAAATTTGACTTAGCAGTGATGAAGGAGCAATGTATATTCAAGTGTGATTTGGTGGTGATTGCATTTTGCTGCACCTACTGCCTCTAGTCCTTCTAAGTGGTGATGGTTGCAGGTATGGAAGGCATTGCGAAATAAGACCATAAGATCATAAGGCAGAAGACATCGGAACAGAATTAGGCCATACGGCCCATCGAGTCTGCTCTGCCACTCTTTGGTGAGTTCCTGCAGTTCATCCTGTACACACCGAAGTGAGAATACACTGATGATGGAAGGAGTGAATGATGGGATGCTGATCAAATCACTTACTTTGGCCTGGATGTTGCTGAGCACCTTGAGTGATGTTGCAGCTGCAACAATTTCGGCACATGAAGATTAGTCCTTCATATTGCTGAAACAAAGTAAATTTGTAAAGCCTCAGGCAAGATTCAAATACAAAGACATTTTAATGATTTTAGTACGGCAAAAACTAACTTCCTTTTGTTCTTTGTTGATTTTAAAATATAACCAATATTATCAGCGGTCAGCAAATGTCTGTGCTTCCCTTTAATGTGTAAATATACAGATGGTTTACTTGGGCAGAGACCGCAGTCTTTCAGTTCTTTCACCAGCAACAGGTCTCAACCTATCTATGATACAATAGGTGATTCAGAATACTTAGCTAAGGAAACTTGTCAAAGTCAAATGTTGTTCGGGATTTACCGACCACCCCGCCGTGTGTTCAGTGGCGGAGGTGACCCGCCAGCGGGATCTCCCGGTCCCACCTTTGACAACGGGATTTTTGTTGACTGCATCCCTCGTCACCGGGAAACCCGTGCGCCGTCATCGGACCAAAATATCCCACCGACCGATGCAGTCGGTAAATCCCGCCCGTTATGTTTCTAAATTTAAGAACCAGGGGTGTCATTCTCCGACCCCCCGCCGGGTCGGAGAATGACCGTTGGCCGCCGTGAATCCCGCCCCCACCGAAGTCTCCCGTACCGGAGATTGGGTGGGGGTGGGAATCGGGCCGCGTCGGTTGGCGGGCCCCTCCGCTCAATTCTCCGGCCCGGATGGGCCAAAGTCCCGCCCCGAAATTGCCTGTCCCGCCGGCGTAAATTAAAGTTGGTATTTACCGGCGGGACAAGGCGGCGTGGGCGGGCTCCGGGGTCCTGGGGGGGCGCGGGGCGATCTGACCCCGGGGGGTGCCCCCACGGTGGCCTGGCCCGCGATCGGGGCCCACCAATCCGCGGTCGGGCCTGTGCCGTGGGGGCACTCATTCCCTTCCGCCTCCGCCACGGTCTCCACCATGGCGGAGGTGGAAGTGACTCTCCCCACTGCGCATGCGTGGGAAACTGTCAGCGGCCGCTGACGCTCCCGCGCATGTGCCACCCCGAATGTCATTTCCGCGCCAGCTGGCGGGGCAACAAACGCCATTTCCACCATCTGGCGTGGCGGAAATCCCTCCGCCGTCGGCCTAGCCCCTCAATGTTGGGGCTCGGCCCCCAAAGATGCGGAGCATTCCGCACCTTTTGGGCGGCGCGATGCCCGTCTGATTGGCACCGTTTTGAGCGTTTTGGTGAGGGAGGTCAGAACCAGGAATCATAGTCAAAGCATACTGGGTAAACCATTGAGGACTAAGGTGAGGAGAAAGTTCTTCACCCAGAGAGAGATAATTCATTACTACAGAAAGCAGTTGAGACCGAAACATTGTGGGCTCGAACTATCGGCTGTGTTGCGCCCAAACAGTGGCATGACTGGTAGATGCCAGGAGATTCCCTCTTCTGGGATCCACCCGATTTGCCATGCCTCATAAGATTCAACGTGATCTCATGAAACGTCACGATCTGAATCCCGCCCATTGTGGGCAGGATCTATATCTGGCAAATCTGCTTATTAGAGCGAGACAGTTGATCTCACTCTAATATGCACTCGCCCGATCGGCCGAGCTCTGGGATCTAACCCCTTAGCTTTGGAGACTGCGGGCAAGTGCTGTTCAGTGCTGGTCCCCATCAACAGGTACCAGAGGGACTCCCAGGGGATTGGAGGCCCCCAGCTAGTTTCCCTCTGGGCACCCTGGCACTGCAGGTGCCACCTGGTCACTTTGGCACTGTCAGTCTGGCACCCTGCCAGTGCCACCTGAGTGTCAGCCTGGGATTACCAAGGTGCCAAGGTTGCATTGTCAGCTGGCAAGGACACTGCCAAGGTGGAGGGGGAGGTGGGTTTGGTGAGTTGGGTCTTGGGGGGGGGGGTTCGGTGTCCGGAAAAAATGGCATTATGGCATCCCGATCTCTTCCTGCACTGAGGAGTTCTGGCAAGTGGAGCTCTGCAGTGCAGGAAATGGGATTAAATGCGGAGGCCCCAAATTGTAACAGTGTCCCGCCAAATAGCATGGTGTTTCTCTGCGCTGCGAGCACTGGGAAACACCGGGCTAAACACGCTCGTCATGAGACTTGCAATTTGGCTCTGTACGTTTTCAAGGAGTTATATATAAGTGTTGGGGCTAAAGTGATCAAATGATAAGGGGGGAAAGCGGGAACATGTTACCGAGTTGGATGTTAACCCATGATCATAATGAATGGCGGAACAGGCTAAGGGTCGAATGGCCTCTTCCTGCTCCTATTTTATTTGTTTATATTTGGGTTTGGTTACACATTTGGAAATCATTCAATATTGTCTTGTTCAAATTTCTTTCCTGTTTTCATTTTGAATGGAATTTAATTTATTGATGAGCATTTCAGGGGTGCTGATATTATTAAACTACTTTGTGTTCATACGTAAATTACCCACTGACTGTACTTGTCTTGAAAATAATGCCAGGTTAATTGGAATGATAATAATGTGCATCCTGGAGTGGCACCATGGCACAGTGGTTAGCACTGCTGCCTCACAGCCCTGGGTCGCTGTCCATATGCAGTTTGCACATTCTCTCCGTGTCTGTGAGGGTCTCACCCCCACAATTCGAAGATGCGCAGGATAGGTGGATTGGCCACGCTAAGTTGCCCCTTAATTGGAAAAAAATGAATTATTTCTCTAAATTTATTTGAAAAAGTAATGTTCATCCTCATAACATATAACAATTGACTGATTTAAACTGTCATAATTGGCAGTTCTTTCTTTCATTGTGTCCATCTTAGTCTTTCACGTATCAAAATTTTCAAGCCACCCTTTCAGTGATGACAACTCACATAAGTATACAAATCAACAATTGTGCTATCTGAAATAAAACAGAAAGAGTTGGAAGTACTCACCTGGAGACATTTGTGGAGAGATAATCAGGGAGGTCCATGATCATTCCAAACTGGAACTTACAGATGTAACCATAAGACGCAGGAGCAGAATTAGGCCATTCAGCCCATCGAGTCTGCTCCACCATTCAATCATGGCTGATACGTTTTTCATCCCTGTTCTCCTGCCTTTTTTAGCTCCTGATCCCCTTATTAATCAAGAACCTATTTATCTCTGTCTTAAAGGCACTCAGTGACTTGGCCTCCACAGCCTTCTGCAGCAATGAGTTCCACAGAATCACCATGGCTGAAGAAATTCTTCCTCACCTCTGGATTAAAGGATTGTCCCTTCAGTTTGAGGTTATGACCTCGGGTTATGGTTTTTCCTACTCGTGGAAACATCGTCACAATGACCATTATATCTACCCTCTCAGAATTCTGTAATTTTCAAGAAGGTCCTCCCTAATCCTTCTAAACTCCAACGAGTACAGACCCAGAGTCCACGCCTCATATGACAAGCTCTTCATTCCACGGATCATTCTTGTGAACCTCCTCTGGGCCCTTTCCAAGGCCAGCACATCCTTCCTCAGATGAAGGGCCCAAAACTGCTCACAATACTCTAAAGGTGGTCTGACCAGAGACTTATACAGCCTCAGAAGTACATCCCTGCTCTTATATTGTAGCCCTATCGACATGAATGCTAAAATTGCATCTGCCTTCCTAACTAACCTTAAGATAATCTTAAACCATGATTACTAAGTCCCTTTGTGCTTCTGCTTTCCTAAGCCTTTTCCCATTTAGGAAATAGTCTATGCCTCCATTCTTCCTACCAAAGTGCATAGCCTCACTTTTCCACAATGTATTCCATCTGCCACTTCTTTGCCCACTCTCCTAGCCTATCCAAGTCCTTCTCCAGCACCTCATGCTTCATCAATACTACTTGTCCCTCTGCATATCTTTGTATCATCTGCAAACTTAGCAACAGTGCCTTCAGTTCCTTCCTCCAGATCATTAATGTATACAGTGAAAAGTTGTGGTCCCAGCACCGACCCCTGAGGTACAGCAATAGTCACTGGCTGCCATCCTGAAAAAGACCCCTTTATCCCCACTCTCTGCCTTCTACCAGTTAGCCAATCCTCTATCCATGCCAGGATCTTACCCTTAACACCATGGGCTCCGAACTTATTTAACAGTTATTTAACAGTAATATTTTCGCGAGGGGACTGGTTGGGGGGAGCAATGGAAAGCTGTGGGAGGGGGGATGCAACCTGACCTGCTGAGTGTTGCCAACATTTTCTGTTTTTATTTACTGCAAATTCTGCAGCCTTTCGCTTTTGTAGAAGTATACGGGCGTTGTAGGCAGCTGAGCTAAAGCAACAACATATTTGTGAGCTCTGTTCAGAGTATAGAGACTCACTAGATGGCAGTGTGGTGGCTTATTTCTTTCAAATGAGGCGACACTGGGGCAGTAAAGGATCTGCTCCCAGCATTGAGAAGCATGACAAGGATAAACCACCTTGTGCTGTTAAATTTTTGTTTTTAAAAATGCAGAAGGGGAGAGAAACTGAAAAGTTGGTGAAGGGTGAAATAAGATCATAAACTGAGCAAAGGAGTTGCCGAGCTGGGATAATCTAGGACAATGTTGAAATCTGGAGGGAGGAGAAATATTGGGGACAGAACTGTGAAATTCTTGAGACTGGCCCCATCATATCACTTCAGCATCCCATTGCCCCCATCATGATCACAAGTGAAACTCCTATTAAATGCACTTTCAATGTCGCAGGCGAAAAGTTGTGGTCCCAACACCAACCCCTGAGGCACACCATAGTAACCGGCTACCATCCTGAAGAAGGTCCCTTTATCCCCACTCTCTGCCTTCTATCGACAATGTCCCTCGTATCACAGACCCACTATTGAACAAATAAGATAGATCTCTTGAAAATTAGGGTGGATCTCTGGGCGCTCCCAGAGGATATAAGCTGGAGCTGGAGAATAAAGATGCATCTCCAGAATATTCTGAGGTTGGGAGATAGGACCCCTTCCTGGATGCCTCATCTAGAATGTACACCTGCAGAAGTGCTTCCAACCTCTGCTATGGCGTTGGAATCTAGGGCTGTGGACTTCCTCTATCCTGAACACCAAAGGCAGCTCCAGGCATTGTTCACATGAGTCCTGACATCTGTATGCCACATTGTTCCAAATGTGTTTCACACCGGTGTGTTTTCCCACTGGCATCATGGAGATTTTGGCGCATGACTGGGGTGTGTTGTGGTGATATGCGTACATGCATATCTGTATATAACTCTACAAATTTATAAAGCCATTTATCAATGTATGTAATCACAGGTATGACCTTCTGCCAGTGGTTGGCACCAGACATGTATCCTGTGACTGACGGAACTCGGCAGTTGGTGGGAGTATGGATAGCAGGGCAGTCGCACATAGAGTAGATCCCTAAGAACTTGAGTAACTTTGTTTGTGCATAGATCTGTTAGTTATCTTCCCACATGTTTAACAATAAATCATCATTCTGGTTGAACACATCTATGGTCTGTGTGTTTCTTTATCATTGGGGGAACCACGGAACAAACAGGTGTGGAAGGGATGGATTGCACCTTCATCAGCATCCCATTAATGGGATGTAAATTAGTTTCACACGGGTCTCCAGTGGACTTTTTGGACCGCCATGGCGGGCACCAGCGGAGGATCCGGCAGGAAATTTATGCCAGCGTGAAATCGACTTCCTGGCCTCCTAACATATTCTCCTCCACCATCAAACTTTGTCAGTGGAAGCTTGGGCGAAATCCACCCAGAATTAGTGTTTCAGTTCAATGAATCTTCTTCAGAACCGAATAATCTTTTCTGATGAGAATTCTTCGATCTGAAATGGTAACTCTCTCCACAGAGGCTGTCAGAGTTGCTAAGACTTTCCAACACTGAGTTGCTGAGACTTGATTTTGATTTGATTTGATTTGATTTATTGTCGCATGTACTGAAGTACAATGAAAAGTATTTTTCTACGGCCGAGGAATGTACGTACATAGTAGACACAAGAATAATCAACAGGGAACACTGACAAATGGTACATCGACAAACAGTGATTGGTTATAGTGCGGAACAAGGGGCCAAACAAAGCAAACAAAGCAACTACATGAACAAGAGCAGCAGAGGACATCGTGAATAGTGTTCTTACAGGGAAAAGATCAGTCCAAGGGGGAGTCGTTGAGTTCTGTTTGTATTTCAGGTTTGGTTTACTGCTGTTCTTTAATCACATATTATCTTTATTTTTCCCGTTTTATCAATACTTCTATGAATTTAGACATTTGTCATGATGGCTCGACATAAGATTATATTACACTGCCTGTTGCTGTTGCTGATCTCTCAATGTGCAGAAGTTGAAGTTGGTCGGCCACATACTTCAAATTCTCCTCTTCTGGTGAGTAACTACCTTCTATAAATTATGTGTAATGAAAGTAAAACAACTAAAATTCTAGATTTGCAACGTATTTTCTAACTCAGATCTGACAGGACAAAAACAATCAATAGAAATCATGTTACGTACTTCATAAAGGAAATATACCTTCAGTTATCTGATGATATTTGTCACTTTGCACAGGCAAATCTTAAAGTTAAAGAAGCAGCCATGTCAGTAGAGATTCCTTCATATGTACAATGGAGTGACAGATGTTGTCAATCATATTTCTCTAATCTCTTTATGGGGTTAGGAATCCACAGCCTTTCTGTCTCATTCCTACAGTAACTCCAGCGAGGATCACAATTCAGGTAAGGATCTGATTATAGGTCCTGGCATTACATAAGTGCCTCCTGGATGATCTAGTAATGATAATAATAATCTTTAATTTTACAAGTAGGCTTACATTAACACTGCAATGAAGTTACTGTGAAAAGCCCCGAGTCGCCACCTTCCGGCGCCTGTTCGGTTACACAGAGGGAGAATTCAGAATGTTCAATTCACCTAACAGAATATCTTTGTGGGACTTGTGGGAGGAAACCGGAGCACCTGGAGGAAACCCACGCAGACACAGGGAGAACGTGCAGACTCCACACAGATAGTGACCCAAGCCAGGAATTGAACCTAGGACCCTGGCGCTGTGAAAGAACCAGTGCTAACCACTGTACTACTGTGCTGCCCTCTAGGAGTGTGGCTCCACCTACCCCAATCAAGATTGTAGAGAGAAGGGGTGGGGGGGATGGGTTGTCAGGGCTTGGGGTGGTGACTCCCGAAGGCAGGAGTCCCTGCATGGCAGTTTTTCCCCCTATTTAATTAGAATTACTGTTAATAATAGAAGGTTACTTGTGTTTCAATTTTACAAGCCTGGTGACTGTAGTCAATTTAACTCAACCAAAGCCACGGGTATTAATATAAACTCTAACACCACGTGTGTTGAGACTCCGGGTCAAGTGGGACTGGATTTGACTGAGCACTGGCCTAGAGTGTCATAACAAATGGAATGTATTTTTGTTGGACATTTTGAACTGTTTTTAAAAAAATGTTTCCTATTGTTTATTTACCACCATATATTTTAGTCTACTTACCGAATCAATCTTAACTAACAACTCCTCCCTTAATATTCATTTAATGAACTTTGTTTAAGATTTAAATTCTACTTTGTGTTTGGAATGTAATTTACAAACAACTTGAAATGCAAACATATTATGATCATTATTTATACAGTCGATTTCGGCGTGAGAACAGCTGGTGAGTCAGTTTCAGCGGGAGCATTGCGGAAGTGGCTGCTGGGAGGTAAGTCTGTCCTTTAAAAGCACTTGTCTTTGCAGGGGCAGGCCAGTCGATTTCGGCGTGAGAACAGCTGGTGAGTCAGTTTCAGCGGGAGCATTGCGGAAGTGGTTGCTGGGAGGTAAGTCTGTCCTTTAAAAGCACTTGTCTTTGCAGGGGCAGGCCAGTCGATTTCGGCGGGAGTGGAGCTGGCTGGTTAGTCAATTTCAGCAGGAGCTGAGAATTTTTCTTTTTTTTTAAATTAGTTTTTTAGGCGGGAACAGGAAGTCGACCCGCGGACGTCTGGGAAGACCCTCACCAATAAATTCTGGTGGAGAGGAAACCCGAGACACTACACGTGTAGTGTCTCCCACCCGCCCTCCTCCTCTAACCTAATAATAAAACCCATTGGTCTGAGGTAAGTACCATATTTTATTATATTATTATTATTTTTTATAAAAATTTAATTTAGTTGTTAGCCAGATCTTGGTAGAAAGTTAGAGGAATGGCAGGGAAGGGAGTGCAATGTTCCTCCTGCAGGATGTTTGAGGTGAGGGATGCAGTTAGTGGCCCTGCTGATTTTACCTGCAGG
Organism: Scyliorhinus torazame; assembly: GCF_047496885.1. Taxonomy (NCBI): domain Eukaryota; kingdom Metazoa; phylum Chordata; class Chondrichthyes; order Carcharhiniformes; family Scyliorhinidae; genus Scyliorhinus; species Scyliorhinus torazame. Next base: position 204,506,256 of record NC_092710.1, read on the forward strand.
AAGTGCTGCCATCTCCAGCTCCTCCAAGACCGAGTTAGGGAACTGGAGCTGGAGTTGGAAGAACTTCGGATCATTCGGGAGGCAGAAGGGGTCATAGATAGCAGCTTCAGGGAATTAGTTACACCAAAGATTGGAGATAGGTGGGTAACTGTAAGAGGGACTGGGAAAAAGCAGTCAGTGCAGGGATCCCCTGCGGTCGTTCCCCTGAGTAACAAGTATACCGCTTTGGATACTTGTTGGGGGGACGACTTACCAGGGGTAAGCCATGGGGTACGGGCCTCTGGCACGGAGTCTGTCCCTGTTGCTCAGAAGGGAAGGGGGGAGAGGAGCAGAGCATTAGTAATTGGGGACTCTATAGTCAGGGGCACAGATAGGAGATTTTGTGGGAGCGTGAGAGACTCACGTTTGGTATGTTGCCTCCCAGGTGCAAGTGTACGTGATGTCTCGGATCGTGTTTTCCGGGTCCTTAGGGGGGAGGGAGAGCAGCCCCAAGTCGTGGTCCACATTGGCACTAACGACATAGGTAGGGAAGGGGACAAGGATGTCAGGCAGGCTTTCAGGGAGCTAGGATGGAAGCTCAGAACTAGAACAAACAGAGTTGTTATCTCTGGGTTGTTGCCCGTGCCACGTGATAGTGAGATGAGGAATAGGGAGAGAGAGCATTTAAACACGTGGCTACAGGGATGGTGCAGGCGGGAGGGATTCAGATTTCTGGATAACTGGGGCTCTTTCTGGGGAAGGTGGGACCTCTACAGACAGGATGGTCTACATCTGAACCTGAGGGGCACAAATATCCTGGGGGGGGAGATTTGTTAGTGCTCTTTGGGGGGGTTTAAACTAATGCAGCAGGGGCATGGGAACCTGGATTGTAGTTTTAGGGTAAGGGAGAATGAGAGTATAGAGGTCAGGAGCACAGATTTGATGTCGCAGGAGGGGGCCAGTGTTCAGGTAGGTGGTTTGAAGTGTGTCTACTTCAATGCCAGGAGTATACGAAACAAGGTAGGGGAACTGGCAACATGGGTTGGTACCTGGGACTTCGATGTTGTGGCCATTTCGGAGACATGGATAGAGCAGGGACAGGAATGGATGTTGCAGGTTCCGGGGTTTAGGTGTTTTAGTAAGCTCCGAGAAGGAGGCAAAAGAGGGGGAGGTGTGGCGCTGCTAGTCAAGAGCAGTATTACGGTGGCGGAGAGGATGCTAGATGGGGACTCTTCTGAGGTAGTATGGGCTGAAGTTAGAAACAGGAAAGGAGAGATCACCCTGTTGGGAGTTTTTTATAGGTCTCCTCATAGTTCTAGGGATGTAGAGGAAAGGATGACGAAGATGATTCTGGATATGAGCGAAAGTAACAGGGTAGTTATTATGGGAGACTTTAACTTTCCAAATATTGACTGGAAAAGATATAGTTCGAGTACAATAGATGGGTCGTTTTTTGTACAGTGTGTGCAGGAGGGTTTCCTGAAACAATATGTTGACAGGCCAACAAGAGGCGAGGCCACGTTGGATTTGGTTTTGGGTAATGAACCAGGCCAGGTGTTGGATTTGGAGGTAGGAGAGCACTTTGGGGACAGTGACCACAATTCGGTGACATTTACGTTAATAATGGAAAGGGATAAGTATACACCGCAGGGCAAGAGTTATAGCTGGGGGAAGGGCAATTATGATGCCATTAGACGTGACTTGGGGGGGATAAGGTGGAGAAGTAGGCTGCAAGTGTTGGGCACACTGGATAAGTGGGGCTTGTTCAAGGATCAGCTACTGCGTGTTCTTGATAAGTATGTACCGGTCAGACAGGGAGGAAGGCGTCGAGCGAGGGAACCGTGGTTTACCAAGGAAGTGGAATCTCTTGTTAAGAGGAAGAAGGAGGCCTATGTGAAGATGAAGTGTGAAGTTTCGGTTGGGGCGATGGATAGTTACAAGGTAGCGAGGAAGGATCTAAAGAGAGAGCTAAGACGAGCAAGGAGGGGACATGAGAAGTATTTGGCAGGAAGGATCAAGGAAAACCCAAAAGCTTTCTATAGGTATGTCAGGCATAAGCGAATGACTAGGGAAAGAGTAGGACCAGTCAAGGACAGGGATGGGAAATTGTGTGTGGAGTCTGAAGAGATAGGCGAGATACTAAATGAATATTTTTCGTCAGTATTCACTCAGGAAAAAGATAATGTTGTGGAGGAGAATGCTGAGCCCCAGGCTAATAGAGTAGATGGCATTGAGGTACGTAGGGAAGAGGTGTTGGCAATTCTAAACAGGCTGAAAATAGATAAGTCCCCGGGACCTGATGGGATTTATCCTAGGATTCTCTGGGAGGCCAGGGAAGAGATTGCTGGACCTTTGGCTTTGATTTTTATGTCATCATTGGCTACAGGAATAGTGCCAGAGGACTGGAGGACAGCAAATGTGGTCCCTTTGTTCAAAAAGGGGAGCAGAGACAACCCCGGCAACTATAGACCGGTGAGCCTCACGTCTGTAGTGGGTAAAGTCTTGGAGGGGATTATAAGAGACAAGATTTATAATCATCTAGATAGGAATAATATGATCAGGGATAGTCAGCATGGCTTTGTGAAGGGTAGGTCATGCCTCACAAACCTTATTGAGTTCTTTGAGAAGGTGACTGAACAGGTAGACGAGGGTAGAGCAGTTGAAGTGGTGTATATGGATTTCAGCAAAGCGTTTGATAAGGTTCCCCATGGTAGGCTATTGCAAAAAATATGGAGGCTGGGGATTGAGGGTGATTTAGAGATGGGGATCAGAAATTGGCTAGCTGAAAGAAGACAGAGGGTGGTGGTTGATGGGAAATGTTCAGAATGGAGTACAGTTAGAAGTGGAGTACCACAAGGATCTGTTCTGGGGCCGTTGCTGTTTGTCATTTTTATCAATGACCTAGAGGAAGGCGTAGAAGGGTGGGTGAGTAAATTTGCAGACGATACTAAAGTCGGTGGTGTTGTTGATAGTGTGGAAGGATGTAGCAGGTTACAGAGGGATATAGATAAGCTGCAGAGCTGGGCTGAGAGGTGGCAAATGGAGTTTAATGTAGAGAAGTGTGAGGTGATTCACTTTGGAAGGAATAACAGGAATGCGGAATATTTGGCTAATGGTAAAGTTCTTGAAAGTGTGGATGAGCAGAGGGATCTAGGTGTCCATGTACATAGATCCCTGAAAGTTGCCACCCAGGTTGATAGGGTTGTGAAGAAGGCCTATGGAGTGTTGGCCTTTATTGGTAGAGGGATTGAGTTCCGGAGTCGGGAGGTCATGTTGCAGCTGTACAGAACTCTGGTACGGCCGCATTTGGAGTATTGCGTACAGTTCTGGTCACCGCATTATAGGAAGGACGTGGAGGCTTTGGAGCGGGTGCAGAGGAGATTTACCAGGATGTTGCCTGGTATGGAGGGAAAATCGTATGAGGAAAGGCTGATGGACTTGAGGTTGTTTTCGTTGGAGAGAAGAAGGTTAAGAGGAGACTTAATAGAGGCATACAAAATGATCAGGGGGTTGGATAGGGTGGACAGTGAGAGCCTTCTCCCGCGGATGGATATGGCTGGCACGAGGGGACATAACTTTAAACTGAGGGGTAATAGATATAGGACAGAGGTCAGAGGTAGGTTCTTTACGCAAAGAGTAGTGAGGCCGTGGAATGCCCTACCTGCTACAGTAGTGAACTCGCCAACATTGAGGGCATTTAAAAGTTTATTGGATAAACATATGGATGATAATGGCATAGTGTAGGTTAGATGGTTTTTGTTTCGGTGCAACATCGTGGGCCGAAGGGCCTGTACTGCGCTGTATTGTTCTATGTTCTATGTTCTATATTTCCCAAAGGTATCTTTCATGATGACATTACTAATTATACTAATTAACCCATCCTCATTGTACAAAACTGTATGAACAATAGCTTTTTCTCGAATGTTCTTGAAGAAAACTGTCATGAGAACATTCTACAAACTTTCCGACCATCCTTGCCAATTAAATTATCCCAGTCTATATAGACATTACAAATCCCCGCTACTATTACATCGCCTTTGTTGCAATGCATGCCAATTTTGAGGCCCTCACACTCCCATATCTTCCTCAGCAGCACCCAGCTCCCAGTGGATCTGCTGATCAACTAATGCTATGTATTTTCTCTTTCGGCCTCCCAGCTTGGGAATCCACTCACCATCTTCAATTGGATGGTTATTGCGGAGGCAGCCAATTGGCTCCCAGCTTCATGTAAAGTTGAACCTTCTCAATAAGCTTAGATTTGTTCCAGTGCCTGGAATTAGCCTATTTTGTTAGCAATTGACTGGATACAATAAAACAGAGCCACAGGCAGAGTAATTATCTTCAGATAGGTAATTATTGATGCATTCTACTGGTCACATTCTTTGATGAATTTGCAAGCAATCCAGTTTTTTTAATAAGCTTTTTGTGCCCAATTTTCATTAACTTAGATGCATTTCAATCCTTTCAGCCACCAGAAAGGACGTGGCATTATTTTCTAGTGGGTCTGTGAGAAGTAAATTTGGAGGCGGTGTGAAGATATTGTTGCACATCGAGTAACTATTGATACTTTTTAATATATCTTTGCCGATGATATGCTTGATATCACCAGAGTAAAGTTCTGCAAATATCCATTATCTTATCAAATGTTTATCTCAATGCAGATGGATGACATGATATTGGATGTGTAAAGGAAATACTGGAAAATTAGAAAAAGAACTGAGCATCATTGTTTTCACAAGAATGTTTAGCACCAGACAAGTGTAAAAATTGTTATTGCAGTATTTCACAGTGAAGTTAAAAAATATAATTTCTACTCAGTTTTTGATCATAGTTATTATTTATCAGACTAATTTTCTGAAATTGGATGTGTAAGCTAAACTGAGGCAACATTCTAACATAAACATCTTCACTGTTGCTTCCAAAGAATTGGTTAATGTTGTGAATTTGCAATATTTTTTACACTGAACTGCGCAATGTAATAATTTCAATGTATTATCATTTAGGCAGAAGAGACTTGCTTAACAGAAGACAGTAATATTCAAATCCATCTCAACAGACAGAAAAGAAATGGTAAGAGATTAGCACGTTATTATTTTCAGACTTCTGAAATGTTCCTTTAAATGAGGGGACGTTCAGAAATTATTTCCTAACTTAATCTCTACTGCCTAAGATTTGTTTAAAATTGTCAAATTGATTTTTGAAATAATATTATTATTCCAGTTTTATTAGTCGAGAAAATAGCAACAAGTGATTGGGGGTAACTAATTTCAATGCATTAGGAAGGAAACTATAGTCATCATTGTCAACCTTTCATTGAAATCCTTTAAACTCGATCAGTTGTTCACTACCTGTGTTTATTCATAAAGGTCAGGAACTCCACTCTGTCAGATTATCAACCAGGTGTAAATCATGAAAGTCACCTCATAGAGTCTTCCCAGCCCTGTATAAAATAGACCTTTGATTTATAAAATAGCACAGTGATATTTATTCTGAGGAAGTATGGCACCAGTAATAAATCATCTGTTGAACCTTAGACTGCTGCAGATTACTGGACCTTTGTATAAACCCAAGATTTCAGGAAACATGATACATGGAAAAAGAAAGGTCCCATGCTGTAGGAGAACTCTTATTCCCACTATTTTATCAGTTGAAGGAGATCTCACCCTGCCCCTCAACAATTTGAGATGGGGCCAATGATTAGACAAAGTCATAGGTGGAGGTTTTGCTGAACTGCACTGCTAGGAACAGGAGTAAGCCATTCAGCCCTTTGAGCCTGTCCCACCATTCAATGAGATCATGGCTGATCAGTGACCTAACTCCATATACCTGCCATTGGCCCATATCCCTTAGTATTTTTGCTTAACAAAAATCCATCTGTCTCATGTTTAACATTGACAACTGATCTAGCTTCAACTGTTGTTTGTGGGAGAGAGTTCCAAATCTCTACCACCCTTTGAGTGAAGAACGTCTTCCTAACATCTCTTCTGATCGATTTAGCACTAATTTTTAAACAACGCCCCTTAGTTTTAGAATCTCCAACCAGTGGAAATAGTTCATCTTTATCTACCCTGTCTTTCCCTGTTAATATCTTGAATTCTTCGATCAGATCCCACCTAGCCATCTAAATTCTCGCGAAAACATGTCTAATTTGTGTAATCTCATCTCGTAACTCAACCCCTGTAATCCAGGTATCATTTTTGTAAACCTACGTTGCACTCCCTCCAAGGCCAAAATATCTTTCCTAAGGTGTGATGCCCAGAACTGCTCACAGTACTCCAAATGGGGTCGAACCAGGGTTTTGTATAGCTGCAGCATAACCTCGGTGTCTTTATATTCCAATCCTCTTGATATAAAGGCCTTTCTATTAGCCTTTTTGATTATTTTCTGTGGAATTTCAGGTCTAGTGCTATAATTTTCATGTCATTGTACAATTGTTACGCCAGTAACATATTGAGTTCTACAAAGATGAGCATTAACTTTGTGGCTGTCTTTAATTTTGGACACTTCAAGACACAATACTAACATGATGTTGGGCGGGATTTTCCTCACAACCTGCAGAGTGTTTCACGGAAGCAGCCCGCCATTGACCGGCAGCGGGGTCTTCTGGACCACCGTTGTTAACGGGGCCTCTCGTTGAATGCACCCCTCGCTGCCGTGAAACTGGTGACATGGGTGTGCCTTCGGCGGGACTCGAGGATCCCACCAGTATGTGAGGATGGAAAGTTTTGGCCATAATTACTACTCAAGGCAGTATTTACAATGGCACAGGGAGACATCAGCAGCCAAGGCTACAGACGCAAAACTAATTTATCAGTTTATCTATTCATAGAAAAAGAAACGTTGAGTTATACCAAGGATCAGTACTGAGTTCCGAGGGCAGTGAATCGAAAGCTTGAAGAGATTTTTGACTTGTTTGAAATCCCTCAAAAGTTGAGAAGTAACTATAGACTTCTAGTTAACAGAAATTAGTTCAGTAAACTTTCAAACTATCTAGGATTCACTCAGTGAAAGTTCATACCCATTGGCCGAGAGCTGATGGAGAAATGGTAGCACAGTGGTTAGCACTGTTGCTTCACAGCTCCAGCGTCCCAGGTTCGATTCCCGGTTTGGGTCACTGTCTGTGCGGAGTCTGCACATTCTCTCCATGTCTGCGTGGGTTTCCTCTGGGTGCTCCGGTTTCCTCCTACAAGCCCCGAAAAACGTGCTTGTACCCGAACAGGCATAGGAATGTGGCAACTGGGGGATTTTCACAGTAACTTCATTGCAGTGTTAATGTAAGCCTAGTTAGAACATAGAACATTACAGCGCAGTACAGGCCCTTCGGCCCTCGATGTTGCACCGACCTGTAAAACCACTCTAAAGCCCATATACACTATTCCCTTATCGTCCATATGTCTATCCAATGACCATTTGAATGCCCTTAGTGTTGGCGAGTCCACTACTGTTGCAGGCAGTGCATTCCACGCCCTTACTACTCTCTGAGTAAAGAACCTACCTCTGACATCTGTCTTATATCTATCTCCCCTCAATTTAAAGCTATGTCCCCTCGTGCTAGACATCACCATCCGAGGAAAAAGGCTCTCACTGTCCACCCTATCCAATCCTCTGATCATCTTGTATGCCTCAATTAAGTCACCTCTTAACCTTCTTCTCTCTAATGAAAACAGCCTCAAGTCCATCAGCCTTTCCTCATAAGATCTTCCCTCCATACCAGGCAACATTCTGGTAAATCTCCTCTGCACCCTTTCCAATGCTTCCACCTCCTTCCTATAATGGGGCGAAAAATATTCATTTAGCACCTCTCCTATCTCCTCGGACTCCAAGCACAACTTCCCACTACTGTCCTTGACTGGCCCTACTCTTACCCTAGTCATTCTTTTATTCCTGACATATCTATAGAAAACTTTAGAGTTATCCTTGATCCTACCTGCCAAGACATCTCATGTCCCCTCCTGGCTCTTCTTTGCTCTCTCTTTAGGTCCTTCCTAGCTAACTTGTAACTCTTGAGCGCCCTAACTGAAACTTCATGTCTCATCTTTACATAAGCCTCCTTCTTCCTCTTGACAAGTGTGACAATACAGATTATTATTATGATAAATTAAAAGATTTTTGCATATTCTTGCTCTTCGTGGATGTCCTGCATGTTCTACCTGAGCAACAAAGATAATAATAATCACTTATTGTCACAAGTAGGCTTCAATGAAGTTACTGTGAAAAGCCCCTAGTCGCCACATTCCGGCGCCTGTTTGGGGAGGCCAGTATGAGAATTGAACCCGCGCTGCTGGCATTGTTCTACATTGCAAGCCAGCTATTTAGCCCAGTGTGCTAAACCAGCCCCTGGAAGTGGTCAATAATGTTTGCAGATGACATTAAATTATGTGGTGGGGTGATTATAATATGCCTGAGTATGTGTAGAACTGGAGAAAACCACAGCAAGACACAAATTTAAAGATTTGTTGATTGAAGACTCAATTTATGGACTGTCATTTTGAACAGGGAAGTGGATCAGAGTGAAGGTGTGAAGGTCCAGAGGTTCTGGACACCTGTTCTGTGATGACTAAGAATGAAATTGCACTGAGAGTTGCATTCATCGGTTGAAACAAGTGAGACTGCAGTTAATTATATTCTTGAGTTAAAGAAACTCTCTCATCACCTGTGAGTATGTGACAATCATGCAAGCTCAGAAATCACTTTTGTAGGAGGCCTGAAGAGCAATAAATGCAGCCCAATCTTTTGAGTAAAGGCAATAGGTTGACCTGGAAGAAGGTCAATGATGATGAAATGGCCATGGAACTGGTGGAAAATTTGTACAAATTGCTGGCAAGTTGTGCAACTCTGAAGAAAATGACACAGTTCTTGTTTCTATGAGTTGCTCTGAAGTGTTAGCTGGACTTCTCAGTCTCAATATGCAAAAATCTTTTAGGTTCTCCATCCGCTCTTGGCCAATGGGGTGGGAATTTTCACTGAGTGAATCCTAGATGGTTTGAAAGTTTACTGAACTAATTTCTGTTAACTCAGAAGTCTGAAAATGAAAAAATGAAAATTGCTTATTGTCACAAGTAGTCTTCAAATGAAGTTACTGTGAAAAGTCTGTAGGCACGGCTCAAATTTTGAAGGACTTCAAGCAAGTCAAAAATCTCTTCAAGCTTTCGATTCACTGCTATAGTTAAAGTTGACGTAATGATTTCCATGACTGGGAATCTGCCATAACCACCAGTAACAACAAGCAGTGTTCACCAGTAACAGCAGAGTGTACCGTTTACAAGATGCATAGCAGCAACTCACCAACGCTTCTTCAAAAAAACCTTCCAAACCCATCTTGATGGACAAGGGTAGCAGATGCATGGGAACACTACCAAGCCACGTTGACTTGTGCCTTCATTGTCACCGGATCAAAATCCTGGAACTGCCTTCCTGACAACACCACAGGGACTGCAGCAGTTCAAGAAGGAAACACACCAACCCCTTCTCATGAACATTTAGAGAAGGGAAACAAACCACCAACCTCTATGAAAGAAATAAACAAAGATGGGTGCTTCGCTAGAGTGAATTACTCCAGTTGCATCCAAATCCACTCCACGGGGTGGCACAGTGGCACAGTGGTTAGCACTGCTCCCTCACAACAGCAGGGGTCAGGTTCAATTCTGACCTTGGGTGACTGTGTGGAGTTTGCACATTCTCCCCGTGTCTGCATTTCCTTTGGGTGCTGTGTTGCTGTCCCGCAGTCCAAAGATATGCAACTTAGGTGCATTGGCCATGCTAAATTACCCCTTAGTGTCCAAAGGGTTAGGTGGGGTTATGGGGTTAGGGCGGGGAAGAGGGCCTGATTGGGGTGCTCTTTGGGAGGGTCAGTGCAGATGCGATGAGCCAAATGGCCTCCTTCTGCACTGTAGATAGTTTATGATAAAGACAGGTGTAGGTATGTTCACAGAAACCTTGGGTCATTTCCCTATATTTGACTCCCTAACTCTCCTCACATTTCATGAGGTGCATTGGGGCGGATTGAGGTAAAATCTCTCACCTGGTCTTCAATGTGAAACTCAGCAAATTCCTTTTCAAAGTCCATTTGCATCCTGCTGTAGAACTGCCACAGTGCACTTAGAATGTTTACTCCTGAAAGCATTTGAGGAGATTGATGAGGCAGGAACTTCTTTGTCTGTATCAATTGTTATTTATTATGTTATTATTGTGAAGATATTCCATTAATTAACAGGAAATGGAAGTAATATTCGTCAATCTCTCGTTGCCAGTATTTGTTCTGTCCCCTGTTTAACCTAAGCACCAGTTCAGGCTGTTTCCAATTTTCATGGATGTTACTGATTTCATTACCGCTAATGTTTGATTTTTGTTTACAATATATATATTTTTTAATTCATTCATGGGACGTGGGCATTGCAGGCTGTGCCAGCATTTATTGCATCCTTGAGGGGGCATTTACGAGTCACCCACATTGCTGTAGGTCTGGTGTCACATGTAGGCCAGACTGGGTAAGGATGGCAGATTTCCATCCTGAAAGGAAGTAAACCAGAAGGGCTTTTACGACAATCGACAATGGTTTCATGGTCATCATTAGTCTTTTAATTCCAGATATTTTATCAACTGCCATGGTGACATTTGAACCCGGGTCCCCAGATCATTATCCTGGGTCTCTTGATTACTAGTCCAGCGACAACACCACTATGTCACCGCCTCCCCTGTATATTAACCAGGTTGAACTGTTTGTTGTGAAATATCACAGTTAATTTACTTGGCATTGAACTAATTCTTTATTTATTTAATTTTTCAGTCAATCAACTACATGAATATGAGCTGGACATTGCACTAAACCTAACTGACAGTGCACTGAAATTATTTCTGGAACATTTATTCTATCCCATTCAAGTTTATTTTGAAGATGGCATAATTAATATTACAGACATCACCCTTACAACAGGTGAGTGTGGACCGAACATATCAAATACGTATCATTGCAGAGAAAGTACAATTCATACCATCTCAAATCTGGCATGTGACTAACTGTGAGTTGGCAAAAATTAACCAATACCTCTAATGTTGTTCTTTTTCATATGACCATTTGTTCTGAAATGTTGCTCAGAAGCTTATCTTAAGTATGGTTCGTAAATAATTACAGTCGAGAAGGAGGAACTTGGTGAATCCTCAACTGCGGATATCTGCTTTGATTGACTGATATAATAACTCATAAGGGAACTATTGTTAACAAAGGTGAATTTATTTACCGATTTTCAATTACAGGCTTAGCACAGCATCTTACTCCTAGTGCAGACTTCGCTGGGAGGAAAGTCTCACCAGGCCCTGAGTGGGGCCTGCTTTTATCCCATGTCTTAATGAGCCCCCAATGGTTGCACTCCACCCTCTACCTGGGGAGCTTGTATTCTACGAGGTCCCTGGGGAGGTCAATGGTTGTTTCCCTTGGTCCTCATGGGGGTTATAACAAAGTTTGATTAATAAAATCATCATCAAATGTGATGGTATGACTATTGTCATCAAACCTGCTGATAATGGTGGTGCTGTTTCTGTTTGGTGTACCAACCTCTACCTAACAGAGGTTGAAAGCCAACTCATCACTTGCTCCTAACTGTCCCTGAACTATAATCCCAAAGGAAATATCAAACTATTGTTTCCAGGGTTGTCACTGACCTCGTCTCACCTGAAGATCTTCTCTCCATCTATCCAACCTCATTGCGCCCTGATTCCAAACAGCCGACTTCAATAATAATAATAATCTTTATTATTGCCACAAGTAGGCTTACATTAACGCTGCAAGAAGTTACTGTGAAAAGCCCCTAGTCACCACAAACCGGCGCCTGTTCGGGTACACTGAGGGAGAATTCAGTCTGCCCAATTCACCTAATAGCACGTTTTTCGGGACTTGTGGGAGGAAACCAGAGCACCCGGAGGAAACCCACGCAGACACGGGGAGAACAGGCAGACTCTGCACAGACAGTTACACAAGCCGGGAATTGAACCTGGGATCCTGGCGCTGTGAAGCAACAGTGCTAACCACTGTGCTACCGTGCCGCTTCAACCTTGTTCTCAAAATCCATAGCCAGGTCAGTGCTGGTGAACTCATAATTTAGGCATATTTCTGTCCACTGAACTGATTTTGTTCCTATCTCAAATCTACTTTTTCTCCCTCTTCCTACCTATACTCTTTGCCGCAGACGGCTGTGGAGGCCAAATCACTGAGTGCCTTTAAGACAGAGATAGATAGGTTTTTGATCAATAAAGGGAACGCAGGAGAATGGGGATGAGAAAAATATCAGCCATGATTGAATGGCAGAGCGGACTCGATGGGCCGAGAGGCCTAATTCTGCTTCTCTGTCGCATGGTATTAGACCTAAACCTCTTCCAAGCTCGCAATCATTTCAACAAGTTCCATTTTCCAGGTCCTAACCATGAACGTCTATCTCTCTATACATCCATCCCCTACCAAGACAGTTTGAGAGCTCTCCATTTCTACCTTGAATGGAGGCTCATCCAGACCACATCTACTACCATCTTCCTCCACCTGGTTTAACTTGTTCTCACATTGAACAGCTTTTTCTGCTCCACTCACTTCCATGAAATGTTGCTGTTGTCTGTGCCTGCATGGTCCTAGCTATGCCTTTATTAGGATATGTGAACTGCTGCTTGTTACCATCATGCTCACTTCATCACCCTTTTTCCCCATACATTATTGGTTGTAATGCTGCCACTTCCTGCTCTTGCTCTGAACTGAGAAATATCATCAACTTTGCTTCCAATTTCAACCCTTTCTTTGCCTCTGCCCTTCCCTTCTATCATGGATTTCCCCAGTAACAGCAGTAACCAGAGATGGACTTACACTTTTGGGGGCCCCAGGTCATGCCCCACAGGTGACATGGGGCCCACCCTCAATGACGTTGAGCCCTCCCCCCCATAATATTGAACCGCGCCCCCAATGCCATCAAACGCTGTCCAATCAGAGAGAGAAATGAGTGATACCAAAAAAGGCATTAAATGCAATATTCAAAAAGAAGAAAGAAGATGTCAGTTTCTGCCCAACCCTCACTCTCGGCCCTGCCTGGCTGGCCTCTGTCTCTGGTCGAGTTCCCCACTCCTACTGACTGCTGCTGCCTGTCCTGGTGGGGGATGGATGTACAGAGAGACACAATGCTGGTGTTTGCCTGGTCTTATTTGCGCCTCCAGACTGCTCCTTTGCTCACATCTCGCTTGGGTGGCTGAGACATGACCCTCGACAGCCACATATACTCTGGTATTTATGCCTGACTGATGCTAGCTCTCTGGCCTGGTGTCGGCTCTCTCTGTCTCCCTTGCTGCCGGGTCTGGTTGCTGCCCAGCCCGACCCTCTCAATCTCAGCCCTGGTCGAGTCGCCCAGCTCCCACGGGCCGCTGCTCCCCGAGTCCCCTAGACATGATGTGGGCCACTGGCTATCTGGTCTGGTATTGACATTCTCTCTCTCCCTCACCGTCCAGTCCGGTTGCTGCCTATATCTCCCACTCTCAGCCCTGCTGCTTGGCTGACCTCTGGCTCTGTTCAAGTCACCCCAGTCCCACTGGCCACTGCTCCCTGATTCCCCTAGACATGACATGGATGTTTGCCTGGCCTCCCGGCCGCTGCTCTGCTTACTTCACAGATCCCGCTCGAGTGGCCGAGCCTCCACCCTCAAGAATCGATGGCAATGTGTGCTCCTGCCTGACATGCCTATTTGCTGTTTCTGGCTATCTGGATGGGCCTCTGCTCTCTCTCGATTTGACTGTTGGGTCCAGTTGCAGCCCAACCCAGCCCCTTCATTCTGACCTACGTCGTCCCTCCCGACCACTGCTCTGTTCTCCTCTTGGCTCTCGCTCGACTTCGAGCCTTGACCCTTGAGAAGCGTGTGTGCTCCTGACAAGCTGTCTGGCTACTGCTGGCCTGGTGGCCTCTGTTCTTCTTGTTGGTTGGTTGACCACCCAGCACCTCCTCCTCGCCTCGCTGAACACTTTGCAGGCTCACACCCCGATGTTAGGTCAGTGACATCACTCTTGCCTCAGGCCGTCAGCCACACCGAATACCAGAAACCTGGCTGTTACTTTGCACCTTTCCTCAATGAAAGTGAAACTTCACACCAATTCAGGAGATCCATACCTGAACTGCTCTAAAGGGGAGTCCACCAATCAGAGCCCAATGTTGTTCTGTATTGCCTGCTGAAAGGCTCAAGAAATTTGAATGAGCCTGTGAGCAAATTTAGAGATACCAAGGCTCAGGTTGGTCTTTCCAATGTGTTCCCACCATAGCGCTCACCTCTCCGTATGGGCCCCCCATTGGCTGGGGTCCCATGATGTGGCACTGTGTGTTTCATTGAAAGTCAGCTTCTGGCAGTAACACAAACTTAATAAGACATAATTGGATGCAATATTCCCAGCAACAGGTAGAAATCTTCCACGCAACTGCAATAACTAGCCTTCAAAAGACCAGATGAGATGTGTCTCTTCCTGTAACAAGATTAGTAGGCATTAGATAAAATCAGATGTGAATAGAATACGTTCACCAATACTTACAGCTATCCTGACTATACTTGCTCATACATCACTTCCAGTAGCCACTCTATCCCATTCTCCAAGTCTCTCTGCCTCTGTTGCATCTGTTTAGATGACGCAACCTTCCATAATAACACCTCCAATATGCCTTTCTTTTTTTCGCAACTGAGGATTCCACTACATTTTAGTTGATGGGGCCCTCAACTATTGCTTTGCTATTTCACGTACTTTTGCTCTCACATCTTCTCCTCCCTCCCAGAACTGCTTTATGATTCTCACCTTCCACCTCCCCAAACTAATTCTCTACCTTGCTCCCACGCTGACCTTCCTGTCCTTGGCCTGCTGCAATGTTCCAATGAAGCTCAGTGCATCTGCCATCCTTACCTACATGTGACTCCAGCCCCAGAGCAATGTGGTTGATGCTTAAATGCCCTCTCAAGGGCAATTAGGAATGGACAATAAATGCTGTCCACACCCACATTCTTTAAATTAATATAGAAAAAAAAACTTTTGAATGGATACTTTACAGCTTTCTGGGCTCAACGTTGAGCTCAACGATTTTAGATCACAACCATTTGTTTCTCTTATTTCCATTTCATTACCTTCAGACAGCACTTATTCATGATCCTGCCAGTCACAGCTTCTCCAGTCACATTTTGTTTCTTTATTTAACCATTACCACTCCCTTTGTACTTGCACTGTGGAATCCTTCATCCTTTAATCTCTCCTGCTCTCCATCCTATCACAAACTTTTTCCGACCCTTTCGCTCTTACTGAAATTCCGTTACAGGCGAGGGTAAGTGGGCAAAGCACCAGGTGCAGTCAAATTTCTAACTTTTATGAATAAGGGTCTCAGACCTGAAATGTTAACATTGTTTCTCCCTCTCTACGGATGCTGCCACAGCTCCTCAGTATTTCTAGTATGTTTTTATTTGTGATACTATTATAGGGCGGCACGGCGGCACAGTGGTTAGCACTGCTACCTCATGGCGCCAGGGACTCGAGTTTAATTCCGACCTTAGGTAACAGTGTGGAGTTTGTACGTTATCCTGTGTCTGCATGGGTTTCCTCCGGGTTCCCCGGTTTCCTCCCACAGTCCAAAGATTTGCGGATTAGATGGATTGGTCATGCTAAATTGCCTCTTAGTGCACAAAGTTGTGCAGGTTAGGTGTGGTTATGGGGATACAGAAGGAGAGTGAGCCTAGGTGAGGTGTTCTTTCAGAAGGTCTGTGCAGACTTTATAGGCTGAATGGCTTCCTTCTGCACTGTAGGGATTCTGCACTGTTGGACGTTTTGGGGAATATTTTCACCAAATGGTGAAGATCAGCCACCAATGTTGTCACTGTTATTATACAGGAAAAATAGCAGACAAATTTGTGCACAGCAATATCCCACAAACAGGACTGTGGTGAGACCAAATAAGCTGAGATGTTTTCCACCACAGTCCTGACTTGTGACTTTTAGATGATGACTTATTAGATTAGATGAGTTTAGAGGGAACATGAGGAAAAATCTCTTCATCCAGATGGCGGTGGGCATCTGGAATTTATTGCCTAAGTTGGTAGTTGAGGCTGAAATGCTCAACTCATTTAAACGTTATCTGGATCTGGATCCGAAGTGCTGTAACCTGCAAGGCTATGGACCAGGTGCTAGAAAAAGGGTTTAAAATGAGCGGCTAGTTTCTTTCTTCTCTTTTGTGGTCGGCGCAGACACAATGGGCTGAATGGCCTCTTTCTGCACCATAACCTTTCTTTGGTTCTATGATGGGCAGGCTTTGAGGGTCAGGAGGTGAATTACTTTCTATGAAATCCCTAGCCTCTACCCAGCTCTTGTAGCCACAGTTTTTTTATGGTTGGTTCAATTTCTGCTCACTGGTATCCACTGAAATGTTGATGAGGTCTTCAGCAACGATTATGGGCGCGATCTGACACAAATGTTAATAAGTGTGGTACTGAGGGGGAATTGCTGGGTGCTTCCCAATGGCCCACCAGGCAAGACCGCCACCAGTATCTAATGCCTATTATGGTCGGTGATGATGCCCCACGGGCTTCACGTCGGAAATGACTGTCTTGCCAACTGATTCACCTGGACCACGCCCAGCAGCTCCCTGCTAACGAGGGGAAGCAGCACTGAAACCGATCTCGCAGAGCAAATCCCAGACAGCACGTAGCCATGTCACTGAACAGACCAGCTCCTAGGTGTTTGACTGTTGCCTGCTGCCTCCGCGCTGTTGGTGCTTCCAATGTTCAGGCAAAATGCCCAGGCTTCACAGTCTGGTTGGAATGCCAGGCAGTAACAGTCGCCTGCGACTTGGCACGTCTACCCAAGGTATTCACTTGGGAGCTGTGACGTGCTCACATAACTAAAATTGCCAAATCCCTATTAGCCTTTAGCTGTGCGACCAGAGGCCGCCAAGGCCAGTGGGAGTTAAAATCCCTTGCCTGGTGGGCCATCAGGAAGCACCCAGCAATTCCCCCTCAGTCCAACACTTATAAACTTTTGTGTTAGATCGCGCCCATAATCGTTGCTGAAGACCTCATCAACATTTCATCCAGCCCAGTAGTGACCCCCTCCCCCCGCCGATGGTGGCCAACCCCCACCCGCTGACCAGACCCCCCTCCCCCTGGGGGATCCCTACCCATCCTGAGCAGCGGAGCAGTAACTCCGGTGCCCCCTGGGCTGATTGCCCAATTTCGAAGATGGATTCTCACCTCCTCCGATCCCCAGAGCAGAAATAAGAGAGCTGAATGGCACCAGCATGACTGCTCACTGGGGAGCTAGTTAGATCATGGGATGCCATTCGGTAGTAGGTCCTTCCCATTAATGGAATGAAGATTGGGCTTAATTGGTGATTATTAGTTTCTCTCCAAATTGTGGCAGGATCGGGATCTCAGCATCGGGAGCGTGCCTGCTAGATTGGTAACAAATGGAGGTTTACAACAAGCTTGGCCAAACATGAGGCTGTCAAGGTAATCCCTCTGGGGGTGCATAGGGTGATATAATTTGTAAGGTGGGATAATAATAATAATATTTCAATTCATTAAAATATATCAATATGAGGTGGGCAAAATCACGTGTCATCACCAGCGAAGGGCAGGGAAAATTGGGAAAGGCGATCTCTCTGGTGAGAAACACATTTCCTGATTCTTGCAAGATTGTGTGGGATTGTCCGCCCTTGCTGCTGATCCCATGGGGACCAAATACAGGTTCACGGTTCCACCCCACGACAAAATTTTTCCAAGTATGGCATCAAAGCCCTTGCAAAACTGGCGTCAATGCACTTTCAAGGACTGAGTATTGAGCTGGCTTTTATGTGGGGTTCCTCCCACTTAGTTACAGCTCAGCTGAACAAACAGCCTGCAGACACATCAACTCTGGTTAAGACGGCTTTATTTTTCCAAGCTTGATCCACATACGAGGGAGAGTGATTGTATAAATGCCAAAACCACTTTGCTTTACATTGGTGCAGACGCCCCAATTATACAATTTCCCAAAAATTAATAGCCCACCCCAGATGGACTTGATCCAGTCCTTGGAGCTATCAATTTTCGCGTGGAGAAGGTGGACTCTCTCGACCAACGGGTCTGATTTGTGCGCCCGCACATGTTTCCGGAGCAAGATGGGTCCTGGGGCCGCCAGCCAGGTCGGCAGCGACGTTCCGGAGGAGGACTTCCTGGGGAAGACAAGGAGGCGCTCATGAGGCGTTTGGTTAGTGGTGGTACACAGCAGCGACCGGATGGAGTGGAGAGCGTCCGGGAGGACCTCCTGCCACCGGGAAACTGGGAGATCCCTGGACTGGTAGGGCCAGTAGGACGGTCTTCCAGACCGTGCCGTTCTCCCTCTCTACTTGCCCGTTCCCCCGGGGGTTGTAGCTGGTCGTCCTGCTCGAGGCTATGCCCTTGCTGAGCAGGAACTGGCGTAGCTCGTCACTCATGAAGGAGGACCCCTGTCGCTATGGATATACGCGGGGAAACCGAACAGTGTGAATATGGTGCCAAGGGCTTTAATGACTGTGGCCGCTGTCATGTCAGGGCAGGGGATGGCGAAGGGGAAACGGGAGTACTCGTCCACCATGTTCAGGAAGTATGCGTTGCGGTCGGTGGAGGGGAGGGGCCCTTTGAAATCCAAACTGAGGCGTTCAAAGGGGCGGGAAGCCTTGATCAGGTGCGCTCTATCCGGCCTGAAAAAGTGCGGTTCCTGGTGACTGTACGGACCTCCTCCACAGAGTAGGGGAGGTTGCGGGACTTTACGGAATGGTAGAATCGAGTGACCCCCGGGTGGCAGAGGTCCTCGTGGAGGGCTTGGAGGCGGTCTATTTGTGTGTTGGCACATGTGCCGCGGGATAGGGCATCGGACGGCTCGTTCAGCTTTCCGGGACGATACAAGATCTCATAATTGTAGGTGGAGAGTTCGATCCTCCACCTTAAGATCTTGTCATTCTTAATTTTGCCCCGCTGTGCATTATCGAACATAAAGGCTACCGACCGTTGGTCGGTGAGGAGAGTGAATCTCCTGCCGGCCAGGTAATGCCTCCAATGTCGCACAGCTTCCACTATGGCTTGGGCTTCCTTTTCTACTGAGGAGTGGCGGATTTCTGAGGCGTAGAGGGTCCGGGAGAAAAAGGCCACGGGTCTGCCCGCTTAGTTAAGGGTGGCCGCCAGAGCTACATCGGATGCGTCGCTCTCGATCTGAAAGGGGAGGGACTCGTTGATGGCGCGCATCGTGGCCTTTGCGATATCCGCTTTGATGCAGCTGAAGGCTTGGCGAGCCTCTGTCGACAGGGGGAAGGTAGTGGACTGTATTAGCGGGCGGGCCTTGTCTGTGTGCTGGGGGACCCACTGGGCGTAATATGAAAAGAAGCCCAGGCAACGTTTCAGGGCTTTGGAGCAGTGGGGGAGGGGAAATTCCATAAGGGGGTGCATGCGTTCGGGGTCGGGGCCTATTACCCCATTGCGCACTACGTATCCCAGGATGGCCAAACGGTTTGTGCTAAAAACGCATTTTTCCTCGTTATATGTGAGGTTCAGGGCGTTAGCGGTCTGGAGGAACTTTTGGAGGTTGGCGTCGTGGTCCTGCTGATCGTGGCCGCAGGTGGTTACGTTGTCGAGATACGGGAACGTGGCCTGCAACCCGTGCTGGTCAACCATTCGGTCCATCTCCCGTTGGAAGACCGAGACCCCATTCGTGACTCCAAATGAGACCCTTAGGAAGTGGTATAGCCACCCGTCTGCCTCGAAGACGGTGTACTTGCGGTCACCTGGGCGGATGGGGAGCTGGTGGTAGGCGGACTGGAGGTCCACGGTGGAAAAGACCTTATACTGAGCAATACGATTGACCATGTCGGATATGCGGGGGAGAGGGTACGCATCTAGCTGCGTATACCTGTTGATGGTCTGACTATAGTCTACGACCATCCTTTGCTTCTCCCCGGTCTTTACGACTACCACCTGGGCTCTCCAGGGACTATTGCTGGCCTGGATTATGCCTTCCTTCAGCAACCGCTGAACTTCAGACCGAATAAATGTCCGGTCCTGGGCGCTGTACCATCTGCTCCTAGTGGCGACGGGTTTGCAATCCGGGGTGAGGTTTGCAAACAAGGACGGTGGTTCAACCTTGAGAGTTGCGAGGCCGCAGATAGTGAGTGGGGGTATTGGGCCGCCGAATTGGAATGTTAGGCTCTGAAGGTTACATTGGAAGTATAATCCCAGTAATGTGGGCGCGCAGAGTTGGGGTAGGACGTGTCATGATATTCAAACACACACATCATGATAGACAGGCCAACAGACCAATTAGCACACATAACACGACAGCCAATCACAGACAAGGACAGAGACAGTATAAGGCAAGAAACACGACACCTGGTGGTCAGTCCATCGGGAGACCAGGACAAGGGCAGGACCTGATTAACAACACACTCAGAGAGTCACCACGTGCGGAGTATCAAGACATATCTGTAAATAACAAGTTGGAATAAAACAGCGTTGTACCAATTGCAACTGTGTTGGTTCATCTGTACCTCAGAGCACCCAACACCACATGATACCAGTGAGTGGATCGATACCTGCCGGCAAATCTGCCATCCTGAGCCATGGACATCAACAACAAACTGCAGCAGTTGCAAGTCGCTGGGAACCTGGGCGCCAATTGGAAGCTCTTCAAGCAGCGATTTGAACTGTACATGCGAGCCAACGAATAACAGGGTGCCTCGGACGAAACAAAGATTGCCATGCTCCTCACTACCGCAGGTCAGCACGCCATCGATGTATACAGCTCCTTGGTGTTCGCGGAAGGCGAGAACCAATCCAAATATGACACGGTCCTCCTCAAGCTCGACCAGCACTTCAACGTTGAGGTAAATGAAAGCTTTGAGAGGTATATCTTTCAGCAACGCCTGCAAGGTAAGGATGAGCTCTTTCAACCCTTTCTGACGCACCTCCGCATACTCGCACAGTCCTGCGGTTACGGCAACACCTCAGAGTCCATGCTCCGGGACCAGATCGTTTTTGGCGTTGCCTCCAGTGGCCTACGCCAGCAGCTTCTTAAAATTAAAGGCCTGACCTTAGCATCTGCGGTGGAAGCCTGTGTCCTCCGTGAAAATGCGACCAGCCGCTTTGCCCAATTTCAGGCGACCGAATCGGCATGGAGGGGGTCCCTAGCGATCGAATCGGCAAGCCAGGCCGCCCATGAGGCCGAACGCATCCAGGCAATCGAGTTTCTCCCGGCCCGCGGCCCGGACGAGGGCGGCCGTTTCGCGCGCTTTTTGAGGTCTCCCGCGCTTGTGCGCGCCAAAACCAACGGCAACATCGAGGGACGCACTGCGCAGGCACGCCCGACGCAAGACTGAACTGCGCATGCACAGTGGCGTAATGAACGCCGTGACGTCATGACGTGCGGCAACTGTGGAGCTGCACATTTAAAAGGGCAATGTCCTGCAAAAAAACGACAATGCCTACGCTGTGGCAGGATGGGCCACTACGCTGCCTACTGTCGAGCGGTTCAACCGATGGATCCTACACATCTCCGACAACCTCGCAGACACGTGCGGACCGTCCAGCCCACACATCAGGACATCCAACACAACGACACAGATGACCAAGATGCCTTCCGGGTTGCGGTCATTGATGTGAACCGCGTCAACACCATCAATCCGGCCGATGAATGGAGTGCCACCCTGACGGTCAACCGATCACAGATCACTTTCCGCCTGGACACTGGCGCATCCGCCAACCTCATAGCATATTCAGCATTCCATGCCATGAAGGTCAGACCACCTATCCAGCCATCCCGGTGCAAGATGGTCGACTACAACGGGAACGTTATCCCGGCCATGGGATCCTGCCAGCTCCAGGTGACACACAAAACACACACGGCCACACTCTCGTTTGAAATAGTTGGCTCATCGAAGGATTCCTTGCTGGGCGCACAGGCATGTAAGGCTCTCCACCTTGTACAGCGAATTCTGTCTCTCTCTCCAGACGACACATCTGACTTCCCGGATGCTGAGTTCAACGCACATCGTCAATCGCTCCTCGCCCACAACCAGGAGGCATTTGAAGGCATGGGAACACTGCCATACACATACAAAATTCGCCTCAAACCGGACGCCATCCCGGTCGTTCACGCACCTCGCAGGGTTCCTGCGCCACTTAAAGACCGCCTCAAGCTGCAGCTGTAGGATCTCCAGGACCAAGGGGTCCTATCCAGGGTCACGGAGCCCACGCCATGGGTCAGCTCCATGGTGTGTGTCAAGAAGCCCTCTGGCGAGCTCCGCATTTGTATAGACCCTAAAGACCTAAATAATAACATTATGCGGGAACATTATCCCATACCTAAACGGGAGGAAATCACCAGTGAAATGGCCCAAGCCAAGATATTCACCAAACTGGATGCTTCTAAAGGATTTTGGCAGATCCTACTGGACCCGTCCTGCCGAAAGCTATGCACCTTTAACACCCCTTTCGGCAGATTCTGCTACAACCGGATGCCATTTGGCATCATCTCGGCATCCGAGGTCTTCCACAGAATCATGGAGCAGATGATGGAAGGCATCGTAGGGGTGCGCGTATATGTGGACGATGTCATCATCTGGTCCACCACACCGCAGGAGCACATACATCGTCTCCAACGCGTTTTTGCCCGCATACGGGAAAATGGCCTGCGCCTCAACTGAGCCAAGTGTGCCTTTGGCCAGGCCGAATTAAAGTTCCTGGGGGACCACATCTCCCGGTCAGGGGTCCGTCCGGATGCAGACAAGGTGAGCGCCATCACAGCCATGCCGCGGCTGGCCGACAAGAAGGCTGTACTACGATTCCTGGGCATGGTCAACTTCCTCGGGAAATTCATTCCCAACCTTGCCTCCCACACAACGGCTCTGCACCATCTCGTAGAAAAATCTATAGACTTCCAGTGGCAACATACACACCAGCTGGAATGGGAGAAGCTCAAACACAAACTTGCCACGGCACCAGTGTTGGCGTTCTTCGACACGTCTCGTCTCACCAAAATCTCAGCTGATGCCAGCCAATCCGGCATTGGAGCAGTGCTCCTGCAGAGGGATGACACGTCGTCATGGGCCCCGGTTGCCTATGCATCACGGGCTATGACCCCCACAGAGCAGCGCTTCGCGCAAATCGAAAAAGAATGCCTGGGCTTGCTAACTGGTTTGGACAAGTTCCACGATTATGTATATGGTCTTCCACGATTCACGGTCGAAACTGACCACCGCCCCTGGTCAACATCTAAACGAGGACCTGAACGACATGACCCCTCGCCTCCAGCGCATCCCACTTAAACTCAGGAGGTATGACTTCCAACTGGTCTACACTCCAGGGAAGGACCTCATCGTGGCGGATGCCCTATCCCGAGCAGTGAGTACAGCACCAGATGCGGAGGGGTTCGTATGTCATGTCGAGGCACAGGTGGCCTTGACAGCGGCAAATCTGCCGGCTAACGACTCCAGTCTGGCCCGCATACGCAGAGAGACTGCAGCCGACCCCCTTCTGCAGCGAGTGATGCGCCACATGACGGGAGGATGGCTCAAAGGGCAGTGCCCGCAGTTCTATAATGTACGGGACGACCTAGCCACCATTGATGGGATCCTTCTGAAGCTAGACAGGATCGTCATTCTGCACAGTATGCGCCAGCTGGTTCTCAATCAAATACACGAAGGCCACTTGGGGGTCGAGAAGTGCAGACGGAGGGCCCGAGAGGCGGTATACTGGCCGGGCATCAGTGACGATATTGCCAACATGGTGCTCAACTGCACAACCTGCCAAAGGTTTCAGCCGGCGCAACCTCCTGAGACGCTGCTGCCCCATGAGCTGGTGACGTCCCCCTGGGCGAAGGTGGGTGTCGACCTATTTCACACGCTTGGCATGGACTATGTTGTCATAGTTGACTACTTCTCCAATTACCCAGAAGTCGTACGCCTACACGATCTGACGTCGTCTGCTGTCATCAGGGCCTGCAAAGACACCTTTGCTCGCCACGGCATTCCGATGACTGTCATGTCGGACAATGGGCCTTGTTTTGCCAGCCATGAATGGTCGTCCTTTGCCGCCTCATATGGCTTCACACACGTGACGTCCAGCCCTCTGCATCCCCAGTCCAATGGAAAGGCGAAGAAGGGCATTCACATTGCCAAGCGACTCCTCTGCAAGGCTGCTGCTGCCGGATCGGACTTTCACCTCGCCCTGCTGGCCTATCGCTCGGCCCCGCTAGCCACGGGTCTCTCGCCAGCACAGCTGCTGATGGGTCGCACCCTCAGAACAACTGTGCCTTCCATCCTGGCACCAACAACAGACCATGCTCTGGTACTGCATAAGATGCAACTGCAGCGTGATCGCCAGAAGAGTTCGTACGACACAAGGGCAACTGATCTTCCCCCCCTGGCCCCTGGAGACAAAGTCCGCATTCATCTACCAGATGGTGGCTGGTCAGCACCTGCCGAAGTTCTCCGACGCGTGGCTCCCCGCACGTTCCTGGTACGCATGCCGGATGGATCCGTGCGTAGGCGCAATCGGCGAGCCCTTCACCTCCTTCCACGCTCGCAACAGAACCGTACACAGACACCGGGTCCTCCACTGGTTCCTGATAGTGACTTCGTGGAGCTGCCACAGACCATGCCCCTTCTATCGCCACCCGTGGCCAGGCTCGCACCTCAGCCGGTGGTTCTCGACCCACCCTTGAGGCGGCCAACCCGAATTCGTCGCACACCTACTAGACTGGACTTATGAGACTGTTCACATGTCAAAGTTTAGCAAATATTGTATTTTAACATATTACTGTTTTATCATTCCAGATCTCGTTTGACCGGACCACACTTCAAAGTTTTTCTTTTTTTGTTATGGTACAACCTCGTTAGCATGTCACACCCGACATCGCCCCATGTATATAGTTACGCCACATGTACATGCTGTAAATGTCACGCACACACACTTTTAGCTGCACTCAGGACACATTCATATTTATAACCACGTAGGCACATAATCATGTAAAAAAGGGGGATGTCATGATATTCAAACACACACATCATGATAGACAGACCAACAGACCAATTAGCACACATAACACGACAGCCAATAACAGACAAGGACAGAGACAGTATAAGACAAGAAACACGACACCTGGTGGTCAGTCCATCTGGAGACCAGGACAAGGACAGGACCTGATTAACAACACACTCAGAGAGTCACCACGTGTGGAGTATCAAGACATATCTGTAAATAACAAGTTGGAATAAAACAGCGTTGTACCAATTGCAACTGTGTTGGTTCATCTGTACCTCAGAGCACCCAAGACCACAGGACGTAGAGCCTGTAGTTCTTAAACTCCCTCCCTTGCACCGTTAGGTTTGCGATGCAGAACCCTTTAATCTCCACTGAGTGGGATCCTGCAGCTAGGGAAATCTTTTGCGTGCTTGGATGGATGGTCAGAAAACAGCGTCTTACCGTGTCTCGATGAATAAAACTTTCAGTGCTCCCAGAGTCGATCAGGCATGGCGTCTCGTATCCGTTGACCAGCACTGTTGTTGTCGTTGTCTGGAGAGTCCGGGGCCGCGATTGATCCAGTGTCACCAAAGCCAGTCGTGGTAGTAGTGTCGCGGCGTCTTCTTCGGACTCCGTGGAGCCGTCGATGCTGGGGTCCTTTGTTGTCAACCAAGATGGTGGCGTCCATGAATCGCACGCGGCCGGTGGTGGACAAAATGGCCGCCCCCATGGGTCGCACGTGGTTGGAGGTGGACAAAATGGCCACCCCCATGAATCGCACATGGCTGGAGGGTCACAAGATTGCGGCGCCCATCCTCCCCTCGTGGTGCCTGGGACCGAAAATGGCGGCGCCCGCGGGTCGCACATGGGGCGCTGGTGGGGGTTGGGTGGTGTTTGGGATGTGCTGTCCTCATTCTTCTCCTAGGATTGCGGCGACCCCCCGGGACCGGCACACTGCCGCGAAATGGCCCTTTTTGCCACAGCTTTTACAAGTAGCTGCGCGGGCCGGGCAGCGCTGCCAGGGGTGTTTCACTTGTCCGCAAAAATAGCAGTGGGCCCCCCCGGGATGGTCTGGCGCTTTAACCGCGCATGCTTGCGGGGGGGGGTGGGGGGGTGCCGGGGAGTTGGTCGCGACAGGGGTCCACGGAGCCCAAGGGGCTGCCACGCGGTCGGGGCCGTAGGCGCGGGCGTTTTGGGAGGCCACATCAAGGGAGGCTGCAAGGGCCCGTGCTTCTGAGAGTCCTAGCGACTCTCTTTCTAAAAGTCTCTGACAAATTTGGGGAGAGTTCATACCTGCCACGAATGCATCACGAATTAGCAGGTCCGTGTGTTCGATCGCGTTCACTGGCGGGCAGTTGCAGCCTCGTCCCAAAATTAGCAGCGCGCCGTAGAATTCCTCGAGCGATTCTCCGGGAATTTTCCGTCTCGTCGCGAGTTGGTGGCGCGCGTAGACCTGGTTTACGGGCCGAACGTAGATGCCCTTCAGCAATGCGAGCACCCTCAGGAAATCCTCTGCGTCTTCTATTAGTGAGTAAATTTCCGGGCTTACCCTCGAATGCAGGACCTGCATTTTCTGCTCTTCCGTGATCCGGCCGGGGGCCGTTCGGAGGTAGCCTTCAAAGCATGCTTGCCAGTGTTTGAATACGGCCGCCGAGTTCGCTGCGTGGGAGCTAATCCGCAGGCACTCCGGGGCGACCGGAGCTCCATAGTCTTTTAAGCTTGCTTAATAAATTGTAGCGCACAATGACCTATGCGAAACGAGAAGCGATGAAGTCGATCTAGGCTTTATTAAGTGAGACTTGTCCTCAGCAGCTCAGCGACAGAATGAGGCTGCGGGGAGAAGCTCGAGCTCTTATACTCCGCCTTCAGGGCGGAGCCACAAGTCGGCAGATCCAACCAGGACCCGGGACCTGTCAGCCAATAGCCTCTCGGCTTCACAGGTACCACATTACCCCTAATACATACCACCACAGGGCCCGTACCCAATTATTCCCTTCCTGCAAAATAGCTTTGGCTAGGCTGTTTTTTTAAGGTTCAGGTCATCGCTCTACCATTCCCGAGCTCTGAGGATGCTATGGGATGTGGAATCTCTGCTGGATTCCCAAAACTTTACAGGCCTCCTTCATGGCTTTTCCCATAAAATGGGCCCCTTGGTCAGAATCCAGTTGAAGGGGGCAGCGTCCACCTTGGTATTATTTCACTAGCCAATATCAAAGCCACGGTACTGATGGTGGCGTCTTTACACGGGAATGCTTCCATCCACAGGGTGAACTGATCTATAACCACCAAACAGTATTTTTTACCCTGTACCCGAGGCAAAGGCCCAGTAAAATCTAATTGCAAATTATCCCAGGTTCCCTTGGGCTGGGACTGACTTCCAATCTTTATCTTGCAGGGACAGCCTGGTTCCACCAGGGTGCACTGTATGCATTGCTGACAGAATTTGGCCACATCCCTGCCCATTCCTTTCCAACACCAACATTCCTTTAATATTTTGATCATATTGTCTCTCCCTGTGTGCGCGTGTCCATGGTGTATGTCTCGCAGGGATTGCATAGCCTCGAGGGCTATTATCTTTCCCTCTCTTCTCCATATTCCATTATGGCCTATCTGTCCCTCGTTATTTTTCGACCTCTCTTTTTCCTCCGCTAGCGCTTGTTCTTGCATTTGCTTTACATCAATATTGACATTGTTTGTGGCCTCCACGGCTGGTTCCCTGGAGTCTGCACTCCCACCTATTCCTGCTCTAATAGATCTTTCGCTGCCTGATCAGCCCAACAATTACCTCACTGTGTATGATACTCAATTTTCCGATGGGCTTGGACCTTAATCACGGCTGCTTCTAAGGGCTGTCGGGCAGCAAGAATCAAGTCCTTGATTAAATTGTCATGCTGTATGTGTCCTCCACTGGAGGTCACAACCCTCGTCTACTCCAAACTGTCATATAATCATGACCGACACCAAAAGTGTACCTACTGTCAGTGTACACATTGATCTGCTTTCCCTTGCCCCGTTCCAGGGCCTTCATTAAAGTTATTAAATCAGCTATTTGTGCTGAGTGGTTCCCGGGGATCTGTTCTCCTGCAATCAACTCACCTTCACTATCCACTACAGCCCATGCTGTACGGGGCTCTCCTCCTGTATACTTCCTTGCTCCAGCCACAGAAAAGTTGCTCACTCCCTCTCCCAT
The DNA here is from genome assembly GCF_047496885.1 of Scyliorhinus torazame. Lineage (NCBI taxonomy): Eukaryota > Metazoa > Chordata > Chondrichthyes > Carcharhiniformes > Scyliorhinidae > Scyliorhinus > Scyliorhinus torazame. Next base: position 204,534,432 of record NC_092710.1, read on the forward strand.
TAGTGGCTCTCCCGCCAAGCCTCCACTAGTGTCCTCCTCTACTTCCACAATGCATTCATGCTCCATTCCTTGTATCGTTAACCCTATCGCTGGATTTTCCCTCATATCTTTACAGATTTCCACATGTCTTTCCCCAGTAAAATATTAGCTTCCCACTTTGAGCATCTACTATCCGAGATGCCATTCAGTCTTCCAACCTCTAAGAGTTGAACAATAATGTGAGGGCAATGGAGGTTTATCTTACCAATCAGTGTGATGGGTTCTGATGCATTTATTGCCCATGAGGCGCATGCTAAGGCCCGCACACATTGGTGCATGACTTTGGCTACTGCATCCATTTGGGTGGATAATATCCTAATGGTCTTAATCTATCCCCATGCCGCTGGGCTACTACAGTGGCTTGCATTCCACTATCCTCTTGGCAGAAGATGTTGAATGGCTTACTGAAGTCTAGCAATTCCAGAGCGGCCGCCTTCACCATTGTTTGCTTTAGATTGGAAAAAGCCTGCATCTCCTCCTCCTTCCACCCTATTTTTGTCTTTGCTAGCCTTTCCCCCCTTTGCTAAATCTTGTAGGGATTTTGCAAGAGCTGCTTACCCTTCCACTAGATTTTAAATCACCCCGACTATTGCTGCACTATTAAAAGTCTACAAATAAGTTCTCAAATTCTCCAAGGTATTGCAAATCAGGGGCGTCATTCTCCGACCCCCCAGCGGGTCGGAGAATGGCCGTTGGCTGCCGTGAATCCCGCCCCCGCCGGTTGCCGAAGTCTCCGGTACCGGAGATTGGGCGGGGGCGGGAATCGGGCCGCGCCGGATGGGCCGAAGTCCCGCCGAGAAATTGCCTGTCCCGCCGGCGTAAATTAAAGTAGGTATTTACCAGCGGGACAAGGCGGCGTGGGCGGGCTCCGGAGTCCTGGGGGGGGGCGCGGGGCGATCTGACCCCGGGGGGTGCCCCCACGGTGGCCTGGCCCGCGATCGGGCCCACCGATCCGCGGGCAGGCCTGTGCCGTGGGGGCACTCTTTCCCTTCCGCCTCCGCAACGGTCTCCACCATGGCGGAGGCGGAAGAGACTCTCCCCACTGCGCATGCGCGGGAAACTGTCAGCGGCCGCTAACGCTCCCGCGCATGCGCCGCCCGGGGATGTCATTTCCGCCCCAGCTGGCGGGGCAACAAAGGCCGTTTCCGCCAGCTGGCGGGGCGGAAATCCCTCCGGTGCCGGTCTAGCCCCTCAATGTCGGGGCTCAGCCCCCAAAGATGCGGAGCATTCCGCACCTTTGGGGCGGCGCGATGCCCGTCTGATTGGCGCCATTTTGGGCGCCAGTCGGCGGACATCGTGCCGTTGGGGGAGAATTTCGCCCATTGTTCCACTTGCAATTACCTAGAAAGTAAAACACAAAAGATCCATTCTGCTTGGGGCAAAATGGGTTAATTAATTTGGACATACCTGACAATTCAAAATTAAAATTCTCAATTCCTGTAAAAAAAAAGCATCTTCAGCTGTTAACAGGCATGGGTTAATTCTCTGCTGTTTGAAAAGAGGCAGGGTAAAAGTTTTCAACTGGACGTCATTGCGTCACCACCCTCCTTCGTTTGACTTAACCAGAAACACGATGAGGGACCCCTTCTCCTTCATTAATATCTACTTTACACACATTTTTCCCCCTCAAACTGAATCACTGCCGAACTGCAAGGGGATATCTGTGCCAGGGTGAAGGTCAGCTGCCTTTCCCTCAAAATCATCAGTGATGTTCCTTCATGACTGCCCTGAAGCAGCAGTCATGGGGTTTAAATCTTGTTGGACTACAGACTCAGAATAATGACACCAGCTTTGTCTGCCTTGTCACTTAGTCTGAGCCACCCTCCATTTCTTATTGCACCTCAGTTTAGAAACTGTTTTCATCATAGCAGCAAATGTGACAGCTGGAATTTCTAGTTTATTTTTTTTTAAACTGTCCTACCCACTAAGCATTCTGCGTCATGTCTTCTCTCAACCACCTTTTTGAACAAATTCTTATGCTCAATAATAATAGTTTATATCATTCTCCCATCGGGTCCCCACTGGGGGTTCCCTGTTTTGGCCTCCATTGAATCGTTGTGGGGCCCTACATTTTCCAGTCTTTTTAACGCACAGGCGGTTTATCCTGCACTGCTAATCGGTGTGGTACAGAAGTCCGTCTTTTCCCACCCAACATTAGCGTTCCCAGTGTTGCGTGTGTCCGCCGCTACCTACTTCACAGCTATTTTCCCTTGTTCGGGTCGCACAACTTATGGATCTGGCTGGCTATTAACATAGACATAGACATACAGTGCAGAAGGAGGCCATTCGACCCATTGAGTCTGCACCGACCCACTTAAGCCCTCACTTCCACCCTAGCCCCATAACCCAATAACCCCTGCTAACCTTTTTGGTCACTAAGGGCAATTTACCATGGCCAATCCACCTCACCTGCACGTCTTTTGACTGTGGGAGGAAACCGGATCACCCGGAGGAAACCCACGCTGACATGGGGAGAACGTGCAGACTCTGCACAGTCAGTGACCCAGCGGGGAATCGAACCTGAGACCCTGGCGCTGTGAAGTCACAGTGCTATCCACTCGTGACATCGTGCCGTCTCTATTACACACCTCCTCTACCTACCGGGTGGTAAATTAACATGTACTCACCCGCACAGGAGAGCATCATTCTGCCGGAATCCTGTGGGCTACCCTGCCACAGCAGCAAAACCTGTAGGAATGTTTTCAAGAACTGAGTATTGAGCTGGCTTTTATATGGGATTCCTCCCATTTAGTCACAGCTCAGCTGAGCACACAGACCTGCAGATACATCAACTCTGGTTAAGTTGGCTTTATTTTTCCAAGCTTGATCCATGTATGAGGGAGAATGATTTGGATAAATGCCAAAACCACTCTACTTTACATTGGTTCAGATACCCCAATTATACAATTATCCAAAGATTAATAGCCCACCCCAGTTGGACTTGATCCAACCCTTGGAGGTGTCAATTTGATAGTGACTAAATGAAGGTTACCTTAAGCAACATGCTGACTGTGATCAATTCATGATTTAATCCAATCCCACCACCTGTTTTACCAGGATACTTTATCCATTATGAAGTTGTTTTTCTGCCATTCCCATGTTACTTATCGCAGCCAGTTCCTGCCCACCTCATTGTTCATCTTGGGGCAGGGTTCTGAAGTTGGTCCTCTTTACACCATGGATTGTCTGAGACAGGATGTTAGGCTATCGATAAGAACTGTTTACTGAGCTGACTGTTATTTCTGTCTAATCGTGTTTGTCTTAAAAACATGGGCAAGTTAGCTAGTTTAAATCCCATTGTTCATTGTGGCCACTTCTTTTAGCAAGAGTTTGAATGCTTGTTCCGACCATGTCCTAAAAATACATGTTTAATGGTTAATAAGTATTACTGGCTATACTTTATGTGATTAGTCTCAATCCTCAATAAACTAACTTATGTAGAACTATCCTAGTGTTATCCTAGCTATCTGTTTTTAAGGGGTCTCACCTCAGGACATCCCTTCAATCCCTCCCCATCACTGGGGCCATACCTGGCACAAAGGAGTGGAGGTCAATCACCTCAGCTCCAGGACATCACTACAGGAATTCCTCCAGGTAGTGTGCTGACTTAACCATATTCAGCTGCTTCATCAATGACCTTCTTTCCATCATAAGGTCAGAAGTCGGGATGTTCAATGATGACTGCTGTAAGGAAGTCACAGGAATCTACTATAATGCTTGTCTGTTTCTGCAAAACCCTTGTCTGTTTCGTGTTTCTCTTTTAATACCTGTTCTGCTGGTGGTTTTATAAAAACAGACTTTTGGTTTTGAACTGAACCCCCACCCCCGCAAGCTGCTATGTGGACTGATCCGACAGATCCCTTGGATTCATTATGCTCTGTAGCATAGCCCGTAATGTCATTTTAATGGACTCGCCTACCAGCCAATCACCTCTTCTGGAATTCCGGACCTTTTCATATTTTCACTGGTGTTTGGTCAAGCACTTCAGAATGTTCTGGAGAACACAGGCAAGCCATTTTATTTTACTTTTACTTTTGGGGTTTAGGCTGGAAAACTGCTCAAAGCATTTCGCTCCCTCAGCTCTCAGCCTGTCGATTTAAACTGGTTCCAGCCAAGGCTGGGGAAGTCCCTCCTGTTTAAAAGCCTGCAGGCAGTTGTCAGGTCTGCAGCAATTATAAATCTCTGTTTGGTAAGGCAGGTGACACCTTTTCTATCATCTGAGGTTTGCAATTAAAGTACCCTCCAGCCAGCCTATAAATGTTCCATGTCTGAGCAAAAGGCTGGGAAACGGAAACTGAAACTAATTTTTCTCAACTGTGGTTAAAGACCTTTCTCTCTGCAGTCAGTTCAACCTGCGGAAGGACCTAGTCCAGGAAGAAGGGATTGTTTAAAAAAAAAGGGATTGTTTGAAATCCTCAGGTGAAGAATTCTAATTTTACCTCAGTGGGTCTGGGGATTAGACTGCCGGAGGTCCTACAATGCAAGTGACTCTCTGGACGGAATTCTACCGCCTCCATGTTCTAAACAAAGACAATAATTAGGAAAGGGAAACCAGCCAGGGAATTCAACCCTTCGCCTGCTTGGACGATTGCGGACCATAAAAACCCCAACTTCAGCAGCGGGGATCCTCAAATCTTTCATATCTCTTAAAATCTGTTATTTTTGAACCTTTCCTACCCATTCACAGTGTGTCTGTCTTGGGTGTGTCTGGATGGAGGGTGGGACGGTGATTTGAGAATTGGTAGACTAGTGACCATTGTACCATTATTTCCATTATATGTTAATTTTTCACTCTTGTTATAAATAAACAGTTTGTTAATGTTTTACTTATATATCTGCCGCTTGTAACTCATTGGAGCAGTCAAGGGTTAAAGATCTCAGGAAAGTGCACAAATTAATTATGGCGGGTGCATGTGACAGCAGTGACAAAAAGTTGGTGTCGTCCTCAGACTGGTGCTCTGGGGTGTTGTGGGTTTGCAACTGGGGTGAGGTACACCTGAGAGTCTGGTCTCTTCTGATAGTGATCCTGCAAGACAAAAGACGAGACACATGATTGGATCTGGCCTCTCCGTTGGCGAACCTCGGGGAAACTCTGTGTGGGGCGATCTTCTTGCCTGGAATGAGAGTGTGTGGGGAGTGGAGTTCTTATGTGCAGCTCCAGCTTGCCAAGCCCTCCAGTGCCAATTGCAGCCCTAGCAAATCTGAGGCCGGCTTCTGATGGATTTGCACTAGTTTCACGAGGGCAGAGTGCTGGCCCTTTAGCATGTCCTGAATGGCTCCAGGACTGGCGCCCCCAATGGGACCGGAGAGCACTCCTGATTCAGTCCCAGCGTCAACACTTAGTCTCTCAAACATATAATCCCACCTGTAATGTTTTGTTGGTAAATGTTTTCCCATTTTCCCAGTACTTTAATGGCTAGATTGAATTTACAAATCTGCGTACTTACTTCAGCAAATGCCATGAGCAAGTTTATTGATCATGAATTTGTTACCTTTGTTAAATAAATATTGGTCCCTTAGAATTGGTAGGGGGACTTCCGGGTGCGGCTATGCAGAGCTAAGTCGCATATTCGGTAGCTCCCGCTTGGAACGGACATTTGGGCTCTTTTACAGGGCCCCCACGGCATTTGTTTGACATTTCCCGGTGTGGCAAGAAGACTGCAACATTCCCCTGACAGTGTCCCCCAGGAACGTTATGTCTTTTGGCTACCAGACCCGGCAGAAACAGTAAAAGATTTGGCTGCAACAGGATAAACAGGGCCTCTTCCAGCATGCAGACGGGGGAAGGGCAAGCTTAAAGCTGCAAACTGACCTGAGGGCCTTTATCAAAAGTGAATTCTAACAGCAGAGGGAACAACTGTGAAAAGATCTCACCAAGGCCACTGAAGAAGCGGGGACGAGGCTTCCGGTGGCGGCCATGGAGGAGTAGGTCACGCATTCGGCAGCTCCCGTCTGGAACGGACTCTTAGACCTTTTTCAGGAGTTTCCACAGACATTTTGGGGCAGATTGGTGAAGCGAACACTGCCAAAAGGATTCCCTCTCAAGACTTTTGGGCTCTTTTCAGGGCCCCCAAGGGCACTTTTTCGACGTTTCCCGGTGTGGGAAGGAGTTAATAATAGCTCCCCGTCAGTATATGGCTTTAACTAGGAGCGGGGTGACAAAAAAGGTGGTGGTGGACCAGAAGAAGGGAGGGAAGAAGGACAAAATGGCGGCGGGCGGAGACCAGGCAGCGGGCGAAGGAGCAACAGGAGGGTATCCAGCGCTGCCTCAGAGAGATTAAAACGGACCTGCTAGAGCCGATGAAGGCTTCTATTGGTAAGCTGCTGGAGACACAGACGGCCCAGGGGGTGGCGATCCGAGAGGCTCAACAAAAGATCTCTGACAATGAGGACGAGATCTTAGTCCTGGCGGTAAAGGTGGAGGCGCACGAGGCGCTCCACAAGAAATGGCAGGAGCGGTTCGAGGAGATGGAGAATCGGTCAAGGCGGAAGAATCTGCGGATTCTGGGCCTCCCGGAGGGGCTGGAGGGGCCGGATGTGGGGGCCTGTGTGGTCACCATGTTAAACTCGCTGATGGGAGCGGGGTCCTTCCAGGGGCCCCTGGAGCTGGAAGGGGCCCATAGAGTGTTGGTGAGGAGGCCCAAGGCTAACGAGCCTCCGCGGGCGGTGCTGGTGCGGTTCCATCGGTTCGTCGATCGGGAGTGTGTGCTCAGGTGGGCCAAGAAGGAGAGGAGCAGCAGGTGGGAGAACGCGGAGGTTCGGATATATCAGGACTGGAGTGCGGAGGTGGCGAAGAGGAGGGCCGGGTACAATCGAGCTAAGGCGGTGCTGCACAGGAAGGGGGTGAAGTTTGGCATGTTGCAGCCGGCGCGACTGTGGGTCACCTACAAGGACTGGCACCATTATTTTGAGTCTCCGGAGGAGGCGTGGGCCTTTGTTCAGGCCGAGAAGCTGGACACAGACTGAGGGTCGGGATGGGCGATTGGGGACTGCGGTGGATATGTTATGCCTATTTTCGGTTCGGGGGGGGGACCTTTGCATTGTTTTGTGTTTCTTTTTCTCTGAGTTTTTCTCTTTCGGGTTGGGGAGGGTGGATGGGGTGGGTTGGGCACTGTTTTGGTTGGTGGTGGGGCCTGGTAGGTGGAGAGCGCGGGATTTTTTCCCGTGCTGAAGACTGGGGGGGGGGGGGCGCGGGACCGGGGCGGGGAAGCTAGTATTGTTTCCCGCGCTTAGAACGGAGGGGGAGAGCCTGTGAATGGGGAGCGGGAGAGGAGGGTGTGCCACACAATGGGAGGAGTCGAAGGGGAGGCGGGAGTGGCCGGGGTCAGCAGGAGTCAGCTGACTTGCGGAAGTGCAATGGGGGGAGTAAACCAGCTAGGATGGGTCCTAGCCGGGGGGGCGGGGGGGGGGGGGGGGGAAATATATGTACATATCAAAAAAAAAGAATTGGTAGGGGAAATAAATCTTCACTATGTGCATGAAAACCATGGGGGAGAAATTATGTTTATGCAGGGCTGCTTCACCGAGGTCAAGCAGCATCATGTGATGCTATCAGCATTGCCATTCGCATCCTTGGAAGATTGCGGACCACAGAAACCCCAACCTCAGCAGCAGGGATCCTCAATCTGTAATCTCTTCATTGAAATCAATGAAGAAACCCATGACAGTTTTGCCCTGCTGTTGAGGAGTTAATGTACACGGTGCAGCACACTTGAAGCAGCACGACAAAAATTAATTTCTCCCCTGAGATTACTGACAATGGTTTAATGACCTTTTAATTTATTCTCCTAGTTTGTCGACATGTGAACAATGAAACTCAGTGCAGGTGTGAAGATGGATTTATTTGGAGTTCAAACTTTTGTGGTAAATACCAGTCTTGCAGTGTGAATATAACAGACGACCGAAGCTGTGACTGTATCAGGAATGAGCCAACAGAAGGGACATACTGTGACCTCCCAACTGTGTCAACAACCCCCACACAGAGTACTGTACCCACAACTACAACACGAAATACAACAATGCCTAGCACGGTGTCAGCAACACCCACAACTATGTCAACAATAACATCATTGACCACGCAAGATAACAGAGGTATATTGAACAATGTTTGGATTGGATTTTGTTTATTGTCATGTGTACCAAGGTACAGTGAAAAGTATTTTTCTGCGAGCAGCTCAACAGATCATTAAGTACATGAAAAGAAAAGAAAAGAAAATACATAATAGGACAACACAAGGTACACAATGGAACTACGTAATACTGGCATCGGGTGAAGCATTAACGGTGTAGTGTTAATCAGGTCAGTCCATAAGACGGGCACTTAGGAGTGTGGTAACAGCGGGGAAGAAGCTGTTTTTGAGTCTGTTCGTGCGTGTTCTCAGACTTTTGTATCTCCTGCCCAATGGAAGAAGTTGGAAGAGTGAGTAAGTCAGGTGGGAGGGGGTCTTTGATTATGCTGCCCGCATTCCCCAGGCAGTGGGAGGTGTAGATGGAGTCAATGGATCACAAGGTTTGTGTGATGGACTGGGCTGAAGTTTGCACTTTGGGCCAGCCAACAACATTTTCACAGAGGCTCAAGTTTTGGGGACAGAGCAAAGCCCGAGATCCAGGAGCACTGAGCAGGGACAGCAAGCTGCTGTCTGTGATTTTTGGCTGAAGTGTGAGTAACCTAGTTCATAAAACATCGGAGCAGAATTAGGCCACTCAGGGAAAAGGGAGTAAGACTCTCTGAAGTCTCTGAAAGGTAAACACGACTCTCTGAAGTTTCTTGCAGTCTTGGGCCGAGCAGCTGCCATACCAGGCTGTGATGCAGCCAGATAAGATGCTTTATTCTTTCTCTACATGCAAGTACACTTGTAGATATGAACTAACTGCTATCTAGATGAGATTATTTTAAAGAAATAACAATAATATTACTGAACTGTGTACCAAATCTATATTTATTTATTTGCAGAAGGAAATGTGGAAAACTAACCTATAGACTTAGATTTTCACAAATACGGAGACTCAACAGTTTATTCAAAATGATGCTGGGAACATGGATCCAGAAGTCCCGTCCCCATCACCTACAGATCCTATTTTCCTTTGTAGGGGAATGGGGGCGGGACATGACTGACAAATGGGGGGAACACAAACTTGTCGGTTGATTTAATTCATTACTTAGTTCAAACCAACCAAATTTTTGTTGGGGCAAGGCCTTAACCCGCAGTGTGAATGTTACAAATGTTTTAGAGTAAATGTAAACATTCGTAAAGGATGACTAAATTCTGAGGAGCTGTCAAACCGTCAAGTTATTTAAATCAATACCCTTTAAATATTGAAAATAGGCATCCTGTGGTTGTGGCTTAAAGCAGGAGGTCCCCAGGCTCTTGGAGTCGCTTTGCGACAAGGTTGGAGCAAGAACTTTATTGATCAAGTTTTATGTGTTATTGAGTTTTGGACCTCACTCTGCCAAGATGAGCTGGTCGTTCCTGACGCGGCTTCTTGAGGAGATAATAATAATAATCATTATTGGTGTCACAATTAGGCTTACATTAAGACTGCAATGAAGTTACTGTGTAAATACCTTGGTTGCCACACTACGGCGCCTATTCGGGAACACTGCATCACTCCACATATGTTTGCAAAATCTGGCTGACTGTTCTCATCATCTTCCACATTGTGCTGACAGCATTGGGTGGCGTTGCCATCTACCATGATGAACAAAGCAAATTTACGTGTAACACACAGCAGCCTGGCGGCAAGAATGTTGGCTACAATTCCTTTGCGCCCTTTTCCCATGTCCAGTTCTGGGTCTTCCAGAACATCATTGTCTCAGTGCCATCCATCATGTGCCTGGGTTATGCTGTGCACCGACTGGAGGGCACCCAGTCCAAGCACAAGAAGTGGATGCACATTGTGCAATGGGGGGCTGCTTGGGTTACGAGGAGACAGAGGGAGACTAGTTGGAGGGTCCCATCTTGGTGCACCAGCACTGCATCAATGTTTTTTTTAAACCGACAGAAAATCTGTAAACAGCACTCCAGCCCTCGCCTTTCACACCCCTCACACAACAAACAAACTCTCTGTGGCCCCCATCCACTCCTTATCATCCTACATACCCCAATCTATGTCCCACCACCCACCTCATGAGCCCTCATATTCTGGATTCCAACTCACACTGCTCTGCTCACATCTTATACCCTCCATTCCATCCCATCATAAGCCATGGCCCATATAGCCGCTATTCCAACTCATGTCAACCCATGTCCCAACTAAGAAACCATTACTCTTATATCTACTATTCCATCTCAGTTTCCACAATAGGTAGACCTCAAGATTCATGCTGAGATTAAAAAGTTCCATGGCCTACTGCAGCCTTAATTTTAACTTTCATTCTGAAATACATTCCTTCAGTGCATTATTCTTTATGTCACCAAACTTTTAATTGACATATTTTTAAAAATTGGAAAATGTCCATAATCACTTGAAACTGTCTATCAAACTCTGAAGTGGCAGCCATGAGACTGTGATTTGGATGTTGTCATGTGACGTAAATGCTGTAATGTTAACCTGAACGTATGTCAAGTGTGAGAGTGAAATAGCAAGTAACCATTTCTCTTTTAACACTCCGACAGTTTCTTAAAGTCCAGGAGTTTTAAATTTCATAATCGCTTGACAGCTCCTTTAGATGGTTCTTCTTGACACTTTTGGTATGCTTTTGAGAGCTCCTCTTGAGAGTTTATTTATGACACTGTTGACAATTGACAATGATCCTCACAGTTCCAATTAGTTTATGCATTTTTTATTTACATTCATGCCTACTTTTTGGAATCCCAAAGGGGACCTGACCTCACTTAACACAGGGCTGGGGAACCTTTATCATATCAAAGGCCACTCTCACTCAGACAAAATCAGTTGTGAGTCACACACACAAAAACTGACTGAATTCATAATTTTTTCAGTGCAAGAATACAGAAACATTCAACTCACTCACCACTTTAATGCAATGGCTGAGATTGATTTTCCTTAATGAGTACCACAGCTTCTGTATCTCAATCATAGTACTCCTGAAATTCACCTCAACATTTTGCTTGCTTTCCTTCCATCTGCTCTTTTACCCGCTCTCCCTTTCTCACTCTGGTTGTCTTTCTCCTTCTCCTTTCCAAAACTTCCCCCACCCCCCAAAAAAAAACAGCTCAGGGCAATGCCTCAACAACTCAAGAGCTGTAGCCAACTCCCAGTCTGAGGCTTCTGGACTTGGAGAATATGCTTTTTCCTCAAAATGCAGGAGTTGAGCCACTGTCCTGGGACACCAATGGAGTTGGGAGGCGGAGGAGGGTAAACTACCAAGGGTCTTGCTCCCTTTTCCCTGAGTGGCCTAATTCTGTTCCAATGTTTTATGAACTGGGTTACTCACACTTCACCAGCCAAAAATCGCAGGCAGCAGCTTGCTGCCCCTGCTTAGTGCTCCTGGATCTCGGGCTTTGCTCTATCCCCAAAGCTTGGGCCTCTGTGAAAATGTTGTTGGCTGGCCCAAAGTGCAGCACACAGAGATCGGGCACAATTTCGAAATCTCCTGAAGGCCTGATTTTAAATGCGCAATGGAGATGGTGGCATCATGATACTATTACCGGACTAGTAGTCCAGAGGCCCAGGCTAATGCTCATGGGTTCAAATCACACCATGAGAGCTGGTGTAATTTAATTTCAATTTTAAAAAGCTAGACTCAGTAATGGTGACCAACCCCATGACAAGTATCATCAATTGTTGAAAAAGCTTATCTCATTCACTAGTTCACTAATGTCCTTTCGGGAAGGAAATCTGTCAACCCTACCTGGTCTGACCTACATGTGAGACAGACCCACAATACTTGTTGACCTTTAACTGCCTTCTGAAATGTTTGAGCAAGCCACTCAGTTCAAGGGCAATACAGGGTAGAACAAAATACTGGGCGCGATTCTCCAAAATGGAGACAAAGTCCCGACGCCAGAGTGAAAACCGGAGTGTTTCACTCCGGCGTCGGAGCCCACTCCCAGCCCCCTATTCTCCCTCCCCCGGGGGGCTAGGAGCGGCGTCGGTATTTTACGCGCACTGGGCCTTGGCGCAGCGTAAAAAGCGGCCGGCGTCGCATAAATGATGCCACCCGCGCATGTGCGGTTGCCATCCTCCCCAAGGCCGCCCCGCAAGAAGATGGCGGATAGATCTTGCGGGATGGCGGAGGAAAGGAGGTCTTCCTTTAGAGAGGCCGGCCCGCCGATCGGTGGGCACCAATTGCGGGCGGGCCTGTGCCGTGGGGGCACTCTTTTCCCTCCGCCTCAGCCATAGCCTTCACAATGGCCGACGTGGAAGAGACCATGGTGGAGACCATGGCGAAGGCGGAAGGAAAAGAGTGCCCCCACGGTACAGGCCCGCCCATGGATCGGTGGGCCCCGATCGCGGGCCAGGCCACCGTAGGGGCACCCCCCGGGGCCAGATCGCCCCGTGCCCCCCCCCAGGACACCGGAGCCCGCCCGCGCCGCCTTGTCCCGCTGGTAAGAGAGGTGGTTTAATCCACGCCGGCGGGACAGGCATTCTAGCAGCGGGACTTCGGCCCATCCAGGCCGGAGAATCGCCTGGGGGGGCCCGCCAACCGGCGTGGCGCGATTCCCGCCCACGCCGAATCTCCGGTGCCGGAGAATTCAGCAACCGGCGGGGGCGGGATTCACACCAGCCCCCGGCGATTCTCCGACCCGGCGGGGGGTCGGAGAATCTCGCCCCATGCCTCTGTAATGGCCACAAATCATACTCATTCGCTATTACTTGTGCCGTCAACTCATTTACCTTGTTTCAAATGCTATGAGCATTCAGCTAAAGTGTCTTTATGCTAATTTTTATATCTTCTTGAATCTTAACACCTCCATTAATAACATGTCCAGAGTTCTTCCCTTTAACTTTTTCAATAATTCTCCCATGTAGATGAACCCACCTCCCCACGTGCTAACCTGTTGCTTTGTTTCCCATTAAACATTGTACTTCCCGTAGTTTTACTCGTCCCCCCCCCCACTTGCTTTTTAAAGTCCTTATGACCACCTATTTATCCTTTCAGCTAGAACACTGGTCCCAGATTGGTTCAGATGAAGACCGTCCCAACAGTACAGATCCCTCCTGTTCCAATACTGATGCCAGTGCCCCATGAAATGGAATCCCTCATTCCCGCACCATTCCTTTAGCCACGTGTTTACTTCCCTAATTTTCTCATCCGTATGCCAATTTGCATGTCGCTCAGGTAGTAATCCAGAGATTATAACCCTTGAGGACCTATTCTTTAATTTAGGATCACAACAACTGGATTCCCCCCCCCCCCCCCCCCCCCCTGCCTCCTCCAAAATCCTTTCAAGCCGGTCAGACATGTCCCTCACCCTGGCACCGGGCAGGCAACATACCATGCGGGACTCTCGATCCTGCTTACAAGGGATGCTATCGATCCCCCTAATTATAGAAACCCCGACAACTACCACTTGTCTTTTTGCTCCCCTTGCTTGAATGGCCTCTTGTACTACGGTGTAGTGGTCGGCCATCAGCCCTTTTCCTCATCTACACAGGGAGCAATTAACGCATACCTGTTGGACAAGGTCAAGATCTGAGGATCCTCTATTCTGGAATTCAGGATCCCTCTGCCTGCCTCACTTGCCGTCACACCTTGCTGGCCTGACCACTGACTGAATTTGAGGTACTTAATCTATAGGATGTGACCTTCTCCTGAAACAAAGCGTCCAGGTGATTTCCCCCCCCGGGCCCGGATGTGCCGCAGTGTCCGAAGTTCAGACTCCAGCTCGTCAACTCTGAACCAAAATTCCTCAAGCAACCAACACTTGCCGCAGATGTGGTCACTGCAGCTCGCAATGGGATCTGCCAGCTCACATATCCTGCAGCTGCAGCACATCGCCTGCCCGGACATCACAACTTAGTTAATTTGTTTAATTAATTAGTTTTTCAGATTCCATATCAACCAATCTGGTCACAGCTTTCCTGTGATATCACTTTTTCAGTTTTTTATTCAGCTTCAGTGGAAAGGTAAGTTACTTTATACTCACCGAGTTCCATACACCACCCTCTGAGCACTGGGCCGTCAATCCCCGAGGTAAGTTACTTTATACTCACTGAGTTTGATGTTCTGCCCTCCGAGACTGCTCCCTGGAGACTAGGCTGCCAATCCCCAAGGTAAATTACTTTATACTCACTGAGTTTGATGCTCTGCCCCCCCGAGAGTGATCCCTGGAGACTAGGCCACCAATCCCCGAAGTAAGTTAATGTTTACTCATTGAATTTGATGCTCCACCCACCTAGACTGCTCCCTTGAGACTAGCCGATCTCCAGCCTGGTGTTCTAGACTCCTCAGTTAGGGACAACAGCTTATTTGTGTCTATCCTATAAAGCTCCTTCAAGATCTCTCTTTTTAATTTTAAAACAAAAATAAATTTAGTGTACCCAATTCATTTTTTTCCAATTAAGGTGCAATATAGTGTGACCATTCCCGCTAGCCTGCACATTTTTGGGTTGTGGGTGCGAACCCCACGCAAACACGGGGAGAATGTGCAAACTCCACATGGACAGTGACCCAGTGCCAGGACCGAACCTGGGACCTCGGCGCCGTGAGGCTGCCGGGCTAACCCACTGCGCCACCGTGCTGCCCATCTCTCTTTTTAATAAGGCCACCCCTCATTCACCTGAACTCCAGGAAATACAGGCCCATTTGACACAGCATCTCATCACAGGAACAGCCTATGTCCCCAGGGACCATTCAAGTTTTACCTCCAGTGCAAGTCAATCTTTTATTAACTATGGAGAACAAAATTGCTACCAGCAGTCCTGGTGTTGTCTCAGAATTGAGAGCCTCTTTATTCCTGTACCCCAACGCCCTTAAATAAAGGCCAACATGCAATTTGTCTCCTAATTGCTTGATGTACCTATATTCTAATTCTGTTCCTTGTATGAGCATACCCAAGTTTCTACAAACATCAATACTTACACACTGGATTCCTTAAAAAAAAAAATATTTTCTATTGTTACGACCAAACTGAATAACCTCACACTTCCCCACATTCTAATCCATCTGTCATCTTGTTGCCCACTCACTTATCCTGTTGATATGTCTTTACAGCCCCTCTGTGTCCTCATCACAGCTTACCTTTCCACCTTTTATTTGTACTGACAGTAAACTTAGATACATTATCCCCTGTCTCTCTATTTACACATATTGGAAATATCTGAGGCCCCAGCACTGATCCTTGCAGCTCTCCACTCGTCACAGGTTGAGAATGCCTCAATAATGCCTTTTTTTTCTTTACTTCCTTTATGTTAACCAATCCTTTATCAATGGTAATATTTTACGCCCAACTCCATGACCCCTTATCTTGTATCTTAATATTTTGCTGGAAACTTATTGAATGGATTTGGGAAAACTCCGTATACTACATCTATTGGTTCCTCTTATCTATGCTACTAATTATATCCTTAAAAAACTGTAATGAATTTGTCAAACATGGTTTCCCTTTCATTAAACTATGTTGAAT
Organism: Scyliorhinus torazame; assembly: GCF_047496885.1. NCBI lineage: Eukaryota > Metazoa > Chordata > Chondrichthyes > Carcharhiniformes > Scyliorhinidae > Scyliorhinus > Scyliorhinus torazame. The sequence goes on from NC_092710.1 coordinate 204,550,004, forward strand.
TTGTCTGTTCATACAAATTTCTAACTGCATTGTTAAGATTTCGCAAAGTGTGATGTTAAACTAACTGGCCTATATAGCCCTGGGGCAGGATTCTTTGACCCCCCGCCGGGTCGGAGAATCGCTGGGGGCTGGCGTGAATCCCGCCCCCGCCGGTTGACGAATTCTCCGGCACCAGATATTCGGCAGGGGCGGGAATCGCGCCGTGCCGGTTGGCGCCCCCCCCCCGGCGATTCTCCAGCCCACGATGGGCCGAAGTCCTGCTTATGAAATGCCTGTCCCGCCGGTGAGAATCAAACCACCTCTCTTCCCGCCGGGAGTAAGCGGCACGGGCGGGCTCCGGGTTCCTGGGGGGGGGGGGGCACGGGGCAATCTGGCACCGGGGGGTGCCCCCACAGAGGCCTGGCCCACGATCGGGGCCCACCGATCCGCGGGTGGGCCTGTGCCGTGGGGGCACTCTTTTTCCTCCACCTCGGCCACAGTCTTCACCATGGCCGACGCGTAAGAGACACCCCCCCCCCCCCCCACCCCTGCGCATGCACGGGGATGACGCCAGCAACCACTGACGCTCCCGCGCATGCGTGGACTTCCGCTGCCCGGCGGAATCCTTTCAGCCCCGGCTGGCGTGGCACCAAAGGCCTTTCCCGACGGTCGGCGGCGCGCCAACCACTCCGGCGCGGGCCTAGCCCCTCAAGGTAAGGGCTTGGCCCCTAAAGGTGCGGAGAAATCCGCACCTTTGGGGCGGCCCGATACCGGAGTGGTTCACGCCACTCCATCCCGCTGGGACCCCCCGCCCTGCCGGGTAGGGGAGAATCCCGGTCCAGGTTTCTCTCTTCCTCCTTTCTTGAGTAGCGGTGTTACATTTACTAACTTCCAATATGTTGGGACTGTTCAAGAATCTGTGAAATTTGGTAATCAGTGCCAGCACGTCCACCATCTCTGCAGCTAAATCTTTTAGGATCCTATTATGTAGGAAAGTCGAATGGGCAAAGTTTCACCCTAATTGGAATGGATATGCACACCAACACTGCCAAACCTGAGGGGCATGAGCGAAGCCAATGGCCCAATTTCAGGCCTAATATTGGAAAAATATTACAGGTGCCCTTTGCATCACAATGTCCTGGGGAGGAGTGGGATGGATGGTGGCCAAATCAACATCTGGGTGCTGTGCTCCCTGGGCACTTTTCATGGCTCTTTAGAGGAATTCCTGGTGTTGGGATGAAATCTGTGTGATGAGCAGACACAGCTTCTTGAAGGAGTATTTGCACATTGTGTGGAGCAGGATATGGATGGATTGGAAAGCAGCTTTGGGCTGACGCAGAGTACAAGTGATCACGATTCCCAGCTTACTGGCATGACTACTCCTTTACCTTTAAAACCTCAGAAGCCTGGTTCATGGACGTGCAGGCAAGACAAAAGTGCCATAATTGTTTGTAGCTAGACTCTTCAGCAGGAGGCCAACATTCACAATTAAAGCTAACCTGCACTATTTAAAGGAGAGGAGTCATGTAGTTGGAGCAGATGAAGTGAATCTAACCTTTGAAACACTGAATAATGGTGTATAATGGGAGAAAGTGGGATTCAAGGTTTTTAAAATAAATTTAGAGTACCCAATTATGTTTTTTCCCAATGAAGGGGCAATTTAGCGTGGCCAATCCACCTAACTACGGCATCTTTGGTTTTTGGGGATGAAACCCACGCAGACATGGGGAGAATGTGCAAACTTCGCACGGACAGTCCCCCAGGGCCGGGATTCGAACCCGGGTCCTCAGCGCCGTAGTCCCAGTGCTAAGGGATTTAAGGTTTTGAGAGTCTTCCCTTGATGGAGGAAGTGGAAATGAGGAAATATATCCTACTTCCTAAGCAGGGCAGGAAGCCATGGAGTCGCACATTCATGATCTGCCTGCTACTTCCAGTGGTCATTTACTGCACACAGCTAATCCCCTCACCAGCATTGCACCCCGCATAACACACCCAAAAAGGGTACATACGTTCTAGAGACACCATTTTGGGAAATCTAAGAGCACTGCGAGCACTCAAAAGCTGGGTGCAAATGATCCCAATGTCAAACCAAACTAGCCAGATTTGTATAATTTCACACCTTGATCATTTTATTTTTGCTAATCTGTGAAAAGATGATTTATTTTCTGAAAATTCCATCCATAAATTTTTATGGAATGTTAGATTAAATGATAACCATAATTCATTCGTAACACAAAGCATGTGGAAGCAAACAATTACGCATTCTCCATATTTGAAATAATAAAACTATATTTTGTTGCAGAAAGACAGAACTATGCAGTTGCCGTTTCAGAACTGTCCTTTACAGATGATCTAAACAATTCGTCCTCAAGCTTGTATAAAAATCTCTCAAAAGAATTTAAGATTCTGGTATGTAATTGAATAACCATCATTGTAACATCAAAGTGGTTTTTTTCTAACTGTCTGCTATGGTTTGTGAATCTTGCCTTTCAGCGGTGTACAACAGAAATCCTGGTCCAAGGACCAGCTCATACATTTATGTAAAACATTAATAGATTCTGTGGCGGGATTCTCCCGAATCGGCACGATGGCGTAAAAAATGGCGGGAACCACTCCGGCTTCGGGCCGACCGGAAATTGCAGAATTCTCTGTACTTCTGGGGGCTAGGCCGACGCCGGAGGGGTTGGCGCCGCACCAGCCGGCGCCGAAGGGACTGCACAAATTAGTGCATGCGCAGACCGCCGGCGTGGTTCAGCGCAGACCGGCCAGTGTATTCTGGCGCATGCGCGGGGGGGGGGTCTTCTCCACACCGGCCATGGCGGAGCGCTGCAGGGGCCAACACAGAAGGAAGAAGTGCCCCATGGCACAGGCCCGCCCGCAGATTGGTGGGCCCCGATCGCAGGCCAGGCCACCATGGGGGCCCCCCCGGGGTCGGATCCCCCAACACACCCCCCCCCCCCCCACTCCGAGGACATCACCAGCCAACGCACCTACCAGGTCCCGCCATGTGGGTCTATGTCCAATCCACGCCGGTGGGACTGGCCAGAAACCGACGGCCGCTCGGCCCATCGGGCCTCGGAGAATTGCCGGGCGGGCCGCTGCCAACAGCCCCCGACCGGCATGGCGTGATCCCCGCCCCCGCCCGAAAACCCGCGCCGGAGAATACGACAGCCGGCGTCGGAGCGGACGGGCGGGATTCACGCCGCCCCCCTGGGGATTCTCCGACCCGGCAGGGGTTCGGAAAATCCCGCCTCTGATAAGTTTCAAATGCAGGTCCATGTGTAGTATGTAATTGTTTTGATTTAGGTAAAAATTAGCTTAGTATCTCACAGTGGTCGCAAATAATAATAATGATAATGATTTTTATTGTCACAAGTAGTCTTACATTAATACAGCAATGAAGTTACTGTGAAAATACCCTAGTCGCCCCATTCCGGCGC